>NC_065974.1:2070000-3270000 GCF_021464435.1 Cataglyphis hispanica
GTTTCAACGTATAAGTTGGAGTTGACTGTAAATTAGCATCGATACAATCTCTCATTTGGCATAAATTTAGCACACTGATTTATTTTGGCATTTGTTTCTCTCTGATCATCATCACTTATATTTCACGCATATTTTTGTTTTTATTAATAGAATTTCGACCATATTTCACAAATCACATATTTATCATTGATACATTATGAAATTTATAGAGATAATATTAATACTATCACTCCAGATAAGTATTGATATTATTATAAGTATTACCAAATTTTTTTTTAAGGAAAATTAATTGTGTTGCGGAAACGGCATGAATCACAATAATTGAAAAACTTTCTTGTGCTTTTTTTATTATTTGTATATATATATATATATATATATATATATATATATATATATATATATATATTATTATTACATCTAAGTATATAATAAATATATATTGTTTGGCATAAAGATATAAATGGAAGTATAAATATAATTAGAAAGATTGCTTCTTGTTGGTAGAGTAATTGTTTTGATGGAAGGATGTAATATTTTTTTCATAATATTTATTTATAAATAATATTTATTTATAAAAAATGATATGACTGAGAGAAACTGTATAAATTGCGATATCAATTCGATTTCGATATCAATTCGATTAAAAAGTAATGTGATTTGTGCATTTTTCATTATAATGATTAAAGTATTTGCGATGATTGACAATAATTCATATCTCTGATAAAAGAAATATTTTTTTGAGTTTTGAATATTTAATTAGTCATAACATTTTTTAAAAACAAATTTAAAATAATATTTATCGACAAATTTAGAAATATTTGTCTTTTCTAATTGAAAATAAGATATTAATTAATTTTTAGAACATTCTATTCGAGAAAGTACATTTATATTAAGTTGTTACATATGTCAAAATATGTTATTGTATTGCATAATGTATTATTGTATTATTATTGCAAAAACACAAACGGTCACTGACCAGCCGGAGAAAGCTATTTTGGATTCTCTTCCAAGAGACTATACATCTTGACACGACTTTCAAAATAGTAGTTTTAAAATATAAAATTAACTTAAATTTTCTTTTTAATAATAGATTTATATAATACTGTTTTTTATTTTAAAGCGAAGAATGCTATCTAAAAATTTATTATCGTAAAAATGCAATCATTATGTGCAATAATTATGTGTAAAGATAGTATTCATATAAATTTAAATATCTTTATTTTTTGTCATTATTTATATCTATTTTATATTTAGAATTCTTTATTCACACATTGTTTATATCTATTTTATATAATAATATATTATAGATATGTGTGTGTGCGTGTGTGTGTGCGCGCGCGCTATATGCAATTTAATCTACATAGATTCAAAAAATAATTTCAAATTTTATTCTTTACATACATGGATTTTTTCGTAGATAAAGCCGAAAGAATTATTTCAAGACAATTCTGCGCGTGACAAACTAAATGGTGCAGTTTTTAGAATTATTTATTTATGCATTGAAAATATTTTTATTGTAAGAAAGACATCTCTCTCTAAACATTATGTGTTATTTTAGTGGAAAATTTAGCCCTCAACTATGTGAACTGGACCGGTTATATAAATATAGCATTGGGGACCGGTTATATTCTAACACAAATAAGTTATGCGAAATATATTATAAATTGCTACAGAGACCATAGCTTTTGCCGCATTAACATAGCAGAAGTCACTATGTCTTTACTTTTCGGTGTTTTTCCATCTTGATGAAGATGATGTTTATCAACAAGCGCAGTAGATTACATATTCCATATTCCAAATTCCAAATTCATTATTGTAATTAATCTTTTGTTTTAAAAATTATGTGTTTACAACATAATCATATTATTTGTTAAATTTTTATCACTACTCCAAAACAATGATTGAGTATCACAAGAAATTCAAGAAAGTCACTCGAATTCTTTAAAAAATAATATCTATGAATGATGATTTGGAAATTTAATAGAAAAAATTTTGCTTTTATAGAAAAAATTGTGCAACAACAAATATTTTATTATCTAATAGAATAGAAATTAATAACAATAATTTTGATAAGAAAATCTGTGGAGCGAAGAGAAAAAATGTGATATTTATTAATATACACACAAATATTTTCCAAATTTTATGAAAAATAGTTGTTTTATCACATAATTTGTGATAATTAAAAAAAATGCATACAGAAAAATATGTGTATCTTTTTAAACGTGTATTATTTTAAACTGAAGAGTGCAAGCTTATCCGCTTATCGGATTATTTGTCGAGTAACTTGTGTATTCGCATATCAGCATTTCAAGGTGAAATATACGGATGTGAAGTGAAGTTTCACGTATTTTGCGCGGACTCTTAATAGAATAGCTGTCTCAGAGCGGCTGATAAGCTGCATTAGAGCAAATTAATTAATCGCACGACGATATTACAGTATGAAATTGTTTATTGTGGCAATTCCGTAAAGCTTTCCGATTAATCGCAACGCGATATCTGTGTCTCACGAGAGATCTCGTAGATTTTGCAACGCAAAATTTTAACGCAATTTGCGCGTATAACAAATAAGTTGCCAAAGGGAATCTCTTATCTGTGTATATTTTTTGAATGATTTTGAGCGACTTTTTTGCGCAAATTCATTAACATAATATATCTATAGACATATCTTTTATTCTGTAAAAAAACTGTTTTAAGAAAATTACATGCGAAGAGAAAGATATGTTTTTTTTCATGATACTTGAACTTTAAGAGCGCACCATTTATTATGCACATTTAATTTTTTGTATATGCAAATGTATCAATAAGATAAATCCTTTTAATTTTTTAATATCTCTTATCAACAAGAGTCTTAAATATCTCTTATCAACATTTTATTTTTCTTATTAATGTATATATAATATATATATATATATATATATATATATATATATATATATACACATTATATATACATTAATAAGAAAAATAAAATGTTGATAAGAGATTCTTGTTGATAAGAGATATTTAAAACTCTTGTTGATAAGAGATATTAAAAAATTAAAAGGATTTATCTTATTGATACATTTGCATATATATAATGTATATATATATATAGATATATACACACATCAATGAGAAAAATAAAATTAATTACAAAAGAAAAAAAAATTTGATAGCAAAAATAATTAATTAATTATTAAAATAAAAATTATAATTTTTTTTTTTAATAAAAAGGATAAAAATGTCACAAGTATATATACAAAGTTGTGCAAGTTGAAAATAATTTTTGCTCTAATTATTTGTTATCGCGCCTTCCGTTAAGATAGCTCGACTTTAAAAAATAGAACGAAAATTGTTTCGAAGAGTCAAATATATGTTCGTGCATACAGATGAACGTCAATGCTCGTTTACGGCAGAACGTGTTTAAGGTCAACCCACGCATATAAAATTGTACGTATGACCTCATTTTTGTATTCATGTTGTTAGATTAGAGACGAGTATCTCTTTTCTTTGGAGTCGCAAATTTGATATGCGTGAATGTTTTAACACACAATATGTTGCTTATCTCTCTACTGCATCTCCCTCACATCGGTTTTCTGTTCGCCCACATCGCTTTTAGTTGCGATTCGTACACGTGCACGGCCTTGGTGCCTTTACTTTAATGCACTCTTACTTTTACTGGACCAAAGGAAAAAAAAACCTTCGTGTCAGAGACATGCGTCAATAGCGAGGTGGGATTTCCTTAGATTTTAGTGTTATTTTACATCATTTTTAATTAAACGTTAAATTTATATGCGGACTATTAATCACACAACACGTGTGTCGTTACGTCGATCAAATCACTAAATTCAACTTTTTTCCTGCGAATAGTGAACCTTTCGACGATTGAAAAAAAATTCCCTTTTCTGATTTTCATTGATTTTTTATATTTGCAAAATTCAAAATTTTCTTTTATTATCGAAGCGTATAATAGATGCTATTAATACGTATATATATCGGTTCTTGTACGTTGCATTCGTACCATTAAAGATCTTTTTATACGTGCTTTAGGCGCAAAATAAATGACAATATTCTTGCTTTGTTCCGACTCGTTAATCTTTGATTGCATTCACGAGAAAGTATAGGGTCATTGCAATCGGCGCGACGCTCATATACGCTTTCAAACAATGTTTAATTCGCTCATTTATAATCTTTCTTTAGCTCACTATAAGTCTTTATTCATTTGTCTAAGACTACTACACGCTAATAAATTTCCGTATTTTTTTTTTAACATTCTTTAATTAAATTAATTTGCTTTAGAAACAAGAGAGAAGAGTTATAATTTTTTAAAATGCGAAATTAATCTTTTCAATTAAATCATTTATTATTTTACATTTTAATAATTTTTTATTGTTTAATTACAAGTCTTTTTTATTTAATTTGATGAATTTTTTCTTTTTTAGTTTTTTATTCAATCTTTTGTTATTTTTCCAACAGGCTATACATACTTTTTCAATAATATTTTGTTTTTTGTTTTGTATCTCTTTTGCAACTCTTTTAATAACATAACTGATACCTAGAAAATTTGCACAACTAATGATATCTGCACAGCTGAGATATACAGCTCGGGGTATTCCTATTAGGGGAGCTACTCGGGCTAGCGGGATTGAGGTCGATTTTCGGTTCGTGACGAAACCGACACGGTCTCTGCCCTGGTGCCAAGAATAAAGGGACATACGCGGAACGAGGCATTTCAGCACCGGGCGGTGAGCGAAGGAAGCCAGAAGGAAGTAGACAGCCTTCGGAGAGTGTTTGTTGAGGCGCGAGTAATACTACTTGGTTTCGCTGACACCGTTTCAGTCGCGCGTAAGCAGCCGATCGTTGCACGATATCCGTAGGAACGGCGTCGAATACCATCCATGGGTTATCCGCGTCTAATTCTCTCGTTACAACAAATCAACTGACTAACGCGATTACGAAAAGGTATGTGTGCATTATATCTTTTGTAGCTTTCGTTTCGACTTTCCTTAAAGGTATGTGTGCATTATATCTTTTGTAGCTTTCGTTTCGACTTTCCTTATGTATTTCGACACGTTCATCAACAAGACCGATCAGTTATTGATCTTTCTTTTCGGCGTCTCATTTATTATCGTGAACGATTCATATAACTTTGTATAATGAATGGGTAGATTTCCTTGAAACCGATCTGCGAAAGTATACGGGGACATCAGCGTGCTTTCAAGGATTCAATGTGATGTGCATATGGATTAAAATATAATTTTGACATATACATATTTTCGCGCTTAAATTACATCGATACATTACATAAGTGTTTAAATTTACTTGTCATGACTAACAAGAATACCATAACTTATAATGACATTCGTTTCAATGACAGTTTGTTGATGCGGTTTTGACAGGCTTCAGAATCGTGTTGTTTTATATTGTGCTTCGAAATTCGAGCTGTTCTGGTATAGTTTTCACGAGCGATGCAAAGTATCTTGATGCGATATTTAATATACGAGTTCATCGTACCCATTACATGCAAATATTTTCGTAAGCATAATAAGAATTAAAGGTTTAAATGACGTTGAAAAAAATCAATTTCATCTGCAATTTCATTGTTTATTGCAATAGCACAATGATTTTAGACTTCACTTATATTTATCTTGAAAGAATTTGCAAAAAAAAAAAAAAAAATTACGTTATATAAATTATAATTTTTTTTATATCGAAACGATATCTATTCTATACTCTAACATCAAAATATGAATGTTACTATTAATGAGCATTCGCACATTTATATAATTATTAAATTCTTATTGTGGAATTTGTCATTAATTTTTATTATTTATACTTCAAGTTTTTATGAGATAGCTACGTGGTAATGCTTTGGTATTGCTTTAGCGAAAGACATTTTGTTTCAGTTTTGTTTTTAACTGCAAATTTGTATAGTTTTTCGGAGCGTTTTGCCAGCATTGAGACAGCAGGAGAGACATCATTTTTTATGACAATATTTATCAGGCAGATAAATTCTCTTTGGGTAGTTAATCTTTCTGCGCAAATAATCTTTGTACGATTTATCTCTGAAATTCTTTTCACGATCGTATTATTTGCAATTTTGTTCGGCGTAATGCAATTTTTTGACAAGCGTTGATTACACGCAATGACCTGTTGTTAGATTTAGCACCGAAATAAGATTTGATTACAAATACAATTCACTCGACGTAAGATTTTACGACGAATTTATTGCGCTTTTGCCATTAAATGCGATCGACCGAGGATATTTATCATCGTTCTATAGTGCAAACGGAATAGGATTCTGCGAAAGCCTCTTAGGCAATACACTTGCATATCTCGGAATACATATCACGTGCGTATCACATGATATGATTATGAATTACACCTTCGTAAATGTTAATATGCGGAGAAAAAGTTCATTTTTTCCGGTAGCATGCTTCAAGGATAGCAAGTGCAATAATTTAGATTGGCGATTGCGGTCGCGCATCGAGGCAGGAAATAATGAAGAAAATCAGTGACACATATAACATAACATATACACACATACACACAATAGAAAAAAAATTTCCATTAAATAGAAATATCATCATTTTGCTATATTGTTCGCATTATTGAAGATTAGCTTGCGAAACGTTTCTTTATTTATTTTTATGCGAGACGGAAAACTTTATTTTTGATTGCATTGGATGACGCGATTTGATTTTTGATAAGAATTGGTCGGACGTTAGCTTATCGTATAATGATATTGACTTATCATGCGCGATGACACGCTTAAGCATAATATAATGCTGAATGTTTTAAAACTGCTTCTGTGAAAGATTAGATATTAAAATGCAAAGAGATGATCGTGTAATCAGTATAAACTGTTCAATCTATTTTATAAACATATTATATCTTTTATAAAGATAATCTTCGTTATCCGCTGACAGTTTTTATCTCTCAAATTATATCGTTCCGATTCTTCCGAATTATATTATTATATTCTTCGGATTCATTTTTGAAAATTGATTTAATTTCTAATAAAGTTTTAAAATTTTTCAAAAACATTTTCGAAAGTACACATGTACTCAAAGTGTATTATTTTTCTTATGCAAAATATTTTTATCTGTTATTCTAAATAATTATTTAATTGCGTTATTTCTCACAGACTTTACAGAAGCGCGACATTCGCTAATCGCAGTTCAAATATTGTAATTTTCAATGATGTCTGATAAATTTTAGGAAATGTCGCTATTGTTAGAGAGAAAGAATTTTTATAAGAAATCTTTTCTAAATCTTTGCGATTCTTTCCAAATTTCTTTGCCCCGCACCTTTCCCTTTTTTTCCGTTGACAAAAGCAGAAACATTACTGGCGCTTTGAAGCAATCGTAGTTCGCGTCTGATAAAAGTGCACGTGACACCGGCTAAAGAGGAGCCGTTAAACATTTCTATTTTGGTAATGTCGTCAACGGTAACATTGCCAAAAAGTGAATTTGCATCGGTCAAAAAAGACGCTTTCTAAAGTGAAACACGTGATAGTGAACAGTTTGTTTGTCCCAGTTCTACACTGTCTGATGTATTATATCGTGGGAATTTGCAAATGAAAATCGAGAACTTACATAATTTAATTTGACAGCTACATTCAATTAAAATTCGTATCGCAGTAATTTTTAAATTGCGATTATCTTTATTATTACGATTTAAGAGATTCAATTGATTGAACGATATTTTACTCTACTTAATAATGCTATTCTGCTCCAGACAGACTCTTTGACCGACATGATCACGTAGTCGGCATGTTGAAAAACTTTTGATAAATTACGAAAGCAATTACGACGATTATACTAAGTTGACTAAGTGAATAAGTACGTCGACGATATGTTTATCGTTTATCGTTTATGATTATAAGATTAAGTCGCACAATAAAGAGAGAAACATAAATTTTCAACGAATGTTATGCCGATTTTTTTTTATCCTGTTATCTTTTTATTGAAATGCGATCGTTTTTTTTAACAATATATCTTAGAGCTGTTAAAAAATATTTATTTAATAGTAACTTTGTAGTAAATTTATTTAACACATCGTAACATAATCTATTGTATTTTAATTATACTTTAATTATATTAAAAGTCTCTTTAATCGCACTTATATATTTGTGAACAGTCAAACTTATTATTTGAAAAAATAGGATTACAAACGTATTACAAACGTATTTCAACGTATACAACGTATTTCATTATTAAAATTAAATAATATGTATTAAAATTTCATTATATGTAAATTAATGTGCATTATAAATATGTTCTTATGAATTTTAATGTGATTTTTAATGCACATGAAAAATAAATTTTCATGTGCATTAGAAATGTAGTTATAAATTGTAATGTGAACATATCTTTACTTGCTATACTTGTGTTGATTTTTATCGAAGATTTTATGACGAGTATCATGCGCGCAAATTAAACGGAAATAATATCAAATAAACAGCTCTCTCTCTCTCTCTCAAGTATATAATATATATATATATATATATATATATATATATATATATATATATACTTATGATACGCTTATAGTTCCCTTTCTGAGAAAAAAATAGATTAATAGAAAAGACAAATTGTCACATTTATTTTGCATTTGCTTTAAAATTACAAACTTTGTTTCTCTGCTGTTGTAATTGCTCAGTGATAAAGTATATAAATCAAGTGAGTCATGTGTACGAATATGCAAATTAATATCGATAATTCGATATGGTGTATTGTTCAGGATATATAGTATCAAATGTGTGTGAGAAATGATAGTGAAAATTGTATATATATGTATATAAAACACATATATATATATATATATGTACATGGATATTTGTCTCATAGCACACATGTGTGTACATATACTCGAATAAGCGCGCGTCGAAAATATTTTCAAGATTCCGTCAGATCGGGGTATTTATATTGTACATATTAATGTGCTCAGCCTTGTACGTGATGATAGTGTTTTTATTTCAAATAGAGAGACATTTCTATAAAGTTATTTCGAACATTTTACAGACTGCTTCACTGTAAATTGGTGTCGTCAATAACTTTTGACACGGCATCGGTATTGAATAACGAATTTGTTATATAAGTTACTATAGCAAAAAGAATTGCAAATATATATATATATATATATATATATATATATATATGTGTGCAATTCTTTACTCGCTGTATATTAATGTAGCAACAGTATTGAGTTAATTATGCGAACAATTTTGTAATTAGTCATCGTTTCTACGTCAATTATGGTTTTGCAGAAAAATATTTTGCGTTATTATCTCCTATAAATAGATTAATTGCTGTTTCGCGTCGATTTCACAGATAATGATCGATATTAAGCACGGCGCATTGTAAGGTGCTATATGCGTCATAAACTGTAAATAGTTAGCGTGTTGTTCCACCAGCGTTGATGTCAACCCTAACGCGCACGTACGGTTTACATTAAGCTGATAGTGAGTTGTGTATAACTTGAAGGATTATCTCGATTAGACTCATTTACGCCATTAAAAGTAAATGGCACAGGAAATGATTATAGTCGCGTTTTACATGACGATTAATATATAAGGTCATTTCTTTTTTTATTTCACTTAAAGAAACGTCGCTTGTAATCTTCCGCGTCGCGAATATCATTTGAGTTTACATAATGTAGTCGGAAGATTCGTGTGCGTTCTAATAATGTAAAACGGACATGAGTAATAAAGATTAGATAGCATAAAACTTTCCTCTGTCTCCATCGCTTATCTTTCTAAAAAGTTTGTTATGGGAAAGGGATAGGAATAGGGATAGGGAAATTTTCCATTCATTTCTGTTATTTTAGGCCTAAGACTCATACGTTTTCTTCTTTCCTCTATCGGTATTTCAACATATATATATATATATATATATATATATATATATATATATATATATATATATCAATCTCTGTCGCGGGATTAACTGTGTACGCTACAGATTAATTAAGGAATCAATCAATAAAAAGGCTTACGTATAGAGAGACAATTCGCGTTTAATTGACGAACGACAATACGTTGTTAATAAAGGAATAATACTGAAGAAGTCGAGATTGTCCTTGATTTATTCTTATTATATTTTTATATTTTCAATGCGTACACATAATCCGTTTAATCTTCTCACATCATGATTGTTATTTAAGAAATAATTAATAATTTTATTAATAATAAAAGTAATAATTAATTAATAATATCACAAAATTAATTCTAACAAAATATATTTATTTTGCTTTAAAACGGTTGTTATCGTTTCTCGAACTCAACAGTCATGCTGCGTCAGTATTTAGAAACAAAGCACACGTGCCAAATACAATACGCGTAATAAATTCATTAAAGCATTTTTGAATATCTGAAAAATTTGATTACTGTGTTTAATATTAAACAATTTTTGTGTAAAAATTATTTTATTTAAATAAAAATAATTAATTATTTCTAAAATTTATGTCCAGAAAATCGTATTACTTTCGAATAAAAAAGTCTCACTGTATAGTGTTTCTTTTGCGGGATTATTTTATAGCTTTGTATACATACTTGGCGAGACGCTACAGCATCATCTCTCGATACGATGTTTCATTCATCATATGTCGTAAGTTTGTCTAGACTGTTGGACAAAGCACTTTCGTTGTGACATCTCTTTGTGACGCATGTGTCATTACGAAAAATGCGCATTTGGAATTTATACATGCACAGTGTGTATGTAATATGTGTATATTAGACAATATTTATATATGTATATTACTATATTTCGGTTACGATATGTTTATCAGCTTCTAAAGCATATTTTTATTGTTATCTTCTAATATTTTACAGATGGAACTGAACAGTAATCCTGCGATCTCTGCAAAGAAGTCCTCCATTCACGATGATGAAACAGTATTCAAACAGTCACTTAAGTAAATATATGATATTTATGTAAAAACATACAAGTTTATAAATAATTTTTTTTTTTTTTTAGATTTTTTTAATTAATAAGATATGATCATTTCTTAAACATAGTTTTATTTAATTACATTGCGTACATCGTTTTTCTGATTAGTCATCATTTTATGTAATAGAAATATTTTTTAAATACATTAACCAATAAGCGGAAAAAAAATTTATTATGTAATGTCAAAATTAATTAATATGAAACAACTACGAGTAGTTATAGACAATAATTGACTGTGGATTAGTGTAATCACAAGTGTGCCGCATTATTAATTGATTGATCACGTCACGTCATTTAATTACTTCGTTGAACTATCAATTTATTTAGTTGTGTAATTATTACGAATGATTGTCAAACAACGTTATATTTTACCATGATAAGCGAATTAATAACGTTTTGCTATAATTATGCAATCGATCAATTGCGTTATCTTTTTTTTTATCAATTACATTTTATTGAATTTTATCTGTAATATTACTTTGTTTGTACATATTAACAGAAAAGTCTGCTATAAAGTCTGAGTTATCATTATATATAATTTAAATCAGTGAACAGTGTAATATTAGAATAAATTGTTGAATTAAGATGAGAAAAACCATAAATCGTTGTAGACACGCTATTTCAAGTATTACATACGTCGTTGTCAAGAACGACATAATTATCATGTTTGAATTCGAAAAATATTTTTTTTAGTGTATTTCTCGTAGACATCAGTATCACATAAACGTTAATTGTGGAAATTCAATTATCTCGCTTGAAAATCGCATACGTGCGTATCCGGCAATTAACGTCATTGTACATGGAAAACCACTTAAATTGTCACATGTTAGCTTAAAATATATTTTCCTTATTCTTGGCGATTAAATAGAATTTTAGAATTAGAATGAATTAGAATTTTAGTTAGAATGTGGAATGTATCCGCGATAAAATTAATAATTATATAAATTTTTTTTATATCAACTTTTTTTTTATTACAGCAATGGCGGGACTTACGGAGCTTTTCAATCGAAAGATCCCATCTTAGCGATAGAAAAGGATAATGATGCTAGGAAGAGCGGAAGTAATGAGCATGGCATCACCGTACATCATCCTACCTCGTAAGTTCAATATTAATAAAGAAAAAAAAAAGCAGCTAAATTTTTTTTCAATATTTTCAATAATAAACAGTTTGTAAAACAAAACATACATTATAAATATTAACAAAGGTATCGCATCGATAGAAAATGAAAAGTATTTAGCACATGTCGTATACAAGTGAGAATGACATTGTACACTTTAAAAGTAAGTAAGAAAAACACAAATAAATTCCTGCCTCAACAAATATGATAAGAGATAGGTGACGACAATTATACAAATGATTGCAAAACGTTAGAGACGGAAATGAATACTTTGCTATGTCGCTATGATATTCTGATAATTATAACTTATTATATTTTTTCATGCGAAACGTAATTACATTTTTCTGGGAAGAATCTTTTTTCATCGTTTTAATGTTATGTTGTTTCGATATTGCAAACTCGCTAAGTTTTTTTTTAACAATGCGATTGTGTAAAGATATATGTAGATTCACACCTACGTGTGAATCTACAAATATAAATGACTCGCAAAATTCCTCCTTTAGCTATACTGCAAAAAATAAGAGAGAAAGAAATAGACGATCCGAAATAAATATTTTGGCATGAGTGTTATCGATTCGCGTAATACCTACATTTAACTCATCATTTGTCACCTTAACGTTATTGTAAATGGCAAACTGACGCAGAAAAATATTCTTTCGAGTTTCAAAAAATGTAATTTTTTAAATTAAAATTAAAATAAATTTATATTTTTTTTGAAAATTTACAAAGTAAATTTACGAGAAGTGCGATGAAAACGATATATAAAATATTATCTTAATTTATATAAATAATTAGTGTTGTGTAAATCATTGGTGATTTAAGCTCCTAATATTTCAATATTTTATAATTACAAATGCAGATTTGTTTGTGTTTATTAACACATAAATAAAAAAGGAAATATTGTAATTACCAGAGTTTAATTTATATATAATCTTTTTTGGGGAAAAACTGCAAATAATCATTTGCTCGCAATATATCGTTTAAATTAAAAGGGAATACGCTTAAATTAATTTAACGTAGTTAGTAAATATAAAATAAATAAAATACGCAATAAACAAATTTATAACAAACTTGAGCAAAATTAAATAGAATTGATGACTCTGGCAAGACCCCAGAATTTTGACTCGGTTCATTTTAAAATGATTCTTATTTGGCACATTTGAAAAGCATGCCAAACTTTCATAGATACAATTACATTTTAATTTATGACTATAATTTCGTAATGATTAAATAATTTTGCTTATACTCGATGACACGTGTTAATTCATTATTTCACAACAATCGGAATTTCGCATCAAGTCGAAAAAAAGAAGTTGAATGTATTAATGGACAATTGGACAACTGCAGGTACCTGGAAACCATGATGCATCTGTTCAAGGGTAACGTTGGATCGGGGATCTTTGCGTTGGGAGACGCTTTTAAGAATGCCGGATTGCTGTTGGCACCACCGTTGACAATTTTTCTCGGTATCATCTGCGTACACGCTCAACATATTCTCGTATGTATGCCTAATTAATAATCACGCATTATATAAGATGTCTCAAAATTGTCGATCTTTTAAATATAATTATATGTCCTTTTAATATAAATTTTTTGTATAGTTTGGGGAGACGCACAATGATTTGAAGATTGGTGGTTTTGAGATACCTTGTATAAATAAAAAACGAGATATATAATATGAGACTTTTTTTTCTCACATTAAAAAAGATATCACAATTATAATAATTACAATATTTTACGTGTATATGTACAAATAAATGTTGTGATAGTTTAATAAAAATGTTGTAGCAATATAAAATTGTTCTTGATAATAAATATTAATTTCTTTTTTAGATTAAATGCAATGAGGAGGTAACGCGCCGTGTTGGAAATGATGCAGACACAAGCGGATTCGCCGGAACCGTGGAGATGTGCTTCGCTACCGGACCGCTTGGACTTCGTAAATATTCAATTCTCATGAGGTGCGTAATAAATGAAGGATTGCAATGAAAAAACTGAAAAGCCGAATAACAAGGAACACCAGCAAATATCACATATAGCTGTTTTATAATTCCCACTTATATATACTCTTCAATTTATCTGGATGCTATTCACATAAATTTCTTTCTATTTACCCACACATTTTCTTTTTCATCCTTTTACACGTGTCTTTTATTTTTTTCTTTAATTTCGCACATTAATGCGAATGTGCATGTCATTTATGTTGCTCTTTTGTGATTTTGTTGCAGAAAATTGGTTAATATATTTTTGTGTATCACGCAACTCGGATTCTGCTGCGTATATTTCGTTTTTATTTCTACAAATATGAAGCAGGTGAGACATCTCTCTCTAACTATATTTTACTTTTTTAATCGTGCTTTAATATTTTTTGGTTCACTCATCGCATACCCATTTTTGATCGCATAAAGATCACTAAAAATGTTTGAGTAAATAACAGCTACATCTTTATTAATTACATTTTATAAGAATTTATTATTAAAAGAACAAGATCAGAAAAATGTACGTCTTAAGTTGATATTATATTTGTATTTTTAGCAATAAATAAAAAAATTTAAAGCAAGCAAAACATTAAAAAAAAAATCTTTTATTAACATCGCGATTTTATAGCAATTATAATTTTCTAAATTTCTTACGATAGGTGCTGGACGCGCACGGGATCGAGATGGGCGTTCATCAGCACATGGCTGTGGTGTTGATACCCATTATGCTTAGCACTTGGATCAGAAATCTCAAGTACTTGGTGCCGATATCTTCGATAGCGAATTTCCTAATGATCGCGGGTTACATCGCGACCATGTATATCATGAGTCATGACCTACCATCTATACGTGAGAGGAGATATGTTGCGGATTGGAACAATTTACCTCTGTTTTTCGGCACTGTGATATATTCCTTCGAGGGTATTACTCTAGTGAGTGTATACATATATGTTACTTTAACTAGTAATTTAACTATTACTTCTTTTGTTTTGACATTTTACTTTAATATCTTTTGGCTTCAGTTCGGATAAAATAAGCCGATGCTCTATCCGATACCGATGCTATCTGACGGTGTGTTTCTAATAGGCGTTGATATGCAGGTACTGCCACTGAAGAACGAAATGAAGAATCCTAATAATTTTAATAAACCGCTGGGCGTTCTCAACGTTGGTATGGTGATAGTCGGCTTTATGTTCGTGGCAATAGGTTTCCTGTCCTATTTGAAATACGGTGATGATGTTGCCGGTTCAGTTACGCTCAATCTCGCGAATAAGGAAGTGTAAGTATCGAATTTATCTAAATGTAATTATATTTCATAAATATAGTTTATAACAAAACTCATTATCTGATATATAATATATATTATATCGCTTCGATAGATGATTAGCTTAAGAGCAGATCGTATGTCAATAAAGTTCGCAATAAACTATACATGATGTGTTTAATAAATATGAGTCAATGTATGATTACGATTAAAAATATTCTATAACATTCATTACTCTCTCTCTTTATGTATTTCAAGGATGGACGGAGAAACCATCTACAGTCAATTAAGGTCTTTACCTGATATATTGTTTGACGTGTTCGATAAATATTAGCTAAGATAGATTTATATGAGAACTTGTGACAGAGAACTTGTGACGTGTGCTTTGTGCATGTTTTCATTCGCGTGCATGTTTTAATTATTAATTAGAATATATAAACGACATCCGCACACATATATCTATATCAATACCCCACATCCATATTCATACCCTTACACACAAACACACACATGTTTATATATAGTTTCCTTTTTTCTATAAAAAGAAAAAATATAACGGATAAATTCTCATTCGTTAACTCTCAAATTAAATCTTTTTGCAGTTTGCCGCAATGCATCAAGACCGCCATCTCATTAAGCATATTGCTTACATATGCCTTGCAATTTTATGTCCCGATCGCAATAATGTGGCCCAGCATTGTCAATCGATTCGGTCCCTTTAAGTGGCCGGCATTCGCGGAGATTATCTTTCGTTCCGTCATATGTCTCATCACATGTAAGTGTAAAAATCTGAAAGAGATTATATTACTTGTACTATTATCAATTTTTATGTATTATAAAATTTGTTTTATTAAATTTATCTGTCAATTTTTAAATTTTGACTAATTTTCTATTTTCAAACATAGGAAATATAAAAACTTTATATATCTTTATATATATCTGACACTCACACATTTATGTAGATATTTTAGTCACTATTAAAAATTTTTTCCTTTTATTATTTTTGTTAAATTGCTGATCGGGTCTCATAGATATAATATGTATACATATGAATGTTTCGATTTAAGAGCAATTATTTTAGTTATTCTGGCGGAGGCGATACCGAAATTGGGTCTCTTTATATCCTTGGTTGGCGCGGTCAGTAGCACCGCGCTTGCTCTCGTCTTTCCGCCTATTATCGACATGATCATCTGCTGGCACAACACCAATCTCAATTTCTTTACAATCACGAAAGATGTAATGATAGTGCTGATCGGCATGTTGGGTTTCGTCACCGGAACATACGAGAGCCTAACGGAGATCATCAAGTCGTTCAGCAAGTGAACTCGAACAGTCTATAAGCGCACTTTGTACAAATTCTTATTTCTCTCTCGTGAAACGCGGACCATGACACCACCTATGGTACTTCCGCGTATGCAATCTGATTTAAATTCACACACATATACTTTTTCAAATTTTGCATGTTGTAGATGTCGACTGCGCTTTAAGCGTCGACGTTAGCCATCCTACATAATGATAACTCATGTGTGATACTGATAGGTGTAGCTGATAAAATATAATGGCTGTGGACGCCAATGATTGTTATTAATAATTATGTTATTAATAATAATCATTCAGACAACACAAATTCTTCGATTTTTGTATCGTTTGGATATCGTATTTTGTTCATGTGTTCAATAAACGTTTCCATGTTTGGGCTTCCATTCGTAATAATGATTCAAAGTACAATACGTGGTTTGCATGACGTAAAAAAAGTAGATGAATAAAAGTGCATTATTTTTTTCCGCAATTATATATGCAAATTTTGCAGCAAATGGAGTGTATAGAGATATATTCTCTATACACATAGTACTTGTTATGTTTACGTTAGATTTTATTTAGCGAATTGTTCTTGTTTTAATATTCTAAAAGTAGGATATGAATTGACAAGATTAGTCAATTCACTAGCATTCAATAATTAAATGTTTAATAAATAAAGTGAATAATAATGTCAGTTAGAAATATTAATTTTATGTCAATTATTGCTAAATTTTCGGCAAATAAAGTCTATTTTTATAGAAGCGTATTAAAAAAAAAACGATAGATTGTGACAAATAAGTTTGTATTTTCAGTATTGCACGCTATTGTAAAGCAAATTGCATGACTCGAATGCTAAAAATTTCTGTTATCTTTTATATGAACTATTTGCAAAACAAAATTATTTGTGACAAAAATATATTTTGTCTACAGGGCTTTTGCTTTATTTTAATTGTAATCGATTATTGTATAATTGTGTATATTATTTATATGCCTCAGGAGACTAGTTTCACACACATTGATCATATATTCTTGTTTCAATCTTTTTTTTTTATTAGTGGCGTAATCAGATTTAAAAAAGAGGATTTAAATTGATGATAAATTAATGTAAGTGGAACTAATTCTCAGCATGACCGATATTTATATATGAGAAACAGTATGCAAACGAGAAAGAGTCAATGTTTTTTAATTTTATGTATATTGTATTGTAGAATAATATGTTCTCTTTATTGTTTACATATATATATATATATATATATATATATATATATATATATATATACTATATATGTACATATACGTAGCAACGCTTATGATATGAAACATAATGAACAGCTAGAAATATTTTGAGAAATGAATCATCGATTATTTACAATTTTCATATATACCCTAATATAAATTATTGTATTTTATTCCCTTATACTTGGAGAATCAGCTAGAATTCTTCGGAAAAATTAATTGTACATAAATAATTCTCATATTATTAATATATAATTAATTTATTGTAAATTTGTCAAACGCGCGAACAAATGCGTTTTTAATTACCTTTTAATTATTATTGATTAAAAAAATACTTTTCAAAGAATCCATATCTTTTATTCGCGATTGATTCTCGATCTTAATAAGTAATGTATATACATGTAATATTAATTAAAATTAAAAAAAAAGAAAATACTCATTAATGGTAAGTTGTTATATATGATTATCGGTTCGTTAGCGCGCGAATTGTATTATTGAAGTACAAATGCACTCAGGGATGCTTATAGTGAAATAAATATATTTTTAAAAAATATATTTTAGAGCAGAATATATATATATATATATATATATATATATATATATATATATATAATATTTCTCTCTTTTTTATTATTAATGAGATGCTGAAAAATCTGATGGAAGATAAAAAGATATACAATAAACATGTGGCACAAAAAATTGTCTAGTTATGTACCATGTGTTTCCAATCAACTTTTATTTATTTATTTACTAACAAACATTTTGAAATAATATACCAAAATACTGTCAAAAATATTTAATTCAAACATGCTAATTTTACGATTTCTGAGAGCAGAAAATTAATCTTTTACTTTTATTTGCGTCATTCTTTTGTAACAAAAATATTTTATTATAAAAAAATGACAAATTAATTTATATCATTAAATTTTTGATCACATATTTTAGAATCAACTCAACAGTATTTTTGATCAAAATATTTTTGTTTAATATTAGGCTAAAAGACATTTCACATCATAACAACACTGCGTCGACAAAAATAAAAGGTTAGTCACCATGTACAATAATATTTTTCTAATTTAAATCAGAACACTTTTAATATCATTACTAAAGTAATACAAAAGTTAAAGAGAAAAATCGAAATACCAGTGACATGGCGCAGGTAAGAAAAAATTATATCTATTTATGCCATAAGATTTATTCTATTAAATATTGAAAAAGATAAAAATGTTATTTTTGATACTAATAACATAATGTTATCGTTTATTTTAGTCAACATCTTTAAATATAGTAGACAATATAGTGATGGGTAAGGAAAGTCCAATCGATGATAATATCAATATAGGAGAATTGATTCTCAAGGCATTTAAAATTAAACCAGATTTTGTTGGCCAAGTACGCATAATATAATAAAAATTAATAATAAAATTAATAATAAAAATTATATTCTATGTAAATTATACAAAAAAAATATTTATTAATTATGATCAGTGAAATGTAAAATTACGAGAGTTTCTTTTAAACAAAAACGCATTACATTATTTTATTGTGATTAATATATATCGTAGGTAGATGCAATTACAGAAGAAGAAAATACATTTCAGCAGATGAGAAAACGAAGCGTAAAATGTGCATTATGGCTGAAGAAAATCGGTGTTCAACGCAACGACATTGTGACAGTGTGCACCTTCAATCATTTGGATGCTTATATACCGTACTTGGCGTCTCTTTATATCGGCGCTATTTTGTCTGTATGGCCAGATGAACACATAGGTAAATTGACTTTTTTCTGAATTTTTGTTCTCTTTATTCTTAAGATTATACATATATATGTATATTTAAATTGGTCTGTAATTAATTGTGTCTAATTATATTTAGGAAATTTGAGATACTTTATCCAAAGTTGTCCAAAAGTAATTTTTACCGATATCGACAAAGCTCCGACAATTCACAATGTGGCAAAAATAATGAACGTTTCTACGAAAATCGTAGTTTTCAAAAAGGAATGCGAAGAGGAAGAGCGATTTGAATCTCTAAATTCCATCTTAAACAATGATTTCGATGAAGACGAAATCGATAAATTTTCTTGTACAAAATTGGAGAGTAGCAAGGACACCGCAGTGATACTGTTTTCTTCTGGTTCAATTGATTATCTTCGTAAACATGTTACAATTCCACATTCATTTTTCATATCTCCATCTAACCAGCACGTACCTATTATGATACCCAATAACGTAGGGATATGGCTCGATTCCTTACACTGGAATATCGGTTTACTTTTGACAATTCGCTGTATTCTTTCGTATGTGAAGGCGATCAAAGTATATAAAGATATAAAAACCATAGCTACATCCCAAGTGAGTCTTTCTGATTCTATACAGAAATATCAGGTAAAGGTCAAATGTTTCATTCTGCTGTTGAAAATGTATAAATTAAAAAAATTTTTGGATTCATATTTTCTTCTTCAGGTAAATTGGTTATTTCTGAAATCTGATGCGTTGAAATATTTTAACTTTAATATTTTTAAAAGTTGCAATATGCCCAGCTTTAAACAATTGCTATTCACTTGTACAACTATTCCGATTATATTTATGCCACGCATTGCCGATGCACTGCCAAAAACTTCTATTATTGTAGCATATTGTATGTATATTTGTTACAAGTATAATTAACGAGATTAATGTTAATGAAGAATAATGGTAACGCAATTTGATTATATTAATATACGCTCATATTGTTTAAGGTTTGCCTGAAACAGGTATAATCACTATTCATCGATTCGATAAAATAAAACGTGATTTGATTTCTTACATGGCTAAAAATGTTAGTTTGTTTTTTGCCGATTTTAATACTGAACTTCCATTGAATGAAGGCAAACTTGGTTATATCCGATGCAATACTCCTTGCTTGACAAACGGCTATTTTGATTCTTCGACCAGAAATATAGTTAGTGCTATCGATAAAAATGGTTAGGCATAATATTGTTTATTTCATTCCGTTATTGAATGTAATATAAAAAATTGCTAAAATAATACAAGTAATTAATATAAAAACATTGATATACATAGAAATACAGAAAATCTTTGATATTAAAGATATATGCACGTATCAATCTTTATAAAATGTAATAAAATTGTCGGATTATTTTTTCTTATATTATAGATTATGTCTATTCTACTACAATTGTTCATTATTATATAAAAAAAGGAATAAATAAAAAATTATATTTTGTTTCTGTTTCTGACAAACATTATAGAAATATGTGTGTGCAACACACATATGTCAAAAAGTTTTGATATATATTTAAATTAGACTTCTAATAAAATAATTTTGTACTTATTTGATAGGATGGTTTCATACCGAAGAAATAGGCACCTATACTAAAGAAAATATCCATATTTTTGAACGAGGTGTGACCGGTCATGTTATAACCTATAAAAATTATCGGTTTTCACCGATAGAACTCGAAAAATTGTTACGTACTCATCCGGCAGTAAGATATGTTGTTGTAGTACCTGTATTTCATCCTTTTGATACTCACCATCCAATGGCGTTGATTATAAGAAAGGAAAACGTAGAGGTTAAGAATTAATGGTTTTTCAAAAAATTTAACAATTATACTAATAAAAAATTGATTTATGAAAAGTTTATTTATTATTTGTTATATTTTAGGTAACAAAAAAAGAGATTATAGAATATGTTGCGGCGAGAGTAGATGATCGTAAGCAGCTTCGCGCGGGAGTGCTCTTTATGGACGATCTACCATCTTTGTATACTGGAGTTTTTGATCGTAAACAAATTTTCTACGAAACGAAGAAGTTTCTTGCTACAAAACAAATTTAATTATTTTTATCGCTATATTTATTTTATCGAGTTTTGAAAATATACGTTACATATGTTTATATAAGTTGACGTTAATATAATGTTTTGCATTCACAGAGATTATGTCGTAAATCAATGTACAATTATAGCATAAGTTGAAAAAGAACTTTAAGAAAGTAATCTATATTTTTTTATTTTATTTAATGAAAATAATTAATAAACGATATTTTTAGCATAATTAGTTCATATTTTTTCAAAGAAATTGACCTGTTATAATGGAGAATAATTTATAAAAATTATTTATTGATTATTCAAAACCTAGCAATGCAATGCAATTTAATTGTTCAATTATTTTGCTCACTAACTTTACATTAAAAAAATTTATAAGAATTTATATGAAGTTAAATAAAAATGTACGTGCGTAAGTTAGTTGAAGTGATGTTGATTATATCAGGAATGCGTTAGTGTTGAAATTAATTCAAATCAAATGAAAAAGAAAAAAAAACCACGCAGAAAATACTATCAGATTAAAAAAATCAGAGTGGTTTAAATATTACGATCAAATCTAATAAAAAACTATGATGATATATAATTTAATAGTTTAGGGTATGTTCTTGGCAGAAATTCGTATTATAAGCAGTCTATAATAAACTAGTAGTCTATAATAAACTAGCAGGCTATATAATGTTCACTACTGATTAGTTTCAGTTTCATTAGTTTTATAAATACAACATATAGGATGATCTAAGTAACATAATTTGTCTATAAAATATCATAAATTTACAAAAAAATATCTGACATTTGCTATATTTATTTCTGATATAAAATATTTGAAAAAATAAAGTAATTATCGGGACAATTTCTTAATTTTATATTACACGTTGTGTAATTGGATGTTAAAAATAAAAAAGAACAGAAAAGATATTATATAAGAAAAAGCCCGTCATTCAAACAAAACAAATTATAAGAAAGCATCATATATCGCACGGTAGAAATAGAAAAAAATTTGGATATATATATATATATATAATTTGTAACATATGTAATTTAACCAATTAAAATATTTTTGTTTAACATTATGCTAAAGGACATTTCACATTATAACAATACTATGTCAATAAAAATAAAAGGTTAATCAACACTGTTACCATGTACAATAACATTATTTTTCTAATTTAAAATCAGAATTCATATCAATATTATTACTGAAGTAATACAAAAGGTAAAGAGAAGTGCCGACATACCAGTAATATGGAATATAAGGTAAAAATTAGATTTATTTACGCCATAAAATTTATTCTCTTAAATATTAAAAAAGATAAAAATGTTGTTTTTGATACTAATAACATAACGTTATCATTTATTTTAGTCAACATCTTTAAATATAGTAGACAATATATTGATTGGTAAGGAAGATCCAATCGATGATAAATGTATCAATATAGGAGAATTGCATTTGAATGCATTTAAGTCCAGACCAGATTTTGTTGGCCAAGTACGCATAATAATAATAATTAAAATTACATTCTATGTAAATTATACAAAAAAATATTAATTATGATCAGGGAAATGTAAAATTACGAGAGTCTTTTAAACAAAAACGCATTACATTATTTTATTGTGATTGATATATATCGTAGGTAGATGCAATTACAAAAGAAGAAAATACATTTCAGCAGATGAGAGAACGAAGCGTGAAGTGTGCATTATGGCTGAAGAAAATCGGTGTTCAACGCAACGATATTGTGACAGTGTGCACCTTCAATCATTTGGATGCTTATATACCGTACTTGGCGTCTCTTTATATCGGCGCTATTTTGTCTGTATGGCCAGATGAACACATAGGTAAATTGACTTTTTTCTGAATTTTTGTTCTCTTTATTCTTAAGATTATACATATATATGTATATTTAAATTGGTCTGTAATTAATTGTGTCTAATTATATTTAGGAAATTTGAGATACTTTATCCAAAGTTGTCCAAAAGTAATTTTTACCGATATCGACAAAGCTCCGACAATTTACAATGTGGCAAAAATAATGAACGTTTCTACGAAAATCATAGTTTTCAAAAAGAAATGCGAAGAGGAAGAGCGATTTAAATCTCTAAATTCCATCTTAAACAATGATTTCGATGAAGACGAAATCGATAAATTTTCTTGTACAAAATTGGAGAGTAGCAAGGACACCGCAGTGATACTGTTTTCTTCTGGTTCAATTGATTATCTTCGTAAACATGTTACAATTCCACATTCATTTTTCATATCTCCATCTAACCAGCAAATACGTCTTATGATACCCAATGAAGCAGGACTGTGGGTCGAAACCTTACACTGGAATATCAGTTTACTTTTGACAGTTCGCTGTATTCTTTCGTATGTGAAAGCGGTCAAAGTATATAAAGTTAACGAATCTGAAATATACTATCTAAAGTATATGAAAATGAATTTTCCTGGTATTTTACAGCAATATAAGGTAAAGTTCAAGTGTTTTATTCTGTTGTTGAAAATGTATAAATTTAAAAATTTTTACTTTTATATTTTCTTCTTCAGGTGAATTGGATATTTCTGAAAAATAGCATGATTCAAAACCTTAATATGGATTTTTTTAAAAGTTGCAATGTTCCCTGCGTTAAACAAATGATATTTGGTTGTAAAATTATTCCATATATAATATGTATATCCCACATATTGTGACTGCGTTGCCAAAAGCTTACGTTATTATGGTATATTGTATGTATATTTATTATAAGTATAATCGACGAGACTAATGATAATGAAGAATAATGATAACATAATTTGATTATTTTTATATACGCTTGTATTGTTTAAGGTTTGCCTGAAGCAGGTATAATCGCTTTTCATCGATTCATAATAAAGGAAAGTCGTATGATTTCTATCGTGTCTAAAAATGTTAATTTGTTTTTTGCTGATTTTAATACTGAATCTCCATTAAAACAATACCAATATGGTTTTGTCCGATGCAAATCTCCGTGCTTGACAAACGGCTATTTTGATCCTTTGACCAGACATATAAATGCTGCTGTCGATGATAATGGTTAGTTGTAACATTGTTTATTTCTTTCCGTTATTGTATATAATATTTAAATTGCTAAAATAATACAAGTAATTAATATAAAAACATTGATATACATAGAAATACAAAAAATCTTTAATATTATATAGTTATATACACGTATCAATCTTTATAAAATATAGTAAAATTGTCAAATTATTTTTTCATGTATTACAGATTATGTTTATTCTATTGCAATTGTTCATTATTATAAAAAAAAGGAATAAATAAAAAATAATATTTTGTTTCTGTTTTTGACAAGCATTATAAAAATATATGTGTGTAACACACATATGTCAAAAAGTTTTGATATATATTTAAATAAGGCCTCTAATAAAATATTATGTACTTGTTTGTTTAGGATGGTTTCACACCGATGAAGTAGGTTTTTATGATAAAGATAATATCTTTGTTTTGGAACGAGGTAAGGCGGGTCAAGTTATATCATATAGAAATTATCGGTTTTCACCGTTAATACTGGAGGACTTGTTACACAAACATCCGGCAATAAAAAAAGTTGCTATAATACCTATATATAATGCTTTCAATAATCATCATCTAATGGCGTTGATTGTGAAAAAAGAAGAAGTAGAGGTTAAGAATTGATGATTTTACAAAAAAAAATTAACAATTATATTAATAAAAAAATTGATTTATGAAAAGTTTACTTATTGTTTGTTATATTTTAGGTAACAGAAAACGAGATTGCAGAACATGTTATGAAAGTAGATCATCGTACGCAGCTTTGCGCGGCAGTGCTGTTTGTACAGAATCTACCACACTTCTTTGCTGGAAATTTGGACCGTAGAAAAATTTGCAAACAAGCGAGGAAGTGCATGTATGCTGTAAACAAAATTTAATTAATTTATATTTATTTTATCTAGTTTTTAAAAATCTACATTACATATGTTTTTATAAGCTATTAATGTAATGTTTTGCATTCGCGATTATATTCAATCAATGTACGATTATAGCATAAGTTGGAAAAATATATTAGACAAAGTAATTTATATTGATTGTTTTATTTAATGAAAATATGATGATAATAGACAATATTTTTACGATAATTAGTTTATAGTTTTTAAAAAAAATTACTTTCAATGGAAGGAAATTTATAGAAATTACTAAATCCGAAATCTAGCAATGTAATAAATCTAGCGATGTAATAAAGAGAATTGTTAAAAATTCAAGATATCTTGCATTTTGTTTTTCCTTACACTATTCTTTTCTCTTTGCTCATGTCTCTATTTTTCTGAAGCAATAAAGTCATTCTTGATTTTGAATGTTTTATAAATCTCCCCGAGTATCGTGTTTTTGATCATATTATGGCGATGGTTTTGCATGTTATATTTACAAGGCTCTTAATGTTATAGCAATTAACTGCCACATTTCAATGAGAGAGCCTTGATCAATTTCTAGAAAATCAGCATTTTATTAATTAATGTTAAAGGTACGCTTTTCTTTGTTTTCTTCATTTTCTGATAATGAAGAGTGATACGTAACTCATTGCATGTATTTTCTGAAAATAGCGAAATTATTATTTGGTAACAACATAGTCTCATTCTCATTACAAATTACTCTCTCATTTATACGTAGATTCTCCACTATGATCTTATAATGATCGATATTTTGTGATCTCGAAATCGATTTCACATTTTTCGTTGGGACTTGATAGCTTTATGTTAAGAATCCTTTTAATGGTAAAATAGAAATTGTCGAGTTAACTGTAAAGTTACGCTTTTGCTTTATAAATTTATGTGATTTTCTTTCTATATTTCTTCACATTCTGCTGCTTGATTTGCTTCCTTTCTCAATATCTACTTATCTATGCTCGACACTGATAATAATAATTAGTTATTATTTTATTTTATTAATTTCATTAATGCAACATATGGGATGATTGAAGTAATACAATTTGTTTATGAAAAACTATAAATTTACTAAAAGTATCTGACATTTGCTATATATATATATAAATCATTTAAAAAAATTAAATAATTATTTAAAAATTTTTAAATTGTTATTTACATTACATATATATT
This sequence comes from Cataglyphis hispanica, assembly GCF_021464435.1. Classification (NCBI taxonomy): domain Eukaryota; kingdom Metazoa; phylum Arthropoda; class Insecta; order Hymenoptera; family Formicidae; genus Cataglyphis; species Cataglyphis hispanica. The sequence continues at coordinate 2,096,763 of NC_065974.1, forward strand.
GCTGCGTAATCAGATGTTGCAAAATAAAAAGGAATAAAAAAGATATTATATAAAAAATTTCACTCTAATAAAACAAAACTATAAAAAAATGCACGATATGTCGGTACCATCTTTTCTTTTTATTTATGTTACATTTCTGGCAAAAGTGCATAGTCTTTTAGAATTGTTCCATTTTGAATAAATCTTTATAATAAAAATTGTGGTATATTTACATTATAAATAGAAAGAAATTTTGGCAAGTATATACGTATATATATATATATATATATATATATATATATATATATATATATATATATATATAAGGCACAAAATTATTTATATAATTCAACGATTTTATGATCAAAATATTTTCATTTAACATGTTAAAGGACATTTCATATCATAACAATACAATGTCGGTAGAAATCAAACTTTAGTCACTCTGTTGTTATGCACAGTAATATTATCCTTTTAATAAATTTTCTCTATTGCATTAACATAGAAGATAAAGAGAAACACGGAAATACCAGCAATGGCAACCAAGGTAAAGAAAAATTATATGTTATATGATCCATTAATATCGAATATGATATGAAAGATAAAAAAGAAAATATTCTTTCTTTTATTAATAATATTATCGTATATATATTTCAGTCCACAGTTTCTTTCAAGATAGAAAACAATATATTGTTTGGTAAGGAAGCTCCAATCGATGAATGTATCAATATAGGAGAATTGATTTTGAGCGCATTTAAATCCAGACCAGATTTTGTTGGCCAAGTACGCATAATAATAATTAAAATTTTATTTTACATAAATTATACAAAAAAATATTAATTAATTATCAGTGTAAAGTGTAAAAAATTACATGATTCTATTAAACAAAACGCATTACATTATTTTATTGTGATTGATATACATTGTAGGTAGATGCAATTACAGGAGAAGAAAATACATTCGATCAGATGAGAGAACGAAGCGTAAAATGTGCATTATGGCTGAAGAAATTCGGCGTTCAACGTAACGACATTGTAGTAGTGTGCACGTCTAATTATTTGGATGCTTATATACCGTTTTTGGCCTCTCTTTATATCGACGCTACTTTGATTGTATGGCGTGAAAATCGCCCGAGTAAATTGATCTTTCTTTAATTTTTTTATTTTATCTATCTTTAATGTATCTATATATAGACTATTTTGTATACTTAAACATTAATATTTTCAGTTAATTACCGACACTATATGCGAAGTGGTCCAAAAGTCATTTTTACCGATGTTGATAAAGTTTCATCAATTCTCAATGTGGCAAATATGTTGAATATTTCTACAAAAATTATTGTTTTATTCGAAGAAGAGGAAGAAGAGAAAGAAGAGACAGAGAAAGTCGAATCTATAAATTCCATTTTAATGAATGATTTCGATGAAGCTGAAGTCGATGAATTTTCTTGTATAAAATTGGAGAGTAACAAAGACATCGCGGTGATACTTTTTTCTGTCGGTACAATTGGTGATATACGCAAACATGTGACAATTCCATATGCATTTTTCACATCTCCGTCGAACCAACACGTACCCATTATGTCATCCAATGACGTAGGAATGTGGAACGAATCTTTGCACTGGAATATCAGTTTGCTTTTGACAGTTCGCTGTATTCTTTCATATGTAAAGGCGATAAAAATAAATGAATTTTTATACCCATCGCTTGAAATGTCCTTTTGTAATATTATAGAAAAGTTTAAGGTAATGTTGAACTATATTTCAATCTCTTGTTATGGAAAATGTATAAATTATAAAATTCTTATATTTTTATTTTTTTAGGTAACATGGGTATTTCTGAAAATAAGTATGGGTAATCACTTTTATCATTTTAATGTTTTTAAAAGGTACAATCTTTCTTCTTTGAAACAAATAATATTCGGTGGTAGACTTTCTATATTTCCAACAATTTTCGATAATTTTATCATTTCGCTGCAAAATGCTTCTGTTATTCAAGTGTACTGTATGTATACATTAATTACAAGTATAATCAACAATAAATGATAGTGAAGAAACAATAGTGACGCAATCTAATATTATTAATATATTGTTCTTGTATTGTTTAAGGTTTACCTGAAGTAGGTATGATCACTTACCAAGAAAAAACTGGAAAAAGTGAATCTAGCGGTTACGTGTGTAACAATGTTAATTTGGCAATTACTCATTACATTAGTGGAATTTTATTAGAAGCAAACAAATTGGGTATTATCCAGTGCAAATCTCCGTGTTTAACAAATGGCTGCTTTAGTTCTCTACCTGTAGATTTAATACCTCTTCCCGATGATAATAATGGTTAGTTACAATTTTATTTAATTGATATATATATATATATATATATATATATATCAATTAAATAAAATATATATTAAAATTGTGCTTTTAATAAAATTTTTTTATAGGATGGTTCTGCACTGATGATGTAGGCTACTACGATTCAGATGGTGAACTTTACGTCTTAGATCGTACAAAAAATATTATACAATACAGATATAATTATTTTTTACCAGCAAGCATTGAGCAATTATTACGAAAACATCCAAAAGTGAGAGATTGTGCTGTGATACCTTTATATAATACTTTGGATGTTCACCATCCATTGGCGATTGTTGTACCAAACAAGGGAGCAAAGGTTTAGAATTGATCATTTTATGTCAAATTAAAAATAAATATATTGATAATGAATTAATTTATAAAAAGTTTACTTGTTGTATTTTAGATAGTGCAGGAAGAGTTAATACAATTTGTATCGGAAAATGCAGTGGATTGCTTGAAGCTTCGTGGAGGCGTGCTGTTCAGGCATGCACTAAAATATTTGCGTAATGGACAGTTAGATCGTAGAACTCTTCATAAGTGGGCAAAGGATGACCTACACGATAAAGCATATTTTTCCAGAAAGGCTTCTCAAAAAAAAACTTAATTGGTGTATGTTAGAGAGAGAGGAGAGAGCTAGAGAGAGGAAGAAGTTTCTAAAAAAATTTAATTGATTTATATTAGCGCTCTAATTATTTTACGGTCAAGAAATAGATATTATTTAAACAAGCTGATATATGATTGTCAGGTTACATAATATGATAGAATTTTAATGTGCACTTATAATTTAAATATATGACGCATTTGCCACAGACCTTAGGCTTTCAGTAAAAAATAGATATATATATATATATATTATATACCTACATATATATGTATATATTGCATCGTCAATACATGTAGTAACAGGTATTTTTTTTTATTATTTCAATACAGTTTTTAATAATGCTAATATTTAATAATGCATATATGCTAATATGTAAATTAATTATCGAATTGCGAACGTGACATACTCGCGCGCATAGTGTGGTGCTTATTTTTCTTCATAGCAGAATTTCTTTATATCTACATGTCCTAGAATAAAAACTTATATTAGGTTTTCATTTTATTTTTAAGTTTCTTATTAAAAAAATTATTTGTACATGATATTTAATAGAAAAATTAAGATATTTTTAAATTATAATAAATATTCATTTTATACTAAGATATACATAAGATATTTATTTTAATTATATATAAGTTTTGTGAAATAGTTTTAAAATATGCTTCATGAATTTTAATGTCGATGATGACTAGAAACACATATACCTGGAATTTTATTCTTGTACAATATATAAAAAAGAGAGATAATAGTGAAGTTACTTTATTTTCTTTTTTCAATTAAAAAAAAATAGTTTGCCAAATCAAGCTGTTCACATATTTAATATTGTATCAGTGCATGTATGGAATGAATGTTACAAATATTTAATCGTTTTCGTATTAAAAGTTTCTCGACAAAAATTTTTGTGTAATTATTTCGTATACTTATTACATTGTAGTCATAAACTTTATTTTATTTATATAATGTTTTTTAAATTTATCCTATTATACTTTGTTTGTGGAATTATTTCAAAAGTCATATTAAAGAACACGAAAATAAATAAAACTATACATATAAATTTGTCTCAATAATATAATAAAATTTAATATAAAATTTAGAATAAAATTTTTAACGTAAATAGCATTAATTAATTTATTGAGCAATATTTTTATCATCGAAATCTGTAAAGAAATAATATACAAAGATAATAAAATAATAATCTAAATTAGACATTTTCTAAAAAAATATTGCTTTAATTAAATTTATATTTCTTGCATTATTTGTAAATAATATGTAAGTAATAATGTATATAATTAAATGTATATAATATGTATAATATGTATATAATAAATAATTAACTATAAAATTTTTTAATAGATTAAGACTTTTCGAAATCGATATTATCATCAAATTAATACACTAAATTTATAACGCATAGATTTATAGAATATTCAATTTCTCAGCATTTCTGATCAAAATATTTTCGTACAACATTGAAGGACACTATACATTATCAATACGACCTCGATCAAAATTAGACGTTAGTCGCACAGTATGTCCGTGATAATAAACAGTAATAGTCTTCTCTTTTAATTCTTTTTATTTCGATTTTAAAGTATTTTTAATATTATTACTGCAGTAACATAAATAAAAAGAAATACTATATTCATAATAATATGGCACATGGAGTAAGAAAAAATTATATATATAGTCATAAGATTCTATTTTATAAAATTTTTAAAGGCAAAGAAACATTATTGATTCTATACATATTTTAGCCCGTAGTTCCTTTTAAAATAGAAGATAATATATTGATTGGAGAAGAAGATCCAATTAATGACACATGCATCAATGTCGGAGAATCAATTTTGAACGCATTTAAATCCAGACCGGATTTTATTGGCCAAGTATGACGCGTACTAATAATAATTAAAATTATGTTGCACAGAAATATACAAAAAAAAAAAAAAATTATAAATTATCAATGCAAAACTACATAATTCTAAATACAATGCATTACATTATTTTATTGCGATGTGATTGCTATCTGTCGTAGGTGGATGCAATAACAGGAACAGAAAATACATTCCAGCAGATGAGAGAAAGGAGCGTAAAATGTGCATTATGGCTGCAAAAATTAGGTGTACAACGCAATGACGTTATAATAGTGTATTCTCACAATAGTTTGAATACTTATATACCGTTCTTAGCGACTCTGTACATCGGGGCTATTTTGTCTGTATGGAATGAAAGTCGAACGAGTAAGTAAATTTTTTTCTGAATTTCTGTCTTATTTATGTTCTGTTTTATTATTATGACAATATGTATGTGTATATACGCTAGTTTATATAATTGATTAATTAATTATATTAATTGTGTGTAATTATTTTTAGTGAATTTAAGATACTTCTTGGTGGAAAGTAGGCCAAAGATAATTTTTACCGATTTGGACAAAACTCCGTTTATTCTGAAAATGGCAGAGATAATGAACATTTCTACAAAAATCGTAATTTTTGAAGAAGAGGAAAAAAAGGAAGGCAAAGCAAATAGAGAAAACAAATTTATATCTATGGAATCAATATTAAACAGCGCTTTTAAAAATACTGAAATCGACAAATTTTCTTGCATAGAATTGAAAAGTAGCAAAGATACCGCGATGATAATATTTTCCTCTGGTGTAACTGGTACGATTCCCAAAGATGTGGTAATTCCTCATGCATTTTTCACAGCACCGTCAAGTCATGAGACACCCGTTATGGTATCCGATGATATCGGCCTATGGATCACATCCTTAGGTTGGAATATTAATTTTCTCTTGACAGTTCGTGCTGTACTTTCCTACGTGAAAGCCATTAAATTTCATGGATTGTTTAACAGGGATGATGGATCTTTTTTATGTAGCTTGATAGAAAAGTATAAGGTAATATATATTAATCTCTTGTTGAAGAGATAAAATCTTTACGTATTTCTTTTTTTCAGGTAACTTGGCTATTTCTTGAAACTAAAATGTGTTCCCAATTTTCAGCATTTGACATCTTTGATAATTATGACATCTCTTCCTTGAAACAAGTGCTAATTGGCGGTAACCCACTTCCATATGATATTTATGAAAACTTTATCTATGCGTTTCCAAATGCCTTTGTTATTCAAGTATATTGTGTGTATATTTGTTACAAATATAATCTACAATCAATGATAGTGATGCAAAATCGAATATTAATGGTTCTTATATTATTTAAGGTCTGCCTGAAACAGGTGTGATCGCTTATCAGCGAAAGATAAAAGAATTCATATTTACTGTGGGTAAAAATATTCACTTAGTATTTGTTGACGTAAACAAGTATCAACCCGTAAAAGCATACAACATTGGCGTGCTTTGGTGCAAATCTCCGTCTTTGTTAAATGCCTATTCTATATCTACCATGTTGACAGTTACTGATGACAATGGTTAGTTATAACTTTTCTAATTTAATTTTAAAATTACAATGTATAAAATGTCTGGAATTATAAATAATTAATAAGAAAATTTATGCGGACATTTATGCTATCATGAAGTAAATCTCTCATTGTTACTGATTATATATATTTTCAATTATTTTAAATAATAAAGAAATTATCGGATCACTTTTTGTAGAGTTTATACATTTTTTCATACAACTGTTTAAAATAGTTATAAAATAAAAAAATAAAAAAGGAGATTTGATATCTCAATTTTTCTTATCTCACATTGCTCCTTAATATTTAATCTAATGCATACTCTTGAGAAGTATATAGTTTTCAAATATATATATATATATATATAGTCAATAATTTATCTTATATTTATTCAAATTATACTTGTGTGATGAAATATTGCCTGTTGCTCAGGATGGTTCCGTACCGAAGATGTGGGCTATTATGAACCAAATGGTAGTTTCTTCATTCTTGATCGAGGTGAACATCTTATAAAATTTATAAACCATCAGTTTTCACCGGTAGCACTTGAGTTTATACTAACATGTCATCCGGAAGTATTAACAGCTGCTGTAGCACCTATATGGGATATTTTTGATGGGCAACATTCAATGGCGTTAATTATACGAAAAAAGAAATCAAAGGTTCAAACTTAATTTTATTTCTCGTAAAATCAAGCAAATTTATTTATGCAGAATTTACATTTCTATTCTACATTTTAGGTGACAGAAGAGGAGCTGAAGCAATACGTTGTGAAATATTCGAATTGCAATTGCATGCATCTTCATGCGGGCGTAGTATTTGTCACAAGCCTTCCATTTCTTCCAAATGGATTTTTTGATCGTAAAGAAATTTCTAAAATAGCAAACGAAAACTTCAATAGAATAAAATTATCTGGCCTTCGCGAAACATTTGTATAGAACTGTTTCTAAATATATAAGCAAACATATATAATATAATGAATTTTACTGAAAATGCTGACATGAATTTAATCTTTTAACGTTTGTTCTTTTTATCTTTTGTATTTTTTATTGCGCACTTGTGTCACATTACGCGTAGTTAATTAAATGTTTAAAGAAGTATCCATATTAATTTTCGAAAATTGCGATAATATTGCTTGTGCGGAAAAATTGATCATTTATTTCATTTATAAGAGATCTTTTCTCCGAAGCTTCTCATAAGAGCAAGTATTTTAAATATTATATTGTTTCTTTGATTTAAAAACAGTAATAACTGGGAGAAATATTAGAATACTAGACTTGTAGATAGAGATCTTTTTACAAGCTGTAATATAATAATAATGTTGCTCTTACTCACGAGATTACTCTGTAATAAAATTAAGTACTTTTTTAAGCAAAGAAATTTAATGTATTCAACATTACAAGTATTAAATTTATTATTTTTAAAAGAATGTTATTAATTTAATGTTAATCATTTATCATCTGGAGATTAGGAAATATCTACCATCACAACAAATTATGTGTTAATATTTCACAATTTGAATTACATATAAAAGTTTTCAAAATATTGAAAATATTATCCTTTTGCGTACTATTATTAATGCACGTTTTATTCGGTAAAATACATAACATTTATACATGACGTCGTGATTGACGTATTGCAATGTATCTGTTTTTCTCATTTTGCCATTTAGATAACATTAATTTTTCTAAGTCCGAGGCATGATTAATCAATTTCTCAAGGTGGATTATATAAAAAAATATTCATTATCATCTTTGAAAATCATATTTTGTGGCGATGCAATATTCGAGTCAAAAACACAGAAAGAAATGAGATATATTTTACCGCATGTTCAAATATTACAAGCTTATGGTAGGTATTGATGGTGATGAATAACATGATGGATGAGTATATAAGCTTCGTGCAGGAGTAATATTTCTGGATGTTTTTTCCTATTCAGAAAAAATCTCCAGAAAAGAATTGAAAACAATGGCTAAAAAACTAGCGATTGAATAAAATAATGAATTATATTTATATTATAATAATTATACTAAATATTATATTCATATATGTAATTAAAGATATTAAAAATTTTTTGAAGTAAAATGAGAAGTAAATTTATAATAATTACAATTTAGCAATTATATTAAATAATAACCATATATGAAGCAGCAAAAGAGAGATAATGTTAAGAGATAACAAATAAAAACATGTGTCTCTATTTAGAAAGATTACAAAACTGTAAAAAGATGATAATATGTGAGCAGTTCAATCAAATACGTCATATCTAAATAATTTATGTTTCGTGTTTTTTAGAAAAAAATATATTTAAAAAATATGTAATATATAAATATATTTTTAAAATAATTTAAAATTAAATATAAATAATTTAAAAGTAATTAAAAATATTTATAAAAATATTTATTTTAAATTTACCTATATTTTACATATATTACTATTTTTGCTTAATATATGTTTGTTTTATTTTAATAATTTAAGATATACATATATGAATATAATATTTAGTATAATTATTATAATATAAATATAATTCATTATTTTATTCAATCGCTAGTTTTTTAGCCATTGTTTTCAATTCTTTTCTGGAGATTTTTCCTGCTTCTTATAGCTGAACTGGCTGCATAGTGGGCTTAGTTCAAAGTTTAATTTTTTCTCTTCACGTTGAAGGATAAACGATAACTAGTATAACCAATTCAAATATCAAAAAAAAATCTTTCATCTCGTATAAAATAGAAGATAAAAGGAATGACTTTCTATATTTGATAACAGTTGCGTTGTAAATATCAAGATTATATAAGATATACTCAGATGATATGTGAATACGCAGATACGTGGATGATATAACACTGCGAGTTTTCACACAGTCACGATATATCATTCAAACACTTTTTAAAGCGTATTCTCATCATAATATTACTATAATAGAAAAGCTTTTTTTTTTTTCGTGAACAGTGTACGCAATTATTTTAAAAAATAAGTTAATATTGAACCGTGTAAATAAAAACTTTTAATTAGTTCTTTCGAGACGAGTAATCAATAAGCAGCTGTGCACAAAACATTGTTTTATTTTCGATTGGTATGTTTTTTTGTTGCAATATTTCTTAAAGTATTGTATTTTGTGCAAATCCGATTGTCAATATGTACTTAATTCTATTTTAGTAAATTTTAATTTTTATGATGATATTTATCTTTATATTTTTCAGTCTAAAAATATTTTAATTTTTAAGTAGAGTAATTTTTAGATAATAACATCTCTCTCTCTCTCTCTCTCTCTCTCTCTCTCTCTCTCTCTGTCTCTCTCTCTCTCTCTCTCTCTCTCTGTGTCTGTGTGAATAATATACGTAATCCAGCATTTTTATTTAATTTTTTTTTTTATTTTATTTCACTTTGTGGATAAAATTTGTGATATAAGCAATTTTCTGTTCTTGAAAATATTTATTTTTTTTTGACAAACAAATATAAAAATAAAAATTAAAGGAATTTAGAATTTAAGAAAATTTCTCAAACCATTATTTTAATCGTTAATATTTAATTAAAATATTTTATATAAAAATTCTTATTATATATATTATATTGTACTATATTATACATTCTTCAAATCCAAACATTTTATATAAATATTTCATTCAATATACATATCAATTGAGAAAGAGATCAAAGAGGAGGAAGCTGCTATGTCGCTATTTAATTTATGTTCAACATTTTATGCTAGAATCTAAAACTCCAATATCTCTAACAAAATGACTACAAACGACTCGAGGGTAAGTACAAAAACATATGCGTGCCTATATTATAATTAATATTTTTATGTAATATTTAAATAAAAAGTCAATGTAGCGTAAAACTATAGATTAAAAGCACGAGATGCACATTTGCTATAAAGACATGCAAAGTACTGTATTTTTTTTATTATCATATTTATTTACTATTTTCAGACTTTTACTGTGGAAAATAATGTTTACAAGGGGAAAATAATATCTACATATAATTACAAGAGTATTGGAGAAATAATGTGGGATAAGATTAAAAGTCATGGCGATAAAATTGTACACGTAAGTCAACATTTAGATATGATATGATATTAAATATGATATCAATATTGAATGTTAAAAAAAAAACAATTTTCAAAGCTAATAGTGCCTAAGTAAGTAAAAAATAATGTTAAAACAAAAAAATACGTGCAATTTAGATATTAAATAATTTCATAACGTAAACATTTTCAAGAAATTACATGACAGATACTTTAAAAGCATCCAATGTCATTTTAATTATGATTAAACAATTTTCAATAAAACGCATATTTTTAAAACACTTTATAGAATAACAATAATGTTATAGTTGGACGCATGCACTGAACAAATAGTTACATATGCTGAGTTACAAGACAAAATCGTAAGATGCGCGTTGTGGCTACAAAAGCAAGGAATTAAACCCAACGATGTTATCAGTGTGTGCACAAGTAATCATCTTAATTCTATTGTACCCTGCTTGGCAGCAATTTATATCAATGCTATATTTAATCCGTGGAACGAAAACATGGACTTGAGTGAGTTCTCCTGCAGTGACAGTTAAAAACATTGCCTTATATTTTATAATCAAATAATAATCAAAAGTAATTTAATTCCAACATTGGCAAATATTATTTTAGCTATTCTGAATAAATTATATTTTATCTTATTTATTATTTAATTATGTACTTATCTACATATTATTTATTTAATTTAATTTTTTTTTTAATTTTATATAGTCTTTATTAATTATATGTTCTGTTTGTCATTAGAAAACACGCTGCACGTCATGCGGCTTACTACTCCGAAAGTAATATTCTGCACCGAGAAGTCCATAAACGTTATCTTGAGGGCGATAAAAGAAAGTAACAGCAATCCTACTATTGTGATTTTTTGCGATCGCAATTTTGATGTAATTTCATTTTCCGATATTTTGAACACGTACAGCGATGCGGAAGTGGCGACTTTCCAATATATCGAGTGCAATGACATGAAAAAAACAATGTGCATCGTGCATTCGTCAGGCACCACGGGGCCGCCAAAAGGCGTTGAAATATCCAATTATAGTCTGTTGAATATAAGCGAGGTTAAATACATAGATTTTACCAATGCAGTGTTGATTTGGTTCTCATCACTTTATTGGATAACTGGAATAATAATGAATTTGATGGCGATCGCTCAGGGTGCCAAAATAATCATTTATCCGGAATTCGATGAAGAAATGTTGTGCCTATTAATCGAAAAATACAAGGTGGGAGTTGTGAAGAAAAATTTATGGCAACTGCTTGCGATAAGCTTTATCTTTCACTTTACATAACTAAACATAAAAAACAAAAAATTCTTTATATAAAGAGTAAAAAACTTAATCTTTCCATTATCATAAACGCATGTGAATAATTTTAAATTTGTTTCTTTATAACTTCTAAAAATGATAACTAAGATATATCTGCATAATTGAAGATAACTAAAAAATTATTGCGTATTATATACATGTTATATAAATAACAATATATTATTTGTTAATATAATTTTTTTATTTAAAAATATGTTTTATTTAAATAATGTATTGCTTAAGCAAATCTTTTTTTTTAATGTTTTTAATATTGTGTAAATTGATCTCTCTTATAAAAATGTTTATTATATATTATCCCATTTTGTGTAATGCGTCGCCTACAATAGGTGTAATAAACTCTAAGTGTAAGAAATTAACCAATCATATTCGATTATTCTTTTCACATTCAATTGTGATTGGTCAATTTCTTATGCTTAAAGCTTACTATTTATTGTAGACGATATAAAACCTTTACATTATTTGAAAACTTGCATTTGTGAATAAGAGAGTCTATTACAACAATTATTTACATGCTAAATATTATTATAATTTAAACAAATTTAAGTTATAATATATAAAAAATCATTTTTACATACTACAATAATATTATTTATTAGGTAAATTAATTAATATACGCACACGTTAAGCTTTTGTTTACGTAGTAATAATATAATGCAAAAGCATGAATCTTTTTTTATCTTACTATTAGATAACTACAACTTTTCTAAGCACAAGCATGATGAACCGGTGTCTCAAAGCGGGTTACATAAAAAAATTTTCTTTATCATCTTTAAAAGTCATAACTTTCAGTGGTGCAAAAATTAATGCAAAAGTACAAGAAGAAATAAAATGTATCTTACCACATGTCGAAATAGTACAAGTTTTTGGTAAGTTCTTATTATTCTAATATAATTATAAATATATTATAAAAATATTAATATATTATAAAAATAATAATATATACCTACATATAAAATTATAGATATAAAACAAAAATAAGACACAAAATTTAGCAACAGAATATTAGTGAAAACTTAGCAACATGTTTCCTGTTTTTAGGGATGACAGAATTAGGTGGATTCGGATCAATCCAGTGCTCGAATCATAAGAATGGATCTTGCGGAACAGTAGTCCCGTATGTACAAATGAAAATTGTGGAAAATGGAAAAGTTCTTGACCCAAACCAATTGGGAGAATTGTGGATAAAGACGCCGACCATGATGAATGGCTATTACAAAAATCTTGAAGCGACAAAAAACATTGTTGATGAACAAGGTAAAAATATTATGTAATATCTCATATTAATAATGTATTCTCCCTTCTTTTCAAAGGCTCTTGATATTAACACATATTGTCAAGATTATGATCCTAAGTGATTTCTAATAAAATATCTATGTAATATAATGTAATATAATAATATATTACATGTAGTATTAACTATTATATTGTACTATTATAGTATTACTATGAAAATAAACTCAACTCTCTTGTAGGATGGTTACATTCAGGTGACATTAGTTATTTCGATGAAGATGGAGAACTCTTTGTTATTGATAGAATAAAGGAACTTATAAAATACAGAGGATACCAAATTTCACCTGGAGAAATCGAAAGTGTCTTAATATCGCATCCAGGAGTATTTGAAGTCGCAGTGACAGCAGTTCCTCATGCAACAGACGATGAACATCCTATTGCTTATGTCATCAAGGTGCCGGGAGCCGAGGTGCAATCTTGTTGCAAATTTGATAAGATTCCAGAGCGAGTGTTCATGAAATAGAAATTTTTACTTCATGATTTACCAATTGCACTGAAATATTAATCTTCCAAAAAATTAAAAAAATTTTTTTTAATAGACCTATTATAGTTTTAAGATTGTTTGATTCTTTAAATATGTTAATGAACGTGTAAATTTCTTTCTCTTATAATAAATTACAGGTTAATTTAAATATTAATTGCATATGTGGGTTAAGATAATTATTTTTATAAATTATTTTCTAATGCAAAGTATAAAATATTTTTTAAAATCAAGTAATTATTAATACATTGTAATGATCAAATTGTTATATGTAGGTGACGGAACAAGAATTAATAGATATGGTGGCAAATAGTATGATGGATCAATACAGGCTTCGTGCTGGAGTGATATTTCTGAATGCTTTACCACGTACAAGTTCAGGAAAAATTGCGAGGATAGAATTAAAAGCTATGGCTAAGAAACTAGCTGTGGAATAAAAAAGGACTAATTATATGATTAATTATATGACTAATTATATTTTTTATAATTATTATTGTAATATTACAAAGTTATAATTTAATCTTTTCCGTATAACTAAACATTTATAACATTTATACATACATATATCGTTAGAAAATTCTTCCTAAATTATAGATGAATAAAAATGGATTAAATACATATATTTAAAGACAATAAAAAATAGTGTATTAATATACACAATAGAGTAATTCATTTATCTTTTAATCACTCAAAAATAGAATGTGTAACTAAACAGGTTTAGTGCATATTATAATCTGTATTTTATATATTTTGTATATGTTTATGATTTGTGTGTTAATTCAAATAAATAAAATAAATAAAAAGATAGTTAATAGAGATGTGCGCTTATCTTCAAATCTTCTTTCTTTACCATTACGCTTCTTTTTCTTTATCCGGTTAGATAGATCCAATCATTTCAGTGTTCAACTTGCAAAAAAAAATACACTTTTTCATTGAGTTTAAATCGATACTTATTTATGTATAAAAAAAAACTATAAAATCTACATATGCATGTGCATATCTCTTGTATAACTTATCATTTCTTTCTGCTGTCTTTATCATAATTTCCGTCATTACATAGTTTTATGCACATCCCTCTTACCAGAGAAAATACTTTATGTCTGTAAAATATAAATGAATGCAATATGATGCAACTTAAGTGTTCAATATGCGTTTTCTCAGCTCTCCGCGCGATTTTTCTTTCCACGAATTCTCGGAAAAATACTGTAAAGACAGCTCAAATCGTAATAAGTACGAATCATAATAAGATACGTTATTTTCTGTTCACAATAGTCCGTGAGATTTTATTATGACAGAGATATTGACACTAGAAAAAGTTCTTTCTTTTCTAAAAGTAGATCTAACTTTTGCTTGTTGCTGGCCACCTCCAGTGAAGGCTACAAAATGTCAAAAAATTCGCGACAAAATATTTCGATGGTGTTGTTGCATAAATGGTATGCTAATGTCGATATCGTTAATGTATACATTAGGTCTCGAACGTAATAATATGTTTCTTCTTATGAAAGTGGGTTGCGAGTTGAGTGCCTTCCTACAAGTTCCGATACAGATCACTTTATTTACGCTTCAGAGTGATCGTTTACAAGTAAGAGACAAAAAAGATATATTTTAGTTTATATAAATAGAATAAACATTAATTAAACAGAAATTTCTCAAAATAAAAATTAATTCTTAAAAAAAATAAAATTTTCTATTCTAAATTATAATTAACATTATTACATTAAATTATTATTATATTAATTATTATATTGAATTTTATAGTAATAAAAATATTTCAACATTAAATTTTTTGAATACATAATTTTTAATTTAATTTTTTTCTTTGCAAACTCTGATATAAAGAAAGCAAAAAAAGAATATTTGAAGTTTTGTACAAATGTAAAATAGGTTAATAGATGTGTAATTATGTCATAAGATTAAAAAAGATGAAATAATTCACAGACAGAAATTTAAAAGTGATAAAAAAATTAAAATTTTGTTAAATTTAAAAATATATACTTTTTTTATAGATTTCTTAAAAATATCAATTTTAATTCTAATTTTAACTAGCTATAGAAATAAGAATAGTCGATTTAACGCCAAAAAGTACGCTTCAGTGATCGTTTAAGTAAGTTTTTGTTTAAGTAAGAGACAAAAAAGATATATTTTTATTACATTAATTGTATTTTCAACTCATATCTACATGTTATTGTATAAATAGAATAAACATTAATTAAACAAATTTCTCAAAATAAAAATTAATTCTTAAAGAAATAAAATTTTCTATTCTAAATTATAATTAACAATATTACATGGAATTATTATTATATTAATTATTATATTAAATTTTATAGTAATTCTAAAAATATTTCGACATTAAGTCCATTTTTATTTATTGTATCTATTATTTTTATAACTTATCTAATCGTAATAAAAATAATAAAAGATCTAAATTTTGAAATACAATAAAATATTAAAACACATTTTGAAAACTTATTTTGAAAGAATAAACATATGTGGAATAATATTTTGCAAATAATTATTTTAATTTAATATGATGATAATAAAAAATATTACTATACATGCATAAATATTATTTAATGTACATGTACAAAATTTCTCTGTTAGCGATTTTTTCAGATTTCCTGATCTACTATATCGTAAATATAAAAATTCTATTACTATGCAAAACATGAAACTATATTTTTATAAAATTTTTATAAAATTTTCTTAAAATGAAGAAACATCATCAAGAAATGCACTCATATATTAAAATGCATATGGCAAGAATTTTCAGTGGATAATTAATATATAATAAAAAATATATATAGTGCAGTTAAAACATGGCCTGTGACATGAAAAAATATTTCAATTCTGTTAAGTTTTGTCCATTCGAAAAGAATCGCATGTACATTTCGTTTTGTTTATCTCAAAATATTCAAAACCATAATATTTCGCAGCTTGTTACCATTACAAAAATAAACTTGATTATTTATCTTAAAAAGACTAAACAATGCTAATTTTCTTTTTTTTTTTTTTTGCGAATCAGGTATATTTTTTTAATGAAAAAATTGGAACGGTCAATAGCATTCGAAAGAAAATCATTTATATCTATTTTTTGTATTTTAATATTACGTAATTTAAGTATTTAAAATCAAGAGATTGACTTGATCATTTTAAATCTTATAAGGAATACAAATAAAAAGTTTTCGATAAAATTTTCGCTTCATTAATTTCACCTCAGTTTTTAATGTTTCCACGTTTTTTCCTAGACTTGTAGACTTCTTTTTCTATATCAATTTATTCCACGTTTTATCTTTTATTACCAAAGCTCGGAAGTTACCTTTTTTTATGGTCGGCTTGCACACCCAGCGTCTGTTAGCGATCGAGCGCTGAGAATAACATATGCTGTGGAGTGTAAACACTGTATTATTATTGTGGAAGACGGACGAAGTAACGCACTGTCATGTGCTTGCTTCCAGCTGTTGTTAGGCAAATCGAGTTTCTTGCGCATGTGCGCGGCAATAGTAGCAGTTTAATACAACAGCGTATATAGAAAATATAATATTTATCACATTTAATTTATTATTAATATATAATTTTATTTTAACATATTTTAGAGATTTTTACGTACAACAGAAATAATTATTTTAAACTAAACTATTTTATATTTGTGTAAACTTCAATTTGTCAAAGGTTTAACAAATAAAAAGTATATAAAAAAAAAGATAAAAAAAATATGTATATGTGTATAAAGAATGTCTAATAATAAGATAAGCAGCATTTAAAATAATTGCTAGACATTTTGAGGTATGAAAACAACGTATAAAAGACTTTTTTATTACTTTTTATTTGATAATAAATGTGCAAAAAATGTTTCTTCTAAATTTTTCATAGTTATATCCATTTATCTAGAGATATCCTATATAAATTATTGTGATGGAAATATATTATAATGCATCTGATAGATTTATAGATAAAAGCATCACATCTTTCATATTTTATATATTTGTGCAGGTTGTGATATATGAAATGGAAAATTATATTCAACAAGCAAAACCAGAAGAGAAGGATATATTTCAAAAATATGTTGATAAATGCAAATTATTTTATGGATTAACATTATGCTGGATAACTATAACTGCTGTCGCTATTATTTTTGGGCCACTATTGCTACCTCAACCCTTTCCAATCGAAGTACAATACCCATTTTATGTGGGCCAACAACCGCTAAAAACTATTATTTATCTGCATCATACGATGGCCGTATATCAAAGTTATGTACAAGTATGCAGCAATGTCTTCGTGGCTGTTCTACTTTGGTTTGTAGCGGCAAGATTTGAAATTTTGTCTCACAAGTTTCGGAAAATTAGAAATTTCTCAGAATTTAAAAACTGCATACAACTGCATCAACGACTTTTACGGTAAGATATAAAATATTATGGCAGAATAAATCCATCATTTTTCCAAGTTTGTAATTCAATGTGACTGCAAAAATTTTACAAGTAACAGATGACGTCTGTCTAAAAATTTCTCTTTATTTGAAAATATAAGATGTCGCACTGTTTTATATTTCTCTTGTTTATTGCCAATTTCAAAATAAAAATGAAAAAACTAAGGATCAATTACAGATATGCAAACGATGTTGTTATGACGATCCGATATATAGCATTGTCATCAATAGGATTTAGTACTGTAGCAGTAATATTCAGCGGTCTTACCTTTTTGAGTGTAAGTTATGTCTATTTCATTTATTTATCATATTTTGCGTGCATGATAATTAAACAGATTGCTTCACGCAAAAATCTGATTGAAGAGATACAAGCTAAGATGCGAAATTTTCATTAGAAATACGTACGACATGTGTTTAATTAATAATAAAATTTATACATGTAACATACATATATGCAACTTAAGTACTATATGTATAATTTATTTACTATTGATATAAAAATTGGCTCATTAGACTGTAATTGTTTATGGACTTAATTTTCTCTCTTTCCTTCTTATATTGTGAATTTAATAATTTTAATTCTTTCATATTGCATTAGCAAAACTGCATTATTGATATTATAATATTATTTTGTATAGCGACAACCATTGACTATAAAAGCCCAATTTTTGACTGTTGCCGCTTCTTCACTTATAGAAGTTTTTGTTTGCGCGTGGCCAGCTGATTATGTTTTAAGTACGGTAAGATATGAAAAATTTACAAGAGAAAACCGAAAAAATTGATATATGTATAATAAAATTGATATAAAAAAATCTGCAGCAAAACATGAAAGATATACAAATTTAAATAATATGCGCATGTGTTTTTTTTTTATATATAAAATGTTGTGATAAATATAATGATCAGCTTTTTTATAGAAAAACACACATGTTATGTCTTTGACTCTTATCTTCATTTAAATTTAAATAAAAGCATTTTTATAGCATTATAATCAAGATGTTCTACTTTATTTTAAAATAAATTTTATCCTATTCTTATCATTTTTAACCTATTCTTTTCAATTTTGTTTATTTTATTTTATTTAATTAAACCAAATTTCCATTAATTTTTTATATTCTATTTATTATATTTTTTTTAATTCAATACTTAAATTTTTTATTTATTATATCCTATATATGAAATCTTAAATTATTTTCTATATTTATTTATTCTTTTTTATTTAAATAATTAAATTTTTATATTTTATTAACTAAAAAAATTAAATTTAATTTTTTTAGTTAATAAAAAAATTATACTAACTTTGCTCTAATATTTCAGAGTAATAACGTTGGCCATGCTGTATACGAATCGTTATGGTATAAGAAAGAAGTGTCTTTACAGAAAAACTTATTGTACATTACATTACGATGCCAGCAACCAGTATCTGTAACTGTACCATGCATGCTACCGACTCTTTCACTTAATTACTATGCTTCTGTAAGTTATATCGCATCTTACAATTTTTATGGATAATTTATTGTGACATTGTCGCCAAAATTATTGGGATCTCTTCTCTAATGTTAATTAATGCTTTTCTTGAATATATTCTTGAGTATATGTTTTTGTTCGCACATTTAAAGTAAATGTTTTAATGTAAACGATTTAAGATATGTTTATCTAAATTTAAAATAATTTATAATTTATAATTTATAATTGTAATTTATAGTCATTTAATGACATATATATAATAATTGTAAATTTTTATATTTAACAGTATTTATCAACTACATTTTCCTATTTGACAACTTTTCGAGTAATCTTTGCTGTAGAAGATGGACTAGAAATATGATAGATTGTACGTATAATGTTTTTTTTGTGAAAGAAAATATTGTAGTACTGTAAATATTTAATGTCGACTTGTTAGTATCTAGTGTACACATTGTTAGCATTGAATGTATGTTATGCAATAGCGATATGACACGACAAAATATTCTTACGTAAGTATAAATATATTTGTCTTTAGATATTATTAAAAATTCTATATAAATAAAAACATTTATTATGTATGTCAGAAGAATATTGTGTCATATTATGTCATATATGTATAATCTGTATCTCTATTTTTAACTTATAACAAATGTGCAAGTTAGAAGTTGATAATAAATTGAATATAAACTGAATACTTATAATTTTATCACTATATATAAATGTATTTTTTTATTTCTCATATTTGTATACATATATATGTATAAAATTTTATAAATTAAGACTTGTTCCTTCAAAAACTCATTTCTTCTTTTTCTTTGCTCCCCTAGTATAATCCTCCTCTCTCTCTCTCTCTCTCTCTCTCTCTCTCTCTAAAAAAATCGATTTTTATTAGATTCCGATTAAAGATGATCTAAATCGTATAAATACCAATCTTCTTGACATTCAAATTTGACTTAGAGCACACAATAGTTATAAATGAAACACTCTTGATATAATTTTCAAATCTCCTTTCCTTTCCCTTTTTCATTCATCAAATATTTCTCTTAAAAATCGATCGCTTTAGTCTTACGATCGCTTCTTTTTTGTCCCATTCAAAACCTTTAGGTTTGAACATATTATGTTTAAAAAAATATTTAATAAATATTTAATTTAATCAATATTTAAATTAATCAATATTAATTAATATTTAATTTAATCAATATTTAAAAAAATCTTATTTAGACTTTAAATATATTAGTATGTTCTTAGATCTCTTTCTCTCTCTCTCTCTCTACATGTTTAATAATATAATGTAAATTGCTTATTCTTTCTCGTTATTAACTTTTCTTCTAAAAAAAGATGAGACTTTTCTTCTAAAATTTGACGTAAGCAACAATGAACATAAAAAACGCTTTAAATGAATCTTTGATGAATCAAATTGATGTTACTTTTATAATAATTGAGAACTATCATGCTAAAACATAATTAATGCGAATCGTAAAGCAAATGACTATGTCCATTAATTGTTTGACGTAACAACTGTTATACGCTTTTCTTCTCAGACTCGTTAAAGTAATCGTCCCATTAAGTAACATCAATGATAATCTAGTTGGTTCATTATCTATACATATATATAGATAGACATATATATATATAGACATGCAAATACTTTGTTGCCAATACGCGATCGTATATTGTGCGCATTTCTTTGTGAAATTTTTCTTTTAGAAACAATTTGCAAAAATAGTGTTTGTGTAAATTCTGTTAAATCAAAATTGTAATATTTTCTCTATTATTTCTGTATGTTGTGTCGTGCATTATTTAATACAAGGTTTTATTGTGTGGAACACTAAATATTGCAAGTATCTTCATGAAATACAATAAATTATTACATGTGTTACACATATGCGGGCTGCTTACTACTGTGTGGCCATTACATTCTAAAGCTGGCAAATTTAAAACTTTTTTTTATAATGTTTTGTGGTTTATTTATATGCTGAATATGATAAGTTTATGTTATTTAATGGTTAAAAGCTTAGTTATATATCAAGATTTTATTAATACAATGAAGACATTAGTGGAACTGATATATTCCATGGAAATAATATTTAATCTTCTTTATTGTAGAATGCAGAGAAAACAATTACAGGTTAATATCCTGTGTAACTTAATTTTACTAATTTATTTCTCGTTTATAATAAAACTCAATTAAAGATAAAGTGACAGTTTTTAAAAAATAAAAAAAAAAAATAAAATAAATCTTTAAATCTTAAATTTTACATTTTTAATTATAATTTTTTTATTTTTAAAATAAAAAAAAATTATAAATGTTTCACAAATATATAAATTTACAATATGTTATTCAAATAATTTTTATATAGGATGAAAAGAAAGTAATGGAACGTCTCTTTGAAATATCAGAACATATTATTAGTTTTTCACCATCCTGTATGTTACAACGAAATACTCATTCATTCAATCTTTACTTTTTAATTAATTTTATATATCACTTCATATATAATTGTGTGGATTGATTGTATGTTAACGGACAATATAAAATGTAATGTGATCTGTGGTTTTTGCAGAAATTATTATTTGAGATAGAGCAACCTGATAAAATATGGATGCCATACGAAAAGATTATATGGTTGAAATTTATGCATCACATATGTATGATATATTTGTCTCTAGCGTTAGCATTTATTATTGCTACGAGTATACTTATTGTTACGCCAATGATAACGGATAGATTTTTACTTAATGTCGCTTTTCCGGAATCTAAGCTTTCTTGCATTTATTACGCAACTTATGTTCGTCACATATTTACAATTGAATATGCATCAGTTACGATAATCCTCGACTTGATGATAATTTCTACAATGTGGCATGCTACTTTTAAATTTAATTTATTGGGTATTCAAATGCGTTCTCCCTCTATATTAATTATTAACAAACTCCGAGCCTCCATCATAATGTATCAAAATATATTCAAGTAAGTTAACATTATTTTATAATGACTTTTTTTCAAATTATTTTATTGTATCGTAAGAAAAATATGTATTATGATCAATAACATTTTTTAATCAAAATCAATTTTCGAATTTAAATTAAAAAATTAATATATTTTTGGAGACATTTTATATTGTATATTATATAAAAAAATTGTATGTTGTATATTATATAAAAAACTCAAGAAAATTTATTTATATAAAAAATTTAAAACGATTTAATTTATATAAAAATGTATTAAAATAATCTTGAAATTTTGAAAATTGACTTTCAATAAAGCATTTTATTGATCACATTTTAAAAGCATAAAGATAATTTAAATGATTAAGTTAAGCTAAGAAAATAATAGCATATGTTAATTTCATATGTTAATAATATTAATAATATAGTTTAATTAACATTTTATTATTACTTATAAATTATATTTTATAATTTTTTTATTTTAGTTACGTACAAGAAATTAATTGTATTGCTAGCTATCTACTTTTCAAAATGACGGTTGTTGTTTTTATATACGTAATTGCTTGCAGTCTGCTGGTTATAAATGTGAGTATTCAATATTTAATATACTCTCAAATTAATAAAAAATATTTTATAATCAAGTACTAAAATTTTTATTTATCAATAATTTTTTTAATAAACAATAAATGGTTAAAATCTTTCAAAAATTATTCAAAACCATTATTTTAAAAATATATATCAAGATTAAAATCATTGTGGAAAAAGAAAAAAAAGCTATATTAATATTTATTAAATTAAATAAAGTTATATTACAAGATTTACGTATATAAATTCGATTTAAAATAAATTAAATTACATTTTGAGATTTATATAAATATATTAATCCGATTTAAAACAAGATTAATCAGTTTTTTCTCTACTACATATTTAAGATCATTGTCAAGTTCCTTATGTAAATTGTTATCTTTTGATCAATTTAGTACGAAATGTCCAGTTATTTCGCGAAAGAGTACATTTCAAATTTTAAATGTAATATATACATACATTAAATTATTAAAGTGTTTTTTGAATTTATCTTGTAATTTGTTATATTTTAATTATCGTAAAATTTGTATACTATTATAATTTTATGTAAATTGCAGAATGCACCTATCGTGGAGATAAGCGTATTTATGATGATCACTTCTATTGCAATTTGGAGGCTCTACATTTGCTGCTGGTCGGCGCAGGCACTAACCGATATGGTTAATCTTTTAATTTTATAATATAAATCGTACTAATAAAACAAATATTTTCATTTTTTGATAAAAACAATAAAGACATTTGTTTTAAAAAGGCATAATATAAAATGGATTACGTATTGTTTTAATAAAATATGATACATTAAACAAATATTTCAAAAGGTAAAATCTATTCAAGCTTTGATATCCAAAATTAAAAGATATTTTATAAATTTATTTTATAATTAAATTATAAAAACAAATACTCATTAATTTTATTGTTCTATCTCGGAAAAAGCATCTGAAGTGCTAATAAATTTTTATAACTTTTCTTATAGGCTTACAATATTTCTTGGCAAATTTATGATTCTCCATGGATAAATGCATCACGAAATGTACGTCGAATAATCTTTATGATTATTCAAAGGTGTCAGAAACCAATTGTAATTTGCGGCACTAATTTTATACCCATAATTTCAATAGCACTTTGCGCAAAAGTAAGTGTTAATATCAATCATGACAATCTTATTAACATACATTCGTAAAATTATTGTTTTCTTTATTTCTAGATTCTTTATGCTACAATATCATATTGTATTACATTACAAACGATATTACATGCGGAATAGATTTGTAACATTTTGTATACATAGTGTTTCTTGATAGTGCACGTAATTATCTTCAACATATTTCTAACAATACTTGAATATTACATTTTTATCAAATTAATTTTGATTATATTAATGGTTAAAAATGTCATAATAATTAAATATATGTATGTATCAAATAAAAGTTGAAGAGTTTAAAATTATTAAAACATTACATTAATTAATAAATACAATAAATTAATAATTACATTAATTAAAAAATATAAATTATGTGAAGAGAAAAAAAATTTAATTTGATTATTTAAATTTATTGTTATCATATATTGTTTTATTTTATTAATTGTGAGTTACAAAAAATATAAAATAATAAATTAATAATTTTCTCTTTCTTTATTATTACCTACTATCACGTGCATACACACAGATACTTTCATAGTGCAGTATGTAATTAATTTATAATTAAAAGAAAATTATAAAAAATGTTATCACTTATATATATTAATTTAAAAATATTATAATATTTGAAACATAATTCACACAAAGAATTTTTACATTTTGACTCTTAATTGCCTTTATCTTTATTCGATACATTCGTAAGAATCTTTATATATTGTTTCATTTTCATTTTAAGATTGCACTTTTGGAAATCATTTACGCTTTATTGTAATTTTTGATGAACACATTCAAAATGTTTCAAAATCGACATTTATAATATAGTATAAATTTTTTTCTCTAATGCTATAATAAGAAGAAATAAAGACAATGGGAAGTACATTGCGTTCTTTTTCTAATAACTACGTATACCAGCACGTCGTTAATACTTATATCGAGAAAAGATAAATATTATCTTTATGTATAGTCCTCCCACACTTTTTTAAAACCACTACTGCTCTTAAGCGGAAGTAACAAATAATAATAGCAGATGTATCGAGAGATTATGCTTTATTCATTACGGATCTCGCTACTTTGTGCAATTACTAAGATTGTAAAAAGTAATAAAAGAAATGTTATAGACACCTCTATACTGCTTGTTTCTAATTCGCCCGTGAATCTTTATTATTTATTCAAGTATTCGCATTTAGTATTTTCATCAAGAAAGAACATTTGCTGTTCGCAGTAGTTATTCGCAGGATTGCGTGCATCGTTTTATCTTTAACAATCGATTTAATAGAATAATGTTGCGAAAAAGAGATTATATCTATGGTAAAATGTAATAATACGCCTTGTCTATTTATCGCCCCCAAGTTTTTCTCGTATAAGGATAAAAATAATCACGAGGCAGTTGAATTTTAAGTACACGGCAGTACGTGCAAATTGTAAATCGAGGAAACTTATCGAAACTATTATGGCATGGTCTGTAACATTAGAAAAAATCATCGCTTTCTTGAGAATGCAATTGGCTTTCGCATGCTGTTGGCCGCTAACACCCACTGCAACAAAAAAGCAAATCATTTATGATAAGCTTTTTCGTTTGTTCAACGGTTTGCACGCCATGCTGATGATCTGTGCGGTGGCATATAGAATTGTTTCTCAGTATGAGAATACGTTGGTGATAATACAACTAGGCTGCGTCTTAGGCACTTTATGCGAAGTTCCAGTGCAAATATTTCTATTTACGCAGCAGCACGATCGTTTGCAAGTAAGAGGATTGAATTTTATATACATTTTTATATTGCTATATTTTTATATATATATATATATATATATATATATATATATATATATATATATATATTATATATGTATTAATTGTTATAAATGTAACAAAATTATATAATTATAAAATGAACAAGCCGGCATAAAATATAAATATATAAATTATAAATATAAATATTTGAGATATTGAAAACACATTGTTTTCTAAATATTCTATACGTGATATGGGTGCGCTATATTTTTTTTTTGGAAAAATTAATGTAAAACTTTAGGTAATAAATATAATTGATTACATTCCATTACAGTTAAATTTAAAATATCATAAAATACTTATATAAGAAATACAAATCTTTTTTTAAGTATATTTTTTTATTATAATTCTTATTTCTCAGTTAAACAAAATTATTTTATGTGCATAAAATTAAACAACAGTCTAATTTATTGATTAAAATAATTGTTAATAACATTGCAGAATATAATTTTGAAGATGGAAAATTACAGCAAACATGCAAATATAGCAGAAAGGGATGTAATACAGGAATATATAGATAAACACATAACAATTTATATCACAACACTGTTATTGATGACCGTAACTTTAGTTGCTTTGATTTTAGTGCCACTGGTGCTGGCTCGTCCCGTATTAGAATTAGAGTATCCATTTTCCATTGATTATCAACCGATGAAAGGGATTATTTATTTACATCAGTCATTTGCTTTATATCAAGTCTATGTTCAAGTCTGTGCCACCGTTTTTCTTGCTCTTTTACTTTGGTTCTCAACAGCTAGATTTGAAATTTTGGGCAATAAATTTCGCATGGCTACAGAATACTCTGATTGGCAAGAATGTATACGAGAGCATCAAGAGCTTTTAAAGTAATGTAAATCTGCAATCAAGTAATATCTAATAATATATAATAAATACATAATTAAACAATTAGCTAATTATGTAAGAACAAACTTTATAAAATTTGTTTTCTTTTTAGATATATTTTATTAAATTGGTTTTTTTTATTAATTTTTTTTAATTTTATATACTATTTTTATATCTGACATATATATATATATATATATATATATATATATATATATACACTTATATTTATATAATAATATCATTTTTATGTAGTTTAATAAATCATTACAGATTTACGAAACAAGTAACTTTTTCCATTTCATATGTAACGTTATCATCGCTAGGTGTTAGTACAATAACGGTAGTATTCAGCGGTCTTACCTTTCTTGGCGTGTGTATCTATTTATTTTATTAATCTATTTTTGAATTAATTACTAAAATACATAAAAAAGTGTATGAAAAACATTTTTTATTTTTCCGAACAGATAACTGGCGGCACTGACTCCTTTATGATTTATCATAACTTCAAAGTATTTTTAAAAGTGGTCGTTTATTATTGGAAATTATCTAACTAAGTCACAGAGTAAAATCAAAAGAGTTGTTTAAGTCACAATAAGATTTGGATAAACCGTTATAAAAACAGTCGGAGTTCTGTCTACTTGAATTCTTTTTTGTTTCAGATAAAAATCCAATTTTTTTAAACAATTTATCCACTTTCAGATCTCTGGATGTCACTTGGACAGCTCTCACCGTCTCTGTGATATAGATATTTCTTTATTTTGGATACATAAAGACACTTTGAAGTTATGATAAATCATAGAGCAGTTAGGGTTGCCACTTGTTCGGAAAATTAAAAGTTCTTTTACTTTTTTACTTGTCTTAGTATTAAATAATAAAAAGTATTCTAAAAAGCAAAAATATAATTTATTATTATTGTCAATATACAATTATCTATAAAAACAAATTGATTACAAAATTCATTTGCGTTATATAAGTCGATATTGATTTAAGAAGATTTTTCCATATATGTATATGTAATTTTGTGCTACCTATTAGTATATATATATATATATATATATATATATATATATATATATATATATTTTTTTATATTCATTACATTCATTGTTTTTTAAAACAGAAATTTCCAATGTTTGTAAAAATGCAATATTCGATTGTATGTTGCTCATCATTGGCAAAAGTATTCTTATGCACTTGGCCAGCTGATCATTTAATGAGTATGGTAAGTTTCAACATACACAATTAAATATGAACATATGCTATGGAATATACAAATGTTCAAACAATTATTATAGAGTTCTTATGTTGGGGAGGCTGCATATAATTCATTGTGGTATGAATGTGGAGTTGATACACAAAAGATTATGTTGTATACTTTACTTCGAACTCAACGGCCTGTTATTGTATCTGTTCCTGGTTTGGTCGCAGCTTTATCTTTGCAACATTACGCATCTGTAAGATAACGTGTTGTAGTGTAACGTATACGTAGAAGAAGAAAACACAAAAATCTTTGTTCTAATTATAAATTACAATTATTTTATTTTGCAATTATACATATATAATATTTATTTATTTTTAAGAATAAAATATTTTAATCAAAAAAAGTCGCAGATTTACCGATTTCTTGAAATATTTTTACAGTATGTATCTATGGCATTTTCTTATCTGACGTCATTTCGAGCAATTCTTTCTAATGATGAGGATTAATAGGTAATGATAAATGTGCACTCTTTATTCCAAAATAAATATCTATGCAATAAAAATAAAAATGTGTCAATTATGGTAATGTTTCTCACGTAGAAGAAAATAAATATATAAAATATCTTGTAAATCTTTATAAATTTGATATTCGCACTTTGCTTATATTATTTTTCAAATGTTTTGCATAAAGTTTTTAGTTAATAAAATAATAATGTATGCAAAAGTTATAAATCTTACAGTGCTATAGATAGTTTAAAAAATAATTTTAGTTAAACATAGTCACCGTCCTTTTTTCAACTTACGCAACCATGTACATTTTTTAGTTGCGCAGCGTTTAATTGAAACACGAGTTCTATATTCTTATTACGCGCATTTCTTTTATACAATATTATTTCAAACACACGCAGATTACATAGTAGTTCTCACAATAATTCAAGCATGAAATAACTACTATAGAACGCGTAGCATTGTACATCGGTAAAATTTCTCCCCAATCTTATAATTTATTTATTCTTAGGCTTGCACAGCAGTGTTGAAAGCAAAGAAAAAGTAATTGAAAGAAATAATAAATGCCTTAATATTTTATTCAAGATATATTAATGTTATTACTGTTTTATACTGTACAATCTTATCTCATATTTTCTTGGAATTTCTTTCTTCGTGCTACAATTTTTTGTAAAATCGTGAGAAAAGCACAAGGATAGTTGCGGTTTTAACACGCATGTGAAAGAAAATGCAGTAATAGTTATTATGAGAGCTGCACCGACGCTGGATAAAATTATTGCTTTTCTTAAGGTGGATTTAATGTTTGCTTGTTGTTGGCCTCTACCACCAACTGCCACGAAGTTTCAGATAATTCGTGACAGAATATTTCGATTCTTATCAGGCGTAAACGGTGCATTTATAATTATTGAATTAATATATTCGATCAGTAATCATCTTGATAATGTATACTTAATTATGCAATTAGCTTGTGCATTAGGTATCTTTTGTGAGGTTCCATTGCAGATATTTTTATTTACTCAACAGCATGATCGCTTACAAGTAAGAGAAACAGCAGTTATCTTTATGTATTAATCAATAATATATACACTGCACAGAAAATAAGTATTTTGTATTAATATTTTGTACACAAAACATTTTTGCACGTACATATACATTACATAGATAATTTTATTATACATAACAATAAAATAAGAAAATTGTATTAATTCCTTATATAATCATTTTATTATGCATATATATATATATATATATATATATATATATATATATATATATGTATATTGCACAATATAACCATGTTGCATACATAAAATAAATATAAATATTTCGAGATTATCGGAAGAATTTTTAATTATTCCAATTTTTATCTTGACATATGTTAACATGACATATGTTACAACTTTAAAAAACCTTCAAAAGGTTTTAGCCTGCGCATCTATTATTTATTTAATGAGACCTTTCGATGGAGGGACAAGAGTGCACGCAAACCCACACATATCGAACTGTATTATTATATTTTGTTTCGCGCGCAGTGAAAACACCGGATGATGTGAGGTAGATCTCGCATTGTGGATAGTTGCAAAACCACACATGGATCTGTGTAATTACAGATTTCTCAGTTTTTTTTTAATCATTAAAAATGTTTAAAAATTAAACATTTATTTGTTAATAACTTTTAGATAAATATTGTACGGTTGCAAAAACTTTTTAAAAATTACTCATTGTCAGAATTGTAATTTTGACAATACATATATGTCAAGATTAAGATTATGGTCATTTTGGAGACTGGTTTCAGTAATTAAAACAAAAATATTTATTCTTATTTTATACATGTGTAATATGATTGTGTAATGTATATATGCAATAATGTTATAAGTACAGTTATGATTTTTTAAATTCTATACATATATACAATATTTACTATAGACATTACTATTATAAGCTTTTAAAAAATTTTTACAGATTAATATGTAATATACCATTATTTTTACAATTATTAATATATTGGAATTTTGTATTATTAAAACTATTTTAAAATTTTAATTGACAAAATGATATTATTTACATTCTTTTACTTATATAAATACAATTAAGCATATATAGAACGTGTATAATAAATTTAGCGAAATAATAAATTATTATAGGCTATGTATGGCATAAATCACTGAATATTATCCTAATTTAAATAAGGAAAATTTTATTGATCCGAGTCACATAATCTATTTTGAAAAAGATATATAGAGTGTGGAAATCATTTAAATATATAATAAAAAAATGTTAATTTTTAATTTTTACTTAATTTTCTTAAAAATAAAATTTCTTACAAAAAAATTTTATTCAATATTTTTGATTTATGTTTAATAAAGAATCAATTCTTTTTGATTGTACTATGTTTCTCTACCTACTTTATATTTTATATATAAAAATAAATAAAATATAACGAATAAATTAAATGTCTTCTATACCAACAATGTTCTCATCTAATGTCTAAGTACATAAAAAATTAATAATTATATCTTTTTCACTCTCATTCGAAACTTACAGAGTGTAATTTGTACAATGGAAGATTGTTATAAACGAGCAAATGCTGAGGAGAAGAATGTGTTTCAACAATATATTAATAAATATATATTACTGTATGGAACTACCTTGACTTTGACTGCTGCATCTTTAGTTGGTTCACTTTTAGTGCCACTGATTCGATCTCGTATGTTTCCGCTAGAGATAGAATATCCATTTCGCGTTGATTATCAACCGATGACAGCAATAATTTATTTTCATCAAGCACTCGGTATGTATCAAGTCTCTTGTCAAGTAAGCGCTAATGTTTTTCTCGCTCTTTTATTATGGTTTACGACGGCACGTTTCGAGATTTTGTCCAACAAATTCCGTACGATCACGAAGTATTCTGAATGGAAAACATATATACAGGAACATCAAGAAATCTTAAGGTAATAATTAAAAATTATGATTAGCATAAAATTTCAGTGTAAGTCGATCAATTTTATAGTTTTATAGAAATAAATTTTGCATTAAATTTGACACTTTATAATTTTGATTTCTATTAATTATTATATCAGAGGTCTCTTTTACTCTGACCATTCTAAGAATTTTTATTGTTTCTAATGTTCTGAAAATATATCACCAAAAAAATATATTAGATGTGTCAAAGAAATGAATTTAATGTTTGTAAAAACTTCTTTCCGAAATAATTTCCTGGAATTATTATTCCATGACTTTTTGGTGATATAATGAAAATTTTGTATTAATGTAAAATTATGTTTAAAGCAATTTCTTATTACAATGTTTTTTTTTTCATATGATTTAATTAACCATGAAATTCTTAAGTATTAAAATAAATATCGTTACAGATATGCCACAGAAATGAGCAATTCCATCGCCCACGTAGTGTTATCATCGCTCGGTGTTAGTACTGTAACGCTAGTGTTCGGTGGCGTTACATTTCTCAGCGTGTGTATTTAGATTTTTTATTACAATCGTTAATCAACACTGTTAAATAAAATTTAATTAATACATTTTATCCAACATTTATAAATAGCGATTCCCGCTACCCGTAAAAATTCAATATATAATCGTATGCTCCACATCATTGACAAAAGTACTTTTATGTGCCTGGCCAGCTGAGTATCTAATGAGAACAGTAAATTTAAATGGATAAAATTATTAGAAAATATTATGCAAAATATAATGATTGTATTTTTAAATCGTATTTCAGAGTTCTAACATTGCTGAGGCAGCTTATAATTCATTATGGTATAATCAAAGCATTGATTCACGAAAGATTATGCTATACACTTTGCTCCGGTGTCAACGAGGTGTAGTTATATCTGTTCCCGGATTATTAAAAGCTTTATCTTTTCAACATTATGCCTGTGTGAGATAATACATTCTGCAATATTATTTTAATTACATGTAGAATGTGCATCGTAATTCATGATAGAACTAAAGAAAACATAATTACTTATACCAAAAAAAAAAGAAAAACTTTATTTATTGTGATTCCAGAAAAATTATTTATAGTATTATTAGTATTGTTATAGTTTTAAGCACAATCCACTTAAATTTACAAATTAATTTTAATAATTTTGCAGTATCTTTCGACGGCCTTTTCGTATTTAACAACGTTTCGAATAATTCTTTCTGACGATGATAAAGTATAATTTAAAAGAATTTACTAAATTTCGTAAAAGAGAACTACTTTATCTCTATAGTTAATAATATAAAAGAATATATTGTTTGTTTAGAGTAAAATATTAAAACAATTATACGCAAATAAATTGTAATAATTATTTTCTTAACTTCATCCACAATCTTGATCAAAATTTATGAATTGCACAGTTTAACTTTATTAAGTTTATCTTTCTATTTAACCTTTTTGCATTAATGCAATAAATAAAATATTATTAACAAATTTAGTATAAATAGAAAAAATATAAAACAGTAATTATAAATATAAATGAAACAAAATATATTTGATTTATATTGGACGAAAATATAAACTTTTATTTTCATCCAGAAATAGTGTTCTTATCTATATTTTATTTTATCTTATTTATATTTTATTTTTCTTTGTTTTATTTGTTTTATATAAATAAAACAAATAAAATTTAAATATCGTATTTACAATTTTCAATCTAATTATTACTTTACAGTAAAACATTAAAAATTTTATTATGTTTTAGTTTTTATTCTTTTGTTTAAATATATTACAATATTCTTTACAAGTATTAAATAGATATTTTTTGTTTGTTACAAGTTTTGAGCTATCTAATATTTCTCTTGTTTTTTCCCTACATTTAAAAATTATTTAATAGATGTTGCAAAAATCGAATAAAGTAATATTTACACTTTAATAAAATTCTCTTCTGCATGTCTGCATTTCTATTTCCACGCGATACTATTTCACTCAATGTAGCAAGAGAAACATTATTATGATAATAATTCAAGATAAAGGAAACTACTATTGCACGTTATAGCCGTTATATTTCTAAACCATCTGCATAATTTATTAATACATACGTTCACGCATAAGCTCTAAAGATAGGAAAATAAGACTAAGTAATAATCAGTAAGTATAATCTCATCTAAATGTAATAACATGCATTTTGTAATATTTAATGCATTTGGCATACAAGAGAGAGCGTATTTTTCTTTTTAATGTGATAGCTCCTTGAAGTTTTCTTGATTTTTTTTATCTTTACGAAGTAAGTTATTTTACATGAACTTCTTCATAAGATTGTAAGAATACTGCAAGGACAATTCCGGTTGAAACAATTCAATCGGAACATATAATTGCTTATCGAAAAAGGCAGCCTCAATTATTATGAGGAAAGTTACGTTAGAGAAAGTTATTGCATTTCTGAAAGTGGATTTATTATTTGCCTGTTGTTGGCCAGTATCGCGAGACGCAACAAGATTTCAAATTATTTGTGATAAAATATTTCGTCTAGTCTCAAGCTTGCACGGAATATTGTTAATTATCGAATTAATATATACAATTATTTATCGTATTGATAATGTTCAAATGTTTATGCAATCAAGCGTCGCAGTGGGTTTATTATCTGAAGTTCCGCTGCAAATACTGTTGTTTACTTTGCAGCACGACCGTTTGCAAGTAAGAAACTAGAAATCATTTAATAATTATTACTAATCAAATAATTATTATTCTAATTTTCATTCATTATTTATGCAATTTTTTTATGCAATATAATGTTGCATTTCTATTTTATGTGTTTAATTTCAATATTATGTATATATTTTTTTTTATATTTTATAATTTTTCCTTTTTTTTATCAATTATTTTAATAATACTAAATATGTAAAGCATAGTACATATATTTAATAGAACATTAATTTATATGGCTTTATCATCAAAATATTTAATGTTAAAAATTATAAAATAATAAAAAAATAGATGGCAATGAATTTAATTAAAAAAATTAATTAAAAAAAATATGTCGTATATGTTCTGTATTGGCATTTTTTATATTTTGAAATTGTGGATTAAGTTTTCTAATTTTATTCGTATTATTGCAATCAAAAATCATATCAATGTTACGTCACAAAAGTCGTTAAATTTTTTTATTAATTATTTCTGAGATATATCAATTGAAAATTTTTGTATTTTTCTTATGTAAAATTTAATTTTAACAAATGAAACATATCTTAAATTAAATATCGCTTTTTTAATTGTGTAGGTAGTAATTTTCAAAATGGAAAATTATTATCGCCAGGCGAAACCAGAAGAGAGGGATGTATTTCAAAAATACATTGATAAATACATATACTTTTACATAACGATATTAGGCATGATTACCCTAGCGCTCTTCAATTCAATTTTGGAGCCACTATTTTTTGGACTTAATTCGTTACCGCTTGTAATAAAATATCCATTTGCCGTTGATCACCAGCCATTGCGAGCAATCGTGTATTTGCATCATACGTTCGGAATATATTAAGCTTATTGCCAAGTGAGCTCTAACGTTTTTCTTGCTCTTTTACTATGGTTTACATCTGCGCGGTTTGAAATCTTGTCCCAAAAGTTTCGCACAGCTACGAACTACTCCGACTGGAGAAAATGTATCAAAGAACATCAAGAACTCTTACAGTATGTCAGTTCATATTAAATTTAAACTATTAATCTAATCATTTATCATCTTTGATTAATGTTGCGTTTATTAATCTTGTGTTTAACATTTATTTTTATATAGCCATTAAATGTTTTTTTTACAAACATATTTTATATTACATATTAAACTATCAAAAAATTGTACAATGTGAACAAATTTTTGAAATGTAATGTCATATATGGTGTTTATATAGTTTTATATTATATGAAAATATATTTAAAAAATTTGCCATATTTAATTAATTA
Organism: Cataglyphis hispanica; assembly: GCF_021464435.1. Classification (NCBI taxonomy): domain Eukaryota; kingdom Metazoa; phylum Arthropoda; class Insecta; order Hymenoptera; family Formicidae; genus Cataglyphis; species Cataglyphis hispanica. Next base: position 2,132,051 of record NC_065974.1, read on the forward strand.
GTTACAAAATTACTATTATATAATCTATTGTTATAGGTTTGCGCAAGAAATGAGTTTATCTATTTCGTATGTAGTGTTATCGTTGCTCGGTAGTAGCACCTATTCACTAGTATTTGGCGGTGTTACGATTCTCAGCGTGTGTGTATATTCCTTATATTAGAATATTTTGTTTTTTAAGTAAGAAAAAAATGAATTCTCTACGGTAAAAAAAAATTAAACGTTTAAAGAGAAATTTAAAAAATTTTTCCAAATAAGAATAAAAACAAAGCGAATACAAAAGAAAAAAATAAAACGTTAATATACTCAGATATTCACATTTTATTTTTTATTATCTCAAGATCAACATTATATATTAGTGACATTTTTATAATGTTATTATAATTTTTGTCGATAATACACCCGACATTTTTTTATATAGCGGCTACCGTTATCCGCAAAAGCAGAGTTTATTGTCGTATGTATTTCATCATTGATGAAGGTATTTTTATGCGCTTGGCCGGCTGATTATTTGATGACTATAGTAAGTTTTGATAAAATTAATCAATCGAAACAAATATAAATGCCTGCTACAGTGCTATTCAAAGACCTTAAAAAAATATTTTGCATAGAGTTCAGACATCGGGGATGCTGCACATGATTCGTTATGGTATGAACATGAAATTAATTCACAGAAGATTATGTTGTACGTTTTGCTCCGTTGTCAACAACCTGTAATTATAACAGTTCCTGGCTTACTAGCAGCTTTAACTTTTCAACATTATACCTCTGTAAGAGAAACACCTTACTTTTCATTATACTAGTCACTTCTTGTTAATATGATTTTGATTATTTTTTAAATCTTTGTACTTGTATTTTCATTTTCTATTTTATTTTTTATTTTATGAGTATTGATAATTTATATATATATATATATATATATATATATATATATATAAATTTTGCTATGTATTTGTATTTAAAAGATTTTTTAAATAATTTTGCAGTACGTCTCAATGGCATTCTCTTTTCTGACAACATTTCGAATAATTCTTTCTGAAGATAACACAGGATAATGCAAAACGAAAATTAGTTTCCTTAGATTTTTTTGATTGTATAAGAAATTAAACGAAAAGCACCAATGTTGTACATGGAAATAAAATTTTGTGTATTAATAAAAATAATTATTAATTTAATTAAGTTTTTTGCTGTTATTTTATTTTCTAATTGCATCTAAATGCACTAGATAAATTGATAGATTAATAAATAATATAACCATTTTTTTTATATTTCTTACTTTTTACTTGCATATTAATTGATTTTTACTACAATTTTTATAGATATAGTAAAAATAAATATATTAATATTAGTAGGTATATATGACAATAAAAAATACATTGTTTAAAATTAAGCAATCTAACAATAAATGTAAATGTAAACGACAAAATAATTTGAGAATTATTTTTACTACATTCCTCTATAAATAAAGTTGTAAATTTATAAATATAAAAAATTCAAAAAAATTAATAATAATTTTTATCAAAGAAAATCACACACACAATAAAATACATCAAACATATGTTAGGTAAACTTTCCAAAAGAAATTATAAGAAATTATAATATATTTCAAAAAAAATTATGACAACACACTAATTTTGTACTATACTATTGTAGTGATGGTGTTATTTATGACTATCTTGTATTTTGCTTTATACTGCTCTCTCTTATCCCCCATTTTATGCCTATGGTAATCAAGATTACGCCTAGGGAAGTAAGAAAATAATTGTACCATTACAATAGGGCTGACCATTACAATAGCGGCGATACATTATAATTCGCTAGCTTGAATAATTTGTGAACTTACACACATGACTCTGCCAGAAGCAAAACTGCAAAGCAGGAAATGTGCATGAGAGGAATTACGTGCATTACGTTATCTAAAATATTTTGTGCTTACAGCACATTGTGTGGTATACGTATGAATAGTAAATTAAATATAATACGTATCCTGCGCCAAGTCCACAAGCTACCTTTCGATGAAGTCAGTTCAAATCATATGCATGATAACATAAGAGAATAGACTTAACATTTGTAATGGCAAATACACTGACAATAGAGAAACTTATCTCGTTTTTGAAGGCCGATTTGTTATTTGCATGTTGCTGGCCATTACCACCAACTGCTACAAAATGGGAAAAAATACGTAACAAAATATTTCGCTGTCTTTCTATCTTGCACGGATTGATCATGGTGGTTGCGATAATATATACAATTTATACTAATCGATCAGATTTATTTTTGATAATGAAATTATGCTGCGAGTTATGCACCACTACAGAGGTTCCATTACAAATATTTTGCTTCTCGATGCAATACGATCGTCTCCAGGTAAGCTAAAGAATATTATTTTTGACACGCACAGTTTAATAGTAAAAGAATAGAAAAATGTATATATATTTACTTATGTATTTATTTATATTCTTATTTTTTGCAAAATCATAATATTTTATCTTTATTTAATTCATTTATTCAAGTTTTGAATTAAATTATTAACAACTCATTAATAATATTATATGTCTAATATTAAAAAAAATACATTATTTATTATTTGATTTATATCATTGTTTTGATTTTCTGTAAAAATTAAATTTTGAGATTATTCACATATACATATACACACAAACATATTTCTGTACAAATGAAAAAAATTAGTTAATATAAAATTTAAATTATATTATGTACAAAGTAATACGCAATCATATTTTTGTTCATGTCATAAATATTACTGCTCATCTAATATCATGATTGAATTACAGTATGTGATTTATGAATTGGAAGATTATTGTAAACATGCGAAACCAAAAGAGAGGAATGTTTTTCACCAATATATTGATAGTTGTAAATCAATTTATGTATGTTCAATTTGCGGTTTTACTGTTACCGCTCTACTTCTTATCCTTAGTCCTGTCGTAGAACCGCATCCGTTTCCTATCGACATAGAATATCCGTTTTCCGTGGACTACCAACCTTTGAAGATTATCATTTATTTACATCACGTACTACTTATATATCAAAGTTATACGCAGGTATGCGCAAATATTTTCATCGCTCTTTTATTGTGGTTTGTATCAGCGAGATGTGATATTTTATCCAGCAGATTTCGAGCAGTCACGAAATTTGCCGAGCTACGTGCATGTATAGAAGAACATCAAGAATTACTCTGGTAAATAATAGCCAATGTTATATTATATATCTTATATTAATGTTTTTATTTTTTTTATTGCACTGTGTCTTTTCTTACCATTTGTCGCTTTTCTTTGTTTTGTTTTTTCCTATCTTTTCATTGTCTCCTTTCCTTTAATTTGAAAAAGTATATGAAATAAATATGAGACATTAAAAATGTAAGAAATAGATGCACCAAATATAAAAAGACACGACAATGTTTTGCATTGAATATAAATATAAAGTATGGAGTAAATATAAGTATAGAGAATAATATGAGTAATAAAACTCTGTGAAAGACACTACAATAAATTCTTTATACAAATAATTAAATTTCTTGGACAATGATTGGAAATAATAGATTAATTACTTGTTTTTAAATAAAATTATCTTTACAAAAAATAATTTTTCCAAGCAAGTAATTTTTTTGGTTTTATTCGCACGATATTTTCTATCGAAAAAATACACAACATACATTTTTATTGCTTTAATATTATAAAATATTTTTAGTTGCATAATTACGTTATAAAATTTTGAAAAATAGATGTATTATTTCAGGTATGGAAAGAAAGTAACTCTTTCTGTTCGATATGTGATGTTGGCGTCGCTGGCTGTTAGTACAATAGTTATCATATTTACTGGCTGCACTTTTCTAAGCGTGAGTATAATTATTATTCTTATTTAATGAAAATGTATATTTTATAAAAATATATTTTTGCATTTCTTATTTATTAAGCACTAAACAAAAAGCTCTTTTAACATTAATCTAACAAGTTTTTTCTTTCACACATGCTTGCACTATACTTATACGAAATAACTCTCATACGCATCGTGTAGTTTAGAAAACATCTTTACATTATTTGACAAAGCAGAAATATAATATAAAAATTATCTATACATCGTTTATTATAATTTTCTCTTTTACTAGCGACAACCAATATCGGTAAAAGCAACATTTTTAATCTTCTTTATTTCATCTCTCGCAAAAGTATATTTGTGCGCGTGGCCAGCTGACCATCTGCTAAGTGCAGTAAGTTACATTTATAGATGTAAAGATACGCGATAAAAAGATATGATATATATATATATATATATATATATATATATATATATATTTAAAATTAATATTTTAGAGCACTGATATTACTCACGCTACGTATGACTCAATGTGGTATAACGGGAAGGTTGATTTTCAAAAGAATTTTGTGCACATTTTATTACGTGGCCAAGAACCTATAGCTGTAAACGTACCCTGCATGCTACCGACTGTTTCGTTAAATTATTATGCCTCAGTGAGTCACTGATTTTATTATATATTTTTGTTATGTTTTTATTATAAATATGGACATTATTTTTGCATTATTTAATGCATTATTTATTTAACGAAATACATGCTTGAAACATGTACTAAATTATCTTGCACAAATACTTTTATTTGTTTTTATTTTAAAAATATAGATAGAAATAAGTTTAGAGAAAGAGTTATTTTTATATATATTTTTGTTAATTATATTCTACAGATATATCCTATTTTTATATATAACAAAAATATAAATAAATATATATTTATATATCAGTTTGCTTGTGACAAAATTTTAAAAAAGTTAAATAAGAGTTTAAATAAGTTAATAAACAATACAATTAATTATCAAAATCAAACATTTATAATTTTTAAAACATTTTTAGTACGTCTCGACTGCTTTCTCTTACCTAGCCACGTTTCGAGTTATACTTGAGGAAGATGATTGATTATACGATGCGGATACACTTAGTAAAATAAAATATTTCTTGTATAATAATTATATCTATCAATTATTAAAAAGTGGATTTCTAAAAAATAAGATCTGCATATTATAGTAATATATAATAAATTATATAAATTCTTCCTCCATCTATATCATATTACTATCGATTTGAATTTGCTTTACCTTATGTCAAGTAGTGCGCTTGTTATAATAGCTTGTATTATCACGAGAAACTCTGTAATTCCGCTTCGTTGCTAATTATAGTACATTGTGTTGGATTTAATTATTACTAGACAGTTATGTATGCTATTATATTGCAATTACATAAACGCAATGTAGCATCTGGAAGTGCCTGTCAGTTTGAACCAATGTTAGGTTCGATGATTAATTAATGACTTCTTATGTGGTGGGAAAAGCATTTCAAGACGAAGTGTTTGATCAATACGGATGGAAATTATTCTTCTGTAAAGACAATTTTGTAGGTAATAATCAATCGTAGCAACTAAGATTGTCAGCAGTTTCGCATAAATGCTGTTTTGCTGCAATATTATACGTGAAACTTCTCTCGAAGTCTGATATAATAATCTGTCTGTGTAATAATCTTAATAAGAAATGAGCAATTTAAGTGTCTTACAAATAGGCTCCCGCATTTCCGAAAGTAAAACAACTTTTGCAACTTCGAAAGGTATCAGTGCTTCGAATTATTTTTAACATATGTGACTTATGAAAACATTGCATAAAAATAATTGCATAAAAATATCAAAATTAAAGAAACTTGCAATATTAAAACTAGATTTTGTCAATACTTACAAATTGTATTTAATTATATTATTATTTTTTCAATATTTGAATTTTGAAAGACTAGTTTATAGAAGAGTAATCAGTGTCATCTAAATAGTATAAATATAAATTTAAATTAAAAAATATAAATATAAATTTAATTTTTTTAATAGAATATCACACACATTGAAATCTCTCAAAAATCGATGTTCCGAATATAGGATATAATAAGTAATGTTGTTTATATTTTATGCAATACATATACAATGCTTGGCGCCTTACGACAGTGTCATTACAGTGTTTACACGAATAAATAATGTTATGCAAAGATAATTAACGTTCATATTACGCCTACTTGAATGTCCATTGTGAGTTGCCGAAACACTTTCGTGTGTTATTATGGAGAATAAAATAACGCTGGGTAAAATATTCGTGTTTTTGAGAATATATTTGACATTCGCATGCTGTTGGCCACTGCCATCAAACGCGACGAAACGTCAAAGACTCCTTCGCACTGCTTTTCGATATTTTTGTTGCGCAAATGCAATGACACTTATCGTTGCGATGGCATGGACTCTCTATAAACACAGCGACGACGTGCTACTTGTGATGAAATTAGGATGCCAATTGAGCGCCGTCTCCCAAGCTCCGTTACAACTGATACTTTTTGCGTTGCAGGATAAACGTTTGCAGGTATAAGACACTCATGTATACATCTATTGTAAAAAAAGACGCGTTCTTTTTTGTGAATTACTAACAATAATTTTTCCAAAAGATGGTTGATGATTAATCGTAAGATAAAAAGACAAAATTTACATTTTTAAAAAAATAATTAAAATTATTTTTTTACCATTTTTAATTTTAATAATTTTTATTTTTCTAAAATGTATGTCCTAAATTGTAAAATATTTATGTGTACGTATAATTAAATTTATTTGTCTCATAAAATAATTTTTTAAACAGTTATTTTTATATTCTATGCGCTATCTTTTGCAATTTTCCCGTATATAATCAAATAGATAAGATTAAAAAAATTACAAATCGATGCTGGACATAAAATATAATTTTAATACTTTCATAATAATATCATTTATAAAACAGTAATGTAATTATTAATATTAATTTTGACAAATATGCAGTATATTGTTTCGGAAATGGAGAATTATTACAAGCAAGCGCAAAAATATGAAAAAGAAATTTTTCAACAATATGTTGATAAATGCATACTATTTTATGGTAAGTATAACTGATATATAACGTATGATTATTTATATATTTCATATAAACTTCTCTCTTATCTCCAATTAATTGAGTGCACCTTTTGCGCGTTAAAACAAATTAAAAATACATTAAATAAAATATTTAAATCTTTATTCATATATTTATAATTAATATAAAAATTTTTCATATATTTATATTATTAAAATAATGTCCTAACTTTTATTTATATCTTACACATACATTTATATGTATACGTGTACATACATATACATGCATATTTGCTACAGGTATTATTCTTTGCTGGCTGGCACTGACAGGTATTAGCGTGATAGCCGCACCATTATTTACGTTGCAACCGTTTCCCAGTGAAGCAGAATACCCATTCGATGTACAATATCAACCATTGAAAACTCTCATCTACGCACATCATATATTGACTGCTTATCAAAGTGTGATACAAGTTAGCGCTAATACTTTTCCTGCTCTTCTACTTTGGTTTGTGGCAGCCAGGTTCCATATTTTGTCCATTCGATTTCGTACAATTACGAATATGAAAGAGCTCAAAAAGTATACACAAGAACATTATATATTACTCAAGTATGTAAAATTATATATGAAAAGAAATATAGCATTATATAGTTATTACCAAGAGATAATTTTATTCTCTATTGCAACCAGCGAATTAAAATCTCTTATTTATATTAATATTTATCTAATGAGTGATTGATGGGTAAATTTACCAAGAAGTTGGAACAACCGGCTCTAAGAGTATTACTAGAGTTATGGGCAATATTTATACATTTTTATTAAAAGAATTATGTACACATATATTTTTGTTTAATTTCCTAGCTTTCTTCTAATTTTCTTCAGACTCGAATTTTTTAGTTTTCAATTTATTGTGAGTTTTCATTATTACTATATCAATTTAACAAATTTTGAAATTTCGCACATCTACTTAACTATTTTCTAACTAAAAATATATAAAATATGAAATATTGCCCATACATTAATCGTATATTAATTTCACAATAATATCAATTAAAAATTAATACAATTATATTTTCTGAATATGAATATCCTTTTGCAGATATGCAAAAGAAGTGACGTTTGCCGTACGTTATATAGCACTATTATGCGTAACTTTCAGTACTGGTGCTGTAATATTCGGTTATCTTACCTTTATGAGCGTAAGTAATATATATTGTAACGAGAATTATTACGCATTCTGCGTAAAAAATTTGCGTTCTCTATAAAATTGCACAATTTTACATTTAATGAAATTTTATGAAAAGCACATTATCTCTTCTAATTACATGCATATATCCATGAAATTTATTAAAATAAAATTTGTTTAATGTATAATATAATTACATATGTTATTATATATGTTTACATATACAATATTATTTTATCCTGATATTTGCACATAATAGCGTCAACCATGGTCAGTAAAATGGACGTTCCTTATGATATCTTTTTGCGGCTTTGTAGAACTTTATATGTATGCCTGGCCAGCTGATAATGTAATGAGCACGGTTAGTTATTTAAAAAATGTGGATTGTACAATATTATAAATATTATATATATATATATATATATATATATATATATATATATATATTATACTATATAGATGTATATAATATATTTCAATTAACGTGTTTTTCAAAAATTTTTATTAGAGTAGTGACATTGCGATTGCCGCCTATAATTCACTATGGTACAACAATGATTTGACCACGCGAAAGATTTTAGTACATGTTATACGAAGAAGTCAACATCCCGTCACTATTTCAATTCCATGTGCATTACCAAATTTATCTATGAATTATTACGCGTCGGTAAGAGAATATTTTCTAACAATTATTTTTTGATGTTTATTATATATTGCATGATAAATATAAGAATTGCTTTAAATAATGGTTTATTTCTGAGATTTTTTTTGAAATGAATAATCGCCGTTATTAGAAGTACTTAGAATTATAAGTTAATAATATAGGTTTTTTTCTTTTATTGTTTTAGTATATCTCAACTGTTTTTTCATACATGGCATTTGTGCGTCTTATAATGGGTCAAGAGTAGAAGAAAAAAGTTTTAACTATAGTAAAACTTTGCGCAGTTGTATTTTTATGAAATGTCTGCTATGTTATAGGATTGCAGGATTATAATAATACTTGCACATTAAAAGATTCCGAAGAGATAGCTTTATAATTTCCATCTCTTTTTGCCGCACCTTTTTACTCGCGTGAATTGGTCGACTTTTTAAAATTAATTTCTTATTAATTATTGCGAAAACTATAAAACGATAGAAAACTTATAAAAAACTTTTCTACTCGGTTTAACTCGCTCTGTCTGCACACGAGAGGTGATGATTATATTACCGGACACTCTATATATCATATATATCTATTATTGTTTATGCCAGTTGATGCAATTAATTTTTTAAAATTACATTAAAAATTTTGTCTTTTGCAGTTAAATTTTTAATTAATATTTGATTATTTTTTATAAAACATGCAACAAAAAATGAAAATCAATAATAATTAAGGATTACAAATAAAAGGCAAAGCAAAATCAATTAATATATAAAATTTATGATCATTAAATCAAGATAAATTATTAAATGTTAATCATTTATATAGAATACTTACAAAAATTTACATTTTGTGACACTATTAAATCCAAAATTGAATTAAATTCGCTTTTTACACGCACACACATATCTTTTATCTACACTATCTTAAACAATCTCAAAAATGTAATCAATTGCTAGGAAGAGCTCTACACTTGACTCTCACTGCTAATTAATACTTTATTATGTACTGAATTTAATTATTACTAGACAATTGTCGTTAATTAACACCTTACATGCAATGTAAGGTCTAAAAGTGTTTATAGATAGGAAGTGTAACGTATACGTTCTCGATGCGCATGATTAATTAATGACAATTGGCTACTTATATAGTGAGAAAAGCAATTCAAGATATGTAGTCAGTATCGATGAAAATTATTTTGCAAACAACTTTCCAGGTAGCAATCGATCTAACTGAGAACATCTCTCGCCAATTTTACACGTTTTAATATTGTACGCAAAGTTTGAGATAATCTTTAATATAGTCTTAATAAGACAATTCCAGAATTGTATCCTACAAATAATCTCTTACAGTAAAGCAATTTCTACACAATAAAATAACTTCTAAACTTTGAAAAGTATCAGTTTTAAATTATATTTAACATAATTTATTAAAATTAAGCATTTCTCATAAATTATAAAAAAAATTTGCAATATTAAAACTACAGTTTGTTTCACAAACTTTTTTAATTGATTTTATTTCATATATACCATTTAACTAATTAGTTCATAAATTATAAGCAATATTAGAGCAGAATGTTAGTTCTGATGTCTGTTAATAGTGCAACGCATGTTTAAATCCCTCAAAAATCAATGCATTCTATTTCGCATATAGGGTGCTACGCTACTCATATCTTATGCACCGCGCGTACTTATACTCGGCGTTTCACAATAGTGTCATTATAGTGTCATTATAGTGCTCAAATAAATAACCTCAGCGATATTGCGAGAGTGATTAAAGTTCATATTTTGCTAGTTTGAGTTTCTGCCGTGAATCAGCACGAAGCACTTCCGTGTGTTATGGAGGCAAAAATAACGCTGGATAAAGTAATTGCTTTCCTGAGGATATACTTGACATTCGCTTGCTGTTGGCCATTATCGCCGAACGCGACAAAGTTTCAGATACTTCTTCATAGTGCCTTTCGATATTTCTGTTGTATAAACTCGATAATATATATTATTACGGCGATAAGGACACTCTCTAAGAATGACGACTACATGGCTATGATGAAAATGGGATGCGAATTAAGCGCCGGCTTACAAATTATATTACAATTGATGCTTTTTGCAATGCAGGACAAACGTTTGCAGGTAAGATTTTTATTTGTATTGATTTTTCATATAAAAGAGCTGTATTCTAAAAATTAAGAGCAATATAATTCTTTCAAAAGTGATATATATAAATTAATAAAATTATTTAGAAATGTACTTTTATAAAATATAATTAAAATTAATTAAATTTTTAAAAATCTTTTAATTATAATAATATTTTATAATGAACAATGTCACATGCATATAAATTTCTAATTAAATATTCTAAGTATTTAAAATATTTAAAATACTTAAATATTCTAAATATTTAAAAAAATGTATAGTTTAAATTAACCATATTTTTTTAATAATAGGACAATTTTGGAATCAATTTTTTTTTTAGCAAAAATGTCTAGAAAGATTATTATTTTTGTAAGTTTCAAAATTTTTTTGTGACATATTTTTGTATTTTAGCTTTAAATTAAATTAAAATTTTATTAAAATAAATTTCATTTAAAATTAAAAAAAAATGTGTTGCCAATTTTTTAATTCTACAGTTTATTGTTTTGGAAATGGAAAATTATTATCAACAAGCCCAAGAATATGAAAAAGAAATTTTTCAACATTATGTTGACAAATTCAAACCATTTTATGGTATGTACAAATAATATAATTTATATAAATATATATATATATATATATATATATATATATATATATATAATTTATGTAATAATATAATTTATTTGTATTAAATTTATTACGTGTAAATTACGTGTAATTATGTTCGCTTTAAGAAAAGCGTTTGTAATCTTAACCGCGTTCCGTAATCGCGTTTCTCAACCGCGTTCCCTATTCGCGTGCTCTAATTGTACCCTATGTATCTCTCGCTACGCATTTTGGTCAGTATTGGCCGTTTATTTTGCGTAGTCTATATCTATTTTTCAGGCCAGTTGAACCTACCTTTCATTGCTCCTAGCGACTTTCTGGATCCATCTCTAGATCTCAGAAATCGGAAAAGGAAATATACATTCCTTTTATCGCCGGCTATTTATTATTGCCGGCGAAGAAGCGCAAGACTTTTCTTGCTCATAAGAAGATAAACACCTTATTTTACCGAGTAATTATTATCATCGGCAGATGTGCGTGAATATTTCACGCTCGATGACGATCGTGTGACTTTACGATCGTTCGTTAGATGTTGATTTTAATATAACTTTATTTTAACTGAGATAAAGCCAAATTATCAATTGAAAATTTAATTAAAATTATAATAAATTATAATAAATATATAAATTTAATTAAAATTTATATATTAATATATAATTTATTTAATAATATAATAATGCATATATGTAATAATATATAATATTAACTTGTACAATAAGAAATAATAATATATAATTTACAATAAAATAAGATTAATTTACACAATATTTATGCCATTTGTTATCATATAATTAATTTCATTGATTAATCATTTGGTCTCTCAGTTAAACCAAAGTTTAAGAACAAAGTCTACAAACAAATTCTACAATATGAATGAGCTGTAAGAAATTAGGATAAAATCGCCGCGCGTTACAAGAATGAATTACTATGACACGTATAATTAATAAAACTACTATCGTTTTTTATTCAGTAAATCAGATAAAATTTACGAATTGAAAAAAATATTTTCTATAATCTTCCTTCTTTAATTAATACTTTAATTTATTTTTGCAATAGATGCAATCCATATTAAAAAGAACTTATTAAAAGTTATTTAATTTAATCTGTTTAAGCTCATTCATTTAAAAGTAACGGATTTATTACAATCTATAATCTATAATCTACATCTACTATCTCTACGAATCCGTTACTTTAAAATTAAATAAAAGTTTATCACTCACCGGCACTGATGCGCAACAGCGGAGATTTGGTCTTGAAGCTACGTTGTCTTTAACATACAAACAAAAAATCCAAATTATAATAGTGCGCAAAATATAATTAATATTTCAAACAATTTTTATTTTACGTGTCAAATTATAAAATTTAAATCGGATGCATCTGCTTATCGTAAACATCGGATTTACATCCAATACGTACGATAAGCAGATGCATCCGATTTAAATTTAATAATGTGGAACGTAAAATAATAATTTTTTTAATAATAAGATATTTTTCTTCAATAACAGAAACATTTATCGGACTTATGTAAAAGTTTTTCTTTCTTCCTAATTTTCTCTTGGCATTCAAATAAATAAATTTATTCAAATGCTAAGATTAAATTAATGTACGCAATTTTTAACAACCAATATATAAATAAATAATCACCCTTGGGTTGCTCCGCCGGTGCAGGATGCCTCTCCTAGGCCTCCTCCTCCTCTCAGATTGATTCACACGCGCGATACTTTAAACGGCACTCCCGCACTTTTATTAAAAGATTCTTCCGCACTTATACGCGCGATACTTTGAACGACACTCCCGCACTTTCGAATTTCCGCGGCACGTTGATGGAACCGACGCCACGATAAGCCGTCCGCGGCACGAAGACAGCAACGTCGGCGTTGGGTGCTTGGTTTTCCCCTTCTCAGTAAACCTTAGAGACCTTAAGGCCCTTAAGGCACCGTCCAGGTACTAAGCCCTCCCACCGCGGCAAGATTACACCCTAGAAGGATATTATATGTATATAATTTTGTGTATTATATATATATATATATATATATATATATATATATATATATATATCATATTACAAAATTATATACGTATAACGTGAGATTATATTTTAGAATAAGAAATGTAATAAATTACTCATTGTATACTATTGCTCCGTATATCGCGCTCGATATTTTTTTACGCCTTTTTGAAAAGGGAGAAAGAGAGGGAGAGTGAGAGAGAGAGAGAGAGAGAGAGAGAAAGAGAGAGAGTTAATTATTAATTATAACAAATTATCTCCCGATCCTTGTCGCGATCGCGTTTAAAAAAAGAATCTGACGTCTCGAACTACTATATCACTGTTCAAGTGTCGCCGTGCGAATGGATAATTTGGAAAGGACATCAACGGAACGTTTCTCCCACTACTACAATACTATTCCAGTGTCGTCGTATGAATGATAACAAAACCTTAAAACGTAAACAATAGCGAATGTTTACGTCACCAAGGCCGAATAGCATATTATTATTAATTCGCTGCCGAAATATTTTTCGTACTGATGGCATATACAAACGGAATATTATACAGAAATTTTAAATTATAGATCAATTAAATTAACAATTAATATATCACAGCGCTTATCGTTAATTGCTCGTTAGTTAATTATTAATTATAACAAATTATCTCCCGATTCTAGTCGCAATCGCGTTTAGAAAAAGAATTTGATGGAGCGTCTCGAACTATCATATCACTGTTCAAGTGTCGCCGTGCGAATGACAACGAAGCCTTAAAACGTAAACAATAACGAATGTTTACGTCACCAAGACCGAATATCATGTTATTATTAATTCGCTGCCGAAATATTTTTCGTGATGTATATATATATATATATATATATATATATATATATATATATATATATATATCATGTCAGATACATATATCACATCAGAGCAATAAGAGAGAGGATTAATTTTATATTGACTTATTATTTTTATGAAATTATCAATACTGAATACATTACTATTACTGAATACATTAAAATAATTACTAAACATAATAAATATAGTAATTAAAATCTTCAAATTAATGTTTGTTATCATACATGTCAGAGAAAAATTTTGTTGAATATTAAATATTAATTGCCATAGGTACGATTGTTTGCTGGCTAGCAATGACAGCTATCAGTATGATGGCTACACCCTTGTTTTCATCACAACAATTTCCACTTGCAATAGAGTATCCATTTGACGTGCAATATCAACCATTGAAAACTATTATCTTAGCGCATCAATTGTTGACTATTTATCAAAGTATGACACAAGTTGGCGCCAATACTTTCCCTGCTCTTCTACTTTGGTTTGTGGCTGCCAGATTCCACATTTTGATCATCCGGTTTCGTACGATGACAAATATGAAAGAACTCGTAAAGTATGCGCAAGAACACTGCACATTACTCAGGTACATATATATATATATATATATATTTTTTTTTTAAATTTAAGTAACTGTGAGTAATCTTGCTTTTGTATAATATCGAATGTATCTTAATAACTTAATAAAAATTTAAATAAAATGTGAAAGTTAAAATGTTTTAAACAAATATATCTCAATTTATCAAAAGAGATTTGCGTGATTTAAAATTGCAGCAAATTACAGTTACTCAAGTTTCTTCATATAATCGCTATATAATTTATCTCGAGATTAAGATTATTCGTAATTATCCTTGTTTAGAATTTAACGTTATTTTTATTAAATTTTATTTAAGCCAAAAATTATTCTATATTTATTTATTTGCATATTTTCTATATTTATTAATTTAAATATTTCTATAAAATTTTAAACATTATAAAATTCGATATATAGATCTTGTTGAAAATATATTTTAAAATATTTTTTTAAGTGATAAGAAATAATTTTTGTTGAAAACATGTTAAGCTAAAATAAAGAATCAAGTAATAATTCCATCTATAATGAGTATTATAATAATCTAGGATATTCTATCAATGAATGCTTACAGATATGCAGAAGAAGTAGGGTTCGCAATTCGTTATATAGCGCTATTATGCGTAACCTTTAGTATTGGCGTTGTAATATTCGGTTATCTTACTTTTGTAAGCGTAAGTAATTTACAACATGTTCTCGTTTGAAATTACGCATTTTCCGCATTTTCCACATTTATTGTCTACGAAAACATACCCCTATCAAAAACACATTATCCCTTCGAATTACGCACACACACCCCTCCCATAAAATTTGTTAAAATAAAATTTTTTTAATATGTAATACAAGTTACATGATATGTTATTGTATATAATATTATCTTTTTCAAATATTTATACATAATAGCGTCAACCATGGTCAGTGAAATGGACATTCCTCATGATAGCTTCCTCCGGCTTTGTAGAACTTTATATGTACGCCTGGCCAGCTGATTATGTAATGAGCCTGGTTAGTTATTTATTAAATAAATTATAACGTAACTATATTTTATATCTAAATAATATAATAAATTCATAATGTTTCAATTAATGTGTAAAAAATTTTGATTAGAGTAGCGAAATTGCGTCAGCTGCTTACGATTCATTATGGTACGAAAATGATTTGATCATGCAAAAGCTTTTAATAAATATTATACTAAGAAGTCAACGTCCGGTCACTGTTTCAGTTCCATGTGCATTACCAAGTTTGTCTATGAAATATTACACGTCGGTAAGAATGTATTTAACGATCATTTTGTTTAATATATAAAAAGACATATAGTTCTTAAATTATTATTATTATTACTATATATATATATATATATATTTTTTTATTTAGATATTTATAAGCAATATCAATCATAATCCAGTATTACTAGATGCGAAGTCTTCAATAATATAGTTAATACTTTTTTTCTACTTTTCAGTATGTGTCGACTATTTTTTCATACATGGCAGCTGTGCGTATAATGATGGAGCAAGAGTAAAAAAGGGATCGAATCTATAATAAAAATTTCTGAGTTGTATTTTTGTAAAATGTTGGCTGTGTTATATATACGACCGCATAAAATGTTTTAAATGTTGTAATAAAAATGTGCACTTGTTAGTTTGAAAATTATCATGCAAATATTCTTATATACATACTTTTTTTCTTATATATTCATAAATCATAAGAATCTTTTGTGTTTTTTATTTGTCGCAATTAATATTTTAATCCGTAAAACATACAATATAAATTATACTTTTCTTATAAGAAATATTTGCTATTGTTTAACAAAATTAACATTTGATACACAAACGTAAATACATACTTGATATAACTTTCAAATTATTTTATCAATAAAGTAATATGTAATTTGATATAACATATATCAATCCGATGTATTTTAACTTAAATATAGACGTTTTTACAGAAAGATAATCCTACGTAATATGATTATAATAAAAATGCATGTTTTTTTTATATCTATTAATTATCGTGTTCCTTAAAGTCTTCTAATTGTGTAAGCTTTATATCTTTTATTATTCTTTAATTCCTATCTAAGAATCGAAAACGTAATGATTTATTTGGCACATTAACCATACGAAACTGGCTTTGGATATCAGCATAATCATATTCAATTATGAATTCTTGGATCAACTGTGAAAAATAAAATACATGTACATTTTTATCTTAATCGCAATTAATTACATTTACGCTCTATTGCATGCGAGTACCTTTGCGGTGAGTAACATCATTTGCATTTCAGCCATATCTTTTCCTAGACAGGCACGTACACCATGCCCGAAAGGTAGATATGAATATTCTTGGTAAGATTTACCATGCGCACGTTCAGTCTGATTCAACCACCTTTCTGGCAGATACTTGCCAGGATCTTCAAAATGTTCCTCACGCTGTGATGTTATTTGATTCGCCATTATGACAAAAGTCTAAACACAAAAATTATTTGTTATCTTGCGTCTAGATTTGAATTAACACTTACAACTTACTCCTTTCGGTATCGTGTATCCGTGTAGCGAAATCGACGACGACAATAATCTCGTCAAGTAGGGAAATGCAGGCCGCAATCTTTCACATAAAAAAAAAATATATATATATATATAGTACTAATTTATTATATATTTCTTGTTCATTTTTCTATTATGTTGTTTATAGGTAATAATAGATGACGATTAAAAATTTTTAAAATTATTTAAAGTTTTATAACACAAAAAAGTTAATGCGTAATAAAATTTCATAAATTTTGTTATACCTAAGGCTTTCCTTTATACACGCTTTTAGATATGGCATATTTTTCAAACTTTCTTTTGTCAGAGTTGTATTATCTTTTTTAGGTAAAACAGAGATAATTTCGTCATACAATCGTTTTTGTACTCTAGGATTCTTCGCTAAAAAGTAAAGCAGGAATGCCTCGCAATTTATGACCTAAAAAAAAAAAATAACTTATTATGTATATTTATATTATTATCTTGTTTGCATCAGATTATTGCATATTACAGCCTGAACGCCTAGAATAATCATGTCCATCAAAAGGGTAGCAATATCGTCCGACTGGATTCGCTGAATCATCATCTTTTCAAGCACTGATAAATTTTTTTCTTCATTCGTAGATTTTTCTTGTTTCTCCAACGGAGAAGCCTGCAGCTTGTTCTGCGCTTGACGAATATATTTTCCGATAACCCTGAGAAGTAGAGATTCATGTGTAAATATGTCAAATTATCAAAATGCAATATTAGTAAAAATAAAAAGCTTTGTGGTCAACGCGTGCAATCAAATAAGATATTAAATAAGATTATAATTATTATTATAAAATAAATATATAGAAAACAAAATAATATATTTAATAAAATTTGTCAAAGTGTTATCGAATTTTATTGACTCACTCGTCAAGAACGTCGCAAGCTGCAAAAAGTTTCTTGGCGAATGGAGTTTCGAAAAATCTCCACACCTGAAATCCAGTTTCGCACCGAGTCATATACGTGTGAGCAGTATTTAACGCATTAAGAAGTTTTGTAACTTCAGCCTTCGATCTCGAGCTGGAATCGAGAAAACCGAGATGCCTATCGAACATCGTTACATAGAAGCATTCCATCCCCCAAGCGGTGAGTTCCTGATAAAAATTCGCTGGTACCTATTGTTCAAATATTAATTAAAATACTACTCTTTAAGCTATTATCCGTTTGATTATGTGTAATCAAGCATTAGCATTATTTTTGTAATATTTCACATAATCATCTTTTATATTTATTAGATATAATTTTATCAAATTTGTACAGAAGGTTGTTTTTATATAATTGTGCTTTATTCTTTAAACATTATTTGTATGTTATGCGTTGGATTTAAGACATATATTAATTAAAATTGTTGATGTATTAAATGTTTGTTAATATGTAGCGTACCTCGTCTTGTCGATTGCGTATATTACGAATTCTTTTAACGAGTTCGTCACCCACTAAATTTAGTTGTCCGATATAATTCGAACTTGCTTCGTGTAACGGCCGGTCAACTTTCTCTTTCACCTCTAACCACTCCGAACTTTGTCTAATATTTCGTAAAGTTAAATACAAAGTTATTGCATTATTGAAAATAAGAGGTTTATTATTTTTTATATATTTCAATCTCTCTGCATTATATATTTTATATAAAGCTAATACTTACAGAGAGTACGCCCCAGCGAATCGAGATTTGCGATGATTAAGACGATAGTGTTGAAGAATATCAATGCCACTGCGAACAGGTGACTCGCTCTCATGCTTGAAAACTTCAGCTATATGCTCGGGCCTAAAACATTTGATAAATTTGCTTCAAGATTAAAACATGATAATTGCAACATCTCACCTGTGAATCATAACTATGTCATTTACAAAAGGGCCATTAATTCGCACAATGCATCCGTACTCATCGAACAAATACTTAATCGGCGTGACATTGCGATTCCAAGATAATCGTCCTGCAAAATAATTCATAAAATGTTTGTAATCATTAGAATACAAAATACTTTTTAAATTTTAATATTAATTTGTAAATTTTATATTAATTTATGAATAACTTTTAATTTATTTTTAACTATTATACATAATTAATTTTGATGCTCCTTTATATTCGTTCGTTTAAAAGTGTTTTTATTATAATATATGTCAATAATAAAATTTTTTTTAAATTATTCATAAATTATAATAAAACACTCTCTTAAAGAATAGTTGTTTTTAATTCTTTTTTCTACTCACAGTAAAATATATAATTTTTATGTATATATATATATATATATCTGTGTGTATGTCTATAAATTCGGAAAACTTTACGTTATGCGTTTCGAGACTCAGACGGCAATTTGCTTAAAATTCAAAGAGCCAAAATTTATTTGCATTCTATACGTTTCACAAATTTGCATATTTTTTATTTGAGCTGTGATTAATTTAAAAATACAAAATAACTCTTTGAATTTCAAGCAATTGAATTCTTCAAGGGATCGTACCCAGGGTAAATCTGATGTTTAGCAGACTGGAAATTAGTTGCGTACCCAGAAGTGGCACGTATCTCCAGTATTTTTCCCATAACTTGAGTATCATCGGGCCAGGAATGTCCTCAAAGGGTAACGGCGCCTTATCCACATGACTAAGTGGTATAACGTTTGATGCGGAAATTTCAAAGACTTCCGTGGCTATCTCGGGATTAGCTGTCTCCAATAATGGCATCGCTTTCGATGACGTTACAGCTGCTGTCATTGCCGGAATTGCATGTGATTGCGCCACGGTGGCATCTGATAATGAAACAAATTCGAGATTAATGGCTATTAATTATAACAACTATTGCGGTGAAGTATAATTCTCGCTAGATTTGCAGAAGCACAATTTAGTGAGAAATATAGTTTATTAATTAATTTAAATCCACTGAAAGTTATTAAATATATATATATATATATAAGCAGAAGCACTGAGCGATTAAATATTTCTTACTTAATATGTCGTTGGTATTGAGTGGTGCGCATTTTCTTTCCTCGTTAGCTGTCAATGTGTTTGCTAGGTTCGTTGGCAAGCGATGGAAATATGTTCCGTATACTTGCAAAGAAAGTTGTCGACCGACGAAAGTGGATCGTATTAAGCAATGTATCATTTTTGCAATATTGTGATAGTTTTATAATACGTTTTGTTTCTCTACTAAATAAGAAAATTAAGTCATATAAATATTTGTAAAATTACAGATATTTGTGAAATCACATAAATAAGAATAAATATATAATAATATATAATTGCGCACAGACGCGCGAATAAAAGTACGCAATATGTAATATATATATATATATATATATATATATATATATATATATATATATATATATATACTTGGGGAAACAAATTTTTACATACCTGCTAAATATACAGCTTGGAAAAATTAAAATGACTGTGAAATATTATCGCATATAATGGCAGTTGAGTTATAAATCTTTGCGCCGGTAAAAGAAGGAATAACAAAGTCGTTGCCATGGAAGCATATCGAAAAAATAGAAAATCGTACTGACTATATAAATTCATTTTCTGATATTAATATACATATATAAAGTTGTTTTACAATTCGGGAGATTTAATACTAAATATTATAATGAAATATATCTTTTAGGCATATATAAAATATTAACGAATTTATAGCAAGCCAATGATACAAGCAAAGCAGCTTTATTGTATTATAAATTATTTTCTTTTTTACATAAAAGATATTTCTTGTAATAAACTTTCTTTATCATATTATTTACTCTCTCATTATCTAAACTTAGATGATGAAAAAATTCAATTTGGAGAGTTTACTGTTCCTTTTCTTTAAAAGAATACGCAATTATTGCATACATTATTGACCACACACTGTGACCTGCTCTTACATATGTCTAATGCAGATTATATAATATTATTATAATAAAAATTTCTCTTTAATTTTCAAGCTTTTTCGAAGACTTTTCCAATGTACTATTAAAAAAAATTAGAATAATTTTATATATATATATATATATATATATATATATATATATATATATAAAAGTTTTATAAATCTACATCGATTTCTACATCTTCTTCGTTTTGTTGTATCATATCATTGGGCTTAACTAATTTTTGCGGAATATCTTTTTGCGTGGAATCTGGACCAGTTGATGCAGCATTCTCGTTCTCTCTTGTATGTCGCCATTTCATCCGACGATTTTGAAACCAAACTTTGACCTAATAACGTAAATGCAAGCTCTATTAATTGAAATAAATTATCATTTTTATTATTTCCTTAAACGCAATTTTATTTTACAAATAAAATAACCTGTGCATCTGTTAAACCTAAAGTTGCTGCCAACTGTCGTCTGTCTGGTTTTGTGATATACTTTTGTAACGAAAATCTTCTCTCCAAGCCTTTCCGCTGTAGTGAGCTAAACACAGCTCTGGACCACGATCTCTTTCTTCGTGTGTTTGTTTCAGAAGAATTCATCGTTGAGGAAGGTGATATAGGTGCTGGAAAATAAATGTGAATTTATTTAATAATTTTAATTAATAGTTTAATATTTACTTAAATTTATCTAACAATAAATTTTATTTCTGATAGTGTTGAAAAATTTTATCTTAATGACATTAGATATTTTTAATCTGTCATAAGTATAAATGTATATGTAAATGTAAAAATAAATGTATATATGAAAAAATAGAGAATTATTTATATAAAATATTTAAAATATTTATTATTAATATTATTAATTACAAAACATTTATTACAAATACTTTTACATTACAAAAAAAAGTGACGAAAAGTGAATTGTGAATTTGATGGGGAAATATCATGAGAGATAAACGCTACTTTTGGCTCTATAGATATCAGTTTCTACAGATCTTAATTCAAGATGGGGTACTTCGGGCTGATTTACAGCCGCACAAAAGTATACAACATCTGTACGTATTTAAACAGTGTGGTGCTCTCACTTAAACCAAATCTTCGTTCAAATTCGAACAGATACCTCTAACATCACAGTTATTTTGGGATTTCCATGTTAATCTTTGAGTGTATATTTCTAATTCATGAATTCCGCTACATTTCATCGATTCGCGTTATACATATGAAAAATTCATATAATAAACTAGTATGTTGATATCACGTCAAAATCTAGAAAAAAGTATAGCATAATAAAAAAGAGAGTACGTCTCAAATGTTCTTATTAATTACAATAAATTTATGATAATTTAAATATTGATTTATATATTACTTTATGTATTACATTTATAAACTTATTATTTTACTAGTTTTCGTTATAGATCTTTGATAAAATTATGAGGAAACGGATTTATTAAATGTGATTAGATGTATTAGCATACGTTTTTTAAATTATTTATTACCTCTGCATTATATCATTTTAATATTTTATCTTATTATAAAATTTTATAACACATTAATAATAGCAAAATAATTATAAAGAAGAAGAAAGAAGAGATAAGGGCAGATTATCGAATTTTATAACAACCAACCGAGGAAATGCATATTGAAACCGCCGTTTACACCACGCGTATAAACGCTCGGTGGCACTTAAGATGTCGTTTAAACACAGACAGGAAACACGAGAATACACTGACACGTAAATATTTTGCTCTACTTGCTCCTGGATATCAGAGGGACAAGACAGTGTGTCCATATGGTAACATTTGTCAATGACGTAACCTGTGACTCCCGGTCGGGTTTTTTTTTTAAAGTAATCTTATGAATTCGTGTAAAGATTAATCTCATGCCTGCATTTAAATTTAATTGAGAAAAATCTTTATTTAATTATATTACAAATATATAGATTTTAGTATGTATATAACTTTCAAGTAAAGTCTATACTTTTAATGGAATTTTTTTATGAAATATAAACTGTTTATATATTCTTATTTATATTAAAAAATATTAATTTAAAATTTATAAAATTGCAATACCGTATAATAAAAATCACAAAGATGCAATAAAATAATACAGCTTAATATCTTTGATTAAAAAAAATTTCCTATAAATTTAATAATTGCAAAAATATCGAGTAATTTTTTTCCAGAACATAAAAGAGGATTATATTGTTTTGCCTAATACAAATTTTGAGAAAATTATATAATATTAAATAAGCTTATCATAACTTACTTCTCAGTACAGGGTGTAGTGGTGCTGGCCGATATAAGGTTCCTAATTCCACTATTCCAGTATAAGGCGTAGCTGCGATACCTTCGGATAATGATGAATGGGCATGCGGAAATGACATGCAAGCTCTGACATTTTCACATTGGCCGCAACTTTCAATACAAGGGCAACATATTGATGGAAGTATCGCAATTGGCTTAAGGATATCTATCAACGTATTAGTTTCAAAAAAATTAAAAAAGACTCGCGTTTTAAAAAAAATGAGACAATATTAAACGCATATAAAATATATTATTATATATACATAGTTAAGATCACAGTTATAATTTTTATTTAAAAATTAATGCAATTTATGCAAAATAAATTTTAATTGGAGAAATATATATAACAATAATATCAAAGTTATGCAAAATAGATAGTTTTAATTATCAATCAATTATAAAAACTATACAAAGCGAGATTTTATTTAATTATGCTACATATTACGTATAACTTTTAAATGTTATCAATTTTTACCTGTCTTTTTCGTGCAAATTTCATTCGATAGTATGCGATCCATGCCAAATTTTAATTGTTTTGAACAATTAGAGTTATCCATGACTGGAGTACCGATGCCAATCATCTTTTTTTTTGACGAATTCGTTTACACGGCGCTATCAATTGCGCTCACGTCACTAGTCGAATGCATTACTATTTTACAAATGTTGCGTCTAATCATACACAATACATATATTTCTACATTGAGAATAATTATTAAATTCAATATAAAATAAATTTTAATTTAAATAAAATAAATTTTGATATCTGTGAAAATATAACTATTATTTCTTCTCACTGTTCACTTCAATTCACTGTATTTACTCTTTACTACTTGATATTATTAGAGACACATATGCAATTATATTAATTATCACTTTGATAAATAAGGAAAAATAGCTTGAGCATGGAACTAAAATAAATCGATTAACAAGAAATTATCACTTTCAAAAAAAAAAAAAAAAAAAATATTTGAGAGAATTACAGAACACAGTATAAAAGTGAATGAACGAATGAGACTGTGCCATGTTAAGATGAGATTTCTGGTTAAAAAAAAAATCATCACTGCTAGTTGTGATTTAACTGGAACAACTGGATTGGTCCACGAAAATACTGATAGGCGGGGCTGCAAGAAGATTGGTCCAAGACCAAAATGATGTGTCGGATGCAGTCGAATACAAGTTCCAAAATAATATTCTTTGCGTCGCGAGAAACTGTTGAAAAATTAATCTTTTACCTTCTTGAAGCATTTCTAATAATGTAATGATAGATTAGATTTAAAATTTAAATCGCTGGTTTTTTATTTTACTCATAATAGCTCTTTAATTGGGTATATTTCTAATTTTTCAGATATTTGAATATAAAAGATCTTATGTAGTTCTCAGCACCATTGCAAGGTTCTCAAAGATTCAATGCAAGATGAGTTGGATTTTGAAAAGTTTGGTATGTTACAAAAAATTGATTATATCGGTAAAACAATGGTATAGACATGTATGTGTGGCCGATATCTGTGGAAGAGCCATATGGTTATCTTTGCGCGTAGAGGTCTGCGAAGTACACAGTCACTTAGGTGTTTATTTGAAGAGCCATGTTTGAAGCTGCCTTTCTACCCACATGCTAAGAATATTCTTCGAGATATGTACACATCGCGATCCTCTATTCGATTTTATTAGGTTTTAGGATTTTCAAGAGTCTGTCAGATTTGCGTGATAAGCACTCTTCAAATTCAGTTAATCGATTGGCGAAATAATTCATACGTTAATCAAACCGTGAAAATAGAAGAAACTCTTTTCAAAATTAATTATAAAACACTTAGTCAATTTGATAAAAAATTTTACATTTTTTATACCTGTTTTATTTTTTATAAATTATTTTCTCTATATAAGATTAGTTATAAATCTTATTTATTTTTGCCAAGAATAAATATGTATGAATAATAAATCTTTCTAAAATATAGTATTTTTATATGGTTTGTAATCAATTGTATAAAGCATAACTTCTTGAGAGCATAATCATTCCTTCATAAAGCTTATCAGTTTCAAAATTATTTTCCATTGGATCCAATATTAAAATATTACGCTTGGGGCGATTGAATTTCTGTAAATCGTGCAGATTCTAGAAAAAAATAATTAGTAATTTATATATAATCAATTGATTATATTTTGTATCAAGAGAATTTATTTATTTTTATGATATTTTATAAGTCACGATTTTGTATAAGCTATTCAGCACTTCTTAAAAAAACCTTTTAAAAGAATTACTTTTAAAAAAATTTCTTAAAATTTAATTATATATATATATATATATACAATAAATAATAATATAAAAAATGTGATCTTACCGAAAATACGACGACATTCCCGGTTGGATTATTGGTCATATTGCGACGAACTGCTGATATTATAAGTGTAAGGAGATAACCGCCAAATGCAAGAAACGATAATGCAGTTATTGCTACCTGGAAGATCTTTGAAACTTTCGACTCCTTGCCTTTTTCGTAGTGCTCTTCATATCGTCGCATAGGCTTCTTGCTACTTCTTCTTAATGGCAAAGCCATTGGCATTGTCAGGGATCTTCTACTAGATACATCTTCGCGCGCGTTTTCATTCTCATCAGTAATATCTGCAAGTAACGTAAAATAAATTACAAGAAAAAAGTAATAACTTAATATTAAAAAATAATATTAAAAAAATAATATTAAAAGATAATTTTGCTTATATTAAATTGTAAATTACATTTAATAAAAAATTTATATAATGAAAATAGCTTACCATATCCCGCGCTTCCAAGGGAAGATCTTATTTGGATCAGTTTATCCATTGGCAATTCACTTAGGCTGCGAACTTCATCCATATATAAAGATGATTTTTCACTGGATGTCATTTTTAAAATGCAAGATGCATAAAATATTATTAGCAAACAGCAATGCATGGCTAAATATTCTGAAATTTGTGAATAAGATAATAATACCGGTTGTCTCAGAATTGACAGTACGAGAAAAAAAAAGGTGATTCTACATAAGAAAATAAAACAAACATTTAATAGGAAAGAGCATAATTATTTTGAAATGGACAACACTTCAAACAATTTTTAAGTTAATATAAAATAATATTCCTAAAAAATAAACACATCTCGTCTCTTATTATGTTTTCCCAAAGTATTTTTTTAATATTGATAAAAAATATTAAAAAGATTTATTTTATATGTTCGATTTTTTTTTTCATGTAGAATTATTCGCTTCTCGTTTGTATCATCAATTTTGACATCTTATTGTTAGTATGTAGGAACTGTCAACAAATTGTTGTGTTATGTAATCTGCTAAAAAATATTTATCATTATATATATGCTTTTTTTAAATGTTTCATTTTTAATAGAAAATTTTAAATAACTTCTGCTTAATATAAATATTAAACACTTTTTGTACAGATTTTATTATAGGATAATTAGGACGATGATATATATATATATATATAACTATGCAAACTTCAACTGTGTTACTTCTAGCACCTTCGTCAACTACTGACTTTTAACAGGAATGTGACTAAATCATGCTACGAAACATGATGCGGATGTAATTTTCTCGCGCTTGGCTGGCGAAGCAAGAAGAGTGACAATCGCATAACAGGGGACTCCGTCGGAGACGCAGCGAAATAGGAATAAACGCGCAATTAACGCGAAACACCCGTTATGGTTTGCTTTAAGAAGATCCTCGATAGTCTCAGTACTGTTTGATAGTTAGAGTCAACAAAATGTCGAACATCTCGTGTCTCCTCTTTTGCATTATTTGGATAACAATATTTGATAATGTGCAGTTTGCAAAAACCGAAGGTAAGAGATTATATATTTTTTTTTTTGGAAAAAATAATTTAATATAAATATATTTAAAACAATTAACAAGAGAGATAATAAAACATTTAAAAAATAGAGAATAAATTTCGTGTTTTTTGCTTTGATCTAGAAAGAAATTGTTTTACGCAAAAATACATTTATAAGAAAATTAACATTTTTGTACAAATATTGAAAATATTAATAATTGTATAAATAATTTATTACAAAAATATTTTAGAAATTATCTTAAAAATCCAACATCAAAAATAAATTGAATTATAAAGACAATTATTATTTTATATCATATTGTATGTCTTACCGTTAATTCCAGATGTTCTGGATAAGATAAAAACAGGATTGCGATACGCAAGTAACTATCTAGAAACAGCTAAGGACATTGCTGATTTAGTATCTAAGAGTTTAGGGCGCAAACAGAAACAGAAGCGTGGTGAGGATGAAAATGATGATACAAAACAGCCATTTGGTCCTTCAAATCTCGTTTCTGCATTCTTTCATCTCATTGGACTTGATTCGCAAAAAGTCACAGCAATCGCAGTCAATAGCGTTATTTTTCTTGCACAGATGGTAAATATTATATGCAATATTATGCAATACCAATATTTTTTATATTTACTCTAAATTCAGCATGTTTCTCTTATTTCTTTTGACAGATAAGTTCGCTTTTTGGATTAAAATCACAAGGTAACATAGATAACAGAGCCAAAAATATAGATGACGAAGAACTCGCTTGGGATCCTTTAAAGTTTACTCTAGAAAATAAAAATGAAAAAGTAAGTTGTTGTAAACGTAAAGAAGCGAATATCGATTTTGATTTAAATAACGAAAAAATTGTTCGGATTTATTAAGTCTTTATCGATTTTAATCGATTTAATTTTTCCTAATTTAATTTTTTTCTAATCAAACTTAAAATTTGTGTAATATTTTAAACAAAGCTTAAATATAAAAATTCTATGTAATTATATAATTCATATAGTGTGTATTAATATTATATTACATATGTGACGTGATAATAATAGTTGCACAATTAAATTTAAAATTTATCTAAAATTAAAATATATTTATAATATATGAAAATGCAATACAATTGCAACATATTTTTTAATTCTGTTTGATAGATTCGAAATTTGGTTGATCAAGCAAAAAATCCAAATCTACCAAATCAACTAATAGCAAGAATGGCTGATCCTGATTCCGCTTGTATAAGATTATTGATATGCAAATCGTCTCCGGTCATAAGAGCGGCGCAAAATTCCCTTAATAACAAATCGCAGGATCATATGCATCGATTAATCGCTTGGCTACCGTCTAAAGAGGAATTTGAAACAAACAGCGACAAATGCGAGGATAATCATACCGATTGTAGTTTATTTTCGTCGTAATAACAATCGTTGCGAAGAAAAGGTGAAATTTCTTATTAGGAAATTCAAAAATTCTTGTGCTAGTTGTAGTGTAAAATCTTGTGTGAAATGAAATAAATATTTCCAACAGCGCATTATTTTGATTTCAAAGTGAGAAAGAAATTCTTTTTTCTTTCTTTATATATAACAATAATATAGAAATAACGAAAAATGATAAATATATTACATTATATAATTGTACATTTCATATTTAGATTTTCTATTTATATATTGCTTTATCATTTTTTGCATATTAATGTTTAGTTATTCTCATTGAAAGTTATCATTAATAATCATCTTCGATATAATGTGTAGCACAAAAGTTAAGTATAAAAATTTATAATGCTATCTCACATAATGTCTTACATTTGAAACATATACCATTTATGTGTATTTACCACGTATCTATTTACTATCAATAAATGTCTTAAATTCAGGAAACATTATTTCTGATAATCTAAAAAAAAAAATTTATTATTACATAATTAAATCTTTTAATGAAAGTAGATTCTCTTCATAATTTCGACGTTTTAGCAAAAATTAAAAGTAACAAAGTATAATTATTCAATTCAACATTATATCCACATTCTAAAGTGTGTATTCCAACCGTCAATTGGTTTATATCATACATTTAATGAGATCATGATATTGTGACATTATATATATATATATATATATACTACATGATTATATCATCATTTTTCACTAAGAATTGTCCAGAGTCAATACACCAAAGTCACTGGGTAAATTTAATGGACATCAAAAAATGTTTGGCATATGTTCAATTCTCTATTTATAATATATATAATTTACATGACGTATCTAGTGTGATGTCTATTTGCTAATTAAGAGAAAGTTTTGGCATTTGAAAAATGACTGATTAAACATAGAGGCATTTTTGCCACGATTGCGCGCGATATTCACGATCGTTATATTAAGAGTCTTCAAAAATACTAGCAACATCTTACGTATACATCTTATCAATTTCCTTATCACGCAAGCAATGCATATATTTAACATAAATATTCAAAATTTGACTTATGTATAAAAGAGATATAAATTATAGAAATCTATAAAGTCTTTTATAAAGTATACATTATGATAAAATGTTCCTATGTTTTTGATTCGAGTTCTGTAAAATCACAAGTAATTCGGTAGTCATTAGAATATCGCGCACCATCAACTATAACATACCATGTACCACATATTCTTCGAACGCGTTTAGTATAATTTTAGAGTAATATATAATATATTATTATATTATATTACAACACATGTGCACGCGCACATATGTTACATATCCTAATGGAAATCTTGAAAATATACAGAGAATCAACAGACCATCAAAGAAATGTGTCGTTATATCATGCATTATCGTACATTATAACATGCATTGTATCGCATAAGAGAGGAGTCTCTCTTTTAACTTTGATAATATATGTATATCGAAGTACATATATTTACAAACGCGTTCCACAAAGATCCCATCCATAAATACGCGCGTATCTATGTCATCCATCCTATATCATCAATTTACAAGCTTTACACACGTACACAACATTATATATATTAATATATATATTATAAAGTTTATTTACCAAAAATCAAAGCACATGTGTGTCATCGTGCATAGATATGCTTACGCTAAAAGTAGAGCTAATTAAGTTCAAAATGCATTGGAAGACAAAAGGGGGGACTAACTTTTCTAGAATAATATTAAAATTTTTTTAATACCGTGCAAAATAATATTTCTATCACTCTTTGTTTATTCACAATATTTTGTTCTAAAAAATTTAAGGGGGCAACAAATTCACCACTTGAAACTTTATTTAAATTAAATTTGAATTTATTTGAATTATTGCTGAGTGTATAGTGTCAATCTATAAAATTTTAGAATATCGATTAAATTTATCAAGAAGTGATTCATTAAATCCATGCCTAAAGCTTGAATAATTAAAGAATGGTGCTATATATAAATGGTAATTGGAAATTACCTGCATCACATTGTCACGTTCAACTTTATTCTTGCTCACACGTGAATTTTGTCGCACAATGACACATATAATATTCTTGATAATTTTTAATCATCAATTCGATAACGAAGCAAACAAGATTCGGAGCAGCAAGCGAGCGCAAATTTGAAATCCGTACAAATCGGGAATAGACATTCGTATGCCGGACAAGATTATCGCTTCAAAAGGATTTGACAATTTCTAACAAGAGGTTGCAAAATTTCCAATTGATTCTTAATTATATAATCCGTAAAAAGATAAAATATAAATAAACTTAAGAAGTACATTGCACAATGTAAGCTATAAATAAAGTATTACGCTAACTAATTATCTCTAATTAAGTAATGATAATATTATACATCTTCAACTAATATTTGATTCAGAGCTATACAATTAATTGAGAATGAAGATTAATTTTGCAAAAAAGAAAAGAGATTTGGAAAAAAAGAGGAAACATTTTTTCGGAACGTTAATTTAGAGGGTTGCTTGACCTGGACTGATCAGGTCAGTCGTTTCGACGCGAGCTTGTCGTAGCCAGTCTCTTAGGTTTCTGGTCCTTTCCATTAAATTCGAAGCATTTCTCTCGACTGTACCAACGCTCGTGGTAAAACCGCTATTAGGGCCGTATTGAGCGATAATATTCTGAGTCGTGGTAGGAGGTTGCGCAACGGTTAATTGAGATAAAATGTTGGATTGTATGTTGGGAGTACCAAAGGCACCTGTAAAAAGAAACAGACATATTTCTTTTTTTTGACAAATAAGAAGAACAAATAACCAGATTATAAAAAAATTTACTTTTATTGCACATATGTCGAAGCACTTGAAAAATATTATGCTAATTTGGTGAAAAAAATTTATATTTTTCTTTCTTTACCTTGCATGCTGTTAGGCTGCGCGGTGAGATGATGAAACCGCAACCATCGCAAGTAAGAGTACATAAGAGCCGGTGTTGGGGGTATGTTGCTGTCCTGGCGTTTGTTCAAGACATCCCAAATCTCTCGTATTTCTGAGTTCAAATTCTCTAAACTTGCGATGATTTCAGTAGATTCTTGAAAATGATCTGGCTTATCTAGATTTCCAACAACAGACTATACAATATAATGCATATTTATGCTGAGATTCATGTAGTAATTGTGTATTATGTTAGCTAAAATTTACAACATCATAAGAAATAACTTGATGTCAAAACTTTATCTGTGCAATATACCTATAAAAGTGTCAGTTCCCAAATCAGTCGAGCTGAAACCGCTGCTAGCACTCGACATATCGCTCAGTGTCAGTTCATCATTTTTTATGGAAGACGCGTCGTTTTCATTTCGCTTGTCGTTCGCCACTCGTTCCAAAGACTGTTCCAGGTGTCTTAGATGGATGACCTTCTCACCCAGAAGGCTTCTGGTGCGATGCAAACTCACCTCCATATCAGAAAGCTCGCGTTCCTCCTGCGAATAAATATTCAAGCTCTCTTTACTTCTAATAAATAATACTATCATTAAGAACAAGAGAAGAATCTTTTTTTTTAGATAAAAGAGTGAAAATATTTAGTATGGTCGATAGAAATAATAAATAATTTTTTTTTATATTATTAAAAAATGATTATAATAATAGTGACACAATCACTAAATAATATGAAAGATAATTAGATATTTAAACAAAAAATTTTAATTCGTCATTAATAATAATGATACCTGCACCAATTGTTCCAGAGTGGCTCTCGCGCTCCGTTGTTTCCAAGCTCTTTGCCTACCCTGAAAGGCACTTCTCTGTTGTCTCAGCGCTTCGCGAGCCCTCCTCACCGAGTCCCTCTCCACATGGATCCGATGTCGGAAGAATTCCATCTCCGAAGAGGCATTCGCCGGTGCTGTAAGAGAAAGCAGTTGCTTCCAATTTGAATCAAGATCTTGTCTCTAATTGGAATAAATTTTAAGCTTTGTATATAATACAATATGTTTAAAGCCTGATATGAAAATGATGAGACAGGAAATGACGGGATTTATGAATACAGCGTGCAAAAGCAAAACTAATGGTGCACTTACGAGCAAGTCGAAAGATATAAGCCAGATTAACCAAAGTAAAGTGTATAAAATCCTATGGAACAGAAAAGAAATAATATATATATATATATATATATATATATATATATATATATATAACATAATCATAGAAATATTCTATTGATAGGAATAATAGATACAAATAATGAGATGTAACATATATTGCGGTTCAATCTACGGAGATTAAATATTATTTAGTTTGAGGGTATTTGTTGAAACTGACTTATTTACACATTTACAGAATCGAGATACGCAATTAATAATAATTGTGCAAAAAAAAAGATATTTAATAAATAATCAAATTAATTAACGATCGACCGAAAATAATTAAAGTATGTACATATATACTTACATGTATCTATATATACTACTTGTACAAATAATTTTGTAATATTTTAACAAAAACAGAAAAAGAGTGAGAAATAAAGAGAAAACAAATATAAAAAATTAGAATAAAGTATAATATAAAAAAGAGAGCATATAATAAAAGTATACTATTCACAAAAATAAGCAAATCTTTTTAATTATTAATACAATTTTATCTGAAACCAAATAAAATACGATATAATATGTCCATATTTTTATTCATATTTTTTAAAAATTTTAAATAAATATTATTTTGCAACTTATTACAAATACCACATTTTGAAAGATAGCGTTAAACTCACATCAAAACTATATTCTTTAAAAATATAATGTGCAATGCTATCTACAAAAAAAGATTGTTTACTTTACAAGTAAAATTGACAATTTTTTCTATAACTGTTCAGAGTACACATATTCCTACATACATACATACATACATACATACATATATATATATATATATATATATATATATATATATATATATATATATATGTATATAAACGTACAACAACGAAATCTTGTTATTAAAATTTAAACATGTACCTAGAAAAGTTAAGAAAAAGTAGGATACTTTTTCGTGTATTCTCTCGTATTGGAAAGAATAAACTCTGTCGTTTCGTTGACAAAATTTTACATATCACCTTTTACAGGAAAGCCAAGAAACGCTGTTTTTCAATTTGTGACCAGGCCTGATCTGACCTGGTTTTAAATCTTTAGAGACTTTGTGAGCAAAACTTATAATGTCTCTCGGAAATAAATCGGAAGTAATGACGCGCGAGATAGATTTAAAACAATCACCTTTATCTTGGAAAGGATATCGCACTGTATAGGCCGTTTCGTTGCTCGGCAATTGATCGCCGAGATCTTCCAGCTTCTTTAGCTGCTTCCTGATATTCTCCACGGGATTCTCCATGGGATTGTTGTTACTGCCACCGTTTGAGCGACCCGCGCTCGGAGCGACTTTCTTACTAAAGCTCTTCTTCTTCTTCATCATCATCATGTTAGTGGTCGTCTCGCTGGCGGTGGTGGTGTCGTCAGACTCAAATTTTGCTGCGCTCTTCGAGTCATCGACGGCGGTTACGCGTTTCTGAAACCCCGCGGCTGCCCTCTGACTCCTCGAATTGTCCGGATCGTTTTGCTCTTCGACTTGTTCGCTCGTATTCTGTCCCTCCTGCGATTTCGCGTTTGTCACTGGGCTCGAGTTCGCGTTCTTCAGCGGAGTACTGCGAGCACGATTTAAGGCCTATAGCCAGACATTAGGGCAAATCGCATGAACATGACGGAGCACCTTCACAGTCCTTTTAATCGGGACACGCGCCGTCACAGGCGCTCGGCAAATTAAAACTGATGATATAGACTGCGAAGGTACTAGTGAGAATGATAAATCGATAATGAACGTGCAACATTAATGTTTCGATACAGAAACTAGCGAGAATAATAATGTATATATATATTTATTGAATTAATTACGTTATATATAATATGAGATGTTGAGATCTCTATCTCGCTAATTACCGTAAAAACATCAAGTAATTACATTAAGGAGGGTAATATCAATGAGATATGAAATGGCATGCGTGTGCTATACGCAAAAGGCGTGCTGGTATTAAGAATTACAAAGATTGATTATTACATTATGATTATTATTGTTAATTATGAAAAAAGCTGATAAAAATTAGCAATTTTCTTTATTATTACACGTCAAATGTATGCGCGGTGAAATAGACTAAAAAACTGAGAAATAAAAAATTAAAATATTACACAATTACAATATACATTATTATTTGTCTTTATAACTTTGACTACCTACTAGCTGTCTTGTTCAATTACAAATATAAAAGAGAAAATCACGTGAAAATTTGAGAAAAAAGGGACGATTCTATACTCTATATAAAACTAACACATACATATATGATTAATATTAAAATTTTTTCTATACAATTTTGCAAGCCTATTTTAGCCATGTAAATATTGTTGGATATATGAAATTAGAAGTGTTGATTCTCTCCGTTTATGTGAGTAAATAAAACTTACTTTTGTTCCGACGACTCGGTCCTGTCCGTCTTCGTCCTGGTGGATGTCGATCTCTCGGTTTCCGAGGCCGTGGTATATCCCTCTTTTCTCCTGCTCCTTCTCTCGACCGCGAGGCGAACGTCGTTCTTCAATTTCATGTACTTCTCTTTGAGCGCCGTGTATTTGTCCTGCAGTAGTCGCTTCTCGCAACGCATCTTTTCAAAATCTATGCTATCCTGAAGAACCCGCTCGGTCTGTTTCCTTGCCTCCTTCTCCGTTTCCCGCGCAAAATCCGCGCGGATTTCTTCCAGTCGCTCTTTGTACATTTTACGAGCGAGAGCTTCCTATAATAGCACAGACAAATTATTCTCAATTATCTAATTGTTTGAGTTAATTGTGGAATTATATATATGCTTACAAATATTCAAATCAGATAAACAAAATTTTTCGATTATCCTGTTGAAAAAAAATGTTATAGAAATTTATTTCTTATATAAATTTATCTTATTATTAAATCTGTTATAAATCTATAAAAAAAAATTTTTTTAATTAAAGAAATGACAACTGTGTATGTTTTCTCTATTTTCTAAAGAAATTTTTAATATTAAAACCGAGACATAAATAATTTTTACTCATCACATATTTGAAAAGTCACGTTCTATTTCTGAAATATTGGCTTATGCACATAAAATAATAAAATCTTAAAATTTATAGTATCGAAGAAAGAGTAAAGCATTTATATAAATATATAAACTGTACTCTTTTTTTTAAAGAATAAAAATTGTTATCTAATATATAATTATTTTTCTGGATTATATTTTAATATATATATATTTGGAAATTAGATTTTAAGAATTTATAAGACACTAAAGAGAATTTATACAAGAAAACACTTTTTTCTTTTATTAAAATCTTTACTCATAAAAAATTTTTTCTTCCAAAAATCACAATAACTTTTATAATGAATTATAAATCTGCATTTTTCTTTTTTTTTTTTTAATTACTCACATCCATTCTAAAATCACGAAGGATTTCAGCTAGGCACTGCTCGTGATCTTCAGTGAATTTAGTAATTTTCTCTCGTTGCTGCATTCTTAATTCGTTTCGTATATCTTCGAGTTCTTTTTCCAGTTCTTTCTTTAAGATTTCGATACTTTCTGTCTGCTGCTTTCTCAGCTCATACTCATTCAGCTTCGCGAGCTTTTCCTCTCCCAGATCACGCTCGTGCTCGTTTTCCAGCTTGCCCATCTCCTGATTCCTTAACTCCAGAAGCTCTTTCTTTCTCTCATCAAGTTCTGTTTTCAAGTTTGCCAATATCTCTTGTCTCTCTTTCTCGTAACAAGCTTCCAATTCTGTACGGACCTTCTTCAAATTCTCTATCCTAACTTGATCCATTTCAGCAATTAATGCTTGAATTTCCTGCTCCTCCTATAAAAAAAATATTAATATTTTTGATAAAATTTATTATAAAAATTTATTTTAAAATCTCATTTTTTTTTTAAATTAACAAAAAAGATAAATGTATTATTTTTTGAATTTTTTAAGTAAAAATGTAGCAAAAAAAGTATAGTTTTTACAAGAAATTAACAACGATAATAAATTACGACAAAAATATTTGTCTTTAAAAAATATTAATCTATTTAACTATGATAGAATCCTGTCTATTAAATAAAA
The DNA here is from genome assembly GCF_021464435.1 of Cataglyphis hispanica. Classification (NCBI taxonomy): domain Eukaryota; kingdom Metazoa; phylum Arthropoda; class Insecta; order Hymenoptera; family Formicidae; genus Cataglyphis; species Cataglyphis hispanica. The sequence goes on from NC_065974.1 coordinate 2,169,021, forward strand.
AAGAATCCTTAATTTTTACATTATGTGTTCCAAGAATTTACGATGTAAGAGAAATAATCCAGATACCTTTCGAGCCATTTCCTGCTTCACCTCTTCTAATCTTTGATCCAAATATTGCTGTATTAAGAGTTTCTGCTGCGCAAAATTTTCTTCAAGTTCCTTTTTCTTTTCCTGCATTTTAACTTCGAGCTCGATTTTGAAAGCTTCAAGTTCTTTTTCGTATTCTCTATTCATTTTCACTTTCATATCATCAATACTTCGAGAATATTCTAATTTAGGTCTAACAAATCGCTCTTTATGCGCATAGTGCTGACTGACTTTCGACATATCGGATGATTCATCGTCTTCAAGTTGCCAATTCGATAAGCGGTTCGTCACATGTCTTGCCTTTTCAATAATCGACCTTGTTCTGCGTATCTCATCGGAATCAGTGCTTTTTGCAGTGCTGCAATCTGTCTCGCTTTTCGACACTAAATCAATATTTTTTATTTTTTCGCTTAATTTGTTAGGTAAAGAATCGAGACTGTTATCTATTTCCAGACTATTCCTGGTCATCTGATTATGATGCTCGTTCTCCGAAACGTTCTGCACGAGGAATCTCTTACCAACTATCTTTGCGTTTTTCGATATAGAATCAATCTTTTCCAAAGACAAACGCTGCTTGTTAATCTCCGAATCCATTTTATCCCAATCTTTTTCATCGGAATAATCATTCTTGTTGTCGTCATTGTTATCTTCGGAATTTTGCAAAGTTGGTTTTCGCGGTGATAAAATGGAACCGGTAATTTTATTGCTTATTACAGCCGATATCTGCAGGTTCTTATCTTCAGACTCGGACTCCCAGTCGTCCTCGGATTCTGAATATGTAAAATTGAAGTTAATCTCCTTTTCCAAATCAAACCGTACACTTTTGCGTTCTTCATCCAGAGGTCGATCGTCTATCAAAAGTCATCATAATAATTATTAATAAATTGTTTTGATATTAACTAAAGAATTCAAAATGTTATATATATTAAAGTTTTTTTTTATACATATGTTATATATATGTTATATATATTTATATATATTAAAAATTTTTATTGTTATAATTTTATATGCTTAGATTGTTACTTTTCTATCCTACTCATCAGAAAGTAAGTACTTTAATTTTTTAAAGAATATAAATATTTTTGAAATTAAAGTAGAATATATTTTTTATGTACAATTATCTTATCAAAAACTATATAATAAATGTTTAAATAAATAATTATTCTGTGCGAGAAATTATATTCTAAAATATGCATCAGATCTTACCATCGTCCAATTGTTTCTCTCTTAGAATTGATTTGAGCCTATCTCCTGCAGCATTATTAATTTCGTCGGGAATCATCAATGTCTGAAAATCCTCTAACTTGCCACCATCTTGACTAGGTGTGTTATCCCTGCTCCTGTTACTTTTCAGAAACATCGAACCGCCACCACTGAGGGTCAACTCCTTTTGTTGACCTAACTGGCTTGGATGCTTTTCTTTGTCGAACTTCTCGGGCTTCTCCGGCCTGGCCAGCGTACTAGCGCTAAGTTTATCGATATCAATTATGTTCTCTTCGGAACTAAACTTGCTGGATAGCTGTTCCCAATCTTTCTCGTGCCATGGACTTAGCGATTCGGATCTCTTCAATACTTCTTTCAAGTCGAGCTCTTTCTTCGCAGGTATTGTTGTTGTGGCTGCCGTCGCGATCGTATCTGTTTTCTCTAGCAATTTTGGACATTCAAAAAATTTTGGATCTTGAAATTTCAAATTCGTGTAATCCCTTGCGGCCCGATCGCTTGACAAGGATAGTATATTGTCAGATCTCGAATCACTTTCTCTTCTTGATTGAAGCCTATCGAAAGACGAGGGACGATCCCTTTTACGCGAGCCGTCGATTCTTTCGATTTTCCGTAGAGGCGCCAATTTCATGGGAATTTTGGTGCCCACCATGCCTGGTTTTGGATGATTAGTCTCTTTAATAGTTTCCTTCGGGGTAACAGTTTCCTTCAAAGTTTCTTTCGGCAAGGTTGCGTCCTCATGAGATTCAAGATCCTTTGCTGTAGTCTTTGAATCTTCTTCTATAGCATTAAAAATAATTTTTTTGTTTTTATTAATTATTATATTTATTATACATTATATTCAATATAGAATTTTTTGTAAATGCAGATTATTTATATACATGCCATTAAGTATATTAAAACAAAATTAAGATTGACCATTATGACATGGGAAGGGCATGATATTAATGTATATGAAAAAATGTGTAAAGAGATATCAAAATTAACAGGGGAATTCAACTGTAAATATATTTAAAACACGACAAGTCTTCACAGATAATAACTAATTTGCGTGCGCGAGTCAGTATTTAATATACACCACTCTCTTTTCATAATCTTTATGCTTAAATATGCTCTCTCAACAGCTGAAGTTTTTCGAGATTTTTAGTAAGCATTTCTACAATCAAAAATTGATCACTATAAATCAAATAAAATTATAACAAAAATTACAAATTAAAATTCCAAAATAAAAAAAATTACAATAAAAATTATAGGCCTTTCTACATTGCAATTTTTCAAGTTTAGCTCCAAATTAATAAACCAAAGTAAACAAAAAATCTTTACATTTAAGAGTTTATGTTTATATTTCAAAATGTTTGTTTCTCAATAAAAAGTAACTCTATAAAAAATACTAAAGCTTATAAAAGCTAAGTAGTAAATTGCACGAACACCATTGCGCCTAAAAAGGCTCAAATATATTAAAATATATCCTACTAGCTCGAACATACTATACAATCTCTTTTTTAATTATTTTATAAATATTTTTCTGCATAAATCTAGTGTTCAAAATATTAAAAAATTATTTTTAATTTTGATTTTGATTACAAATGTAGACATAAAATGTTCGATAAAGATTGTAAGTGATGGCCGAGAAAGTAATTAAATCTATTTTCTTGCAAAGCGCATTGACTTTTAATAAAAAAATTTTAGGTTGAGATTGAAGAGATAATCGTATATGTCTCAATACGAGACGACATTCAATTACGTAAATGTGCGTCACAAACTGATCTTTATGATTATTGCAAAAAATGAGGAACGACCGCAAGCATTCGAAGTCGTTGCTTCAAGGTCTTAAAGTTGTTATTCATTTACGTAACGCCTATGAATTGCATAAATACCATTTATTAAGTCGGATATTGAAAGACTGCTTGTCAAGCTAATTCTGTCGATTTAAAAAATGAATGTAGATAACAAAATTATTATAGAATTATTACAAATAGACAGAACAAAAATAGAACTATAATAGTCGTTTTTGCACTATTCAATTTTTTTCATATATGACGTTATACGTTCGTATACATTTAGTTAATTAATTTTAATTGTACTTTATTGCACAACTTATTTTCAACTAAAAAACAAATTAACAATAAATATGCGATATCCAAATTAATGTAATCATGTTACATTAATTAAATTATTTAAATTAATTTTGCAGAGATAATAATCTTAAACATCACTATTTCTATCGCTTTTTACAACAGTTCTCATGCTCAAATTAATATTTCAAAATTTTTTTTATAAAAATAATATATTACATCTGTATTTGTAAAGAAAAAAAAATTAAAAATATTAGATATTCATTAAATGATAAACGGAGTTGCGGCAATATCATAAAGTTGAGAGTCACTGCATTAAATTCTCGCTAACAGTCGTAGCGTGATATTCATGGCCGATATTTTGCGGAAGAATCTAAAAATATGGCCGTGCTTTTCGTAATTTTGATGCAAAGCCAGAGGAGGATTTTACATTGCCAAGTTGCATCGTTTTACTGATTACTGATGAACTGGATTATGTCGCACTAACAATGTCGAGAGTTAGGCAGTAAATTTACAGCATGCGCAATTAACACTGACTTGTAGATTAAATTACTTAATCTTCCAAGAAAACTAAATAGACTGAAATAGTCATCATTCATACGAAAGTGGCTTGTGGAAAAACATCATCACATTTACATTCATTGCAATGTCAAGGCAAAATCGAATCAATCCTGCAAATGAATTAATAGAAAATAATAATTAAATTGATCATGGTTGAAAAAATATGTATTTTAATTGGGAAAACCTTTTTAAAGTTCATAAAAAGCAATTCTGCAAATCATTTTTTTGTGATTACTATTGATTTCTATTGTATGACTCACAATAAGTTATTTATAATTTATTTTTTAATTTATAATATAAAAATTATATTTAAAAATATAATATACAATGAGTGTATATATTTTTAATTATTAATAAAAATGTTCTGAATAATAAAAATATCGTATATTATATCTAATATTATTCTATACAGAGTTTTTAGAGTTTAGTACAGTGTACTCTAATAATCTTACATATAGATATATACTGTAATATTATACAAAGTGTCCGATTTTAATAAAACAGCTATATATCTTCTAAACCTGACGTCGTGTACAAAAAAATATTTCCCCTTTAAAACCCTATAAATTTTATTTTTTTTATAACAACAAATTTGGAAGATATATATCTGCTGTTAAAAAGGAACGTTCTATATAAATTAAAAAGATAAGAAAGATAAAAATTTGTCTCAATAGAGATAACTAGAAATATTTACTAAATACAAGCTAAATTTTAAAATATCATTAATAATATTTCAAAAATAAAAAATATTCCTTTATTTCCAGCGTCATACTACCATACACATTTTTATATTGAAATGTTATAATTAAAAAAAAAAAAAAAAATGACAGACATTATAAGGGAAAAATTGCAAATAGGATACGTAAGAAAACAAGCATACTAAAATATGGTCTGCTGTGTCATAATCCCACTTGAATAAAAATAGTAATAAAACAAATATGAAGTATTAAGACGCGTACCAAGGCTCATTTGCCTCTTGTTGCCGGTTCTAGCTTGCTCCACAAGTCCTCTGTAAACTGCGTCAAGGGGGTGTTCCCAGGTAGTGGTGCCCGTGGATGCCTGATAATAATACCAGGCACCACTAGCCTCATGAAAACATGGGGACCAACCTTTGGGCAGGGCCGCCATGAGACCCTCGCGGGCCAAGTCCAGAAGGTGCGGTTCCGCATCGGGATCAATTCCCAGACGTTTTGCATAATCCAGCAGCTCTAGAATTCCGTTGTCGCTGATTAATCGATTAGTACGTCACCAAGTACAACGCCAGTCTCGTCGTCGGTTAAACAATCGACATTTCTGCGTCATTATTTGATAAAGTTGGGATAAGAAAATTTTATTTCATTAAATGATTGTGCATCCTTCTTTTGTCCCTCTATATTAATAAACAATGTACAAATATACAAATAAGGCTTTTATTAATAAAGATACATTAAGAAAATTTTATTTATTTTTATAATAGTAGAAAAAAAAAATTTTAATAAAAATATGTATTATCAAATTTCTTTATAAAATCTTTGCATATTTTGTAGCAATTTTTATATAAGAATAATTTCGCACATCTTATTGGAAAAAAAAGATTGAAATTTTTTGATGAGTTCGAGATAATGTATTTATTTGTATATGATAGAATCTATAGTATATTATCCAGTACGTGGCATAATTTATTAATAATTCTTGTAAACTTAAATAACTAGAAAGTCCTCGTTTTCTCGATATATCAAGCTTACATGCACAATTCATTGATCACAGGTTAAAAATATTAAAACATAAAGTCTCTTTAGCTTTTTTCATGGATAATGTTGTAAAGACAAGATGCGCTTATGGCTACTTAACATATTTGTTATTAAAATAAAATTATTAATACAATAGTTTTTTTTTTCAAATAGAAGAAATATGCGTATCAATAATTATATATTTAATTACATTTCTCTTCCGCTACAAATAAATTTTTTAATATCATGTGAACAAAAATATAAAGAAAATAAGTCTGATAATTTTATATATCATATTTCTCTCTCTGTAAATAATTTTATATTATATTTAACGTAAAAAGTTATTAATAAAATAATATTAATAATATTATTAATAAAATAATACTAATAATATTTAAATAAGAGACAAATCTCAAACTAAAAAAAAATATATTAAAAAATTTATTTAACGAGAAAAGGAATATATTTAGTATTATATTAATTTTTTCAATTTTTTCAATTTGATTAAATCCTAAAAAATTTGACTTCATAAAATAATAAATTAAAATTTTATATACTCTACAAAACATATTTCATGTATTTAATGCAATCAATTACACACAAAAATAAATACACAAAATATATTTATTGATTAATAAGTACCGTAGCTCTCTCTGTTTTCACCTTTGTTGATTATATATTGGCAATACAATAAAGAATTTTTTATTTATAAGAATACTGATGCGTGTTCTGTGATATACAGACAAAAAATAAATAAATATTTAAGAAACTTAAAATCTGACATTATTTAAAATTTTCACAAAAAGCTTTATTTGCACAAATGACATTCAACTCCTTCATAATGTAAAGTATCATCTATCAAACAGCATAATGCCTAAAGTGTTATACAATCGCAAAAATATTTTTTCAGCTTAATTAAAAGCGGTCGAAAACTTTGGAAGAGAGATGAGAATGACCGCTAGTAGCTTGGGTCAAACGCCATGAGATAGTGGAGTCATAAATGCAAGATTTCTGCCTGTCATAAGGGATCGTGAAAGAACGCCGCAAGTGTAAAGGACCTCGATAAAAAATTCCATCAACCCCAACGACCGAACAGGTGATGTGATGGCTGCCATATGAGGATAAGACCACAGAGCCACCATCTGCCCTCCAACTTTGCCGGTTAAAGTGTTGGTTTTTATTTAGCCGATTCGGCCGAACGTTATTCCAGTTACTCGCAAGGTAGTTGATGAGACGGATGGAAAATTTCAGCAGAAAAATCACCGTTCTAGATTCCGTAAGTGGTGTGAAAAGTTTTGGCCGGTAACCAAAATGAGTTTATTCGTCCGTAATGACAGATAAAGGCGGTCGAGTGCTACGACAAAACTTTCGCCGCACTGCGAATTATTGATTTTCCGGAGCGCGGCTGGGGAACGGGCTCGGTATTCCCGCCTGGTGTGTGATGTAAATAAACAAGGAAACTTCTTGCTACCGAATCTTTTTTATGCTTCCACGTCTATTTCAGACTGATTTTGTATGGAAATTCTCTTTAAGATAAGTCATGTCTACTTTGCTTTTACGCGACTATGGACTTTTTTCGTCGATTTCTTGCAAATCGGAATAACCGATAGTATAAGTAAGTGTATGAATGTATACAAAACAACACTTAGAAATGGAGAAAATTAATTCAAAGCTTAAAATTTCGATTATTAATGAAGAAAGACATTTCAGGATTAAATCCGACTAACTGCTACAATGGCGATGTGCAATTGTAAGTTGACTATATATTTATACATAATTCATCACATGGATATGGCCAATATCATATTGGGCAACATTGTATGATATATATTGGCATATTGTATGCAGCCAGCTTTATATAAATATGTAACTTATTAAATCACTTTACTTAAACAGCCCAAAGTCATTATTTATAATTGCTATTGTGAATAGTAAAAAGGCAAAATGTCTATCAATTATGTATATAGATATAATAAATTTCTTGATCAAGTTTTCCTGTGATATCACGTATCAGATTCGTCTAGTCAAGGACGATATATTTTGATCGTAGGAAAGACGACACAGAATTTGCGCACACTCGATAAAATTCACGTAGAATTATCATATTCGAAGGACACAAGATGTTACGGGAAGAAACGACGTAACATCGATTAGTTTAACAATGAACGCCCCCCGTCCCTAGGTAAACGTCGCTCCAATAATCGGCGAGTTCAATCCGACCTAGATTCGTCGATTAGATGCAAAAAGGAAGAACGCAAATTCCGCAATTCTGATCATCTGTCATGTACATACCTTCGTTCGTCGGATGAGACGTCTCGTCGAAAACCTCCCTGCACACAATCGTAGCGGCGCTGTCTTGAGAAATGCTCATGCTAAGGCGACACCCCGACACCCCATGAACGTTCGCATTACGCGATTACGGGCACGACAACACACGCGAGATTGACAGGCCAATTCATTTTTTCATAACGCGGCGATACGTGCGCGCCTTTTGCACTGCGCGAGGCTCGCTTGTCGGCGGTCAATGTTGAATTCAACTTGAACGTAGGTGGTGGTAGAAAAGGAAGGAGGGGAAGAGAGAGAGAAAGAGGGACAGAAAGAGATGCGCCGGTTGCGCCTCCGGTTGTCAACTAAGAAATCAGCTGATAAGGAATGTTATCAATGATCGTAGATATGCACAAAATGCACGAAAATATCTATTTAAAAAAAATAATAAACATCAGTCAATGTATGAAACAGCCTTCAAGTGTGTTTTCATGAAGATGAACATGATAAGATATTACATCTTCAATTCTGTCATTCTTATCGATAAACTGATAATACCGATTAAATAACATATGTAAAAAAATAAAGATAAAAAAATATTTTGAATATCTATTTATATTTTTAATTATACGCATATAGCTGCAGTAGCATCTATAATGTGATTAAATTATTGTGCGATTAATGAAACGTTATTTAAAAAATGCGTTTTAACAAGATATATATTTATCAAAGATAATAATTACCATATTAAATGTCATACTAAATTTATTTATTTTAATTAATATAAGTTTTTAATTTATTTTAATTTAGCTTAAATACGAATAGAGATGATTACGAATAAAATGACTCTTTTTTATTCTCTAAGAATCAAAAATATACGTTAGAAACAATAAAATTTTAATGACAGTTATATTTCTTATTTGCATGTATTTTTTTTAATTAATACAAATATTTTTATATTGTTATTAATTAATATATATCAATATATATTGAAACGTCTTTATCGACTACACATAATAAGTCAACGGAGTCAGCAAAGTTAGAGATGTACCATCTATGCATTGCACATAAATATACACATTATAAGATAATTTATAGATTTCTTATGTGTGAGTGTTCATAGTTCTACAGAAATTTAAAAAATTGATATGCTTTTTAATTAAAAAACATAAATAGTAATACAATATTAATAGGAAATAATGAAAAAATTTTAATAAAGAAATTTTTTCAATAAAATATTAAGATTTTATCATGAATAAATACCATACTTTCTCTTTTTTTCTCTCTGCTTCTTCTTTCTTTTTTCTCTTAAAAAAATCTTTATTTTTTTATTTTATTTAGACGCATAGCAGTTTAAGATTGTATAGTATATTTATATACATCCAAAAATAAGAATATTTAATAAATGTAAAAAATTCATATATAATACAATATATAATAAAATGTCTATTATTGCTAACGTAATTTTATATTTGCTTTTTATTTGCTAATATAATTTAATATAAGGCTAATTACGCGTATGAAATATATTTTCAAAATTTTAATAATATATTATAGTAAAATTTATTCTTTTATACTTTTTACCATTTTGTTATGACATAACGTTATATATTATAATAATATAAAATAATATACGTTATATAATATACACATTTTCATTTATTTTATATATTTTATTTAAGCAGATAAAATTGTAAAACTTATTTTTTATAATGCGTTCCTTTTTCAAATTTAAATACTGGAACGATTCTTTACTATCAGCTGGTAAAAGTGTAGTGCTTCAGTGTTCTTAAGTCTAACACATAGAGGAAGCAACTATACGGTTTTAGTATTAAAATAATTACGCTCAATAAAATATTGTATGTTTCTTACAGTTTTACATATTATAATTACAAAATTAATATAATAATGAATAAAATATTATTGATACATAATTTTTGAAAGTGCTATAAAAATTGTTACAAAAAAATTAATATTACTATAATATAATAAAGAAACAATTAACATTAACATGAAAGTATTAATTATTTTTAACATTTATATTTACTATTCAATGCATTAATTTATTGTTTATTATATTGATATTTTGAAGTATTATTATATCTGATTATAAAGTCAACTTCATTTTCCCAAATTTTTATGTAAAACAATTATTGTCACAGAAGTTTATCTTTTAAATATCATTTTTTTTCTATAAATATTAAATAATATCTTAAGGAATTAAAAATATTTGAATAATTTAAAAAGTACGCATCTTGTATACAAGACACATGAACTTATTTTTATCTAATTTCAATAAAAAAAGATAACATCTATAAGACTTTTATTAATTTTGGAAAAATATATGACGTTTATGTACATAACAAAAATATGTATATACTTAAATGCATATATTTTATATATATTTATCATTTATAATATAAATTATATATATTTTATTATTTTACTTGTGCGACATTAACAGTCTATTTGTTTTCATTACTCTCTCTCTCTCTCTTTTTCTCTCTCTTTTATTTTTTCTGAGTCCAAGTTTTTAAAACACACATTTGCCGAATAGTTCCATCTTAGTAAAATTTTTGTTGCTAATTGATAAAATTAGGTTAATTATTAATATTTTTTTTTGTATGTGCAAACGCGTACACGCACTTCTTGATTTTTTACAAATAATATACAAAATATTTTGAAAAATCGAAATATATTATCAGATACAAATAATGGATATTATTGAAGATGAAATATAATCGATCGATCTTCTACTAACAATATACTTGAAATTGTATTCAAATTTAATTCTATTAAAATGTATCTCAACAGTCGAGCAATATAACAAATCTTTACTAATTGTATTAATGGAATAAAATAACGTAATATAAAGTAATACATGTCCCAATATTATTTTTATATGCTTTTGAGACAAATTTAATTTAAAAAATTTTTCAATTTAATATATAAAAATAATTAAGAAAATTATATTTAAAAAGTAAATATATATGTATCTTAAAAACAATGTATACAATTGACGAAACAATATTTAGCTACTCCAACACAAAAAAAAGTAATAAAATGAAATATGTAGAATAATTTCTCCTTCTTTGAACAATTAATTAAAGAATTATATTTCTTTTATACATCTATTTATTATAACTATCTCTTTATTTGTACATCATCATATCCAACCTTATTAAAATAAATTTTAGCATTTTCAAAAAAAATTTCTGTCGAGACTATCTTTCTCTCTCTCTCTCTCTCTCTCTTGCTCTCTTTTACTCCGAAATATTATTTTTCTTACGACTAACTTTGCGATATCCAATCATTTTAGGACGAAAGTTTTTCTTAACGAACGGCGGCCTGCTTTCACGGTTCTCAAACGATAGGGATGAAAATAATAATCAGAAGACGAATATTATTCGCCTGGGAAACCGCGCGCATGACACGCGCGCGCTCACAGAAATGTGTTCATTAAAATAATAAAAACCCGGCTTGTGTTCGCAGCAAGAAAGCGGAGGTACCAATTTCGAAACGCTTACGAGTCGATAAAAATAATGATCAGATATCGGGCCACCATCGATCACAGGGATATTTAAATTTCACGCGCCGCGACAAGCAACGAAAAATCACCGTCGATCCGCGGTGTTAACGACTGTGACGAGAGAACGCGGAAATTCAATGATAATGATATATCCCAACGTATTACTCTAGACCTTGAAAAGATATTTTTTATCCTGCCCCCCTTCTCCTCTCCTCTTCCTTTTGTTCTCCATATTTTTAATTCTGTTGTATTAAATTATACTCGCCAGTCAAAAATATTCACATTAATTTTTTCAATCAATTAATTGATTTTATCAATTTTTGAAGAAAGAACTGCAATATAAAGAAAGATCTTGATCTAAAATTATGATTTTAAAATTATTAAAAATTATTACTGCGACCAATTAAAAGGCATATTTTGATGATTCTTAATTTTTGATTTCTATGATAAATGTGCAAAAGTTACAATTGTTAACGTGTGAATTTAACTAGAAGTTGTATTTGATATACATAGTATATTTGAAAAATATCGAGAGAGAAACGGGAGAAAACTTAATTTTCTTCAATCTATATTTAATCAATACAAAGAAAAGATTTAAAGATTCTCAATATTTGTGTTACTCTTTTAAATAAACGGATAATTATGAAAGATTATGTACGATCGAAATGCATGTAATACATTGAAAAAGAGAAGTAAAGAAAAATAGTGAATAATCTTTCTTTAAATTTTACACAATAATTCTTGTTTAATAAACAATAAAATAATGAGACAGAACGATCAGGATCGCAATAAGAAAATTGTTTTATATTTTGCTTCTAAAATCGTAATCAGGAAGGTACATTATCATAAAGAGTCAATATAAAAATATAAAATATAATAAAATTAATAAATATATATAACAATATAAATATATATGTATAAACAATTGCAATTTGTCTTAGAAATAATTGACATGTTAATTTTCCCAACAATTATAAATATTATATATTGATTGGCTATAAAAAATATTTCTCTCCTAAAGTTAAAACCTCAACAAAGGTTGAAGAACAATAAGTATGCGTAAGAAGATTCAAATGCATGATGATACAACAAGATCCGTTAGTAGCCATCGTGAGAAATCGTTGCAGCTGAAAATCGCGCACACGCTACCAGTAATAATAAATCCTATTGGTCGTTAGGTCCTTGAATTCACATCGAGGGATCCCCTAATTCAACCTAACAACTTAACACCGTTACCTTGTTAAATAAATGTCACATACTGCGAAGGGTGCCTAGGGGCAGGATACTGGACCTATGGTAGACCAACCCTTCGAAAATGGGACAGCGCCCGCATCGTTCAAAATGGTGGACGTTGACAATACAAATTACACATAAAACAACAATAGAGAAAAAAAGAGGGAAAGAGAGAAAGAAAACTAACGTGTGTGTGTGTGTGTGTGTGTGTGTGTGGGGTGTATGTTTAAAAGTAAAAAAAGAAAATACAAGAAAAGAAGTGTCGATAAATCCCAAAGCTTATGTATTCTAATCAGATTTTTATTAAAGCAATTATATTAAATATTTGAAGGTTTGGGGATTTCCTAATAAAAAAATTACGCATTTATAATTATGCAGTATTTATAATTATAAATGAAAATAATCGATAACACATACATGTTTTTCGAGCGAGAAGTTTTATCACAAATTTCTCATCTATATAAACTGAAAATAATATTTAAGTAATAATTTTTTAAACTAAGTTTCTGTCTTTAATTGTAAATAATAAGTTCTTCAAACTTTCTTTAAGAATAATATCCTTGTAGCTTCATTTCCTCTTTTCAAGATATTTTGGTGCTATCTTTATTAAATTATTTTTATTAATAATTATTCTTCTATTAATAATACATTATTATTGTAATATTATAAATATATTTTATTATGTATTCATATTAATATTAAATTTCTTACGTATTTACGTAATTTTTTTATGTATGTTTTTTATGTATATTTACGATATTTTTTTATGTATATTTATATGATATACGTTATCATTTCCAATGCACATTACTATCTTTCCTTTACGTGTTTAATTACCACACCGTATAATTATAGATTCTAAAGCGTTTCAAAGAAGTCGATTTTTTAAATTGAAGTGAAATTTTCAACTGAACGAGATATAGAAATTATTATTTCTTTATCATCGCATCGCTTTAATATTTATCAAGAATATATCTGGAAATAGCTGACAGCATTTTTCACGGTTCGAAATAATGATGCACGAGGTTTTTGTTAGTCACTAAAGATGCTTATCTCAAAATACCGCGCATGGCGGCCATTGCTAGCAGATGTCCGCTTCTCACGCATATGACAATTGAGATTTCAATCTGCATCTCTTGCCTGGCTTTTGATTTCAGATTTCTATGGGATAAACACTGTGCTAATACCTATTAAAAAAAAATGCAACATTACGTTGTATTATTTAAATTTTAAAAGATTAAATCAGTCATTGAACATATTTGCGATCAATTTTTGATACAAAAATATAGAGAGAAACTAGTTTTAATTTTCTCAAATTTCAATATTTCTTTTCTCGTTATTTTGTGATAAATGCTCTAGCAATTGTACGTATTTTAAATAAATTAATTTTCAATGTAAATTAAAAAGCATAAAATGTTATGACAAATTAAAATACTCAAAATACAAAATACATATGAGAAAAATCTTGCATTCTTTACAATAATCTTCTTGGAAACTAAAAATAAATTATAGGTTTCAGTTTTGACGTTCAGCATTATACTCGATATGACATATTTTTACACACTCACGAAACGTCATTTCTAATGTTACTATTGTAGTAAAAATACTTATTTTCTAAAATGTAAAAAATTTTGCGAACAAAATAAAATTAGAGAATTTAAATTCTTTTATTCTATGTTTATGAATTATAATGAAAAATTTTGAAGATTACATCCGTTTTTCAAACTTTTACGTGATTCATATAAATATCAATTTCTATAGAATATTAAATTTATTGAATTTTTAGAAAACAACGATTCTTCTTTCTCTCTGATAGTTGATTATAATATCCTGTTATTATAATAATAATATTAGAAGTGACAGCTGAAAACACACATCATATGTTGAACGTCAATCAAAACTGAGATGCAGGTGTGATGCAATTAACTTTATTCTTCAAGAAGATTGTCTTAAAAATGCAAAGTCATGATCTTCCTTGTACTTAGGTTGCATTAGAAACTCTATTATATTATTATAGATATATAAATTATATTTAGATAAAATTGGTAAAGCATATAAGTAGTTTTTCGCTATTTTAATAGTTCTATTATAATTTTTATAATATATTTAATTATATGTAGCGAGTATTTTGAACATTATATGTTTGAAATTTGTTTAATAAAATAAATAAAAATGCGAGAAAATCCTTAATTAAAAATATGTTTAAAAAAATGGTGCATATAAATTACTTAATAATCACTTTTAAGCAAAATTGATTTGTGAGGTGTTTTTGATGCATAAGTAATATTTTTTGTGTAAATTTTTTTGCAGCATAAAAAACATTGGAAAATGTAAGAGAATTTATGCAAAGATAGAGAAAAAGAACTCTAAACGCACTTTAAAATCTTTCGTGTTTTTAATTTTTGTTCACAGCAAGCACATACTGACTACGTTGCGATAATCTTTCTCTTCTTCAAGTTTCTCTTTCTCTCTTTTTAATTGTATTATACTAACGACTCACGGTCCACGAATATTGTCGCTATTATCGCTGTTATTATCGCTTCTTTTTTCTAATATTTTCCAAATCTAACAATGGCTTAAATGCTATCTGAGGACTACGAAACGGAAAATTACACGCGGTTAAAAAGAAAGATGTTGAAGAAAAGCGGAGTCGAGGCTGTGGATGGGTGAAGGTAGAAATTTTATAGTGCAACAATCTTGCGAAGAGCAAAAAAAAAAAAATAATTGCGAGATCCGACGGAAGCGAGATGGAACGAGGGAGTAGTGCTTTGGTGAAGCTTCGAGCGATTTTCTTCGCCGGCCGCGAGAAGAGAAGGTACATACATGCGCCGCGACGGAGAGGGCGAGATCCAATTAAAAATATTACGTATTACTTGGCGCGTAGCGAAAATGCAGTTATCGTTTAGAAATTACAGAATTAGATCCATTCAGCCTCATCATATATACATATACATATAATTATTATATAATATATACATATATATATAATTGTGAATTGTGGAAAAATTTTGATTTCATAATGATAATGAATTTTAATAAATAAGATTAAATATGTGTATGTATGAAACTCTCTTTGAAGAACAATTTCTAGCACTTTTATAACTCACTTTAAATAGAAGATTAATCCTATATTATTAATATATTTCAAAAACATCTTTTTTATTCCCGTAAATATTTTTATAAATTTGTTTAAGGGAAAAAAAAACTATATTAATATATAAAAAGATACTACTTAAAGATAAATCACATAATGCATTGTCTGTTCCGAGACCGATCTCAAAAGTGGAATATCCTCGGCGAGCTGTCGACCAGCACAGTCGGATCGATGGTTAGCGCCGATATTGAAGCTGACATGTTTTGAAACATACCTCCTCTCTTTCATCGGATACCAGTTTCTGGATTTCTATTACGAGATCGCATTTACTTCGGCCGGTTTCTTCCCACGTGCTTGCGTAGAAGGGATACGTCGTGTCGTATTACATGGCGTTTTGTACGTGGCTCGCGACCACCGGAAGAAATTTTGACCGCGAGAAATTCGAGATACATCAGACAGATCTTCAGTCTCGATTCACGATTCATATCGAGATCACGTCAATCGACAATCAATGCGGAAGGATTAAGCTTCTGTGGACCATTTCCGGTTGAAGGTTTTATTTCGAAAAAATCGCACACGTGGCCCTCCGAATGAAATCAATGAAATTCAAAATTAGAGCAGTTATTAATATAACAAATCTAAAAAATAGTTTTATATATAACAAGCAAATTATGATGAAAAAGTTATCAGTAGCCTAACATGATAGCAATATATTGTTATATGTAAAATAACATCATCATCAAAAAAAAAAGTTTAGACTTAAAAAATATATTTAATAAAATATATGAGAAAAAAAATATTGGTATTAGCTAAATATATATTTTTATCATTATTTATTATAATGATATAATTGAACATATAATAATATATATTATAAAAGTATTGGGATCTTAAAATGCATTTGTTGCATGACTTATTAATGATGAAATATACAGATAGCGAAAATGCATTCATATCAGAAAGTTTAATGTGACAACACAAATATTACTATTTTGCTCTCCCTCTCCTTGATTTTTATTTTTATTTATATTTACTATATTCCATCGTTTTCAAAATTTTATGGAAAAATATTTCTGTCTATACTATTATTAAATATTAAATTATCCAACGCTCTTGATATTAAAATTTTGTTTTAATCATACTATTTTTTAATCAATTAATAAAATTGTGAATAAAAAAAAATGAAGAATATATATTAAAAAATATGTAAACTGAATTTTTATAATTTCAACATATATACTTTTTATATAGTCAAATATGTCAAAGCATGGGACACCCTGGCGAAGTAAATTTTGGCAAATTCACAGAGTGGGAAGATTTTAGATATCGTTCAATAAGACAATCGATGATGTGTGGAGTGTTCTGATGTAATACAGGATCATCGTGTGACCTGCCATGTATCTCAAGAGGTCCATTTAAATGTCCGCAACGCTGACATTACATATCCGGCCCTAAATATCCTTTGAATAAGTTAATTAAAACAGGTACGGCTTTATAGTTCGGTCCAAAACAAAAGCGCTCACCGGCGAACTTAACCAAAATAAAAACCATTCAAGCAGAGCCACGACACCCACACTTTGCTCGTTCATGAAGTGTGTCTCTTTTTGCTAAAAAATATTTATATATTTTTATAAAAATATACTCTAAACATTATATTGCTCAATATATCTTTCGGCACATCATGGCGTTTCCTATAATTTCTGATATAAAAACAATTTTATTCTCACAATAAAATAGTTTTATTTAAAAATGGAGGCTTCTCTTGTCATACTAACAATAAGTTTGGCTCTTATGCTTACATTTACTAGTTTTATAATTGTAAGCTGTTTCTCGTTGGAAACAATTATTTGGAAACACGTTGAAAAAATTGAAGATGTAATAGACTATCGTATTCAGAAATGTAAAAACGTGCAGCCATTCGTAAGCTGTCGACTTGGAAACAGACTTGAGCAAGAGAAAATATTTAACAAATTTTTTTGAAACATCTGAGCATTTAGAAAGAATATTGTATATATAAAATGCAATATAATACAATTGAAATTTCTCTAATATAAATTTTATATATCTTAATTAGAAGAAAATAAATCTGTAAAGATTTTTTTATAATATAAAATTTGATTATTATTCAATTAATTTTATTTTGGACGGCAAATTTCATTTCATGTTATCCATTTTAATATTGTCATTTTTGCCTTATATGCGATCTGTCTGCTAAAATTAAAAAAGAAAAGAAAAATTTAAAAAAAGTTTGTACTTGCAAAATTTCTATACAGACATAAATTTTCACATATACATATATAAAATTCCTGACAATTTATTTTAAACTTTACATTACGATTGTAACTGCTTGATATATCATTTCTTATGTATTCAGAAAAGATTACAATCCATAATTTTGATAAAAAAATTTAAATATATTTGTTAAAGGACAATTTTGAGAACACGAATAACATAAAATGTTCATAAAATGTTCGTAAAATTTGAAACACATTACTGTACAATAGCACCTCTCCCGAAGCTCTCGCCTGCGTGAACACATTTTTGAAAGTGAAGTATAGTAGGGGGCGTCTATAAGACGGCCCTTTTCGCGTTAAATGAAAAAGCTGATGTCACGAGTGGAAGCGGCACATCAAAGTGTACGCGCAATGTCTCATTGCGCAAACAAAATAATAACCAGCATCTCAATTTTAATGAGATGGCTGCTGTTTCCCTCGGCAATGCATCATAAGGATTTCGTTAATTTCTTTTGCAAGCGTATGCTTTGCAGACAATAAGTAGCGTATGCCTTCCTACAAGGCATTCATTTTTACACGACTCTGTCATTAATGAAAGCGCGACAATTATAATAAATGCGTCAAGATGTATTGAAACTTTTCGCACAATAAAAATATATTTATTGTTTTTGCTTAAAATATATATTCATTGTTGTTTTATAATTCGTTATTTATATTATTTAGATTGCTTGAATATAACACGAGAATTAAACTTCTACTGTTAAACAAAAAATAACTTTTTCAAACATGGAAAACAGAGATAATCACTTTTTTTTAGTATTTTTGACACTAAATATGATTCCGGTCTTAAATTTCTCTATCATAATTTTGAGAAATTTGTGATTGAAATTGTAAAAAAGATATTTTAATGTATTTTAGCTATATATTTAGGTATATGATGCATTGACAAAGTCAAGTTTTGTTGTGACAACAAAGAAAAGGCATATAAAATGAAATTTTCATACAATATTCAATATATATATAATATGATAAAATAAAATGTTAATTTTTAATGTTTAGAATTATTCAATAATAACAGCAACAGGCTCAGAGTGCAAAAAATTAAATGGAAGTAGCTAGCAGATAAGAACCAAGGGGTGGGTATTTGTGCGTGAACTTATTATTGTTAAATTTTATTAACAAGGGTGCATTAAAAACGTACATTTTGGTCCGTTTTTGGCCCATCTTCATCATGAATATAAATATGTAAAAATTAAACAATTTCTAATACATACAAAAATATAAAAACTGAACTGAAATACTGCGAATTATAAATAATATTATTTTCTATGAAAATAAAAAACGGAGTTTACAACTATTTAGTAGCTAATACACGAAAAAATAATCAATAGGTGCATAACCCATAATTCATCGTTATCTTAAGATAAATTTATTAATTCCTAATGAATTGACAATTCTTTTTTAATTTTAATTCAATTTTCTTCATTATCAACTGATTCCCGAATCAATTTCCTGCCTTGCAATTTCTTATTACCGAAGGTGCAAAATTATAATTATATAGATACCTTTCTCTGGAAAGAGCATCTTATAGTGTTGTCGTTCGTACGTGCGTCGCCGTCAATAAATCGCGGTGACAGTCATGTGTGTAGTATGTAACGTGCAATCGAAATGCCCGGGTATTTTGCAGCTTGGTATATGTGTGCATCCGTGTGTTTCGCTCGTGCCGTTGCATACATTATCCGCCTACCTCCGCCGCCCATCCGCACTTCACCATCCGACTTCTTCATCGCACCCATCGACGTTCTCTCGTCGATTCCACGTCCACCAGCCCCCGCGCTCAGCTTTCTGCTGGGCGCCCATGCGGAGACGAGCACAGAAAAATGCGCGTTATAAAGGGAAAAATTTTTCTTTGCCCTGCGATTGGCGGTTGCCGTGGCAACACCCGGGCCACCTCGGCTTCTAATTATTTCCAGACACTGAGAATCGAACGAGCTCTCCTACGAACCGCCAGAATAGCTCGGCACACACATTTTTCCCGTATCTCTCGGTCTCCCTGTCCTCACTATCCAACAACCATCTTCGTTTTCCCCCTTTCCAACCCCCCGCGCGTTCTCCGTTTCGTTTTCCCTGCCTCGCCCTTCCCGCGCCATCCTCATTTTCGAGGGTGTTGATTGTTGATGGTCGAGACACGAGGAGAAACTCTGGAGGATATGTGTGCGCGTGAGAGAAAGAAGAAGAAGAAGCGGGAGAGTGGGAGAGAAAAAAAGAGAAAGACAGAGATGGGGAAAGAGAAATAAATACATGGAAGAATTCACCGATTCGCGTCAAGGATCAGGATGATCCACCGACGGAAATTGTGATCCGGAAACTGCTAATGACAACGTGACGATTTTAACAGTTGGCTACGTACCGAATTGATTCTTAAACGACGCTGAATAAAATCATTTGGCTCTTGTTAGCAATGAATAGAGAGGCAAACGCCTCCATTAATTTTTGGTTGAAATATGTAAATAACACGGATATATAAATTTCCTATTTCTTTAGTAAAATTCATAGATTGATTACATTAAAATTAGTTCTATACTTTACTTAGAAAAATAACATATGCAAATAATGATTTTTAATAACAGCATAATATTCTCATATTAGAAAACTGCATAACATGTGATCTGTATAAACAAATATTAGTTACGTATTATTAAAGTAATTGTATATTTTTTTTAACATATGCTCATTATAAGTATACAGTATTTTCCAATATTAAATATTTAATAATTATATTTATATAAACTGTCAAATTTAGTTTCTGTATTTTAATATATTTTTGCATATAAATCATTTATTTTTTATTAAATTAATTTTTCTTTCCATTAAACGTTAGAAACACAATCGTTATTATCAGAAGCCAAATTGATCAACTTCACTTTTCGTAAATTTCTTAATTTTAGTATCAGAACATAATTAGCTTTGATGTTAAAATTAAGAAATTGATAAAAATCGGTTCTTCTTATATGAGAGGCTCATATAATGGCAAGAAAAATTAAAAAAGATTGTACATAGAATATTTATTGTCGTAAACCGATGAACCAAGAAAACCGATGAAAAACCTATTAAATAAATTAATGAATGAGCTATTTTTTGAATCAATTAAGAAATAACAAGATGCACGAGGAAAGTAAAAAATTGTTTAAAAAAACTTCTAAAAAGTTTGAAAAAGTGGGACACTATGGTAGTCGAGCTTGTGTCATTTGGTATGGCTAAGTGTGTTCTTCATCACGCATGATGATGCTTTCTCTGGCCAAATATTGCGACGAGTATGTTCGCCGTTTAAAAGCGGTAACACAAATTTCATTTTCACGAGACGGCAGTAATTACCCCATCGCCCACGTATATACACGGATGCGAAATAAGCTCGCAGCTCGCGGGAGAGTTCGCAAGCAACGCTCGCGCTCGAAGCCCGGCGGCGAATCCGATGAGCGTCCTACGGATGCAAATACACTTTTCGACTCGCGTGCATTTGCAATTTGCTTTGCACTTCCAATTCTCTCCTCAGGTAGCAACGAGATAAACACTCCCGGGAAGCAGGCGAACAAGGTGCAACAACGGACCCGTTGTTTTCCTCGCTCGGGACGCGCTCCCGACGCGCTTGTCAGAAGGAACGAGAGAGAAAGAGAGAGAGAGAGAGAGCATGGAAGAGAATCGAGAATGAGTACAAGATTGCGTGGCAAAAAAGAAAAGTTCTGCGAAACTGAGAGAATCTTAACGCGATAAAGTCTCGATGGGCGAGTCGCGGTAGTCATTTCTAAGACTTGACAATTGCGATGCGTGTTCATTGTAAACGCAACGCTTCTCCTGGGCGTGAAGAAAAAAACAGCATCTAGGGACAATCTTTCTTTCTTTTCCCGAATTGTGTGAATAGCGCGTGAACACATTGTTTCTAAAGAATGTGCGTCTGTTCGAGCAGCGTTCCCCTCGAATCTGTAGAAAAGCGCGGGAGCGTTAAAGCAAAGTGTGCTAGAAAAAAAAAAGAGACTAAATATTTATGCCTCAAATATTTATTAATTTAAACTTCATTATTTTAAATAACTTTATTATTCTTATAATTAAAATTATTAATATTATTATTTTTCTTATTATTATGAAATACAGAAATGTTACGTTATTGTTACTGTTATTATTATGAAACATCCCTCCCTCCCCTCCCCGCCCGATCGACAGGATGTCGTTGACGACGACAAGCTCGTCAATTGACACTCACAACAGATCAAGTGAAAAAACATGTTACCATGTCTCGCGAGAAATAAGGGGGAAAGGAAACTTCAAATTTCAAAATATATATCCCACAAACACGATCAAGGATCAAGCATTTCATACAGCGATGAATGGTGAACGTGAGCTGAAGTGAAAAGATGCCTTGACAAGTTCTAGAGGTGCTCGGTTCTCGTAGCCGACTAGATCTCACGTTTCGAAACTCAATTCTTCTACAAATTAGCTTATATACAAGACGACGGAGTCCTCGAACCGACCGGGGGCCACCGTTTTCATTAGATTATTCGCGAAACTTTTGTATTGCGGATTTGAATTGATCGACAGAAAAGAGAGAAAGAAAGAAATACCAGTGTCAAGAGAAAAGCACATTTGCGGCATAACCCTGAATGGGCGACAATGAAACAAGGATTCAAATTTCTAGTTTTCAGACAAACTTGTATATCACGAAATAAATTTGGTTTTTTTTTTGACAAAAAAATTGTCACAATAAGCTTTTCATAACCAATGCTTTATCAATCTACAGATGTAGCAATAATGTTTAAGATAAGTAATTACATAGGATGTTTAAGATAAGTAGTTACATATGATGTAGAGCATATATGAACAAAGAATTTTTAAGTAAGTTTCAACAATCTTAAAAAATTTTTATCCATTACCATTAAAAAAAATATTGTGATTTTATTGATTTCTAAATTAAACTAAATATTGGAAATTTGATACAGGAGAAAGAAAGAAGTTTTATATACAAATATAATTAAAAGTTTCTTTTTAAACATTATATCTTCTGATTACCTAAAAAATTGTTCAAATTGAAATATTCTACTCTTCATGCATTGTAAATGCAAGCCGGAAAATTATATTGTATTACAATTATATTATTTTAATTATGTTTTATCGCATTAATTCTATAATAATTTATAAAAACGTTAATAATATATATATATATATATATATATATATATATATATATATATTATTTTATCAGACGAAATAATTTTATTATCTTTGCCATTTATTATGAAATAGTTCTAATGTATCTAAATTACGGTATAATAACATGAATCTTGTCGAGAAGGAAATTTGTCGAATTCCACAGTAATGCGATAAATTATGAATCGTAGGGCAGGAATGCAATTTCGCGCAAATTGCGTTTCGCAGTATCGAGACTGATCGCAAGTTCCGGCTGACGACATAAATCCACAACAAAATCACGTCTCCTCGCTGCAACATGACGTGTCTCGATCGGAAAATTGGAAAATTGAATTTTGTCGTTTCGCGTCGCGCAAAAAAATATAAGATATCGACGTCCCTGTCAAAAGAAGCTTATCAGAATTCTTTCTGACAGAACGAGCCAATTTTTCACTACCACCTGATACGAATTACAATAATATCTGTTACATATAATTGTTCGTATAAGTTGCATTTTTGTTAATAGAATAGCTTATCAAGCTACAGTGCGTGACTTTTGCAAATATTGAAGATTTTACAATTGTAATACGTACATTTACATAATTGTGGCGTTCAAATCCTGCTAATAAGCTCAACTAGTGTAGAAAAAGATATTCATTTTTATCACACTTAACAAGATATCTTTGAGATACTGTTAATATCATTAATTGGAAAAATTTTCCTTGATACAAAAAAAAAATTAATATTAATATTATTCATTTAAAATACATCAAAATTTATTTAAACATTGGCAACATGATTACAAACGCTATCACGAAATTATTATTTGCATCACGTTTATCTGACAATCCAAAAATGACATTACGAGAAACACACATGTACACGCACACCAAAATATAGATAAATTAATTTAAGAAGATTGTTTGTAGTAACTTATACGTTCATTATCTTTTCTTCAACATGAAAATTTGTACGTACAAATTTTCAACATTCATTACTGTTTACACATATTTGTTGATTATGCCATAGAGTCAGAGAAAGACAGAGAACAGAGGTAAACAAGAAAGGCAGTCATATGCCGACGGCAGACGAGTGCCGTCGCATACTTTTCATCGGCTCTTGAACCCCAATTATATTTTTTATAAAATATTGAATTTTTAATATTTTTTGCGCACGTGTGCTTAATCGTTACAATGTACATAAAATTAAAAGTTAAATCTACGCAAGCTCTTAATACATTACTCACGATAATATATTGAAGATCTATTTTTGACGATTGTTTACTCTCGAATATAAAATATGCATATAATAAACACAATTGATTAATTGTGTCATTATTTTAGAATTTTGAATTTATAAAAGTTTCTATTTTAAACAGATTTGAAAAAAAATATATTTTATTTATAATTTAATAAAACTTAGCTTGCTAAATATTATGAAACATTATTCTGTCTAATTGTAAGATATAAGAATTAAAAAAAAATATATATATATCATACGTGTGTGTAATTGTATACATGTGTGCATAAAATTTATTAAGTATATTAATTATCAAAAATAAATACATTATCTGACAATGAGAGAACAGGAAAATTTTCTGGACATCAAACATCATTATCTATATATCAATATATTAATTGATGCTTATGATAAAAAATATCGATTATAATAATTTCGCTTATGTATTGGTAGCATAAAAATACTTATTTATAGAAATAAAACATTTGCAAAATTCAATTTGTAATTTCTCAACAATAATTAAAAAATGACAGATACAAAACTTGGATTAAAACATAATTCTCTATATATTCAATTCTTATTATATTTCTAAATATCTCTAAATTATATTCTTAAGTAATAAATTATATTATATAGAATTTGTTGAAAATAAAAGAAATAAATAAATAATTTCTTAACATCAGTTATCGCGTCAAAGAATCATTTCCTCGAATTAAATAATTGAAAAATCGGAAATTTAAATACTCTTCTCTCTGCGATACTTAAATAATATTATTAGAACATCATTATATGGTTAGCATGTAGAACGCTTGTTAAACATATCGAAAATTTTCCAATACTCCTCAGCTAAACGTCACACCTTTCTCCAACGCGAGAGAGCGTTTCGGATTTTCATATTTACGACATATTCCATTATGCTTTTCGGAGTTTGAGTGGAGGCGTCCGTATTGAAATCCCAATGGACAAAAGTTACGTGTCGTCGGCGACATGTCCAAACATTGTCGAGAGCAGATGTCTCGTTCGCCTTTTTACTTTTTACTATCGCGTCGTCCCATTCAGCAACGCGCTCGCGTTGTCGCCGAAAGTTTTTGAAATACGCCAAAACGCGTTTTAACATTCGTAAAAACTAGCAAACTGTCTGATAGCTCGTTTCTTTCTTTAAAAAAAAAAAAATAAATCCGAATCTCCTCTTTATTTTTGTATTCATATTACGTTACGTATCTTAACAAAATTTGGATTAACTGTGTATATAACTTACAGTTCTATTAATTAATATTTAACATGTCATAAAATTTTTAATAAATTTAAACTATTCTAAGCCAAAAAGAATTTATAATTTACATCGAAAAGGAAAAATGTAATTTTGGTATTAAGCGGTTTAACAATATTGTTCATTTTATATATTTCATAGATATAATATTATAATTCTTTTCAAGTTTTAAGATTTTTAAGTTTTTTTTTATATAGCATCATATGCATAGCACTGTTTCTTGAATAAATTCAATAGATATATTTAAATTATATGTAATAAATTTTTTTTTAATTACAAATATTCATAATTAAATATATGTACATAATGATATAAATAAAAATTGTTCAAAAATTTTAAGTTTTAATCCTTTTTGCAATTAGAAATAGGATAAGCCGAGAAAATAGCTCTCTTTGTTTGTATATCTTTTCATTTTATATTTTATATATTTTTTCCTTTATTTCATATTTTATTAAAATAAAAGTGTTATCATCTATAATATTCGATATCCTATATTTAATTTTCTTGTTATTCTCAAGTTTTTAGATTTGATAAGATTTGCGGAAAAACTTTCTGAAGATATATATATATATATATATATATATATATATATATATACATACATACAAAGCAGAAACGCACACATAAAGAAAATAAATGTAAAGATAAAATACATACCGATTTTCTCGCGGCATCTCCATATCGGGCGTCGATCGATGAATGATATTGAGCCTCATCCAGGTATAAGGGAGAAGAGATAAAGGAACATGATGAGAAGGGGCAAAAAGAGGCAGTGTATTTAACGTCATGTAAACTGCGTAACCTGATGCCACGCACTCCTGGCAAAAAACTAAACGCAGAAAAGGACAGGGCCTGCCGCGATGAACGTATAAACTATTTCGAAAACCATGCACCTCCATACACATGTACGATTCTTTTCTTCCTCCTCCCCTCCCCCTCCCCCACCCCTCGCCCTTCTCCCTCCCTCCCTCTTTCTCCCGCAGCTTCACCTTCCCACTCCACTTTATATATATATATATATGTATATCTCTCTCATTTAAATCCGCTTCCCTCTAGTTTGTGATCTCAGTTTATTCTCCTCTTTTTTTCCCTTCCTCTCCCCGTCTCATTTCCATCACTCGCACCGTTCTTTTCTTTCCTCGTCAGAGTTTTCTTATTCTCTCTCTTTCTGTCCTCAAGTTTTTCAACCTGCTTGCCTTTCTTCGTCTGTCGCGCGCGCACTTTGCGCGGATTGATATTAGAGAGGGTACCCCTCTCTCGAGACGAGTCCTGCTCATGCATGTATTTACGCGCGTTAATGTGCATTCGCGCGCGTTTACACAAACACATACATACATGATAGATGCTAATGCGCGTACGAGAGGCGGAGATGGTAACCGCGTAAATTTCGAGGAGAAGAGGGGAATAACATCGGGTAGGTAGCGGAGGAGAGGAGGGGAGGATAAAACGATAAAGGAAAAAGAAGGAGAGGAGGAAGAGGGAGAAAGAGGGTGAAACGGAAGGGAAGAAAGACAGAGGGATAGAGTCGCGCGTCTGCAAAGGAGAAATCATTAAAAAAGTCCGAAAACAAAGGAGAAGGGGCGTGCCTGCTGCCAAGATGGCCGTGCCATCGTTGGAGGTAGGAGCTTTTAATTAATGCAAAAAAAAGTACGGGGTGGGACGCTAAGAGTGCCAGTAGGGGTGACGAGAATCCATGGTAAGCGCCTCCTGCGATTTCCGCGAATTTTTTCCCACCTGTAACACCAACCTCGTATCTGTGATATCTATTTAGAATACTTTTCACGATGCCATAAATACTGAAGTTAAACGAAATTTTGAAACAGATCCATAATTAGTGATAACGAAAGATCGAAGACTCTGATTATCGCTCCGCGATAGCCTCTTTGCGGGGACTGTACAATAATAGAATTGATGCATGTTTTGTACCAACCATTGGGAAGAGGGTAACAAGGGTGGGGTACACAAACGAGAGGGGTGGGCACATTTGTAATAACTCTGACTAGAGACTCTGTAACGATAGAGTAGCGTGTATAAGAAAAATTAACAAAGAAATTCTTAATAGAGCAAAACATAAAATTTTTATTTTTAAAAACAATGTGGTAATAGTTTATTATAAAAATTTAAAACAAAGATTTAAAAGAATTAGTTTTTCTTTAATTTTGTGCACAATAAAAATTAAAAATGCAAATTGTATATGAGGGTAGTATAATTATATATACCTATACATTAGATAAAACTCAGATAAAATATAATTAATAAATATTATAAATATAAAGAAACAAGACTATAGATTATGATAAAATTCAAAAAACGTAGAAACCAAAATTTTTGCATAATAAAATGTCATATAGACTATGCTCTATCATATTGCTCATTACATTTTATAAAAATTGAAAATAAATAAATAAGAATGTGGCAAAAAATTCTAATAAGATTTTAAAATAAATTAAAGATATAATTTTTTTATTATATACGATTTTTTGCAATGACTCGCCGAGAAATCCTTCGCATAGAGAGCCTCTAAGGCGCTTGTGCAAAAATCAACATGGCAGGAAGAATGCGGATTACTATGGCGGCTTTGGGCTTGCTTCGTCTTCTTGCTATGGCAGGCCAACCCCGCGCACCGTTGGCAAACGCGATTATCGGATTTAAATGTCAAATGGCAAAGGCCGCGATTACTCGAGGATCCGAAACTATGTGCGAGGCTGGGTGGGTGAGCGTAAATCGCTCCTAAATAACGAGCTAACGAGCCGACTTACGAGGGAATTCTTCGTTCGCGGTGAACGGTGACTTTGGCGACGCCGAGGGTGTCGAGGATGCGAACCATTTGCATGAAGCCGTCGCAAGAGCGACTTCCCACTTTTGTTCCAAAATTTTAGTTTTTATCACTTAACACCTGCACCGGATATTTAATCCAATTTTCTTCCTCTCTTGGAATGTTATTTTATTCTGATTCTATTTGAAAATTCGGTACGTCCAACAAATTATTCGCTGCATTCTCATTAGATATGCAAAACGTGTAATCTAATGTAAAATTCTGTATGGGACATAAATAATTGCACATTTTATAATAAATGTATATATTTTACAAAAAAATTCTTTGTACGTATTATGCATATTTTTTAATTTTCAGAATCAAAGATAATATTGAAGTATGACATCATTTTGACCATTGCATTTTTATCCTCACTTTCTCTATTTGCCAAATAGCACTTGTTTTAATTTAATAAATTTATAAAAATTGATTTCAATTTATTGAGAAATAATATAGATGATTGTGTGACAACATATTTAAAAATATTGATTTATGTAATTATATATATGGATGTGTGCGTGTGTGTGTACATTTTATAATTTAGAAAAATATACTTATGATCTTTTTATTTAATTTTTGGGTTTCACAAAAATTTTATTATTATTATCTTTTAATGGCTGAATATTTCTAACATTATTTTTTAAATGTATATAAAAGTAATCTTTTTTATTTATCAAAGTATTTAACAACTTGATAACGCATTATCCAGGAAATACCTACAATCATAATGCAGCTCTGAAGGCTCTAAATGTCTTCCATAGGCGTTCCGCTACGTCCTCCATCTTTCTTTTTCTTTTAAAAGCGAACGTTCACCGGATTACAAACTCTCGTCTTTGACTACCGACGGATGTACATACTGGGGGTTGCTTCACTTGTACCCGTTCAATTATACGTGAGCAAAGGGGAGCGCAAAGGGGGTGGTTAGTTTAGGGCCGCGTCTAGACCGAAAGAGCCACGACCGAAGGGTTGGCAGACCGGAGCCATTAGTAAAAAAATGTTTTCCGAAGGGTTCTTTCGAGTACGGGTCTAAAGCAAATCCTTTAGAAATGCGCAGCGCTCACGAGCGATGAAATGACGACGGTTATAAACTCCTAAATGATTTATGGATTCAAATTGAAATCTTAATAACAAAATGGCGAGGCGCAGCGTGTGGTCCAATGAACAAGATAACGAAGCACGAAGTGGTACACCGTTCAAACGCAAGACAGAAGAGAAAATATGGCGAACGTAAGCGATTGCTAATAAAATTTGGATAACCAGTGAATACACTTGTTGCTTCGAGATTGTTTATGGAAAAATTTTGACAACTTTTAAAATTTCCAAATTTTCAGAGACTAAAAATTTTATTAAAAATTTGGCATTTTGATGGAAAAATTCTTTAATAACGATATTGATAGATAAAATATGGAATGCTTCTTAAAACTGTTCTTTTCGTGAAATCTTATTTTTATTTTTATATACAGAATAATGAAGAAAATTGATTTGTGTGTAAAAATAGTCTACGATTTTCTTTAAAAAGAAAAAGGGGTTATTCTTCTATCCCCTGATAAATTTTGCAGCGGTTGATTCTATTTGTCATAAAGAAATCCAAGAAATGTTGAAACATCTAAGATAAATTTTATATTTACTATTATACTATTTTATACAATTTTTTATACTCTAATAATCATTGTTAAAATAAATTCGATAACGTATAACATAGTTACAGATCATTTAAGATCGTTCAAAGAAGTATAAATATGTATCAACTTTAAAAGAGACAATTTTCTAAAAATAAAATATCGTCATAAAAGAAAATTTTACTGTACATTCTTAATTTATTTTTACGAAACCACCTTTCTTTGGTATACAATTATCGTTTTTTCAATCCATCCCAAACGAACGTATAACGAGATACATTTAATCTGTCGTATTGTGAACTTCATGTAACTTCAAAGGGTGAGACTGCTGCGATAAAGATGGCGACTAACCGCGCGTCATCCATGACATAATCGTGTATGAGTCACGATGATATTTTGACAAAGGCACACCTCGAGTAAAAATTTCAGCATATTCCTGCAGGTAAGAATCATTATTCGGCCGACACGCGCTGTGAAAATCATAATGGCGCGCTTTCTCGCGCTCGACATATGCGCATAAATTCATTATTAAAATTCGTCGCCTTTGCGGAGG
The DNA here is from genome assembly GCF_021464435.1 of Cataglyphis hispanica. NCBI lineage: Eukaryota > Metazoa > Arthropoda > Insecta > Hymenoptera > Formicidae > Cataglyphis > Cataglyphis hispanica. The sequence continues at coordinate 2,199,703 of NC_065974.1, forward strand.
TACCGGGTCGACAACTTTATCTCCATACCCCACCGGCGTACATATGGAGCCTCCGCAAATTTGAGAGCCGTATTAAAATCGCACCATCCATATGCCCCGTCGCAGCTCTAATCGCAGCTATTATCGTAACAGACACGTCTAACGCTTCTGTCCGCCGTATGTTTACTTTTCTTCCTTCCCGGGATGCCTTTTATCCTCCCCACATTCGGTAATATTAATGCTGTAAAGCAGACGCTTGGCTTTCAAAGAGAAAACCGACAGCAATGATGCTTTTTCATGCATAGTTATTATATTTATGCGGCACATCAATGATGTATGTAATGCAAAAAAATTTTGATAGCGCGGTTGGCTCATATTGCTTTGTTTTGAACCAAATTTCTTATTGTACAGATTAATATAAAACATTTCCACAGAAACCATTCCTTTATTTTTAATTCTTTATTTTCCTTAATTTTAAAATTCTGTTAAAAATTTATAAAGAATAATTTTTCGCTTTCCCTTTATAAAAATTTCATAAATTATTAAGAAATTATATAAAAATATATTTTAATTAATTTAATATGATTATTAAATTTACACAGATAATAATTAAATCTATTACATTTAAAATAATTTCTAAAATATTATTTATTATAATTCGACATTTAAAAATTTTTTTATCAAAATCAATTTTGACTCTAAAAGAAAATAATTAATATTGAATTTAGAATATTTATTATTATATATCTAAATAATAAAAAAAAAATGTTTACCTAAAATAAATTTCATTAATCAAAGTTATACGATGATATTAAAGGTAGCATTAGCGATAATGAAATTACACTTAAGGAAAGAAATGTCTCGAGAAAAGAAAGCTAGGAAAGCATGAGAGTTTAGCAGAGATGAAGAAAGGAACCGGAGGGCGCCTTCTCATTCGCGAGATATATCGAAGAGTACAACACACAATTTTCTCCGGACCACTAGCCCGCTACAAAAGATGTCTTCTGCTCCTGACAAGCATTCAGTGAAAATCCTCCCTTCCGCGCGGTGGGGCAGGGGAAATTCGTGCGAAATCGAAAGGACATCGGCCGCAGAATATACGCCACAGCGATAGCACCCTTAGGATCCACAGACGAAGACACACGACAATGGCGAGGACGCAACGACTTTTCTGTATCGAACCTTTGACGGTTCTAAGCAAGAAATACAGGGTGTCCCATCCATATGGACATACTCTGATAATAAATATTGCAAGGTAATATTTCTCTCTATTATATTTACTTTGGCAATTATCTGTTTCGTATTTCATATTGAGATATTCGAATATGGAGTTGCAAAATTGATATAATCAGTTGAATATTTGATTGTCGTTAAGTCATTTTTATATGTCAATTTTTTTTCTTTCTTTCATATAAGTCGCCGACTTAAGTTGCGGACTTCTGGTTACTATAAAATAAAGAATGCGAAACAAATAAAGCTTTAATTTATTTATATGTTGATTTGCATGTGTGACATCTGATACAAGCGCACAGTTCGTTTTCCGGTTCAGCCACCTTGTATATCATGCTTCCTGCTTTATTTCTGTCTCTGTCGGTGTGCTTCTTCGGCTTTCATTCCCGTAAATAGACTCTTCCAGAAAATTGCTGATCAAAATTTGAGCAATTTTCTAGAGAAATTTTTTCTGACAAGAAATAGTCAATTAAACAGACTACATGGTCCGTAAAATTCTTTTTACTAAATGCGATTTGATATAATCTGTAATGTGTAATCAAATCGCTACTTTAAAAATTATTAAATTTAGTTTACATTTTCCAATTAAAATAGTACAGTTTTTTATATAATTATATAGACATATATCCTTTTAATGTTTTATTTTTTACATATAAAATGTTAACTATAATCAAAATAATTTATCAATTCTTATCCAAGTTCTGCTATTAATTAAACTTTCTTATCTTAAAGAATTTTTTTTTGTTCTTGAACACGATTAAAACTATTATCATAGTATTTAAAAAAATGTTTTCTTTTTTCAACATAAATGTATTTAAATAAGTACTTTCTTGCACTCAAATTTCTTCAACTTCTTTATTTGTAGTTTAGTGATTTTTAGTGATATAAATAAATGCATTATTATTATTATTACGTTACATTAATAAGAATTTAAAAAAAGAATATTATCTTTCACAAGTTTTTCTTTATCCAGTTTGTTAACGTTATTATTTTTTAATATAGTTATCTCTGTTTTTTTTTAAATTATAAATAAGCTAACGATTAAAGGTCAGATATTTTATTTTAAATATTGAAAAAAATTGCATAAGAAATTGCATTGGATACTCATGAGAAATTTCTTGCATCTCTTGTCTCACGACAATACATAAAAGATTTATAACACGAAGGAAAGATGGAAGTAACCATAATGGCTTTACTGTTTGCAGCCAACGGAGCATACAGCCATTTTCTATTGAGAGTTAGCTCGTTAGCGTTTAAACGTAATTGCATCACTCGTAACTACTATGTCCCGAGGGTGGTTGAACTGCCTTACAAAGTCGCGTGAGTCATTTTGATTGGATCCAGAAATTAAGGGTGGTAAAATGGCGACCGTAAACGTGATGATGAGAATGCCTTTGGCGATAGATCGACACAATAATACTGAAATAGTATATACATTAATCTTATGTTTTCCAGGCAATAGAAATTTTACAACGTTTCTATCAGAAATTTACAAAATAATACCAATCAATATGTTTTAAATTTTATAAGAACTATTGTAATTATATTATAACGATTAGAATTGTGATTATATTTTGTCATAATTTATAAAAAGAGAAGATTTTTCGTAATATATTTGTAAACATGTACAATTAACTATAATTTGTCCGATTTTTATCATTTAATTTATTATTTAATTTTTTTGTGACAATAATTCTGCGACAAACTTGTAAAAAAAAGTTATGCGTTTTTATCATAAAACTAAGTTTTACGAGACATATTTTAAAGTTGCATAAAAAATATAAAAATAATTATAAATTAAAGAATAAATATTTATACGTTTCTATTATAAAATATATTTTTAACTTGAAAATATAATAAAAATAATATTTTTTATCTGCTCTTAAAAACATTGAAAAAATTTTGTAGATCTTTGATAAAAGTATTTTATCACACATACATTTGTTATATATATATATATTATAAATTTTTTTAAACCATTTTACAAATAATTCATAACGTTAATAATATATAATATAATATATAAAATATATTATATATAAATAATATCTAATATTTAGTATTTATTGAAAAGTCTTGTAAATAATTAAATAATAAAACAGTGTGTTCATATAGCTAAACATAATATAATAAAATACAATAAAAAATTTTCGATAGATATTTTTCAATTAAAGATGACACAACGGGACGTAAAAATTCAACTATAAACACCATCGAAGGACGTTAATGTAATGAGTATCAATGGCGATAAGAATAAATGGAACAAAAGGCAAGGCGGGCGCGCCGATATATATATCCACAAAATATCTCGGTATTTTATCTCATTTGATTATCGGCACAGCGAACCGACTTTATCGAATTTATTATCAATTTTTCGCGAACGGCAATTTTATCTCGACACATCCCCTTGCCCACACTTTTCGAAGTAGGGACTCCATTTCTGCCTCCAGTCAGCCGGAAGTCTTGCGCAAATGGCTGCTCAGCCATTTCCGCACGAGGAAGAAATCAAATAAACGCACGATGGATGTCGCGAGGAAAATCGAGGGGGGGCTCGGAGGGAATGGGCTTTGGGGTAATGTGCTTAAAGATAGCAAGGAAGGGATAAGAGTCCCCTTCAGCATTCTCAACGTACTCTTCCGACAATTTTACGGAATGTTTCACCATTTTTTCCTCACTATCCTTGTCGATCATCTGCGAAACGATGACAGAAGCTTAATCGTGCCGGAAATCACGCTTGTGCTGCAGAGCATCGGAGATGTCGATGCTAGATCGATCACAACGAGATTATGTGGTCAACGGACCAAACACTATCTATCTACCCCACGATAACTTAGTGTTAAATTACCTTAAGTTCGCTTCATGAACTTTTTGCTCACTTAGATATATTTATCTATTCTTATACATAATATTTTGTGCTATAAAAGGACGGAAATATATTTATTTATGTGCAAACTGATGATAATGAATGATGTTATTAGCAATAAAATTTTTTGTCTAAATATTCAGATAAAATAAGATGTGTGTATATGTGTAATTTGATAATATATTAAATTAATTTTTTTTAAATAATTGTAATTTATAATTTGGAATTTATTATTTATTTAAAAAGTTAAGTTAAATTTTCTGTAATAAATAATTTGATAACGGTTAGTAAATCTATTTAGTATATTTGGCAGATATATTTTTTTAGTAAAAAATAAAAAAAAACAGAAATGATACAAGATACATGAAAAATGTGTTAAAAGAAATTAGTTTTCTGCACCGAAAATTTTAGTAAAGTATACAGTTTCAATATATATTTTTAGTATTAAATCATCTCTCTAGTATCTCTAATAATTGTATGTGAAATAATTATTTTTATATAAAAATCTTTACATGTGTTGTGTTCGTATCGTCGTAATATAATTTATATATATATATATATATATATATATATATATATATATATAACAATTTTCAGAAATAACATAAAATTGTCGAAGAAAAAAAAACGGAAAGGAACGCATCTCTCGCATGTATCGCAGAACCATACCTTATCTTCGCACTTCAGCGACATTTCCTCAGCTCCTGCCGGCGCAAACTATCAACCCTTTTCGGATTCCATAGACATACCATCCTCGAGAATCCTCCACACTATCGAGAGCTCCTAGAAAATCCTTTCTTGCGCTCCCTTGCTATCCCTCTTCGCATGAAGATAGGGCTTGCCATATAAGAAGAGAAGGAACGAGAATGGCCGATTCGCGTACACAGGTAAATAAGTGCACGCGTGAACGACACACGTGTACAACGCAACCCCCGTAAAAGGGGGTTGGTGCCAGAGAGGAGGAGAGTGCCAAGAGGGGGAGGGATATCACGAACGACACAGCCCCAACTGGGGGAATATTCATATTCCTATTCCTGATGTTGGCACAGCCTGCGGGACAGACGTGTTCAGGGCCCGCGACACTCCGCCCGCGGTGAAAAAAAAGAAGAGTGAGTCGACAATGCAACCGGGGTTGCGATTTAAATGCACTTGGCGCCGATTGGCGGATGTGCGGGGTGGTGGGCGTGGCATCCCGACGGTGCCTTATGATTTTATATGTAGCCTCTTGATAGCATAGCATTTCCCCTCCGCACGCGGGTCCATCTATCCGCCCGATGCCCTGCTCCCCTCTGCCTTCTGCCTCCCCCTCCCTCCTATCCTTTCCTTTCGGCTGCACCCTTCGCCCGATCGTTCCTTCCTCCCCCTTCCCACCCTTGCTTCATCCTTGCTCTCCCCTACGATCCCCTTCCGAGCCCCTCGTCATAGCCGCTTGCATTCGAACGAATGCATAAAATGCACGTAACTGCGAGGAGTCGCCTGCCTCAAGTATAACGTGCATAATAGATGTGGAAACGCCTGGCAGCCTCCGTTAGGCCGTCGAACGTAGGAAGGACGGGGTGAAAAAGTGAAGGGGGAGGAGGGGAAGATGAGGAAAATGGGAAAAATATTATTTTGCTGAGGAGAGTGCATGCGTGCACGCATAAAGACAGGCGTGCTCCTTACTCAGACTTTACTCCGAGCGCACGCTTCCTCTCGGGAGTCCGATCTTTTAGACGAAATCTGAAGGCTTGAAATCTTCTCTCGCATTCCCTCTTTGGAACAATTAATGCGTTCGAGCGTTCACCATCAAAATTAATTTATCCCTCCGCGACAGAAAGCGCGATCTTTCGCAAAATTTTATGAAAATTACAATTAAAGTTATAAGAAATAATTATTTTTATATTTATTTTGTCATATTACAAATACAGGATGTGTGTATATGTTGGAGAAGTTTTATTGCAATTAAAATTAAATATGTTGTTAAAATTTTTAGCCTTCAAAAGAATTTGTTACATCAACTATAATTAATAAGATATTCATGATCCTCAATATGCAATCTATTGCAAATTATATTAAAGGATAAGAATCTATCAAAGTTTTTAATTATGTTTCTATTTAAATTTAAAGATTTTTATAAATTATTAAATATAAATTTAATGTATGTAAAAGAAATAAATTGATAAATTTAAAGTAGCGGGTCAATGAATGTCAAAATTAAAAATTCATTTGCATTTTTACTAAAATTTATATATACAAAAAAGAAAATTCAAAATTATTAATTTTGTTATTAGATTCGTATTCAACAATCTAAAACGTTTTAAGTTTAAATAAACATAACAAAGCTATTCGGTAAATATATTCAATAAATTAATTAATTTAATTAACAATTTAATTAATTCTACATTTAACCATGAATATCTTATTAATCATAAATCGACGCAACAATTTTCTTTTAAGAGCTGACAGTTTTAATAACATACTTGATCGTGTGATGTGTAAACACTTGAAAATTTGCTTTCTCGCGCATAACGACGAAGTGATAAGGGAAAATTAAGAAAATCTATATTCTGCCAACTGTTAATAAAATAGCAATAAATTCTAATTTTTTTTAAAATTTAAAATATATGTATTTGCTAGAAGATGATGGATTGAATTACGCTAAATTAATCCGAGTTTTATGCAATACTATATTATAAACAAAAAAATTAATTAAAGCAAATAACATACTTTAGACACGTGTATTTTGAGTTTATATCTTTTTAATTTAGCTAATAATATGTGTTTTAAAATTTATCTTTTGATTTATAAAATTATAATATTGTACATGCGAGGAAATCTCTGTAATAACGAAGAAAGAATTAAAGTAACAAAGTCATAAAAACTCGACCGATCGAGTACTCGATAGAGAAAACGACATAATATCGTAATAGATTTCCCGGTCGCTTGAGAGAATCCCGTTCTTTTCTCCTAATAGTTATCGCAATGTGATCTCTTAACCCGATATAAGGTCCTGACAATAGATTGCAGTTAAGAATTAATAGATAGCTGGTAGCTAGAAGAACCCTCTCCGCTTTTCTTCCGTTTAGCTGCTTCAGCACATTAATATTCATAGCGAGAACACCGTTTCGATCCCTCAATTGTGATGCATTCGCGGCCATCACTTCCGAACGTGTCACTAGCGATACGCAACAGCATTTTCAAAATTCCTCGAGCACACGGGGTGTACAAACACACTTCCACCCTTCTGACCGGGATATGACAAAATTGCTGGTCTGTCAAAAGGGGACCTCGTAAGCATAATTCTCTCGAGTGCCTTAGAAAATCACGAAGCCGAAGGGATCCTTCGATAAATGATTCAGAGACAAATTGCGCTTTTAACCTTTAGAATATGTAACATGATTTCTTCAGCATTTATGGGATAACATCGGTCTGGCAAGCAATTGCGTTAATTCTTCTAATTATTACGTATACACAGAAAGAGAGAACCGATTAAGAATATTTATTTTAAATTAAAATTCTCTAGAAAAATGCGTAATGAGTCAAAATAATATAAAAAATTGAAATAAAAAAATAAAGAAGAGAAAATTATATTTTTTAACAAAAAAAATTACTTTTCTTCATCTATCGATTAAATTTAATCATACCTCCTTTGTTTACTTTGTATACTTGCTCTTTCTTTTTATTAGAGATATAAAATTAGAATCATTGCGGATTATATATATTTTGACATTTTTATAATCGACAAAACTAAGAAAATATTTAATTATTATTTTCGAAATTATTTTGAGCAAATGTAAATCACAACCAGATTTTTCAAAAATCTAACGCACACTGTGTTTTAAAATAAGCAAACTTTAAAATCTTGAAAGTAATTTTTCTTATCCTGAAGTACGTATTATTCGTATTTTTTAATTTTTGAAAATATAAATATCTTTAGTCCTTTTAAACAGAGTTAAATAAAATACTAAACTTCTGGAAAAGTATTAATAATTAATTCTTTTTTTAAATGGAATTAATTATAAAAAAAACTGTCTTGATTAGTACTATTGCTAATTAATATACTGTTTATATTACTAAATATTTTCACACAATATTAATTATTAGAGTAATATTATTAGATGTGCATTAATTTCGATCATATGTGTGTCAATAATATTCCAACATACGACTTAGAGAAAACACTTTTTGTAATGTAAGCTTAAACCAACCATCCCAAACCGAACTTAATTCTAATGCGTGTTTCTCGGACAATATTTTTTCACCCACAAAAAGATAAAAGCGAGAGACAACGTCGCGCAAACCTAACTAGCGTGCTTCTGTGTATGACACTACACTACACGTCGAGGCTACTAGAGCAGAGAAGTGCCACAAGAATCTCCAAGTTTGTTAGTAGAGGCCTGTTGCACATCCTCGCTAGCCTCGGGTTACGTTGAAAAACCTCGGCGAGGTTGTATAGGGCTGGGCCCATCACGTCACGAGAGAAAGAAAATGTCGGAAAGTGTCGAAAGCGACAGAGATCCTCTTCTCTCGCCTCTCGAGGTACCTACTTGAGTCACGACACATCGTCCGAGGCTCTAATCCAACTTACACAAAATCATTCTTAGCAACGATTCGGCCCAAGATTTTTCCTGCAAAATATTCACCTAATGCTCTAAATATTCATAATTCATAAACATGGCAAATTATCAGGAAAGTAATTATTGAAAATGCCGTTGTCATTTTCCATATTTTCTTTTCCATAATTGTAACAATAATGTAACAATAATGTTATAAATTTCGTCCGTAACAAAAAAAAGAAAAATAATTTTGATACACTTTTCGGGTAAAAAAACACGAATTCCGCAGTTATTTTTATCACTATTTTTCAAACTTATGCGGCGTAATTCCATGCAAACCAAAACACATAGAAAGCATTAAATCTTTTTTAAAATTAATATCAATAAATTTTATTTTAAATCGAATTATGTAATTGGACATTTTTTGCATCTAAAAACGAATTTCACTTGTAAGTTAACATATCATATCAGAATTTCGAAATTGTATGAAATTAAAAGTACAAAAAGCAGATTTTAGAGTAATTTTAAAAAGAATCAGTTACAGAAACATTTACTACATAAATTTAATATTTATAATTAAATAGAATAATGCAGCAAGAGGATCACGTTTAAAAACAATTGTCAACATACTCGAACAACTAATTCTTTGTTATAATACAAATAAATCATGTATTAAATTTTTTTCTATGCAATAGCAAAAATATATGCGTTCTTTTACGTTTCACTAAGAATCATATAATGATAATAATAACGAGAAAATAATAAAAAGAGAATCAACATAAATCGATTGACTCACAATATACGTCGAACGTATGAGAATCGAATCAACATTCGCTATTCGACAGTTTCTGATTCTACACCCAATCTTCGTGACGTGATGGACATGCCTGATTGGAAGTGATGGTGCGTAATGGGAACGCAGAAGTTGTTCGGGGAAGATGCAATTATACGACTGACTACTTGATTAGTTATTAGGGAGCGCTCGAAACTGTCGAGAGCAAAGATGACGTGGCCTTCCTGTCTTCAATTTTCACGCACTCTGTAATGCTATTATGAAGTGCGCATTACAAGATATAAATGCGCGTATTAATGTAAAAAAATATTTCATTACAAATTGATTGTAATAATAGAATAAATACGTATATAATTTTTTAACGTAATTTTGAACAAAATTGAGTTAAAATTTAAAATTTAAATACATAATTTAAGAGAAAAAATGGCAAAAAGAGAGAGTATTCTACTTATAATCATCATAAATTAATTTTCTATATAGAAAAAAGTCCAGAGATTTTAAAGATTAAAAAAATTAAAAATGTATATAATCATATCTAATAAATAATGCCGTACAATTTCAAATGCATATAAATTACATTTAAAGTCGAATTTATAGAGAAACGTGTATCCGCAATTTTTTTTTTCCATAAAATCGTTATTTGAATAAATATTGGAGAACTAGCGATACACGATTGCGAAAGACGCTGAAAGAATTTTATCGCCTCAATATGTACTTTATCATTATCCTTATCGCCTTACCGTTACGACAAAGATCTCAACAAACGACGATTCTCTCAAGTGTCAAAGGTGAGAAAGCGCGAGTCCTGGGCGCAGTTAAGGCATCTCTTTCGCGCGCCTTCTTTCGTCCTTCACACATTCGCACCTGGATCTTTGATCTTGGGCAAACATGGCCGCTGTAATTTTGTTGTTAGGGAGGCGTGGCACGTGTGATACCATCGTGCCAGATGGGGTCGCGCGAACAAGAAATGCACACTCTTCGGGAGGTTCTCCACCCCTAAAGAGGAATCGCTCGAACGCAACGTAATTTGCGCATAGACATATACGAATGCGTATGTGGACGTGCACTATGTGCATGTATCATACACGTATATTGGTATGTCGATTGTACGCGTGTATGTGCGCTTATGCGCACGCGCGCCTACGATTGTAGTTGTACCGTGGCGTGCATAATTATTTCTTAGTGGAGGCGTGCAACCCATTGCTGCAATTAAAATGCCGAAGAAAGAAGCGCGAGATGCGATAATGAGAGCGGCCAGAATACGAAGTCCCATTAGATATTTCCGCATAGATATCTGAGCCGGATTTAAAACGGTGCCGCTAAAAGATGATGTGGTAAAAAAAAAAAAGGACGCGTCGGGCGTCGATGAAGAGAACCATAGAATCATCACATTTTGTGGGTGCATATCTTCTTTTATACCGTAGACAATGAAATCAACGATTACAGGTAACTTAATAGGATGTTATGCTTGATTATTCGAGGATTTCATATGTTTTGATAAAAATTGTTTTATAGTAAAAAACAATGTTGATATTTGATTTATCAATTACGTATTGATGTATGAATGTTTTCTCTCAAATTGAATCAGTAAAAATGTCAGTGATTAAAACAGTGATGAAATTTTATCAAAGATCAATGACTATTTCACTAATTTTTTATGAAAATATTTACAATTTGCTTCTTTATCTTGTGTTTCACTGATTACGGCATTGAGATTTTGTTAAAAAAATTAATCATTCAATAATATAGTGTAAATTTAGCAAATGTAGTTTTTAAAGTTTTTTCTATTTATGTTTGATTAATATTTTTTTTAAAGAAGCTTCTACATATATAGAATAAATCAGGTATAATTAAATATCTGTATATTGAATTGGATAAATCGATATGTGATGTGTAACAAAAATTATGTATATATATGTTCAGATAAATATTTAATTATTTAAAGAAGATATAATTAAAATCAAGAAAAAAATATTACTATATCTACATTATGTGGATCTGCGATTAAAACGGTTAAGCCCTACAAATAAAAAAAAAAATATATAAACTTTGAATCTATTTCTATGTCATCTATTTCTATATCTTATCAACTTCTTTTTAAGCAAAGATTTTAATTTCATATCGAAAGTGTAAGACAACAGATTCTTGTCTTCTACAGAATTTATGCATAAGTGATAAACATATTATCTTGCAAAAATTATTACAGAATCATACATGCTACATTTAAAATATAGATAAAGCAATTTAAAGTAAAATGAATAAAAAATTTTTAAGTTTAGAAAAGAAAGCCAAGTGCAAATTCTTTAAAATATATCTTGTATAGTTGAGGAATTTGATTGTTTAAAATAAAATTCAGTAGAAATTAATAATATGGAATTAATAATATGCAAAAAAACTAATGATGATAAAAATGCGTAGTTAAAAAAAAAATTTCATTAACAGTTTTGGTTATGATAATGGGTACTCATCGCGAATTGTGAGTGCAACGTGGCGTATCGTCGGATTGTCATCGGTCTGATTCGCGACACGGCGGCAACGGGCAGCACGGCAATCGGAAATTAGAACGCCACAATTGCTCACGCAGAGAGGAGGATCGATTTAATAACTGCGAGACCGTGACTGTCGAGAAATCGGGAACATGGAACAACTTCGATCGGTCATAGCCCGAGGCGCCCATAGAAACGCGTTGTCTCCGAATAGGGCTAATCACGTGGACAGAAGGACTGTGATTGTTGCCGTATCGCAGTCGCTATATCCCCTTAATTGGATCGTATAATGAGCGAATGACGTATCAATCCCCGGCCAATACCAGGCGTGCTTAGACCAAGATCTGACACGAGCGACAAATCAGGCCAATTGACAGCGCGCGAGGATGAGTGTCCGCTTGGTCAGCTCGTGCCGATGCAGAATTGAAACGGAATCGTGAAACAAAGTCGTGATGCGAAAGCCCTGAAGATGCTTTTTTTTTTTTTTAAGCCCGATCCCCGTACATACTGTTTTCAGCATGCATGGGGTGATATTTTGGGGGAAGGAATTCTAAAAATAATCTTTTCTAAAAATTTTCGAAGAATTAGATATTCTCTCTCTATTGTGTTGTGGAGAATTGAAATTGATCTAGCAAGGAATAAATTCTGTGACTATAAATTTGACACTTTTCACAACGCATTAAAATAGATTCTCCATTTTACCAATAGAGATAAATGGCAAATGCTGTTTCCCAAATTGGTAAGAAAAATATATCAGGATGAAAAGAAATGTTGAATACGAAATACTTTTGAATGAGAGGATCTCGTCGAGGATCTCAATTAAAAAAAAAACTGTCGTATTTAAAAGCTGTCTTGATTGCAAAGATTCATATTTTTCATCGGTAGTGTAATTTTCGTCCGGAAAATAGCGATTTTCTCTTCACTTGAGACCAAGTTACAAAAAACTTGAGATAAACCATTCGAGAAGATCACATCTCACCGATCTATTTACATGTATTACGCTTGAAATATATTTTTTTAAGTTAAAAGAAAATAGAAAATTTTAAAGTCAAGAAACCAAAAAAATTCACAACCTGATTCAGGACTCTATCTATTATAAAATATAGTGAAAATTAAAGAGTGATCGATGAGATATAATATTTTCGAAAGATTTATCGATTTTCTCGCCTATAACATTATTTATATCGGATACGCATGCAGATCGAAAGAACAATGAATACATTAAGTGTAAAACTTCACAAAGCGACATCAACGAATCAAGAATAAATGGTCGATCCGGCTAAAGGAACGCTCGCGTCTTCCTTCCAAGGAGGTGCGAGCGTTGGATTGGCATAATCTCTCAAATGTCTCGTTTCCAACGATCGCGCGATGTCGTTATGGAAGAAATGAGAGAGGAGGCTGGTACATAAAGGCCGCAGAGGCACCGTGGGAAAGCCAGAGCCTTAAAGTTTAATATTTAACGAGGGTGCTCTCTTCTCCCCTTTTCGCACCGACGTTCCTCTCTCCTTCTCGCTCGCGATCGGCTGGTGAAAAAAAGTATTACGTAATTTCTTTTGAAGCCGTATCCAGTGCGCCATTAAGAGCGACCGCGATCTCCTCGAACTTTGATGAACTTTAGAATATTCGCCTTAGCTTCGTGGCTCGTGTTACTGTCTCATTGTTAGAGGCGCTTTTACGAACAAGTTTCACGACTTCGTTTTCTGATATTGATGGATAATTTCGCGATATACACCTTCTAATCGGAATAATGGATATATTTCTGTGAATTAAAAACGAAGAAAAGAAAATGTATAAGACATTTGTTATATATATGTTTCTGCTAATTTTCTTCTAAATGAGATGATTTTCTCCGCAATCCAATTTAAATATGTTTAATATAGCTATTTATATAAAAAAGCACTTTAAATATATTTCTTCACACATTTTTTAAATTTATTAATATTTTTATAAAATATATCCTTTTTTTCATTTAATGCAGTTGTATTAATGGACCCATAGAGTTTCAAGTTTTCGTAGTTTAAATAGAGATAAAAATTAATATTTGACATGCAAGCAATATGCAAAAATATACTATAATATAATATTAATATACTAAATATAATATTAATTATAATAAAACAACAATGATAAAAACTAAAAAAGTTTTTTCTTGTTTACATCAAATTATTATCATTAAACGTTTAAATTTTTTCGCATAAAAATAATATTTGAAATGTGTGACTATGAATATTTTAAAATTGTGTATTATAATTAGAAGAAATATAAATACAAATGCGTAATTACGCATAATAATAATCTTTAATAATTTATATTTAGTATAATTAAAAAAATAATTTTTTATGCAACTAATATACACGCCCCGTTTGTTTAAATGATAAACTAATAATCGTTTGAGTAAACACGTAGCAAGCAATTCTACAAAATATCTAATTATGCTAAACAAATTGTTATTTACTGCATATTTTGCTGCACGAGTTTAAGGAAATTTCAATAACAAAGCTTTTACAAAAAATAAAATATGCAAAATTATTGACGACAAAATATGATAATCCTGATGTGCATCAGAAGCAATCGAGGGCGCGCAGTTGTACAATAATTAACGAATCACGCTTTTTCCATCCATTTTACAAAAATCGCTTTTACAGAGATGTTAATCGAACATGTAACGAACGCTGACAAACTGATCGTTTATCGCGAGAGAGAAAATATTCAAATATCAAGCGTCAAAGTGATGCAAATTGTTACATTGTCCGCGTAAAAATCTTTCCCATGATCAGGGCGCGCACATTTCGTGTAAAATAAATATTTCCGAGGAAGTAGAGTTGCGTTAAAAATTATGGCTCAACTATACTTAATAACGCCTTAAATATATCTCTATTGTGACAATCGCATGACTAGTCAACTGTTTTACGTATATGTATGTATATATGTACATATACCCTTCTTCTCATCACGCTACTGTTTAGTTTGACAAGTACCCATATATGGGACCTTTAATAAAAAATATTATGAATAATATAAGGCGAGTTATTACGTAATTGAATAAAACACCGAAATTCAGTTCATTCTCTAGCACGCAGACGGCAGCACATCCAGAATTACCGACCAGATATCTGCTGCCATCTATTGTATTCCTTTTAAACTTAACGTTTCATAAAACAATTATTTGAAATATTTAAATATATGTGTGTGTTTGTGTGATTCAGTGTAAATTGCTCTTAAACATTTTTATATATTATTATATGTATTTCTTTTTTAGATTGTTTGAAAATGTTGTTATTATAAAGCGAGACAATTTATATTTCTAATGATTACAAATTTAATATAGTAAATAAAAATGTAAGCTTATTTATATTAATATAGAAGCAATAAATGTTAGCTATATTTTCTTTTCAAAAAGGTTTAATTTCAAGAAATAATATTAACTTATAAAAAAAAAATAATATTAATTTAACCAGTGAGAGAATAATTTATATATATTTTAATAATGTCAATATAAATTATATTAAAATATATATTATATATTTTAAATTATTTATAATTAAAGCAAAAAATATATCAAAAAAATATAGAAAACAATATAAAAATATGTTGTGTAAAAATAATGTCAGGTAATGGTGAATCTCTAAATTCAGAATTTAATTGAGATCGATGCTGTTATCAAGAATTATCACTCTTTTTTCAAAATCTGACAAAAAATTGTCATTTCTGAATATTGTTCGTTAGAGTCGATGCAACGGAGATCGTAGTTCACTTTTCGAAAACTAGACTAAAGGAGGCACGATATTGCGCCAGTGTGAACATCGTGAAAATCTCAAGTGGCCGTGGATACTCGAGAGCTCATGGAGCGAAGATTAAGAGAAAGACTACCAGTTAGAGGCGATGACTGGCTGACTTTTTTGAGAGGCAAGAATTATCTTGTCGTTCTTCGGATGATCCTCTGGGTGGTCCGCGATTCTACCTCTCTCTCTCTCTCTTTTTACCTCTCTCTCTCTCTCTCTCTCTCTCTCTCTCTTTCTCTCGCATCGGAAAGTTGCAAGATGCGAGGCCAGCATTAATGAACCGTTTTATTAACAAAAGAAACGTGAGAGAAGCTCACATCTTAATCATCGATCACATAGAATATAAACATAGCTATAAGTAATCATACAAGTTAGTTGGATAGAAATTACACACCATAAAAAATAAGTATTATCGAAAATTGTATACACTATCAGATCTCAAATAACCCAACATGTTCAATATTATTAGTTATAATTTATAAATAATAAAAAAAAATCATATTTCTCATAACTCTCTATTATAACGAAGAAAGACTTTTAATCATTTCTTTATAGAGAGAGAAAGATAAAGAGGAATAATTTAAAGATTATTAATTTTTTAATATATAATACAATTCTTTTAATGTTGTATATTATTAAGTAGCACACGAAACAATATTATCTTCGATGGATAAGGTAAAGTTGTTATAAAATATCGATAATATTAACGAAATTCTCGATATTATTCATTCTCAAAGTATTTATTGCGATTTAGGAAGGCGTAATAATCTGAATGGCGCACAATCGAGTATTCATCGTGGTGAAAACGGGACGAGCAAGTTTTAATGATCGGACATCCTTCGCAACAGTTATTCAACTCAAGGACACGCTAAACCGAAAGAGATCCGGCTCGTCCGAAGAAAGGGATCCGTGGAAGGAGAAATGGCAGGCGTCCTTCCTTCAGCAAAAGATACTTAGGATTAATCAGGAATGCTGTAATTGAATTTAACGTCCGAATTCAATATTTTCGCTTACAAAGAGCTGAGAAAGAGAGAGAAAGAGAGAGAGAGAGAGAGAGAGAGAGAGAGAGAAAGAGAGGGCTATGTAGATAAGGGTGTGGGAGAGTCCATGTAATTGGAAAAGCTTGGGATTAACAATTTTGCAAGACTCGGCGAAAATGTTCTCGAAAAGAGGATTGGTAAGGCAACGAGATCCTTTCGCCGGAGCCTTCGCGGTACCGCATTTGAGTATGTTTGTGAGAACGTTGCATGTATGTGCGCAAAAGAGATGGATATAGTTTATCGATATTGGCGGGTGAGCTTCTTCGGCGAAATCTGATTTGAGAAATTAATTTATAAGACTTCTCCTTTACAGGAGAATAAGTTGAACAAGTTGGCTGAAATGGCGATCATGCAGAAATTTATCATAAACACGCACGTAAATATATTTCTTAATGAGAATTTGCAAATACGTATATGATTTATTTTGCTGACTAGAAGAAAAAAATGATAAAATTATGGTAAGAATTTTTAAAAACGAGGGAAAACTAAATTTTGACATGTTATAATTTTTAATAAGAAAAAATTATGAAAAAATTTAACATAATAGACTACAATATATCGATTAATTCTAAAATTCTAATATGTTAATTGTGTAAATAAATAAATGTTTAATAGGAGACATTCAAAAATAATTATATTCAATATTTTTTAAAGAAATATTATGTGTCTCTATTATGTAATACTTATGTGTCTTTATATGTATGTTTTCAAATATAAAAACTTATGCAAATTCACGCAGTTAATCGACAATAAATTTATCGTTTATTCCCGCTGCTATTCGTTTTATTGTTAATGATATATCTTTATAAATTTGATCTACGCTGCTTGATGTGAGTGCAGCTCATGTATGTATATCTCATGCAATGTAGACCAGCAAATATCCTCTCTCAGTGGAACCAAATTGTGCTCTTTTAAAGTTTAAACCTCCTTCAGTAAGATTATACAAGCAACCGAGACTCACTTAAATACTCGTTTTAGTGTATAACCAAAGATTCTTGTAGAATTTACTGAAAACAAGATAATGCGAACAAATGCAGATTGAAAAGCAATCTGGAAAAAATTTCTGATACAATTTAAATTGAAAGCTCTGCTTCAAATTTTAAATACTACGATAATATACAGTGTTCAAGAGACATTGTTATATATACACACAAACTAAATTAAAAATAAAACGAAAAAATAAACATTATATATGCGAAATATAGCTAACTGGACTCTCCTTTCATTTCACTAAATATATAGTTCTATGTTGCGTGCGAACACGGTGCTTCCGCCTACGGTCTGTTAATTTATCTAATTATGATAGCAGGATAATTTACTCTAAACGACAGGAAATTCAAGCCAAATTGCTCTGTCAGGAAGTATAAAATTAGTTATAATACTTTAGAAAAGTCAAAATTTTAAGTAATGTAAGACCATCGCTGAAGCACTGTTAATATTACCGTTAATCCACGCTTAAATTAATTATAAAAATAAAAATCCAATAAAAATAATTAAATTAACAAAAATAAAATATAAAAATAAAATTATACAAATAATTTTACTTTTCTTTTAATTAACATTACGTCAAAGTTTTTTCTATGATCAAAAATATAAAATCTTAATGATAATATTAATAATTTTATAGACGTTACTGTATATGCATATGTATAGGCATATATGTGTGTATCCATAAAGGGTGTCCATAAATTTTTAAAATATAATACTATAACAGAAAAGTTCTCAACAAATTAAATAATAAAAGTATCTAGTAAGTAATTTTTTTAGTTTAAGCAATAATTTTTGAGTTATAGAAGCTTAAAACTGTTGATCACAAGGTACGTTTAGACAGCTGTCTGTATGTGAGTCAGTGTGTGCTAGTTTAATGTACACATGTACACATTGTGAGTATTTCGTTTCTATTATGTGAAATAAATTTAGAGCTCGTGCATTTGCAGAAAATTATGCCGGCCTCCATATATATGACAATGTAACATGTAACAAAGTGCAATATGTTAAAGTGCCAAGGGTATATTCGAGTAGTAGCTTAAACATCTTCCTAAACAACGATGCATCAACAGCAGAAACTTTCCCCTTCCCATCAGTTAGCGCTTTCGCAGCGCAAAGTATACAATAATCTCTCTTGCTACTAGTAGCGAATAAGGTAGGGTCGCGAATAAGGGTCTCGCTCTTTTCTACACGTCTTTCTTAGACCGAGAAAACGAACGAAGAAGTCGGAGATTTTTCAACGAAACAAAGCTACGGGCGCGAGACATCTCCTTTGGGCTGCAAAGAGGCTTGCAGCAGAACTCCCGTCCATTTACGTTCTCCGGCGCACAACTTTGCGCTATTGTGCTGCGCTACAATTGCTTTCTGTGACCATTTACGTATACGTTAAATACTGTGCTTGAATGTCATTAGAGATGGATATCCGTCTTTCGCATGCGTTGATTTAAGGTAAAGATCACTCGTAATATTAATCTCGAAAAAATGTTATAACTTGATTATTATGATCAAGTTTAGAATTTAACTGATTATTATAGAATAGTCTTATATATACTTATATTACTTGATTATTATAGTATTATTTCTTTTACAATATTCTTATTATTATTATTATAATTAATTTATTGTGATTTATTTATTTCAAAACCATCGTGCATCTTTTTAATGACAGATTTTCTGATTAACTTGAAGTAGACTTTTTTTTTTAAATGTTGAAGTCTGTGTGTCGATTATTTGCAAGTTATACATGATGATAAATAATCTCTATATAACAAAAAGAAACTTGCAATAAAAAATGATTTTTCTCGATATTTTTATTAAAAAAATAAATTTTCAAATTGATAAAAAAATCTGCCGTTAAAAAGATATCAAGTGATTTTGAAACATTCTTGTATTCACTTATGTTGCGTATAGTCTATATCATATAAGTGACATTGGACTTACGTTTATGCAAAATTTTGAAGTTCTGTATATGTATGCATATATGTATAGCTACGTAATAAACAAAGTTAACTTTTGTTCAGAAGAATAATTTATGAATTAATAATTTATGATAGAATATAAACTCTATTTATAATGACAACATTATATATATATATATATATATATATATATATATATATATATATCTGTGAACAAAAATCTTGCCAAAATTGAGAAAAATGTAAAAATATATGAAACAAAACAGAATATACAATACAATAATATGTATATATATATATATAAGTATACAAATAAAAAACAAAGGGTAAAAAGATAAAAATTATAAGAAAGAGAGGAGAAAAGAGAAATAAAGCTAGATGAAAAAACGAAGGAAAAATCTCATTTTTCAAAAATGGCTTAATTTTGATTACGGAGTCGACCGCGTTGGGGAGACTTTTGAAAAAATACCGTCTGATGCTATCGGAAATCTCGTCGGGGATCAGAAGTTTCTACCCTCCCTACCACCTCTCGTTAGCAGCCGCTACCACCACCTTCCTATGATCGAATTGGCGGTGTTGGAAAGCTTGCGAGAAGAATCGACCTTAAGCAAAACGGCCTTAAGGGCGTGTATCCATACTCGCTCACCATCGGAGTGAGTTATAAATCGATTTGTATCCTGGCCAATGAGGGTTGGAAGTGGCGTATTCTGATTGGCCGGTACCCAGACCACTCCCACAGTATTAATAAAGGTTTCGAACGAAAGCCAGTTTCACAACGCCACAATCATTGCTTTGCACGATGCAATGTGCATGTGTGTAGGTCAACAATACTAAATATGTAGATATAGTATCTCTACATCTCTACATCGATAATAATTTAAATTACAATTTTATTTAAGCAAAGTTTAAAAAACATATATACTGTAAAAACTTTATTTGAAATTGAAATATTTAAGTCAATTACGTCATGTTAGATTTAATATGTCGTATTTAATTTAAATATTTAAATATTTCAATTAAAATAATAGTAATCAGTTGAGCACATTAGTAAACAACATTTTTCTTCTCAGTGTTAAATGTTATGAAAAGTAGCTTCAAAATAAAATCTATTATAATCATTGATATTCGTAATTGTATTACTGATGCATTATTTAACAATAGAAACAAGAGAGCACATATTTGTAATTACCTGGAAATACCGATAGCTTATGATATAATGGCAGTGCAATGAATACAATCTACATCATTTTCAGCTCATGCTATCAATTAATTAAATAAACAATTTCATCACATCATGAATCCATAATCTGATAAATCTAACCATTATCAGATCTGTGCTAACAACAAATTAATAAATTATTTGTCTAGTTAATGTCATATGTTATATTAAAATTCTAATTTTTTGTGACGTTCCTCTTTTCACGATACATTGTTATACATGATGTACATGAAAAATTGTATAAAAAATATATAAAATAAATAACAAAAATGCATAAGATAAATTTTACTCATTTTTAGCTTCAACTAAATTATGAATTATAAAAATAAAAATATTATTTTTTTATCTTGCACATTTATAGTTTAATTAGAAATATTTGTGTGTGTATATATATATATATATATATATATATATATATATATATATATATAATATTAGCAACAAAAAAATCAATAAGTAATAATAATAATAATAATAATAAAATACTAATAATAAAAATATTAATAAAAATATTAAATACTAATAATAATAATAATATTTGCATAAAGATAATGATACAATAAAAAGAAAGATTGAAGAAAAATATAAGAAGTCACAGGCAGGCTCTTACTTTACCACCTCATGATCCAGACTCGTGTTTATTCACGGCTGGCTCGCATCGCTCGAGCTCTCCAAGCATCTCACGATCGTTGCCGAGCGCGAAAAATCCCTCTTTTCTCCATGGTGAACCGCTCCACCGTAGGCGTAGCCACGTCGAGGCGTCAACGTTGCTAGACCCCACCTTCCTGCTGGTAACTAGGGCTATGTCTACTTGGCTGGCCGTCTCAAAAAGCCGACCAATCCGCGATACGAGACGGCCACTGCCGACGCATAAAGTAGCGGAGGCGCCTTTGTCGCCCAGGTACGCAAGGGATCGCAGGACGGAGGGTGAAAGATCTGGGGAGGGGTGGGGAAGCAAGTCTACGGGCACGACGGAAGAGAAGGGCCAAACGAGTGGGGCGAAACACCACCCTCCGCGCGCGCCAAAGGGTACCTATGTGTGTGGGTGCATGTACCATTCGTACAGCCGCCCCCGGGGGGGGTTTCCTTTCTTCGTTACCCGTCGCGCACAGTCGAGCAACCCCGCGCTGCTCGACGGCTCAGTTGCTTAACACCGCGAGGACGACACGGTTGCGCCACGACGGCGAACACGCTGCTCTCATCATCGGGACCATCCCTTCGAAGCGATCGTATGCCGCGATTTATTGCTACGCTCCTTCGAAAATGACCAAGTCGCGATCGGGTGTTAATTGAACAAGAGTTCATTGCGTGCGCGCTTCATCGAACGAGATCTCTCTTGGGATTTGGACAAACATGTCTTTAGGCTCGTATATACACCTGGAAAATATCTGAGAATCATTCCAAGAAAATACCCAACAGCTCTAACAAACGTGATATCAATCGCTGAAAAGGGATTATATAGACATAGGAGCGATCAAAATCCTGGATATCATCTGTGTTAGAGATGTATGCAAGACATACTACTTGTCGAGAGTGCCGATGAACTTCAAAACTCGCGAAATAGTGTCAATTTTGATCTTCAGATCGTCCTGTTTGCGCGCTTTGAGAAACGCGGACACAATCACCAGGTTTGGGTACGGTGTTTGGACGTCGGTGTCATCCCTATCGTGTCCGAAAAAGAAGTTATCACCGGTTATCTTTGAAATCAATCTTTCTCTCTCAAAGAAAATGAAAGAAGATAGTTTTGCAGAGCATGGAACAACTCACTCAAGCTTGTACGTGCTTTTATGAGTGAAACTTGACTATGCGCGATACTCTCTACGTGTGTTGTTTAGTGTTAATGCCAAAAAGAAGAGACAAAGCTTCGAGTTATATTGAAAAGGCCTCGCGTACACGCGCACAAAACAGTGTCGTGACAAACGACGGACAGAGCAATCTGTACCTGATCACAACGAAATATTTATTTCAACGAAGTGGAGAACACAAGAGCAAGTAAAACTTATACAGCGTCGCGATATGAGCGAAAACAAGTAGGATTTCTTGCATCCATTTAACGAAACCTATTGTTTATATTTACCGACGGTCGACGAAATATTGACAAGAAAGATTTGCTAACGATATCTGTTATCACAACGAAAATAAATCGAATCAAATCGTATTCTGTCATCATAAAGCACCGAGTTAATAAATTCGTTACAAATATTAAGGAATCTTGGTTTTCATAAATATGTATGAAAACGTCATATAATTTATTAGATCTACGTATCTAGGCCTCCTTTCATGCCAATCACATAATACGATTTCAAGAGAATAAAATTTTCAATGGCCTTAAAGCAAATATTTTATAATTTTAGTGAAATACTTGTATGGCAATAACCGTCGCACAGTGATGTTAGGGTCTATCAGTTTTGAAACCGTTATTGCGTTTATTCTGGCAATTTTGCAACGAATCTTACTGAAACTAGCATCAACTTTGTAAAATTGTCAGACATTTTACAGTATATTCACTGATTTCTGTGGTTAATTTATAATCTAATACGAGATTAAGTTAAAGTCCAAGAAATAAACAACGATTCTCTTTGATCGAATTCCTGAACGTCGGAAGAATATTCCGAAGAAACCGAACAACGATCCAGGAGACCTAATCTTTCTAATCAACACGAAGGCAAGATAAATAAGTTCGTTCTCTTGAATTTACACTTTGATGTTGGCTAGCGGTTTTGATCCAATATCCGCCTGTCAGCACTTTCATTACGTGCCTATCGTGAAATTTGAGGATCAAGGATCGACGCAGATCACTTGGTTCCCGTGAACAAGCAAATGAGAATGTCACTTTGAACCCGTGCAATCTCAGTCAAAGGATTCGAAGATGCCGCAGCAGCAGCAACGATCGGCCTTCGCGATTCAAGAGCTGCTGGGCCTAGATGGTACCGGAAATAGAAGCGGAACCGATCGCGGGGGATCCCCGCAAAGTTCGCCGCCCGCCGGTGTCTCGGCCGTTTCCTATGCCCCAGCTGCGCCTCATCACTCAAAATTATGGGAATACATGCCCAGTTTAAATCATTTAGGCAATCTGGGGAATCTGGGAAATCTGGGCAATCTGGGCAATCTCACGGCCTCAAGGATGGCCTACCTGAATGCGCAGGCGGCCGTGGCGGCTGCCTTTCTGCCGCCACCCCATCCACACCCAGCCCACCACGTACCGCATCATCAGGTACATCAATCGGGCCAACTTCCGGCATCGCCGCCCGGCGTCAACCTGCATCCTGCGGCACATGCGCAGCATGTACTTCCCGGTACGGCTGTAACTACGAATCATCATCAACACAGCCCGACTCAACACACACCACCTCATGGTAAGTTGATGATTTTGATTTTGCGATTTCTAGCAGTTATCATTCTATTAAGGCCGATGGGTGAATAAGTTTCAATTAAGAGAAGACGATGAGAATGATAATTTGTACTTATGTTGTGTGTGTAAATAAATAAATAACATATTCTAAAATTTCTTTGATATTTAACATTTTACATGATTTGATGCACGCCAACGGCGTAATGATGTTCATAGCCGCTTTTTTTGCTCATGATTCTTTGTCTTACGCGATTTAAAATCAATATACTGCCGATAAATCAATTCTGCCCAGAGCTTATAAATGGCGCTGCATAACGTATGCTAACTTAGAATTAAACACATCCAGTTGGGCTTACGTCTCTTTTTTTTTATTTAATATAAAATCAAATATCTAAATATTAGTAATTATTGTATATAATTTGAGAAACGTACGATTATATTTTGAACATTATATAATGACACATTTTCATAACTGTTACAATACGGATAAAATATTACTTAACAATAAGAATAATCCCTGAAGAAAATGTTAGATTCTTATGTCCATTTAATATATTCTTTGATTACCAGCAAAAGCAATCTTTTTGCATAATATGCTATATTAAAATATAAATTAATAGCTAATCATAACATAAATGTTAATGATAAAAATATTTAAGACATTTATTTTTGATCTCCTTTATATTATGGTTAGAGTACAATTTGCATAAAAAATATTTAAAAATGAAAAATATATATAATCTATTGAAAATTGATGAAATTGGAAAATAGCCGATTATTCCACATAATTATCACACAAAAAAATCTAACTTTAATCGATCATATCATCATCATAATATATGAGCAGTCCTTTTTTAGGCAATATATTCATTCTATATCATAAAGTGCACGTTAATTATGAACAAGATTGAACTTATGACCCTCTGTTTTATAAGCAAAGTAAATTAATAGGCGTATCGTCGTTCTGGCATGAAACAAGCACTTAACTGCCACTTACAGCTATCACTTAACAGAGAGCCACTCAAGATCGAGTTACCGAAAATCGACACATCTTTGTCGCGCGTCCATCCACGCGCGCCGTCGGCATTGTACGCGCCAAGAATTCCGGGGGAATTTTCGGAAAAACTGTATTCAATCGGCAGCTGCTCTTAGCTATCTTACATTCCCAATACACACAAACGCCCAACCGAGTGCACTCGAATGTCCATCACTCGATCAAAATAGAAAACTTTTATTTGCCGGCTATGTTGATTTGCCACTAAATTGAGCACAAACTGACGTATTTAGTGAGCGAAAAGTTGAACTATTACGTGTTGTAACTTGAAACCATTTCCTCCCTGTAGTGTGTAAACAAATAACAATAACAAGAGGAGTCCGTTTACATATTTTATAAGTACATATATTAGTTTTCTCCGCATATTGGCTATTTTTATTATCAGAATTTGCAATATTATTAATAAAACACATAATATAATATTGGCATGTAATAGTAAAGATAGTGTAAATGACCTCTCTTGAAAAGAGAAGCACTACTTTCATGGTGTTAGAAATAAGAGAAAGAGCAAAAAAAGAAAGTGAGAGACAGAAGGGATAAAAAGGAACGGGAACACGTTGTGGGAATTGATTTATTTTCGTCAGAATAATTCTTAACGTTATGAATAATTAGTGGTATAATGAGTTGAGTGTTAGGTAGGCCTGCAATGTCTCACCAAAACACAAAGAGCATCGACAAAACTGGCTGTCCGTTATACAACTGTTCTCAACTTGCCTTGATGTGATATTGATATTTTAAATGTAGAGAATATGAAATTAAATTAGAATTCTCTATTATTATTATTAAACTATTTACGTAAAATATATTATCTTATAATATTTGTGTGTGCGTGTATGCATATCTAGTATGACACTACAATATAAAGATAATATTACATCCTCGATTATCAAAAAAAAAAGTACATAGAATATATATATATATATATATATATATATATATATATAATATGAAGATTTGTATTTTAAGTACATACAAAAAAGTTTTTTCTTAAAGTGTGCATTAATTTCTTTTTCTATCATATATTTCATGTGTAGATAAACGCTATTTAATATCTGTTTTATATAGTACCTTAGGAAAATTTCATTATTAAATTATTTTATTATGTACACAAAAAAATGTATTTATTTAATTAGTTAATTATTTAATTTATTTAATTATAAATATAATTAATTAAAATTTTTTTTTGTACAATAAAAGTCATGAACATATGTAGCATATTTTGATTTCTCAAAATCTATACCTTTAACATGGTATATTATGTCATCATTTAACATTGGAGATTTTGCGATGTAGAACGAATTTTGAGAACGATTTTCGGGTGTCGAGTTCCAGACAGAACACACAAAGGATCTACCATTCCATTCAAATGTCACTCTGGCACCTCGTCTCACAGCATTTATTTGATGTGCTCCATTCGTTTGTTTTTGTCTTAAAACTTAAACAGGCTTAAAGACGAGAGCACAGACTAAAACTTATTACCGTTAGATTTTACCAACTGTTTAATTTGTTTTTAATAATTATATCGATTTTTGTGTTAATAATTATGTCGACTTATAATTCTTTTCAAATTTATCAAAATAAATCCAAAGATTTGTGTGTCTAACAATTTTATTACATGAATCTTTGATCAAAATGCAATGTCAAATTTATATAGAGAAATCCTAAAAATAAAGAAAACAATCAGGAGTTATATATTTATACAGAGTGATTAAGAAATTTTTAAATTACATTGTGATATATTAAAGAATGATTTCACCAACATTAGTTAAGTTTAATTACGTTAATTATTTCTTAACATTCTCTTCCTTCTTTTCCTTTAAAAAAAAATTAGATCAGACTTAATAAGTTAATATCTAAAGTATTAATTAACTACAAAAGTAGTTATAATCATATAATTTTATTTATAAAGATTATAATAAGATTTAAAGAATATCTGACAACAAAATACATAATTATTGGCATCTCTATAATTATTTAAAATCAAATAAAATTACGATAAACTATAATTTTCTTAATTTCTTAGAGAATATGACACGGTAAAGATTATATTCAACTAAAAAATATGTATTTGGTTGTCGCCCTGGAAACTTTAATATAATGTCACGTGAGAAAGAAGGAAGAAAAAAATATACACGGGAAAATTCTCGCATAGAAAAGCAAGCTATATAACGATGATACCAAAGACGAGTAAGAAAGGAAGAGGAGGACACGTGTGTGTAATAGAAAAAGGAAGAAGGCGCAGGGAAGAGGAAGTGCGTGAGCGGGCTTCTCAGGCGTTGATAGGCAATTTAGTTGATTGCCGACTTCAAACGATCCGAAAAAAGCAGCTTCGAGACGCGGCAATGCGACGCTTAAGAAGTGGAAGGCGCGAATCAAAGGCGATCGCAAATATCGGAATTTTTAAGGCGATATATATCCTTCCTCTTTCCTATAGCTTTTGTCTTCTTTGTTTTATTTATGTCAAATATACATATATAGAAATTTATCATTTTTTATTAAGCTTGATATCTCCTTGATAATTCCTGAAGTTCCTGCACGATGTAATGTCAAAATTCGAAAATTTAATATAATATAATATAATTAATATTAATATAATAAATTTGACATAATTTATCATAGTTGAAGAAAATATTTGCTATCTAAAATGGAATAAATTTGTGCCTCTCGTGTTTATCGCGCATGTCAATGTCGAAAGTATCACCGGAAATTATCGCATTCGTGTATCCGCGTATTTCTCCCCTAGGTAGTCAGTTGTAGACATTCGTCGTCGGTTCTCGCGCAGTCATGTCTCTGACGAAATGGTTTCCTCTGAAAAATCCGCGGAGCGGAAAGAAGGAGCGGAGAGAATGGCAAGCGCGCGATACGAACATGGTGTGCGGCGCGTTTGTAGGAACAAATCGATACTGATTAGTACTTGAAAGCGTGGGGGTGATCGTGTGTCTTTCACATTTTTATATGCACGCCGCTTGTATGCATGTGTACGTATGTTTGCTGCTTGTTCGATGTCGCGCGATAAGAGCGCGCGATAGCTCGAGAGCAAGAAGTCTTGAACAAATTAGCGGGTTTACAAACTCGTCAGTGTGCTTTGTTTCCGAGAAAAGTGCCGCGCGTCTCTACACATAAGAGATCTTCGCGACGCGCCGACTACGTTTGCATAAATTTGTGCGCCCGAATTTGTGATTTTTTGCACGGCCACGCGCAAGTGGCTCGTGATGCAAATTAGCGTGATAAAACTAATATAAAATAAAATTCTCGCGCTCTTGATAAAGTAATGTTTTTATTGATGTGGACAAAAATTTAGTTTCCGAAAACAATGTCAGCTGTTCCACTTTATATAAGATAAAAATGATATAATTCCACAAATAAGATATAATAATAGTTAATAATAATGTATTATTTATTTTATAAATAATATTTTTTCTCTAATTTATATATAGGGTTTATCACACATAACGGTATCTGCATGATTATAGAGGTATTTGCGATAATCTGAAGAAAAAAGTTAAAAATAAAAATTTATCTGCTTTATGCTAATTGCAATTTAAAATAAAAAAATTTTTTGTGTGCAAAAAAAAATTCAAAGTATCTTAAGCTTTTGAGCAAAATTAGAAAATATGATTTTCTTTTTATAACATTGTAAGAAATATTGAAACAAATTTAATGATTATCATTCTTCGTGAAAAATATCAGTTTTTAAATAAATTATATATACTATGCGTGGCAGATTTTAAATTATTTGAAACTAAAATAAATTAAATATAAAACTTTTTTTATTTTTCTTTTTTCAAACGGAATATTATATTATATTTCTGTAATTATATCCTTTGATAGTGGTTGTTAAAACTAATACAATAACCTATGATATGGGGTTATTTAAGATCATTATAAAGGTCAATTACAAAAAAATAATTAAAAAATTTAAAAGATATTCGAAATGATGATTACATCAATATTGTATATAATATCATAATCGTAATTGTTGAAAACTACAATAATGTAACTCTTCCTAATTACTGATTATATATTGAAATATATTAATGTTTACTCTATTTGAATATTGTACGTATAAATGTATAATTGTAAACATAAAATGTATAAATGTGTATATCTATAAAGTTTTTATACCGATAAGATGTAAACGCGTTTCTTTTTTTGTTGTTTAATTGCTTTTTTAATGAGATAATGAATATAATACGGAAATACAGCTAAAAATTTCATTAACCTAAGAATTTTTACGGCAAATAAAAAAATACAAGTTTCGTTTTTAGAATATTTTTCAAAATCATCAGAAACAGTTCTAACGAAAAAAAAAAAAAGGAAAAAGGAAGCAATTTATTCATACAGAGACAGTAGACAAGAATCTGAAGCTGCAGAGTGGCGTCTAAAAAAGAAAATAAATGGCATTTTCTCTATAACGGAGGATATCTTGCATTTTTTTTTTGATATAATTCAAATATATTCCGAGGGTTTTTCATTAATTTATTTCGCAAGAAAATGCAACGCAGTGGCGGTAGCCTGTTTGGCTTATGCAATTGCGCGCGCGCGCGCGAATGCAAATTAAACGAAATTAAACAGTTAATTAAAGTACTGGCGCTCCTAGCGAAGTTAATTGAGATTCTTGGGAGATTTGTCGCGCGGAATGTCTTAATTTAGTCCCTTAAGCGCCCTAACTCGCCTTAACAACTTAGAATAATTGGATAACATTGCCGAGGCGCACTCACCGCTAGGAGGAGGAAAATTTTAGTCTTTCAACATGAACATTCCTTTTTTTTTTTTTTAAATGCGTCGCAATTTGCCTTATGCGCTCAAAGTGATCTTGTTTCAATTCTTACCTCGTAAGAAAAATTCTTAGTCGCTTGTGATCAAAAGTGAAACAAGTTTTGAAATAAATTATATTTATTCTATTTCTGTTCTATTTTATTTTTATTTTATTGCCTTGCTTCTCTCTTCTACTTTTCTTTACTTCACTGAAAATAATAATATTTTTGGGTTGTCAAATTATGAAAGCATCTGAAAAAATTCCTATTTTCAAATACATGTAATAGTATATCAATGCCATACATATCATTTTAATAATTTTTGTTTATTGTGAGTGTAATTAGCAGATGTTAGAATTTTAACTTTATATGACACACAAACTTACATACATGTAAGAAATAAGTAATGAAATTACAATATATAAACCTGTATACATGATATAAAATTATTTCAATAATAACGTTTGTAGAATTCATTATTTTATTTTTCCAATTCTCATATAACGAAAGCAAGAACTCCGTATACATTTTGTAATGCACATTTTAATGATTACATTTTAGTTCGCAGCGTATAGTTTTACCGCAATTATTATTTTTAATAATAATTAAAATACAATAATTAAAATGTTTCTTTTTTTGTCCACCACAAAATCTATGCTATGAAATAGAAGTAAAAAAATTTGAAAATGTTAGTTCTTTTTATTAAAATTATTTCAAGAAAAATTCAAGAATCTCGACATTCTCGCTAAAACAAGGATTGAAAATCAAATTAATCATAATAATCATATGTACAAGTTGCTAATTTGAATACCTCGTATATCTTTGTTCATCATAATAATCTAATTCGCGCGTATTTTCCCCTATTGATTGATATGAGTTTTTCCGATTTGGGCAGAGAAATAATTTTCTCTCATTATACTCTTGTCGCGCCATGTCAATCATTTGACCCTCGCCGCAGTAGTTCATCTAATCGCCTAATCGTATAATCCGCTTCGACAAATCAATTCGGGTCTCCGACCGAAAGCGCCACTTCACGCTCTATAGCTTCTGCCTGGTAACTATGCCGATTATCGGCACACGGAATTTTGTCGCGGATTATTCAACATAATATATTTTGATGCAAAATGACATAAAGCCCTGAATTTATTGATGATGTGACACCATGTAATATCTGTAATATCAAATAATAATTTTGAGTTATTTATAAATTTACAATATATAATTCGCATCATTCAAAGATGTAAGATAAAGCGATGTAATTAAATAATAGCGTTCAAGACACACTTATGATCAAAATCTGTCTCGCCTATATAAAAACGTATGTAATTATTTAAAAGCACAATCGCAAAACGCTCATTAGGTATTTGAAAAATTAGTTATACGGTCAAGTATATCTGCAGATATTTATTACAAAATTTATAATTTATTAATTATATTAATTCCCTTATCATATAAGAAGGTTTAAATCAATAAGTTACATTATATGATCGTGCAAAAATCTATCGGGCGAGCGAGGAGAGCCGCGTTCAATCGTGAATTATCAGTCTGGCGTCGCGACGTCGACGAGCAAACCGGTATCGATCTATTGTCCCCCGGTAAAATCATGCGCGTTAACGGGGTACGTCCTGTCGCGCTAAACTTGTCGGCATTGTTTCAAGGCACCGCGTACATACGGCCGACTATCAATCGGCCTTTTCGCGCGGTGCACTCATCTCGTAAATTCTCACCCTTTGACACGCGCCCGATACGAGTCCCGAGAACTAGCATGGACCGAGGGTGGGGAGAGGGAGGGGAAGAGCACTAGCTATGGCGTCGGCGCGATAGTGGCAACCCTCGACTGGCGTAGAAGCTTTAACCCCTTGGGACCTGCGGGACGTTAATGAAATAACACGGGAATTAGTCTCGGACATTACCGACAAACTATGTCCATTACCGTGCCCCGCGCGCGAAAATATAGCGTCCCACGAAAGCTGAACTTTGGGGGTTGCTGCACCCCAGGATGAAAAATTTTAAAAATTATATTTAAATCTGCAAGCTTTCTTTTTTAAAACAGGATAATTCTTTTTATATTGTGTACGCGTCAAATTATATTTGCATATATAAAAGTTTTTATTCGAAATTATAATACTAATTGTTATTATAAAATTTAGTTAATAAGTGCATTTTATATATAATTATATTGTGAATTTTTTTATTTTATTAAATTCTAAATGAGAAACGTATGTGTGTGTGTGTTTAAGGATATTACAATTACCTTCATATAGACAAAAAAAATAAACAATTTATTATAATTCTTATTCTCCCTTTATTATATAATTTTATTTTCAGATATAACAAAAAAGATATTTTTTGACATAATAATAAATAATAAATATAGGAATATAATTGCAGATTTTTAAATAAATTCGTGAATAATATATAAAAACATTTTTTAAATTGTTCATAACTTTATTAAAAATAAATTTACTGGTTATATGAAAGCAATATTAATGCCGTATCTTATTGAGGGTTGAAGGAGGCAAACTAGAAGGGTCACACGTTTAGATGGATTTAATCTACCCAAACCTAAATTATTGATGAGTCTCGATAAGGCAATGGTGTTGGCTAGTCTAGCAAAATACAATAATGTACACAATACTTTAAGCAATTGATCGATATTAACAGCTGTTCATATAAAATTCTATTTCCATTGCTCATGACTTATTCATATATGATACTACGCGCATACGCGTGCACATTCCGCGGACACCATGTACATATCGTTGCTGAGCTTTCAAACGAGCGCGGGTAAGTCGCTCAAATTGGTACGGATTTCCAGCCCAACACCTCGATTGTCCTCGTTAAAGAGTGCTTTGCGGGCATACGTGAATTCACGCCTCGAACACACGTACGTCGTCGTCGTTGTCCCTCTCACCCTTCATCACCTCTTACCACAACACGTTTCCTCCGCGCTTCTTTTCCCCAATCTCCTCTCTTTCTCGCTCTCCTCGTCGCTTCGTAAAACTTGTCTCTTTCTCCCCTGTCTGCGAGATCCTTTCCTCGGTAATCCCTACTTTGCTAGTACATATACCACCCTTTCCGTTCATCCCTTCGTTACTCATATATCTCACTTCCCTTTTTTCTCTTTTTCCCCTTTCTCTTTTTCATTCTCTTTCTCTTCTTCTCTCTCCTTTTCATATATTAATCTTTCCATTATGTTTTGCGCTTTTGCACTTATTTATTTTTTAACTTTCTTATTCTCTTCTTCTGTTCTTTTATCATCTAATCTTTTATGTCGTTATCATTTTTTTTCTTATTATCTCTTGTCATATAATTTTGTATTTTCTATGGATACACATTTTTCCTTTCTTATTCGATTTCCTAATAAAATATCTCTCTTCTTCTTATATTTTATTCCAGTTAATAATATATTAATTTTTTACCTCAGTATTTTATTCTTATATCCTTACTTCCTTATTTTAGATTCTAAATATTCTAATATTTAGATTTCTAATTAATAAGACAGTCATAATAGATAATAATTTTGCTATCAGATTTATTCAACGATCTAAAAAACTTTTAGTTTGAAAAAATATAATTAAAAACTTTCTATTTGTGTGATATAGATTTTTAATGATACAATTCGCAATTTCTCAAAATTGTGACATGATGAAGCAATTGGGAAACCGAATCGTATATTCAGCGTTTAAAAAACTAAGCAAAATGACTTATTGTTAATCTTGCTTTTATGTATTCGCAGAAAAGGTATTTGTGAGAAGTGTGTTATTAAAAATTCTCAAATTTTCAATAAATAACGAGAGAGATATCCCAGATACTGTGCAGCAAACATAAAATTACGAATAGCGACTCTTCCGAGAGAAATCGCATGTCACGTTATCGAGAAGACACGTTCGAGTAGCGTATTGAATGGACCGACGTGTTCCGCAGCCGTCCGCGTGCACGCCTTCTTCGACCGTAAAAAAGACCCGTAGAGAAGACGCCTTTCAAGGAGTAACCGCAAATCCTAGTATAATACTAATAGGACCATAATAGGGTCAATAGAGCTTAGCCGCGCGACGACAATAAGATCTTGTCAAAATACGCCGGGTAACACGAGCCTAGGAAGCGGATTTTTCTCAATGGGGGTCTCTGCCTGGTCCCCCTCTCTCGCGTCAACCGGTACAAGGCGATGCGCATTATGGGGGTTTTCAAAAAAATCTGAAACCTTCCACCCGGGTGCGCGATTGAGGTTTAAGTTTCACCGCGTTCGGCAACCGCCGATCCCGTGAAAGAAGAACGAATAGGAAAAACCGAAGAATGCCATATCAGCCTATAACACGCTATTCGGATTTCAAGTGAACAATTCCGCACACGATATATGTATGCGATTTATGTTGAATGCGAGCTCGATTTCCGGTGGCGTTTTCATTTTCAGATTATCCGCGTTATCGCGTATGATAACCTTTCAGCTAATTGACGATATTGTGAAAAAAAAAAACAATAACGTTTAATGAGACAATTGCGTTTCCTCTTAATATTAGTATGATTTTTTAATTTATCCTTTAGACCAAATCTTTCGAAAAGATTATCTTCGATCGACTTCATCGATCGTTTTGGTTTTCATTTATACTTTCCTTTATGTGTAATCCTTATTTCGAATAAAATGTTACAGATTTATGCGAAAAATTATCACACGGAAAATATTAATAATTTTGACATGATATGTCAAGATCAAAATTTTTAAAGCTGATAATGGAAATATCTACATATATTTATATATATATTTAAATAGAGCTTGAAATATATGTGATTTGCACAATTATTTATAATTATATAAAGTTATGTTTTTATAAGCGCGAGAGAGATTCAGTGTTTTAATAAACGCAGATTAAAGAATATATATATATATATATATATATATATATATATATATATATATATATATAGGTAAAATATATTTTCGCGCGTAAAAATTTTACATTTACGTTTCTATTTCCAAAATGATTTCCTTCAAGGTAATATACCTTGGTTTTCGTGAAACAAATAAGTTAGGCTTGTTAAACTTCTCGTCAATGTATACCACACCTTTCCACGTTAATTTATCAAGCAAACGCGCAAACCCCGGGTCAAGCTTGGCATCCCCATTTTAAGACGCCGGCTCGTTAAAGTCATTTGAGGGAGCAGTTTCGCTACCATCATCGCCAACCTTCCCTTCGTGAAACGGAATCTATCTCGCAGCCGCCAACAAGCCCCAACTTTCTTAGAAGCCGGGCAAATCTTTTTCAACCCCTGTTTTTCGCCACCCCAGGGTCTACGCCGCGAACGACTTTATTAGAAAATGGCTGCGTCGTGAAGCATCTTAATATACGGTGTTTATTTTCCTTCTAACAACTGTCTTTGTACTATCGCATCTTGCGCTTTTTTATTATACATAAGTGATTTAATAATTAAAATATTATATCAATATATAATATTTCTCTAGTAATTAAAAGCGACATATTTGAGCAAAACTGTAATGTATGTTTTTGTAGATAGAAGAATAAAGAACATTGAGATTTGAAATATCTTAGTAGGTAGTAATTAAATAATTAAATAATTGTCAAGTTAATTTCTCTCTTTTCTCTCTCTCTCTCTCTCTCTCTCTCTCTCTCTCTCTGTTTCTTTTGCACGCTCGTTAATTAGAGTTCGCGTTAACGTATGCTTATTTAAAGACATGTCAAAAGTGGTTGCACTCTATAAATTAATTTCTTGCAAAAATGTAATAAAAATTAATTGTATTTAATATTATTTAATATTTTCTTTTCACATTTATGATTAATTAATTATACCTTGTCATGATAATTTATATTTGTATGTACATACGACAAAAAAATGCTATTTAAATGCTACTTATTACTAATTATATATATATATATATATATATATATATATATATATATATATATATATATGCCAAATTTTATTGTGTAAAAAATAAAAATTATCAATTTTCTTTCTCTCTTTTTTTTCATTGTTAATAAATGATATATCAAAATTATATTTTTTTCTATTTTAGGATTTTCGCAATCAAAGGGATCATTTCCGAACACGAGTCCAGGTAAGATTTTTATAAAAATATTTTAATATCTTTAAAAGATCTTAATATATTTCTAATTGTAAGATAATACTGCAATAGCAAAGCATGATGATCTTACTCATTGTCAGATGTATGACCCAAATAATTTATATGTAAAAAACAAATATGTTCTAAATAATAAATAGTATAATTAATTTTAATTTCTCATAAATATTTATAATAATGCACACGGATCATATCTAGTGAAAGAAATCTAATAAAGTATACAAGTTACATAGACAATAGTAGTAAATTCATCTAGATAAAATGTAGGTATATAGGTGTAAAAATATAATTCTCCAGAAAATCGTAACTCCCTCAGAATTTGACAAGATAACGATAAAAAGATATGCCGACATAACATTTTTATGCGCAATAACATCCACACGAAGCTTTTACGCGTTTTCACGGGACGTACGGAAATTTACCAGACTTCCTTCTCAAGGCAGCAAAAGTGACTGCCAAAATCGTAAACTCATTCGTGTCGTCGCGTCGAATTTATGACGCTTTTCAGACGCGAGAGCTGTGAAAAATTGATCATACCTATATTATGCGTACGGCATATACTTGTTTCTCTTTGTATAGCAAAAAGTAATATTTTCGAGTCGCATACTTCTTTTACAAGCGTGAAATTATGCAAGTAGAGAATTTGCATTAGTTACTTATATGTTAGTAATATAATTATGTTACATAATAATTTATAGTTTTCATTTTTTTGCAAAGCATTATTTTATAATTTGTAGGGGATATCAATTTTCTTCATGAATATCAAAATAAACGCGGGGAATAAGATGAAAAATAATATAATCATCAGGAATAATACCGGTTCATCATTCTAGTAATAATTCTTCGATAATGAGTTCTACAGATGCCATAACCATTATCGCCATATGATGACATCATGTGCACACTAAAAGAGAAAAAAAAACTCCTTACATATTCATGCGCGCGATGATTTCGATTTTTCCGAACCATTAAGCGCGGCCCGTTTGACCCGCAAAGCGATGTCGTTCGAAATAAGATACGACAAGTTGAAAATGATTACCGAGGATGAGTTTCGTATCTAATGGGGACGTGTTTCTGCATTACTTGCTATGGATATTCACTGTCACATCATATAATCAGTCAATTAATTATTATTAGCAATTCTTGGCCATAACACTATTTGGGTATAACGATTAATCTTTCAATATTACTAATATTTTTATCATCATTGACAAAAATTAGATTTATTAATTTCGAATATCTATTATCTCAATAATTATTTATTAGAAACAATGTTGTTCGTCAAACTGTGTGGATCGTGTCATCTTTATTTAATTATTATAATGTTTTATAATTCTATTATAATTGTATTTTGATGTTAAAAAAATTGATATTTAAAAAATTTTAATATTAAAAAAAAATAATAAAATGAGATTTCTATTATTAAATAATATTATTAAATAATTATTTGAAATAAATTTATATCGAAATATGCACGCCTGAAAATTATTATTTTTAATTCTGGAGAAATAAATAGCCCCCAACACACACATCATTTAAGTTATATGAGAAATATAAACGTGAGAGGTAGAAAGATATATCCCAAAACGTGCAGCACCCTTAGAGGCGATTTAAGATTTGACAGCAGGCGTGGAAACGTACTCGAATTTCGAGCGAAAAAAGTCTCCTGTTACAGATTAGCGTTTCAATGTGGGTGTATCCACAGCACCATCAATTTCTCAAAATATTTTGACGTAAAATACAATATATCTATACGAGCCGCGTTGATTAAATGGAGTTAAATTGATTAGATATTAAATTATTAGATATTAAATTGTAGTGATTCTAAAAAAAAAATGTCTTATTTCATTTCAAATTAATTGAAGTGAAAATTTTTGAAGTAAAAATCATAAAAATATGCATTTGACAAAAATTATTTAAATTTATGAAAAATATGTTGAAATATCTTTTAACCTCCCTCCTCGTAATGTATCTCAGTTTTTCGTTAAATAATTAGAGCGCGAAATTTTTCACGGTGTTCACGTATATGCATACACAAACAAGATGCCACGTCAAATCGATGTCGAGTGAAATCTGCGTTTCTTCTCGCGGAAAAACTGACAGGTGCCGGACAGCTGGATTCCACACATATCGTGTTTTTCGCGCATCTTCAATTTTCAGCGGTCTTTTCCAAGTAGCACCGTCGCTATCGTCGGAGAAAAGAGCGGGAGGGGAGGGGAGGAGACGAGGGGAGATAACGCGTCTCCTTTTACCCGCAGAATTCTCCGTGGTATTTTCCTTTGCCGGCAAATTGGACTATTACGAGCTCGCAGAGCTCGTACCTCAGAAGCGCATTTTCGTGAGAACCGCGTATTTTCTCGCCCATCCACTATTTGGGAAATCCTTCACACTACGTTTCGCTTCCGTACTCATTCTTTCTCCCTCTTCTCTCTCTCTCTCTCTCTCTCTGTCCGTCTCTCACCTAACTCTCTCGCGTCTCAAAGTGCTGCGCACAGTTGTTAAAACAACCAATTCCGACGAAAAGCCCCTTGTTACCGGGTGTCTGCCGTTTTGCCGCGGGGTGCAGCTTCCATAATTCTGACGGAAGACACTACGGACTTGTAAAAGAAGTCGCCGTGTGCTCATAAAGACGCGCGATGAAAATTGCTTCACCTGATAAAAAAAAATTAGGCCGTAATCGTTACACTTTTACGCTAAATGTTTTCACAAGCCGTGACGTTTCTGCAGAAAACGATGTTTAATCAGTCATTGATATATTTATCGCGTGATTTTACATATATGTACTTGCGATACATGACATTTCACTTGTTCTAATATAAATTTTATGTCTGTAAAGATTTAATATTATTTAAGGATTTGGTGTTTTAAAATGATTTAGGAACACTGATTTAAGGACATTATAATTTACGCAATAGATTAAATACGTTAAAGGTTGAATTATCTGAGGTATATGAATAGAGAGATGCATTAGTGTTTTGTCAATGTATTTTGCTATCGGAATACACCGCATCAAATGGTAATGCATATTTCCAATTATAATTAAATCAACAAGAATGGCTCTCTAATTATTCGTAGCGTTATCGCGACGATTAATAATTGCTGTCATAACTTTGAATTAAATTCTATGGATTCCGTTCAAATAGGATAATGCCAAAATATTACATATGTGTATATATATATATATATATATATATATATATATATATATATATATGTTATACGTTTTATCAATATATGCTATTATGATTTATTAAATATTATTAAATATTAAATAAAATTATTATGTACACACGTGTGACTCTCTTGATGCGTCATTACGCATGCCGTATATGAAACACACTATTGCAGAATACTTTCAAATGGGCCACCGATTATCCTATGGAAAGGGGGCCACGCGCTATGGAGCGTTTAGAGGAGCCCTCCCGTACTCCGATCCAATCATCTCATTTCCTCTCATATCGATTTCACCGTCCGCTAGAAATTTCTTTCGTGAAAAGAAACGCGGAGAACAGACACGAGGAGGGGAGCGACGTGGCAGGGAATTACGGTGGTAACTCGCGACGACGGACGATGAGGAAAGAGAACAAGAACCTCGGGTTTCTCTATAAACGATTTTGAAATTGTGTGCGTCTCGGGCACGAGACCAGAAGACGGGGACAAAGAGGAAAAAGGCGGAAGCGCCAGGACAGGAAGGGACGGCGAAAATCGAAATTGGGAGTCGGCATATATAGAACGCTCTCGGCGAGCGGGGCAAAGGGAGGGAGGAATGGCTCGTATTTTTCTTCCATGAAAAATTAAGTGCGTTCAGCCATGAAGGAGCTCGTGCCTGATTACTAGCGCCGCTCGAGTGTGGGAGCCTTGCCAATATTTTCGTCGTCGTCGTTGTCCTCGTAAACGCCGTCTTCGTTTTAAGGGTCGCTACCCTAAGCTATGCACACTCGTGTGAAGTTCTGTGGACGTACGCGCGGCTCGCACGATAGGCAAAATTGACTCAATCGTCGCCTGTCCGAGAAATAAGCTTTCCTTTATATCTTGAAGCACGCACACGAAGCAATCCTTATAGAAATATTTTTGACTTCGAAACTTTTGAAAATAGTGATGACAAAAAGAAGATTTTTGCATTACACAATACTTGCCTTTTAAAATTATAAAAGTTTTATATATATCTTTAATAATACATCTCTTTAAATCTAGGCAAGGGTTTGCAGATGTTTTTTTTTTCCTTACTAT
The DNA here is from genome assembly GCF_021464435.1 of Cataglyphis hispanica. NCBI lineage: Eukaryota > Metazoa > Arthropoda > Insecta > Hymenoptera > Formicidae > Cataglyphis > Cataglyphis hispanica. The sequence continues at coordinate 2,240,029 of NC_065974.1, forward strand.
TTGTGTATGCATAAAATCTATATTGTCTAATGAAAATTTTGTCAGCTGATTAATTCTTTATAGATTAATGGATATGACACTTGAGATGTGGATAGCTTAAAATAAAAAGTAATTATAAATTAGCAAAAAGCAAAAAATATATTCCACAACACAGTGCAAGTTTAATCAAGATATAATAATAAAAATTAGTCAGCATTTTTTTTTATAGCTACATTATGAGATTTGCATGTTAAAATAATATGTAGTAAGCGAATTAAATTCAGGAGAAAACGATTCATCGATATAAATAAAATTGAGTCCAGTTGCTTGCTTCAAGTGTCATTTTTGTTTTCTCTTGTCCGACTTTTTCTCGGTCACCTATAATTAATTGTAACGGCGATAACGATTCATGAGATACGAACGTGCTTGTAGCCGCTTTCTTTAATCTAGCAAACTTCGTTGAAGGGGAGAGGATGTCATGACGCGAGGGTGTCGTGCTAGGGACGGAAATAAGCGTAGAGAAGGAAGAAGAGAGAGAGAGAGAATAGAACAGAAAAGAAGAGATGTAGCTAGAGGAGACAGAGGAAAGTGTACGCCGAGGGCACCCATATCGCAGGAGACTTGACAAAGATATTAATTAAGAATTAACATGCGTACTGAAGCTACCCTTAATTAGTAACAGTCACCGCCGCCCGGAGTACTTCCGTATCTGCCCGAATCCATACATAATACTTGCTAATATTTTATCGGATTGAAAGATGTAATAGTCTTATATGTATAAGAAAAATACGGCTTATTAGTTAAAATTTTCTTTCGTAGCACGCTTAATTCAATTTTGAAATATCCTTTAAAATTGACGATAAAAATTTGAGGACTTTCTCAGGCTTTCTGCACTCTTGCAATTGAGGCTTTTGATTAATCTATTGGCTGATTTATTGGAGGCAGAATCTATGTACGCGTTGAGTGGAGTACGTGAAATTATGACGTCACCGTCTGGAGGCCATTTTAGCTCAGCTGGTCGTAACAAAAAGCAGCTTGAATAGCAGGACGCCATGTCCTGTGTGCCTCGCACCAAAGAGCCGCACAATAGAGACAACAAAATTCGTGCGCGTGTATCAGTGCTTCGCATACCTCAAAGACATGCGTTTTACTTGCGTTTATTCGTACGTACAGAATTATGAGCTTTTTCCAAGAGTATAGAGGAGAGAAAAAGAGATTGATATAAAAATTTCATATATAAATATATAAATTTCACTGGCATATATTATACTTATGCATACTAATCTCCTAAATAATAAAAAAAAAAAGAAAATATGATTAACAGATATTCAACAAAGATTGCTTCTGAATCATTATAAATATAAATTATTTTATATACATATATCATATCTATTTATTTCTATTTAAAAATTTTTTTTATTAATTTTAAATTTTACAATAGCTGCATTCAAATAATAAAAGGTATGCACCTGAATGACTCAGACAAAAAATATTCTAAATTAAAAATATTTTACTTAATAATTATATTTTTAAATTAATAATTTTTATTACATAAAGATTGGGAGACATTGTATTTTATAACGTTTAAACTGTGACATTTTACATACATGCACACACGTGAACATAATAATAATTACAGAGAAAGAAAATGTATTCATATTTTAATATATATTATTGATTATAATAAATATTAAATTAAGACGCAATATTATAGATTGAAGTCGCCTTTGTTTCTTGTGGATTTCAATTAATTATTTATACATATAAGCATTTGGAAAACGCACTCCCTGCAATGTATTATATTACATACTTAATAGTATGTAATTATATTACACACTCAAATATAAAAGACAAGAAACGAAATTAAGATCTTTAGCAAAAGAAAAGGCAAGCTCTGGCTTCGAGAAATATTTTGACATATACAGATGCTACATGTGGTCGAGTAAATTTTTTACGTTGAAGAAGAGGGGGAGGAGGAGAAGGGGAGAAGGAAAGGGTTTTACGTTACACCGTACGGATGGCGCTTTAAAGCGATACACGACTCGTATAAATATTGCGCGCCTGAAAATGTGCCGTCAAGAGCACGTCCGGACCATCCTCGACTCCTCGAGGCGGAATTGCGAAGAAAGGTAGATGGGCGAGGGTGGCGGAAAGAGAGGTACCTTTTACACCCCTGCCTGCCCTCTATGCGGATACAGTGACTACATTGTGGGTTTAGGGTTCATTGTGCGTCCGGCACCACCGGGCATTGTCGCGCTTTTTCGAGGGCCGGAGATTCACACCTTTTCACAGGCGCGATTTTCCACGATGGGCGCGTTCCATTGAGCGAGAGAGAGAGAGAGAGAGAGAGAGAGAGAGAGAGGAGAGGAGGGCGAGTCAGAGAATGGGACGAGAGATCGGAAAGAGGAGGAAGAAACGCGCGATATGCGAATCTCTTATCTATATTCTATATAAATACACCGTTCCTGAGAAATTTATATGACCTGACATTTTGGATAATTTTTTTTTTTTTGCGCACATGACATACAATAGTGAGAAAAATTTCGGTCTTTTAGAAATACATAAAACATCAATTGTACAAAGAAGTTAAAGACGTTAATATATCTATAATCCATTATACGTAAATGTAAGCAAGATATGTAATAAAAAAAAAACATGAATAAATATGTAATAATGATTTGAAACAAATATTGAATAAATTAATTTGATATTAATATCTATTCAATATTACAAATATATTTTCTATTCGAATTGACTAATGCAAAAATCTATCAAATTAGCCAATAATATGCATAATTATTTTTTATCAGTTTTTCAGCTTTAATTGTTTTATAAATGTTTTTTATTCTCACTTTTACGGAGCATTTTTATATTACAAGAAAATCGATTAATTTAGCATTCTCGATTTTGATATTGATCGATACGAGTTATTATCAAGCCGCGTTTTTTTCTGTTAATTTTTCAAGATTTCATTTAACTATTTAATTGCGCTAATTTCGACAAATCTTCTGAAGGATGTATATTTCTCGATTCTTCATGAATTTGTAACGAAAGAAGTTTTAAAACCCGTCAAGTTTCTCTTTTTTTCTCTCTTTCCCCTTTCTCTCTCTCTCTCTCTCTCTCTCTTTGAAGAGACAATTAGACTCTTCTTGCCAACCTTGAGGGGAGTCAACGAGACATTGAAGAGATTGTCCGATCATTAAGTTTCTTCTGTAGCATCTACACCGACACCTCTTACCAAAATAAGAGAACTTCTAATTCTTCGAATAAAGTGTCAAACAATTGGCGTGAAAGATAAAATTAGAGAGAGATATCGCAGAAAAGATATTTTAAAAATCCTTGATTGTGCAAGAAATATTAAATTATAGTGTTTTTAATTGCATTTTCCGTTTTTTTATTAAATATTGATTATTTTATCTTTGACGTGTATTTAAGGTTGTCAAAAAATTACTTAAAAAGATAAACAAAAGAACACTAAATTTGCCTGCCCATCCAAAAAGTTATTGTACAGAGCAATATTTTTATAGTATTATATATTTAAAGTTACATATTATTGAAAACTCGTTAAATATTAAAAAAAATGTCAATGGATTGTCATAAAGCTGCCTTTTCTTCTACTTCAGCTTGTATTTAACGGTTCGCGAGCTATGTTTAGATTAACATGTGCATGAGTAACTTTGTCTGGCGCCAGTGTACAAAATATGCAGCGTAAGTTCAGAAATATAAAGTTACATCGAAAACAGCCGGCAGTCAACACTTTCCTGAAACGTTGTATATGCTTTTCGAATGCCGTGTTTTACGGCGCTTGAGGCAGACTACTTTCGGAGTTTTGTCGCAATGTCTGGGACAAGATTGGTTTACACAAGTGAAATAGAAAATATTAATTAAGATTCATCTAATTAGACATTGTATTATTTCAAGAAACAAAAGTAATAGAATCAAAATAATGTAAAGAAATATATATTAAAACTATTTAACGAACAAACGAGACTTTCATAAAGATATACTATGCATTTCAATATTGACATATATTTCTCATTCAGTAAAAATGTGTGCTTTTATATTTTAATCAAAAGTTTGAACTAAGTTAATATTATAATTATTTTATGTATGAATAATCCAGTGAATTTAAAGCTATAGCTATTTTTATTATATTTTTATCGATTTCACTTTGCATACTTATATTACTTTTATTATTGTTATAATACTTAAAAATCATATCTCTTTTTATTTATATATATTTTTTATTTATATAACACAATTCAAGAAAAAATAACTTTTATTTGAAATCTTGAAAAAGGATAAAATACAACATGCATATAATAGAATAGAACATATACGTATGGTAATTTGTAAAAAAAAGGATACATTTATTTTTAAGATTATGTAATGAATTTCTTAAATTTCGAAATTTTTTAAAGTTTTGAAAATTTTATATTACTCTACAAAACTTTTATTAATGAAATGGTTAAGTCTAGTACTTCGACAGATAATGATAACGGCACAATATATGCAAGCGTACACTATCCGCATAATTATGAATTCATTGAATCATGAAATTTCTCAATTATATATTCAGTCAGTGTTTTCGACATTTAATGACATTATTTGCGAAAGCTCTGTTGTTTATCATGATTATTCCATTTGCGATCATTGATAATATTGTTTCAATTAGAATAAATTATCTAAATTAACATTAATTAACAAGAAACATTATATAACCGTTGTGACGATTTATCTAAACCTCCGTTAAAAGCTATTTGAATTTACAAATAAGGAAAAGAGTAACTTTAATGAAAGCAAAAAATACGATTACAAATTTTTGCTTAGTTATTTAAAAGTATATATTTAAAACGCAATAAAAATGTTGATGTAAGATACAAGTCAAGGATTAATATGCGACATGATTCCGAATAATTATGTACAATATTTATTCGCAAATGCTATTTAGAACCGCCCTCGACAATTCTCGTGGATTGCTTTTTCTGACAGTCCTTAAAAAATATCGCGCGTCAAATGTGTCATGCGTCGCCGAGTCCGGTCACTAGGCTAAACTTTTCACGATATACCGTCGACAATTTCCCCGGTCATCGGCGTAAAGTCAATGCTCATTGCGAGACCGGCGCGAGGATGGCTTCCGACAGTGGGTGGACAGGAGGTGGCGGAAGGAGAGAGAGAGAGAGAGAGAGAGAGACGAGGAGAGTGAGAGGAATTAATGGGGACGGACTGTAGAAGTGGCTATAGCCTAGAGTCGTGTTAGGGCCAGGGCCATTAAGCTTAATGACATAATGAAGTAAATGGCTGTGCATGCCATGCCACGGCTGGGACTATAGCTTATAACCGCCGCGCCTCCACATCCCCGCGCAATATACTGCGTGCCAGGAATTCCTGACTTATGCCGGTACTGCCCAGTCGAAAGGGGTAGCCGCGTAGCTCTCTCTCGCCCTCTCTCTCTCTCTCTTTCATTCTTGCCGTCGATCTCTCTTTTTCTCTCTCTCTCTCTCTCTCTCTCTCTCTCTTTCTCTCGTTCTGTTGGTATATTACATAAGGGGCGCTCTACGTACCGCTGTACCGCACACGTGCTGGAAGTGAATTTATTTCGGGGATTGCCAAGACGTCAGCATCCGGGCGTCCCCCGTTTTCTCTGAGAGACTATTCGCTAAAAACCGCATCTCATCCCCCTGCCCGTTTGAATATCCTGTCCAAGGTATGTGTTGGCCTTGTCGATACTTCTTTCGCATTTTCTGGCTTGAAATATTAGAGAAGGTTTTCAGGTTTTATGGGAAGAAACTATATAAATGATTAACTGATTGTGCTGTTTATTTTGTATATTCTTTTTATATATATATATATATATATATATATATATATATATATATATATATATATAATATATTTTTGTAATAATTTTTTTCTCTCTCTATTAAAGTGAATCCTACCTGAAATAAACTAAAAAATGTAGATTTGATAATTTAATTCACTGCATAAAGTTTAGTTTGTGAAAAGCTCTTTTTTGAATCGCTAATTGGGAAATTATTAATATCTCGACTTATTTACTGAGGAAAAATCTTGAAATGATCTCAAAAATCTGTCATTAGTAGGCAATGCTAGAACATCCTTATATATATATATATATATATATATATATATATATATAGTTATTACTTATAAATACTAAAAATATAGTTACCATATAAATGTAAATTATTATGTATAAATTATTTCTGACATATTTTAACAAATTTCGATAAGAATTTCTATCCAAATCAGTTTTCATATATAATAATATTCTATTAAATTTCATATCAAAGGATAAAGCAACATCACACACACCACACGATTGGATAATCAAAAAATTCTTGAGTTTCCTTCCATAGTATTCACGAACATGGACAGAAGCTAAGAACATTGATAAAACATATCTTGTTTTCATGCAATCAACACTTCGTTCTTTGTTCTTATTTGACATTTGAATGCACAGACATCACAATATTCACACTATTCTTTAAGGCTCGAATTTCGACCAACACGAGAATGAGAATGGACCGCTACGCAAAAAAGAAAAAACACGAGGTGTGAAATTCGTATTAAAAGAAAAAGAATTAAAAGAATAAATGTGTTGTAAATTGAGAAAGGTCGAAGGGTTCCAAGAATTACTCATTGAGGCTTGGAATTTATTATTATTCAATTTGGTCTTTGATTTTTACATTTATCATCGCATTCAAAAGCATACTCTCTACTTGAGAATCATCAATTAAGAATCATAAAAGACCTCGCAAAAAAAAAATATAATAAAATTTATTTAATTTATTTATAATTTAGTAATAAATATGTATGTATACTCCTAACAATAAAATTCTACAGAACATAATTTTTTTTTTTTTTATAATGCGCAGAAGATAAGAATGATATTTCCGATATTTGTGAAAACCATTTTACAAACATTTAAAATAAATATAAAAATAAAATTCATATTCCACTTTTGTTTAGATTAAACACATATATAATCTATCATAGAAACTTTACCCCTGTCGAGACACACTTAGCACCAGTTAATCGGATGTGAAAAAAATCGCAAGCTTTAGCGCGGCGCATGACTCTCCAGAGAGCTCGACGATCGAATCGACCAAATTAATTCGACCCCAAAAACATCGCGGGTGCATTAACAACTTACCCTAAAGCTACCGGTCGGTCCGCTACAAGTGTTTTACACACACTATAACATGGTGTAGAAAAATTGGCAGGGTGGAGGGCCCCTAATCTACCGAAGCATCCCCCGGGATGTATCTAGACTTCGTCTACGCTTGAATACGCTCCATTCGCCCTTCCGACTCTGTAAACGACTATGTTACACGTTTCATGTATTCTATAAATAATTCCCAGTTCGATGGATTTTTAAGGAACGCTTCAGCGATTGGTGCTTTGACGTTTCTGGACATACAGTATCAGATGTGGCATTTGTTGAAAATTAGTTTAAATATTCCTTGATATTTATGAAATTATACATGTATCAATTATATTTAAAAAATTATATGTATTATCTTTACGGTAAACATCAAATATTCCAAACATATAGCTATTATTTTCAGTAAAGATTTTTTGATCTTTAAATTTGTTACTGAAGTTTTTTTTAGTAAAAGAGAGGCGTTACATTTTGATAATTTTTCTATTTTTAATTTTCTATTTTAAATGTGTTAATATTAACAATTTATGCATTTAATAAACTGTGGAATACGTTCATATATTAAATTTTAATATTGTATATATTATCTTTTTTAAATCATTTATTTATTAAATTAACTTATGCTAAGAATATTTTTTTTTATTTAATATAATGCATCATACAATCATATATATAAATATAATTTTTTAAGATTATTATTGAAAAGTTTAAATATTTTTTACAAAAGGAAAAGCTATTGTATAATAGGTTTTACATGATATTATTTATAAGGCGTCTTATAAATATCATGTAACAAAATTGTTTAAATTGTGAATTTGACTCATGCAAGGAATTACTCTCAAATTTACTTCCCTTCACATCCTTCAGTCATGCCATATTTTGTGATCGATACAAACTGGGAAAAAGAGAGAAAAAATGAAAACGTTCAGATTGACACGCCTTCGAGGTAATTTTCACGTAAATCTACAAAAGGCCATTTATCCCATCTTCGCGGATGGGAAGGGTAGGCGGAGGGCGGAGGAGAGCGGAAACGAATTTTCAATTACCGCGTACAAAAGGGCAGGTAATTCCCACTTTAAAATGTCTTCGCGTACATACCGCGAACGGCGCGGCGAGAGTCGGCCTGAAAAGATTTTCAAATTAAATTTCGGGATTAGTACCCGGGCTTAATGCGGACAAGTGATAGCAGAAGATGTCCCAAGGGTGTGCTACGCGCTACCACGACCCTTCTAACACTCTCATGGGACCATCATACACACAGCCCACTATGCAACGACACGACGATATGCCATCTTCCCTCGCTCGTAACACTTCACGCGTTTCCATTTGTTGGATGCAAACTCGTACTCCTCTTTCCCATTCTCTTCTCTTTCCTTATCTATCTGTCTATCTTTATCTCTTTGAGATGTGTGTCGATTTTCGTTCGTGAAATGCTGATCTGTTGAGAGGGACAGGAGAGTCAGAAACGCACACACAAGTCGTATAAATTGCAATTCCATTATTTAAAACCGACAGTCGACCATGTTGTATCTAGTTCAACGTGAAAAATAGCGGAGCAATCTAAAGTAATTGATCGGTTTATTTAGAGCAAAATTAATAAAAAAAAAGATATATCGAAATCGGCATGGATTTCCTAAACCAACATGTTTCTATTTCTCAGTAATTGAGTGCTGCGTTTTATCAGAGCTGATGCGAACTTGATCCGCTTAGTTTACTCTCATCAAAAGTCTATAGTTTCTAATAGTTTCATAACATTTATTTCATCGCTTGTTCATATGATAAATTAATTTGTATAAAAATTCTTGAAATTCGACAGTTTTTTTTTATTTTTTAAAAAGATAATTTCTTAAAAAAAAAAAAATATTAATTTAAAAATTGTGATAATATGATCATCACAATCTGATAGAACGGAGCTTCACTTTCTCTAATAAATATCTGTAAAAATATTTTTTTAAATTATTATGCTAGAAAAGGACTAAGCTTTAAGAACAAAACTATATGTCGATTTTGGTATCTTTTTTTTTAAATATGAGATAAAATTAAAAATATTCAATATAAAGAATTTAGTCACTATATTATGATGAGAGAGAGAATTAAGAATTTTGTATCGTCATATATATATATATATATATATATATATATATATATATATATATCTCCCTGCATACAGTTTATTACATATATGACGTTCAATTAAAATTTTATTTATTATCTTGTCCTTATCGGAATTAAATTAGATTTAAATATATGTAACAAATAAAAAGTCGATAAATAAAATATTTGAGATATTTCGATACTAAGATACTTTAAATATTTTGTAGATAGTCTTTTATTTTAAAGTTAATTTCGTTCTCTCTCTTAATCACCCTTTCTAGAATGTAGACCTTCATTCTTTCTATCGAAACATCGAAGGACACACGCTCCCACCAATCGGTTTTTCAGATAAGAAATACAATCATCTGCGGCGCGCAGCATATCGGATTAGAATATCAATTATCCGGAAGGCTAGAGAAAGCTGAGCTCTGAGAGACCGGGTTTCGAAACGAGCGATCCGAGACGCGGGGCTTAAGACCTTAACAGCTACTAAAGCGAAAACCTGTTTCTGTCTCGCTCTTTGGCACAGGAAACAAGCCGTGTTAGACGAAGGGGTATTTTGAGGGCCGCCATTGGCCATCCATGCTCCTTATCGTTGGTTGCCTGGTAACCGGCCTGGTACCAACACGCGCCCACTGACGACACCATCCCGGCTGACGCACACCATCAACCCCACGATCGGCGGCAACCCTCTCCGCAAGCCGTCTACGCACATTCCACCCCTCCTGCTGGCCTTTCGCTCACGCCGATCGTGGCGCTCGTGTATATCTCCTCGGGGTGTATCTAGAGCCGCGCGTAGCATGTATACTTTACAGGGAAGCCCTATCGCTGTTTTAACCCTCGGAGTGTCGACTTTTTAACGGATTTCCAGTACCTAATATTTACGTAATTCGTGGACAAGTTAACGCGAGCATTTATCGAGGTATACGTGGTATTATAATGAGTAAATATGCAAATTCTATTTTAGAAAATTGCAAAGTTAAAAGTTTCCCAAATTATTGAATATTTAAATTGATGGATTATTAGTTTTACCAAAGTAAAATAAATTTTGACATTAACTTACATTATACAGATCACTCTTTTTTGACATATGTACACTGCAAAGTGTACGTTCTTCAGTAATAGACGCTTTGAATTATATGATGCTCTCTTGTCTTAAATTATACGACTTTGAAATATTATAAAAATAAAATGTTTAGTAAAGAAGATTTAATCCCAATAAGTTTAATCTGACATATTTTTTTAAGATCATGAGTCTCAATAATTTTCAAAAAGTTTTCATTAATATTAAGCATTTATCCTTAAGCTATTAATTATTCAATATTTATTTAAAGATTTAAATATGTGTCTCATTTCTTTCTACAATATTAATTTTTAATTATTATTTATTTGATACAAAAAACACAAAATTTTCTGAATCATTTAAAAATATTTACATAAAAGTGCGATGTTATCCTACGCAAGCAGGGCGATTGATTCGACGCCTTGAGGTAAAATGAGCGCACTTAAATACCAGAAAACAAGAAGGCAACGCAGAACCAGGGGCGTAAAGAGGCCTCTTTACAGCACTGAAAACAATGCATCGCGCGCTGCTGTATACTCTGAGCTTGAAATATTTATTTTTCCTTTCCTTGGCCGCCATTTCTCCTAACTGTTTTACACCGCATACAAAATGCACTTGGCCGCATGCGCCAACTAAGCGTTCTCGACCGTGATAAAAACGCAAAAGAAGAAAAAAGAGATAGCAACGCCGTTTATTCGCAATAACAATAATAAAGAAACACAAATCTCTCGGTGGTTAATACCCGTCAGAACATTTCGCAATGAGACTCACTCGCGTTGAGAATACAACTCGTCAGCAAATACAAATCTGCACTGCTCATTATACTTACATAGTGCAATGATTGGGAACGGCGAGAGATAAATCGCTATTAAATGAAACACAAGATAGTTTGTCTCGAATTGTCTCGATGAATCACATGGATGCACTTATAATAGTTTTTCTAAATAATTAAAAAGCTACTCATTGCACATAAATAATTGTGTAATTGAAGTGTTTTTATTGCAATAAAGATGCTGTGTGTGACTGATTTCTACCTAATTAATTTATTTTTGTTAGAAATGACCCGAAAAGATAGATGAATTGAAACATATATCATTTATATTATATCTGTAAATTACTATATGTATATAATATAAATAATTTTGCGCTATAATTACTGCGCTTTAGCTCTTATTATCTTATTATCTTTGTTCTTTTTTATGTTACGTTTATCCAATTTCTTCTCTTTTCTTGTGAAATTACTTCTAGTTTCCCGCCGAAGCAGTTTATATTATTTTCGATAAAAAAATATTTTGCTGTCTCTTTTCATGAATACTTTTTTTCTTATACTTATGTATAGCAGTAAATTTGTTATTTTTCTATATTTACTTGCGTTGTTTATTCACGGTGCTTAATCTTGCGAACATGTCATTTAACAATCAGAAAAATGAGCGAGCTGCATAATAATTTGTCTATAAAAATGTCATTGAATTTTAACGAAAAGATCTGCCAACTAGTTTCCTATATATTAATGCTGACATCAGTGAACATTTCAGACTCCAATTAGTCGAGGGACACGCATAATTGGAATTAAGCTCTTAATTACTAGTTAATTAGCCACCGGCGGTGCCGGTGACAGCGGGAATAGTAGTAACGAGAATCACCCTTAGAGAAAAGCTTCATTGTACGCGCGGGCTCCGCTTTCGCTCGTTAATTCGACATTAATTTACAATTGATAATTATTTTTGGCCAACGGATTTTGTTCGTAACCATGGATGTTCCGCGCCGTATCAACTTGCCGCACTAGAAAAATTACCGTTTAGACATTTCAGAGAAATTTCACAGACAACGAGCTCTCCTAATTGCAACATGCAATTTTTTTTCAATGAAAATGCGCGCATAGCAGATAATTATAAACTGCTATAGTTAATTGTTTTTAATTAAAAAAGACTTTATGAAATTATCTATTAACATTTAAGATGAAAATAGATGATTTATATATAATCTCGTCTCTGCTCATTTTCAATATTTTTATATTTTACTTTTTATTTATAAATATAAAAATAGTTTCATATAATATTTTCATCCTATTTAAAACAAGAAATATAATAATTAGATGAAAAAATAAGAAATATAATAATTAGATGAGAAACATGTAGAAACGTGTTATGTAATGATTGTGTAATGAATGTGTTATTAAAAGCAAAAAAAAATTTGAATGTATGCTCTATATAATGTTGAATATTATCTTGTAAAGTAATGACTTTATTAGAAAGATTTATTGGCAAGAAAGTAGTAATGTTAAATATAAATGAATTAATTCAGGAATAAAATAATTAACTCAGCTAGGTCGACATTTTTATCGTAAAGTGAAATAAAGCGGAGAAGAGGATGAACTGATATGAAAAAGCAATCGCGGAAATGCAAAACCCGCTCATTTTTAGGCGCGTACCAGATTGATATCAGAGTCCAGAGAATCATCGCCAAGTCTGCTATAATAGGTAATTTGATACGCGATGCATACGCGGTTTCAGCACACAGAGCCGTATAATTATCAATTACAGATAATGCTATCAAATAATGAGCTGCAAATTCAGTAAAATATTAATCTCGACACGCTCCGATTTTTGTAGCGCACGAATATTAATTCGAATTTAATATTATGTTCCATAATTATATTTTTATTTCTTATCTTTCATTAAAAGAAATTTGAGACAAAGTAATAATTATAATAGACACATAAAAAAAAAGAGAGGCATTTTCATATTTTATCGTTTTTTTTAAAGTTATGCAAACATAATATATGTTCATGCTTGTTTTTTTTTTTTTATTATAGGTGTCGGACACAACATAGAATCTGGGAAGGACTTCACAGTGGACGGACTCTCGGGTTTCAGCAAAAAGAAAAAGAAAAAGCGTCGTCATAGGTGAGTCTCTGACAGAAACTTCAGCCTTGTATTTTCCATCCCGGATCGCGTTTTTTTTTTTTTTTTTTAAATTATTCAATATTTTGGACGGGAGCATAGATTTTTGCATAAGCGCATAATTATAAACATAAGGAAATTGATTAGTCCATAAGCATATGTGAAATAGAAAATGGCTCAATCAATTTTCTTATGCTTATGTGTCTATGCAAAAATCTGTGTTCCTGCCCTTTGTTGTATAATCATAAAAATCTGCGCTTATCAACTTGAAGTCGGCAAATATCTTGTGACATATAAAAGTTTGTTTTATACAGTGATTATACTGTAATAGTTTTTAATTGATTTCTTTGTTTTGATGTAACAAAATAATTTGCGTTAATACAAAGTCTAATTTTAGCATTCAATTGAAATTTGAAACGTAGAACAAAATATTACAAATGCATCTCTTTTTATCATTATATTATACGACAAATATTATTGAAATTGAATCAGCTGACGATGTAAAATTGGACATTTAAATGCAATCACATATTTGCGGAAGATGATTACGCAGCGCTTTAACGATTAGAAAACTTAATTATACTTTTAGAATTTAGCTATATAATATTCTCTCGCCGTAATTATAGAGTTCACGTAATAGATTTATGAAATATAGTATACTATCTTCTTTCATATTAGAGAGATTAATTATTTAGACGTTTGTAAAGATAGTTGAATTATTATAATAACAAGCGACATAAAGATTTATCACATAGGTGCATTCTTAATCATAATCTCATTGATGACTTTAATTTAATAACACAGAATATAAAATCATTTCGTTATAAATAGAAATATCATCAATGAGATGTGTTCTTTCGTGTTGAAAAATAAATACTATTAGAATACTATTTACAAAAGCATTTTCTAATGTTACAAATTTCAAATAGCTTATTGTGACATGGGATTTCCATTCCAAGATCCGAAATCAATCTGGTAGAATTTGAAACGATTACGCGGCAATCTTTAAACAAGCGTACAACAAAACCGAGAACAAAATTGTCGACGATTTTCGCGTGTCCGCTTAACGAGCCGATGATCGTCCGGGAAATGACTTTCAATTTCGAAGCTTTCGTTCGGCCCACAAAGGCAGATGCCAGCTCGCTTCTCCGCGCAACCTACAATTTGTCGAATCGCAAGACTAATTGGACATCTTGCCGTCAAATTCGCTTCTCCGCTTTTTGTCGTATCACGCACATATGCGCCTTCTGACTGTGAATATTCTTCTATCATCCACTGTTCATCGTATTGCGGAGTTATGCATCTTGCTTATAAAAAAGAAAAGAAACCAAGTAATCATCGGTTACTGACTGGTTGCTCGTCTCTCATGTCTACATCATGTCTACATTGACGAGAAACGTGTTTCCGTTTGTTTAATTAATCGAGAGCCAATGTCGGGCTTTATATGTACTTGCAGCCACTTAGAAAAAGAAAATTAGCAACCGTCAATTATTTTCAATTTGTTTTTATCAAGTTCTTATAATATTCTTATTAAGTATACAATATTTATTAATATTTATTAATATATTTATTAACGTTTATCGATATGTATTTAAAATATCCACTGTATATTATATCGAAGAAAAAACTTATGACAGTGCTTGTGTATTTCCAGTTCTAACTCTAAGAGTTAAATTTTTAGATACTAACACAATAATTGGGTATTTTATAATATAATAAATTAAACATGAACATTTTTTAATCATAAAATAATTGATAAAAATTTATACTTCCAATTGATTCCCTGAACACAAAATATACTATAACACTTATGTTACGGTCTTTCGCGGGAATAGGGGTAGATTTAAGGTAGAAGCGCTGTAATGGCATATAACTAGGTTCATATGGTTGTTGCTCCAGGACGATCTTCACGTCACAGCAGCTGGAGGCGCTGGAGGCAGCCTTCAAGGAGGCCCATTATCCTGACGTCTACGCTCGCGAAATGCTAAGTCTGAGAACCGATCTACCTGAAGACAGGATACAGGTAAGCAGGAATTTATCTTTGCATATAAGTTCTAATAATTTTATTTATTGCGATGAAGCAGCTTGTCATTATAGTAATTATGAGCAAGTAAACTAACATTATTGATCAAAATTAAAATATTGCTACTGGAGATTAAATCCCATTAATCACGAAACCACCATTTAGAAGATATCCACTTGTTACATATATGACTAATTTTCCAGAAATTTATGTAAACAGAAAATTATAAGAATTGAAAATCCAGACATTCAAGAAAGATTTAGTCTCACAAAGTTTAAAGTAAAAGTCGCTTGTTATGTAGAATATAACTCGACAGCCAAAACAATGAAATAAATCATTCCTCTTCAATTATATTTAAAATTATTGTGTGTGTTCTTTATGATATAATTCAACTTTTATACAGTATCTCTACTCAAATTTTAAAAATTAAAAAAGTAAAAAAAATTTCCTAAAAATTCCTCGATCTTTTTTCCGGATATTTATATTGAAAATTCCAGAGAAAGGGAATATTATATAAAGAAATTTATAATTCACAACTTGGCTTATTGGCGGATTGCTAATTGCTTACAATATAGGAGCAAAATTATCTGCAATAGACGACGGTTCATCATCAGGGATTAAGTATATCCGCGACCATAAAAGAGAATTTTCCAGACCTGATGGTTTTAGTTACGGTGGGTTCATGGAGTATTATAGTAGGGTTGAGATCGGTATTCGCATGGCGGACCCGGAACAAAATCTTCCTTCTCCTCTTTTCACTCTTTATTCTTTCTTTTCCTCTTTATGTCTCCTTTCTATTTGTTACGCCTCGCGTTCTCTGTTTTTCTCTTTCCCAACCGTTTTCTTCCCTATATCAGCATTTCCTTTTTTTCTCTTTCTTTCATCAATGTTCTCTTCCATTACTCGAAACAATATCCGCAGATCTAATGCAAATGTATAAAAATGTATACTTTTTATTCGGAGATTGTTTTATTTGAAGCTTCTTGAAACAATTTCGACATACAATGATACCTAAGTCAAGATTATTGCAAATGCTAAAGTGTCATGGCCTAAACAAATAGTTTTCCTTTTCAATATTACTAGCAATAACGCATTAAGGGTCTACCATTATTTTGAAATATTTTCTTTTACGAATATTAAATATATTTCTTCATTATATAACGTTTGTCGATATTAAATGACACGGCGAATTTTGAAAATTCATTGAAAATCCAGATTCTATTTTTATTCTTCTGTCGTAGCAAGAAGGAGAAAAAAAGCCGAGAGAAAATCAAATATTACAGCATAGAATGTTCACTCGCGATGGCACGATCACGTGCACGCGTATACCGTACATCAGAGATGCCCAAGTGTGGATTCGGTTAAGAGTTCCCCTTGCACCGCGCTTGTACATTCTCACCACCACTAACTTATCACGCTTGTCGATTCGCATCGTAGACTAGGGGAAGTGGGAGTGAATATATATAGTGGGAGAAAATGGCCCGCGGGCCACGACTCGGACACGATTCTGTATTCTGTATGTACATACGTGAATGAGCGTACAGCCATATATATGAGCGCGAGCGTATACACGTATACATATATGTATGCAGTAAACCTGTGTGTACGCGGCATAGTCGGTGATTATATTTTGATATAATTCGAGAGAGTGAGAGGGCGGCCGTCGCGAACGGCGGGGGTAGCTGGCTGATGGGCCAAATAGGATGAAGGCTGGAGGGGAGGATTGGAGAGAGTCGTGACGGCACGGGGTTGTCGAGGCTGCCTGAAGCGTGCAGGCGCGTACACACAGAGCACAGAACGTGGAACGACAAAGCGGCCATTACAGGATGGGTGCGGTCCCGCGGGCCAATCAGAGAGTGGTGCCGGGGACTGGTCGGCCAATCAGGACGCTTTCCACCCGTCTTTTGTTTCTAAATTTGCTCGTGCGACGGGGACACAATATAACGAGGCGCGAGACAGAAAGAGGAGCTGATAATCGTTAACGGGGGATATTTTTGCTCGGGGAGCGGCGTCTTTCTCCCACCATCGCTCTCAACCCTCATCCCTGCCGCGCGCGCTTTGCCCTTTATTCCTGAGCCTGTTTTCGTCTCTCTTGGACTGAATTTACGAGTCACTTAGACGCCACACAGCGTCTTCGTATATTATTTGAATTTCGAAGTTTTCAAACTTCGTAAAGTGTCAAAAAAATATTATTCTCAAATTAGTTTGGAACTCACAGATTAAATTTCAAAAATATAAGCTTATTTTTTATTTTAATTTTTTCCATATTTATTGTTTTACATTTCTTAGAAAGCTAATCTTTTTTTCTAATGTTAATTACTTTACAGGGTTTTTATCTTTTTATCTTTTAAGTTTGTCAACTTATACAACATTCAATAATTTGACAGCAAATTATCTATCGATCTGAATGCATCTAAATTTTATTGTGTTATGAAATTAACGATTAGCGGTTTCAAATACATTGACCTAATCTCCGAATCAATTAATTAGTTATATTTATTAAACTTTATAAATTGCTAGTTATTGCTATTTAGGCTGTTCATTAATATACATGAATGTAATTTATGAAAATTGCTTTGATAAACATTCACTATTTGTAAATTTTTTGCATAAACTAAAAAATATAAAAGTTGTAATCAATCAAAAAGTACCAAAGACCCGCTTTAAATTATTTTCAAATCAAGTAATAAATTTTTATAATAAGCCGATTAAAACGTAATAATTCATAAATCTAAAATTATATAATAATATCTAGGTATTGTAACAATATCTGAGTGATATAATCGTAAAACTCTTCGCTGATCGGTTTAATTGATCGTTTGAAATAAATTCGAAATTCACTTTACATGATTGCACAAACATTTTGTAATTTTGTATTATTACCGAATTCTGCTAAATATATTTTTTGCGTATTGATCATCATTTCTATTACTATAATTACAATAACGTTAATAAGTTTGTCTCCGTTTTTGCCAATGTTACTTCCTCACAGACTAAAGTTACAATACCGAAGAAAAATAGCAATTGAAACCTCCTACAGCGAAGTTAATCGAAATGTCCTCACCAGACTGCCACACTGGTTCTTTGTAATCGACAAAGAGAACTTTATGCGCGAAATACCATTATACAAAATAAATTTGTAGACATTTTTTGAATACGGTAATTGCAATAGAAATATTTTAAGCGTATTTAAAATTATAATTTTAATTTAAAAAAATTTGATAAACTTTAAATAGATTTATAATTTAAATTAAATAATCAAATCTTTTATTTATATTGAAACATATGATTTATACTGAATTTCTAGTGCAATATCTTGATGATAGAAATATTTTGTCATTTAATTAATATACAATTTATTACTTAGATAAATATGTCTAAAGATTTTGTTAATAATATATTATAATATATAAGAATAAAATTCTCAAAGCAATATATAACAATTATCATAAAAAGAAAAGAATATTGGATTTTTTAACAACACAATACTAGTATGATATTAAATATAATAAATCAGTGCTGCAAGCATATAATTTAAAAAAAAAAAAAATATACAAAAATAATATGCTGTTATTTATGTAATGCATTAAACAACAAATATAACATAGTTCAGAAAATAGAAAATGTTTCTTGATAACTTTACATTGAGGTGCGTTACATTATATTATATTATTACAGAGCAAATGTGTTTAAATGCTCGGAATTTGTGACGTACAATCGGTTTCCCTGCAAATGACACGAGGGAGGTGATTCGTTATAGCGATCGTATTCGCAACCTAGTGTGTCTGATTGGCGGGTAGAATCGCGGGTACAAACGGACATAATTTCGGCGATCCGGAGGTTACAGTTTCTTATAGGGAGCGCGCGAAAATTGCACCCTGTCCTTCTACCAGTTCTTGCGGCGCGATCAATATAGGAAGGGTCCCACGTTACAGAATGATTTGAATTAAATTATAACAAGAATGAGAATTGAGCTATTATGCTTATGATTAGAGTCGACTATTATGAGAGAATGAATCGGCTAATATTTCACTTCATATTTCGCATATTTCTTGCAATATTATTTTGTATCCATTTTTTTTTTATAGATTACAACTAAATGAGGACTGCGAATTTTTATACGTAAATGAGAAAAGAATTATTTTTTAAATAATCTAAAAGTTTTTTGAGAGAACATATTACCTTAAAAAATATTTTTTTATAATATTTTTATAATATTTTTTATATTTAAATAAAATCACGAATTACGCGCGTGCTTGTGGTTTTTTAAATTTATAGGGTCATAATTGATCTCGTCAAAATTGATTCGCAGAATTGATAATGTAAAGAGATTGCAAAATCAGTGCGATATTTTCTTGCAAGGACAACGACGGTATTGGCGATGGTATCTGAATGATCTATTACGCGTAACGAGATCGTAAGCTCGTTAAAAGGAAGACGAGGCATAGGATTACGCTAGTGTTCCGCCGTAAGCGGCCCATTAGCAAAGAATTTTGACGTGATTCACACAATCGTCACGCTGACCGAAGAAAGCAGAAGGATGGAAAGTCGCCTTCGAGAGTCGAAAAAAAAAAAATTATTTCAAGTAGCAGAGAGCGAGCGGTCCGCGATACGCAAGTCATCCACAGAGCTCTCGAGGGTTCTCACCCGGGGTTTCACGTGAGCTCTCTGACAAAAGTGAGTTTCTCTGAAGGAATCCCCCTTCCTGACAACAAGGCCCCATTGTCAAGGCCCCGTTTGCGCTCGGGCGCCATTGAAGATTCGTTAGAACGGCTTGCCAGGTAAGAGGCGCGAGTCGCTTCTCCGACAAGATGTTCGACATTTCCTTCTCATTCTGCAAGATCACTCTCTGCCACGTTCTATAATTCCGTATCGCTCCTCGATAATTAACAGTTCTTCCTAAAGCACATTATTGTGCTGTTTAAGTTTTTATAAAAAGGGTCGTATATTATTAAATATTTTTTAATATGACCTAGTCTTGACTGTTCTTCCGCTTTTCCTCATGTAATATATTATATATTACTATTTAATTGTATATTTTTATTTTTATTGTATATTATAGTATTTAAAGAGAGAGAAGTATATTTGTTTCAGCGAGAATAAATTAAAGAAGTTAAGTTATTATGATTCAAAAATGCATTTCATTATAAAATATATTAAAATTTGAAGATTAATATAATTGTATATTTTTTTTTAAATTTAATTTAGAACGAACTCCTATTACATATTATTACTTTCTATTTTTTATTACAATATTTTTGCTATGTTTTTCGTGACATTATAATATAAATAACTAATATCTGAATTTTAATACTGACTTTTAATCATTATGATCAATACAGGGTAACGTCCAACGTTCCTGCCAGACTTTGAAATTTTATAAGAAATTTAATTCTGAACAAAAAGTTTCCTATGAACATGGGTAAAAAATTTTTTTTTTAAATTAACATCCAAAAACTTCTTAAATCACGATTATATTTTTACAAATATCAAGAAAAGTATGCGTTTTTTAACAAAAAGTACCGAAACAAAAGTTGTAGAGAATTAAATTATCTTTCAAATGAGATTAAAATGATTGAGGTACGTTTTATAGATTTTGAGATAACTAGTTTCAAATGTACAAAAAAGTATTTTGTCGGCTATCGACGGTAAAGCTTTTTAAAAATACTCTTCATTTATGCTGTTATGGCCTTAGCTAATTTTTAATGTTTCTCTTGCTCGTTGATTATTCCACTAAAGAAATTTTACTTTTCTGCATTATTTAAAGCAATCGCCATAGAAGGATAAAAGGAAGAGCAAAAGATGAAAAGAAAATGAAATAAAAAGAGCTTTTTACTTTTTAATCGTTTGCACGATAAAACTTTTCGTTCAGAATGAAATTTCCTACAAAATCTCAAAGTCTAAACGTTTCGGCCTACCCTGTATAATATTTGTGATAATAGAAAATTGTATACAACAAGAAAAATTGATGATGTGATGGATTCCAGACTTTCCACGATCAGATATTAAATAACTTAAAGCAATATTTCATCGGGTTTCTCTCGTAACGTAGCTCGCGTTAAAAGTTAATGTCACGCGTCTCACAAGCACATCGTGTCTTTCACTCTTCGGAAAAACAACAACCGGCTGCAATCTACAAAATGGCGGCTTGAGCTGGCACTTGCGGAGGCAAAGCGAGTATAGCGTAGCTCGTAAAACGGTGCAAGCGGCTTGTTCGAAGTTCAGTTCCGTCGAAGGAGGACCTTCCTTCGACGGAACTGTAGCTTCTGCTGAATGTGTTTGTTGCGGCTGCAGCTACTGTATTATTTGTATGATCGAGCCAAAGCTAACACTAAAGCGGAAGTCGTTGTGCCTGCTACAGTTCTTCTATAACAACCGTTTCTAACAGTATGCTATCGAAACAGTAAATATCTGCAGACAAATTCGTAAATTCTCCTAGTAAACGTTGCGAGTGACGAATAAAATTTCAAATCTCTGCAATGTCAGATTTTTACATATGTATTGAAAATTTTTATGAATATTTATACATATATAGCAAAAACGCGTGAACGGATGATACAGAGTTCCTTATGATTCACAATCAAATTATATGTCAATACAAAGACTATAAAATTATTTTTTTTAATGAATATGAATTTAGAATGCTTGTATTGAATGCACAAAAAATTGACAATTATTATATTTAATGTTAAGGAGAATCTTTATGGAATACTGCGGATGCAAAATTATAATCATTATTACATTGTTTTTAATTTGTATTGTTAATATGCTTCGTACAATGTTCATATTGTACATCTTAAAAATATAATACTTTTAAAATCTTTACAATTATAAGATAATTTTTCAATTATTTTTTAATCACTTTCTAATCAATTCAATTTTATGTAAATTACTTATTATTTTATGTAAATTATTTACCAAATTATAATATTTTTTATGTAAAAATTTAAATTTGGAAAAAAATATATCCCTTAAAGATATTATTAAATAAAATTATTTCTTATAATATAAGAAATAATTTTATTTTAATATGCATTGTAAGAGGAGCGTGTAAAGTTTTCTGTAATTTTATAAAGTAGTTCTTTCCGACATATCAAATACATCCGCTGTATCGCATGCATCGTGCATTGTAAAATGAGCGTTTCCGGTATCGCCGACATTTCGAATGGCAGAGCGAAGAGAAGAAAACTCATTGGAAAATACATAATTTCTCGGATTGACGTAACGAGGAATCGAATTACGTTCGCGCTACTAAGTCTTTCTCCTCTTCTTCTTTGTTCTTCTTCCTCTTTCACCTATCGCTCATCTTTCTCCATTTCAACCTCTTCGATTTCTATCTACAACGTTCCCGCGATTCTTCGCCTCGTCCTGAACTTTATAGGGAAAATCTTACAGAGGACTCGCACTAAGGAAGGGTAATGGCGCGTAAACGGCTCAAATGACCCGCGAATTTTCAGCAGGCAGACAAGATTTCCTACTCGTGTTTATGTTTAGTAGGCACCCGCAATCGTAAATCGCGGAAAATTATGCCGGGATATTACCATTGGTACGGGAAATTTATGGTAATTTGCAAATCGGCCGCGATTCTCTTTCTCCATCGTTGGTATTACATGACATGCTTGACGATGACATTTTGCACGATTCTTCTACAAAGATTGTAAAAGTATTGTTTTTATTTGTTATGTTATCTTCCTAATATTTTACATTGAAAACTATTTATACTGCATATATTATTATTGTCGCGAAAATCACATGGAAGATTTGTATGCATTAGATTAATTATTTGACATTAATTAATTATTACTTGATATTAATTATTATTTGATATTAATTTAATATCTGATAATATATATTTGTTATTTGATCAATATGTAAATAACATTGTTGACACAAATAATTTTGTGTATATGAGTAATAGTTAATATTTTAATACATACAGTGAGGAAAAAAATTATTTGTACATTCTCTATCATTATAGAATATAATTTAGTAAAAAGAAAAAATACTTTAATTAATCTTTTGCGCTTCAACTGCTATAGAATTTACATCCAATATTATAAAAAATTGAATATTATTAAAAATGAATAAATGATCATCATCAAAATACGCAAAGTGCAAAAGATTAATATATTAATAAAAAACAATGTATTCTCTGATAGAAATATTCTGCAATAAGAGTTTTTCTGCTTGGTATAAAATTATTTTAAATAAAATAGGGCACTGCGCAAATACATTTTTTATTTCATATTTTTATATAATTATTTTTATTCTCAACAAAAACTTCTACAGCATAAAATTTGATGAATAAATTTTTATTTAAATTATTCCATAAAGAGGTCTTAGAATTCTATTATATCTGTTAAATTTTTTATTTGTGTTATATTAACGTGATTAATCAAGATTATATTTTTTATAAATTTCATGCTAAAATGAGATTATTATCAAATTACGTTTACGATTATTGATCATAAATAATCGTCCAAAATCGTGCGAAATTAGTTGTTATTTTAATGCGAACAGATGAACACTGGAAGTATTTATATTTTCTGAAAAATCATTTCTTTTTACGATTGCGAGAATCATGACAGGTGGATATCCTGGATAAGAACCTTATAAGGACTCGAATCCGGGTATCTAGAGAAGACGTCAACATCTCTAAAGGTGCGGTTAACGCTGAGTAAATAACACTGAGACCTGAAATTAGCTATTTCCGACTGAGTAAAATAAATATTTTCACATCGGGCCTTTGTTAAAGGATTATGAAAATTTTTCGAAGCTGAATATATCTGATCATTTGATGCTCGTGTGGCCTGACTGCTTTGAAAAAGCATTTGTGACAAGTTCCGTTCCACTGTAATTTTATATTACCCTTTGAAGGAAAAGAATCTCTTGAATTATGATGTTAGTTTTCTACTAATGTTACATTGTGCATTTTATTCATATATAAGTTACATAATGCTATTTTTTACTTAATTAAGGAATTAGATTAAAAACAGTGGTAAATATAAATATTTTTGTTCTTCTTCATCAAATGCATTTTCATGTTTTTTGTATTTTATCTTTATTTATCTCTAACAGATAGATTTTTGGAAATATTTAATACTTGCTCTATAATCGATAATAAGACATTTAGATATTTAAAAATGGGATGATAATAAGAACTTAATAAAAGAATATAAAATAAAAAAATTATTATCATAATTAATGATCCAGTAAAAAATTATACAAATGTTACAACTCTTAGGATAGAAATTTTAACGTATTAATATTAATAGTAAAGCGTTGCAATTATTTATAAAAGTGATAACAGAAATTTACTATTTTAAATAAATTTAATATATAAAAAAAATTATATTTTAAAGATTTTTATTATTTAATTATAGGAACTATTCTCTATTCTTATAACTTACAAAAATTCATTTTTAAGAAATCAGCGCATATTTAATATGTCCGTCCGACACAAATTAAGTAACGACGACGTACACACACACACAACGACATCCAGGGAATTTTCGACGCCGCTGACCGATTATTGATTTTATCTTTTGGATGTCTGCAACTAACTCATGTAGCCGGTACATTTGTCTGTATGCGTATACGTGCGTATATGTACGCGCATGATACCGAGGGGTTGACAAAGCTACGAATGCATTAAATACTCGAGGGTGTAGTGTCCTCGGATCGCACACGGTGACGCGCACGCACGTACAAGGACGATTCCTAAATTGATTGCGTCTAAAATCTGACAAAAAGATTCCCCCGTCCCTTTCTTCCGACTCGATCTCATCGCGGAAAGATCTTTATAATAATAGGAGCAGTCGACATGGTCGAAAATATAATGCGCGGAAAAGATAACCGTATGCTTCTTTTTCTAGACTCTACTTGTATACTTTTTCCTTATTGGTTTTTTTCGTCCTCGAATTTTTTTTATATACCGCTTCTATTGTTCTTCTTTTCTTTCTTTATCCAAGCAAATTGTTTCTTTTGCACAAACTTATTCATGATAGTCCACTTGCTATTCATATTTACAACAGAAAATAATACATGAATTTTTGAAAAAGTATACAATAAGTTATTTTTAGTTGCATAAAACATACATTACATTTTTACGATTTATTATATATATATTAATTACTATGCATGTAAACGCCTATATGCATACATTACTTTATAAGAGACATAAATGACGACAAAAAGTTTAATTCAATTCGAAAAGAGTATAAAATTATGGAGTAAAATCATATATATAATAAAATTGTGATAAAATGTAATAAAATATATTGCATAACTGATTCCGATTGATTATATGATAATTTTATTTTGAATAATAAAAATATTATGTATACATAAATGTGAAAATTTTTGCTTTATTTGCTTTAGAATATTTAATGATTTGAAAAATGAATATTTTTATTTAAAATATTTCGAAAATATATATTTGAACTGTTTAATGTTACAAATACATGTATCTTGCAATTTATAATGTTAAGAGATTAATAATTATCTTTTATCTTTACTTCTTATAATCAATTGAAATATCTGTATAAATATAAAAATTTTTACATTGCAATTAATTGATTGAGAGGTAATCTTGAAGATTTTGAAGCACAAAACTGAAGGATCAATCTTGGATGTGTTTCTAATTTACATCTTTACATTTTATAATGAAATTAAGTAATTAATACATGTTTATAAAACCCAATATAATATATTTTAATAAATATGAAATAAGATGAAGAGATCTCTCATTAAGTCAATATCTCCTAAAATCGTAAGTATACGATAAGAATATTATTATACATAAGCTCTTTCGTACTTTGACCTCTCTAAATTATAGCTTAACAACAATTCTGTTCGCCCGTTCACAAAAATCAATCGAGAAAGAGAGTCGTGTTGGCGAGACCGAGCGCTTGTCGAGGAATCAAATTAAAAGCGAATTATAGGATACGCGCGCATGATTCAACGCGCAAGCATTCCCATGACGGAGTGGTCATAATCTCTGGATGTGTATGGCGGAGCAACTATCGTTCGCGCATAAAGTCAGGGCGTCATCACCCTCGCGTCCGTGGATCACGCAGCCCCTGTAATAGGGTTGCGGCCGTCGGTGACGTTAGGCTCATGAATTTTCTATCCGTTCTATCGTCGTCGAAATGATTAGATGATTCTCTTGGAGAGGGTGCCTTTTCGACTTCTACGTGTTTAGCGCGGAACGGTGACAAGTGGCATGCATTCCCCTCCCCCAATGTGATCATCTATTATTTATATTAATCGGCAACCCTCTGGCCGGCAATCCGATGCGACAGGAGCAAACGCGTGCATCTTTATATATTTGCGTGCACAAATGGAAAACTTCTATGAATAAATCGCGTCTTTTCTCACGTCGACCATTTAATGCGTCATTCGAGCAAATTCTTGTAGTTAATTTGCCTTGTTACAAAGTTCAACAAACTAATTAGTAATTAGTAATTAAATATATTTGAATAACTTTACGAATAACGAGACACGAGCTACTTTTATAAAGCCTCTTTCTCTATCTTTATATATATATATTGTGTAAAAATGTTATATTTCTATATTAGAAAATTAATTTTTTATTTAATAATTACATTATATTTTGAAAACAATATTAATGAAATAAATAATTTATGTTTATAAATAATTTATCTTTTTAATATATATTTTTAAAAACTTTGCATATATGCAAAGTTTTTAAAAATATATGTATACATATAATATGAAAGATTAATTACAAATAATTAAAAAAAATTAGAATAAATTTTCTTTTTTTTTTTGTAAAGAAGCTTTTGTTACAAAATCACATATGGTAAAGCAAGAAATCTAACTTTTACGATATAATCAATCATTTTATGTTTCATGTGTAGTTGATATGTATGACTAAATCTAGTTTAAGATTGGTCACGCGGGATGACAATGTTTCAAATCATTATTATAGTACTCGCGCAAGGGATATCTTGATGATTTTTAGAACGAAAGCTCGCCGACGTGTCGCTGCCGATCGTAAAACCACCGACAAACAAAGCGGTGATTTCCGGATGGGCGCGTTTCACCCCAAAAATTGACCAATAATGCACATCGCGGAGTATCCATCGAGTCTCTGGCCGGAGCTGGTGTACCGGGTGGCAAATAAATAAGGGTGCCCAGAGAAAATCGGGGATGCGAATCGCGGAATATCCGGCAGTTTGGGCGTTGCGCTGCTGTCAACAGGACCGCTTATAAATTCTAATAATCCCCGCTCGTGGTCGGAGGAAAACATAGTGAATCGGTAGGGAATTGGAAGAGAGGTCGGGCAGGGAGGAGAGGAACACGACGACTTTGAACAAGGGAATGCGCTGCCGGTAGCAGATATAAATCTCGCCTAACCGAATTAAGTTAGAAGCATGGACCGAAGTTTCGCCACGCCCACGCCGCCGATGAAACGCTATCGAAACCGAGTATACGGAGTGAAAATCGAGAACGTGGGAGAGAAACAAAAGTACGATTGTGGCTCGCGATATATACTAAAAAGGAAATTCAATTCAACGAAAAGACATATTGCAAACAAAAATGTCAATTAGGTAAATGCATCTCGTTTGAAAAATTACTTTTGTATATTATGTATAAAATATAGAAATAATGTATCAATTTTTAATATTATATATATATATATATAAACACGAGGTTATTGCAACTAAATCTCTAAATTTTTAAAAATGTTATTTTTATAATATTTCGAAATCGCATATCTTAGGAATGAGCTTTTTCTTTCATTTAAATATATCGAAATTTTTTTTATTTTATACAAAGTCACAATGCACCTTAAGATAATGCATAATCGACACGTACAAAGAAACAAATTTTAATCGTAGAAATGGCTTGATCTTGATTATCCCTTAAATCACGATTCACGCACCGCTGTGGCCGGCGCTATTAATTTATCGCGGTTCATTACTTCAACGCGCGATCGAAGCCGGTTCACTTGTTAATGCGTCTATTCGTGTCTGAATTATTTCCTGCTTATCGACGCCGAGTGATGGGTAAACGCGCGCACATCCCTCTCTCGGGTCACCCTCCGCTCGGCAAGTGTCCCATGTAATGATGCCCTGACGCGTGCCGTTTCGCAGTATGGGGCCCCCAACGAGAGATCCGTCCGACTTAACTATTTACCAGCCGCTGGTCAAGTAAGGGGCCACGACTAGGCCTCTGGGTCTCTTATGCGCGTATTATGCGGCAAATAAGTCATGCGTTTTCGAGGGATGTAACCCGCGTTTCCTTTCCCACCTCCTCCCCCTCGCTTATTTGCCAAGATTAATTAACTTACGGGACCCCGATCGAGATTGTGGGAATCCACTCGAATCGCAACTGAACTTAGTTTTTTTCTTTTTGTATTTTATTAAGTGACTTGTATGTGTATGCAAGAATGAATTTCTTTTAATATAAGTTTTATTACAAAAAACAGGAAGTTTTTAAAAATGTTAATATTTTCTTAGATTTCGATGTATATATAAATGCAGTCATATATATTTTTTTTTCGTTAATTTAAAACAAAAATATGTGTTTCATCATTATATCACGCATGATATTTTCTCACAAAAAAAAATATGTAAACAAATATAAATATTTTATTTATATTACATTGAACAAATTTTGTACAGTTATTATATTTAATTCACATTTTAATTATTTTAATTAATGAATCACAGCACACATTTACGATTTATTAAATTATTTTACTGCGATGGAGAGATATTTCTTCTATTTGATGTTACAATATACCAGAAATCGATGATACATATGTTTAATCTTTTAGAACTATAATATGTAATAACTGTTTATATATTATATCTGTGCATAGTTCAATATAGCACCAGCGCTAATAATAATACGAAAATTATATACTCGTAAATTATTTCGATATTTCATAATATTACGCTGCTTATGCAGCAGATACATCGGACTTTTCTACACATAATATCATATTACCACGAGTAATGAGATTTTATTGCATTTCGCGACTTTATCATTCGATTATTTATATACACACACATTATTTATATACACACAGTATTCTCTCGTTTTTTTAATATGTATTATTTAAGATATATATTGCGTTTGTCATTCTACACGTTAAAATATTTATTCTTTATTTAGAAGTGAAAAAATCTTCCATATATTTTTAAGAAAAATGATAATATATTAATGAGCATCCACTTAATTCAATGCTACAATTTCTGATGCTCGTTAATGTATTCCGATTATCATGTTAACTTTTTTATTAAAAAAATCCATGTATAAACATATTATTTTATATAAAATAATTAAATTGATATAATTATTTTTATATTATTAAGTTTTTGCTGATACTTCACTAATTCTGTGTATTTCTCGATTATAAGAATATTATTATAATTATTATAATATTATAATAATACAAATTACACTAGCACTCGCGTAAGTGCACCATCGCGATATTTCTTAATTTTATTTTTGCGTTTATTATCAAAAACTTCAACAAGCGGAATAATTTAAAATTCGTAAACATTAGCGTTTCTCACTGCAAATTATGCAAAGCAGATAAATTTTCGTAGCGATAGACATCCAATACATCGAAAGTATCTACAATATAAGAAGCATAGCAAAAAAAAAATAAGTGTGTATGAAAACATGTCTAGAATGGAGGAGAAAAGTTGTATTGAAAAGACGAGACGAAGAAGGATCATGGATGCTGTATGGAGGTGTCGTTTCGTAGCTTCGGGATTGGAAATCGGGTATTTGGATTATCCTTTGGCATCTCCTAGTATATCACAAGATGCTGCTGAGTTAGGGTAGAGGCAGGGTATAAGGAAGGGGTGCAACGAGGCTGCATTGCTGAAGCAGCAAGACGGTGGAAGAGGATCCTTTATGATCGCCTTGGCTCCGAAGGAGCGAATAATTCCGACAGAACACTCCCCCGCCATCCTCTCTACCGTTTTTCTTTCTTGCTCTCCTCCACTCTCCCTCCCACCCTTACTCTCCTCTTCTTCTATACTTCCTTTATTGGCACACCCGGTATAATAAGGAGCGTTTGTATTTAGTCGGCCATGCGCAGTACTGCCTGTTGGCGTATCATCGATCAGACCGGCGACTGACTATTGGATCAAAACAAGAGGATGAGAATGGAAATGGGAATAAAGAGAGGATATACCGTCTGGCAGAAGGGACAACGGAGACAACCGAAAAAAATAGAAAGGGCGGGACATGTCGTGGGACTGAGAAAGTCGTCGCGGAGCGATTTCTAGCTCAAGTTAGACATGCCAACGGGCGGGATTTCACGAGGGTTGAGGAAAATGAAAGATGAACCTACAGCTAATCCTATCCCAAAATTAAATAATTAAAATATTAATATACAGATATATGTATATCTATACATGTCAATTTGAGACAAAGAAAATGGATATATAGAGACAATGTAGAGGGAAGATAGGAAAAAGACAAAACTTTCACATGCTCACTTTTTATTATGACAGTCGAGCTAGACGTTCATGCATTGAAAGGTCAGCATGCATTGAAAGGTTGAAAATTCGGCGTCAAATGCTACTAGCTCGAGAACTCTTGAAAATCTATCTGACCGCAAGCTTTGTGATTCTTTGCTGTGAAGAGCAAGATAGAGAAGGTAAAGTTATGGAAAATCGCCGTAGATGACTTGTAATCTTTCGGAGATCTCAAAAATTCTGAACATTTTAATACGCTATATCATTTATTGTCGTGTCTTGAAATTTGTTATAAACATTTGTTACATAAGCCAAATATATTAGCTTGATCTTCTTTTATATAGACTTCACACATATTGAATATTAGTGCAGTTTATAATATAAAAAATTATTTATCCGTATATATTATACTTTTTACCCGCAAAACTCCAAAAGAATTTTACGATTAACTTGCATTAAATTATTGTTATAAGTCAACCATAATTAACTCAATAGAAACTATTGCTAAACAGTTGTGCTTATATTCTTATTAATATTAATATCTCTCAACCTCGATTATTACATCTCATGAAGATTTTGAAGGAATTGAAAGAATCTTGTTAATCGCATGGAATATTTCGATGGAAGAAAAGATGAAAGTTAAGGAATGCCATTTGTTTCCTTTCTTTCTGTCTTTGAAAGATTTGCAAAAGACATACATATATATATATATATATATATATATATATATATATATATATATATGATAAGATAGGGTGATACTGTCCTAAGGATAATTGGAGATCTCGTTACTTCCCACCGGTAACTTCAATTTGCGATCGACCGATAATGAGATATCGAATCCTGGTCTTATATCTCCCATCTTCTTCTCTCTTGTCCCTCTTTCTTTTTTATCCGATGTCTTAGCCAATGTCTCGTAGCTTTCTCGGCTTACGTTCAAACAACGACATCAAGGTGTATTCGGTATCCCGCAGATACTTATTAAACACCCTCTTACTTTTTAACACGACAGTGTCAATGTTATCATGTTACGATGAAGAAATGAGAATCTGTATAATCTGTTTATACATTTGTAACTAACGTATCACAGCTGATTTTTTCTTTTTTTTTTTTTTTGTAAAAATTGCAATAATATTAAAGTTAAATTACTAAACATTCATAAAAAGTAATACAAATGATACAGAATAGTAATATACAATTTTATCTTTTTAAAAAAAAAATTTCAAATTTATTGAATTTAATGCAGAAATATAAAAATGGCATACTACTATTCATTTTAAAAGCAATTTATAAGAAAATACTTATATTTATAAGAGCATCAATAATTAAGCAGTTTATAAAAGCGTATTAATAAATTCAATTTTTTCGTTAATAAAAACGAGTTGCTTTGTTATCAATGTTTTTGCGTGAACGCTTGTAAATCATGAAAAACCGCGTTTACATTGAAATCTAAGCGGAAGATAATTTTGGGGTGGCAGCGCAAATTGACAGGGCGACGCGTTTCCATTCATTTAAATTACGCACCAATTCTGCCGCTGACTTTGGCATTGTTGCTGCAAATTGGTCTACGCCCTAGCCTCCAGCCTCCCTCTTCTCTGTCCAATCCTACATACGCTTGCTGAACAAACCGATGCCTGTGTCCAGCTTTTTAAATAACAGCCAGGCACTATACTACTCGCGTATATACAGAACGCCCTATATTAAGCGCTTTAAATTATGGATTATTTCACCAATTTTAAATTAATTTTTTCTTTATAAAAATATTGTAGCAGTTATAGGTTTTAAGTGATAAATGATTGAAAATGAAGAATATATTAAAAATTAAATTTTACAGGAATAATAAAATAACTTATAAATAAATAGATAATCAAATTTATTTTAATTGATTTTAAGTATAAATTTTAGTACAATTAAATTTTAATGTGATCTATGGTCAAAAATATATTAATAAATTGAAAAAGGCCAAAATCATACCTGTTTTTTTTTTTGCTACAATAATCGACTTTTTGAAAGTAATGATTTTTAAACATTTATTGTTTTTTATTATTCCGTAAATATTAATTTTTACCTTGCTTTATGTATCTTTTTGAACAAAAGCTAACGAGATCTTGCTAACATAAGATTAATTTTGTTACCGGAATCATTATTTATTTAATTTGACTGGTATATAGTTACTGGTATATAGTAACTGCACATACATGTATCTCACAAAATTGCTGTTATGTGCGATTAACACACGGATTAATGAGTTTATCAAATAGATACATATATAAAATTTGTCGAATAAAGCAATGCTTGTTATTTCTCTTTATAACTTCTGAAACGTAGCTCGTTACATGCGAGCGTGCGTACGGAGAAAGCGACACGCGTCTTCCCCATAGGAGGCGAATTATCAGTATTACTAACAAGTAACCTAACAGGCATGAAAAATAGGATAGTAGCTTTTGAGCATGATAATTAACTGTACAACAGCATTGTGACACGTGTCATGCGAGTGCAAATTGGATAAAGTAACTGATCGTCCGGCACGATCATGGTAGTCCAATTAAAGAATAATTTAAACGAGAAAACTAATGTACAAATATTTTTTTAACGCGAATACAATATAGAGACAAATTAGGCATCTCGACGATTGAATGCTTTGTTAGCAACCGTAGAGTTTAGATCTTTAATTAATGTATGTTGACGTTGATAGAGAAACTGTAACAAATTAAATCAATCTTTTCGTTAAGGAACTAGAAAAATTTAAATAATCAATAAATTGAAGTTACATTTATTTATTTATAATATATTAAACTACTAATAAACATTGCAAGTTTTTCCGCTTTTTACTCCTGTAAGTATTTATTATACATACAATTTTAATTTTATGAATTTCTAATTAAAACTGTGTGATATATTTTGATTACGACATATTTTGCAAAAAATATTAATAGAATATACAATAAAATTAAAATTGATTTTTTTTTTCAATTTTCAAACAACTTAATTAAGAATTAATTTTGTTACATTTTCTCATACATAATGAAAACATGTTTTTTTCTAAGTAGCTATTTATTTTGTTCCAGGTATGGTTTCAAAATCGGAGAGCAAAATGGCGCAAAACGGAGAAATGTTGGGGCAGAAGTACTATAATGGCAGAATACGGTTTATATGGAGCGATGGTCCGACATTCCTTACCACTTCCGGAAACGATCTTAAGAAGTGCCAAGGAAAATGAATCCGTTGCACCGTGGCTGTTAGGTAAGAGAGAATGCTTCTTCTCTGACAGAACTCTTAAATTAGTATTTTTAAATACGTGAAAATTCTTGAATTTTTTTTTTTTTTTAATTTGGGCCTAGAATTAGTTAATTATCATGACATCCGCAGATCTCTTAATAAAATTGGATAAGATTGCACACTAACATCGGTAATTTTATATTTTTTTATGTATGTAAAAAAATGTATATTATATAATATGTATAGGGCAATATATATCTCTATGAAAATATAAATAAAATATAATCTTTACAAGAAATTTTTATCATTGATATTTATATCAATAATATAAATTTATATATTTATCATTTTATTGATTATTTCAGTAAGCATTTAAACAATAGAAAAAAAATTTTTTTACATTAATTTTGCCATGCATATCAACAAAAAAATAATTAATTAAAACATAATAAAAAAATTATTACCATTAAAAATTGGAAAAGACCTTTCCGTCTTGATAGAAACACTCAAGATTAAAGTGGCCCAACAAATTTCGAATATTTTTTTTCTGTTGGTTTTTACCAGCTCAATCGTCTAAGACAAGCAGCTTTAACCAAGATTTCGAATGTAATCAAGAACTGATTGACTGTGGACCTGTAGGGATGCATCGAAAGTCGCTCGAGGCAGCAGAGCATCTCAAATCTGGCGGAGAGGACAGCGGTAACGATCAAAACGGAAGCGGAAGCAGTCCCAATCATAATCACCATCAAGGAGGACCAACCAGTTCGGAAAGCGGACAGGAGAGTCAGGATGGTATGGGACCTTCATCATCTACGAGTAAGTTCTATTTCGCCTAAATATATATATTAAATCTAGAAAAAATTTAGTGGAAATACAATTGATAAATTTTATATTAAAATACGTTCAAAGTAAAATTACAATTTTTTTTATTGTAATGTACTATTACTATATAAATATCTAATAAAAATTAATATTTGTGCGTTTTAACAAAAGAAGCTAAATTAGAGATTTTAAGATCGACAGTTTGAAATGGATTATATTGTGAAAAGATATTATATTAGTATATTGTCCGTGAGACTTTTGTATTTCCTCTAAAAAACATTTTCTAAGAGATGTCATTATTAACAAAAAATTATTAACATTTTTTTTTTATTATATATAAATTTTTAAACACTTTGATAAAAAGTGAAATATAATTCTAATATATAATAAAGAATGAAAATAGAATATGAAGGGGAAATAGAATATGAAAATTCAATAAAAATATTAAATAAAAAAATAAAAAAATTTCAAGTGAGTATACGCGTCATTGTGTTTACAGGTGTTGTACAGGATACAGAGCAACTAAGAAACGAGAGTATTGCCTGTTTAAGAGCGAAAGCGCAACAGCATCAGCTACAATTGAGCCTGCAACCAACATCGGCACCGCCTGGCGGATCGTATCCGTCGGCACCACAATCCAGCACATTGCACACCTCGGTTTAATCACAATTATATACAAGCTCGTCTCTCCTGATAGTTCCGTGTCCGATATTTTTGCTGTTGATACGGAAGCGCATCGTCCTGCCCGGCAGACTGTCATAGGTGAATCGGCAGCATCGATTTCAAAATCAGTGATATTTTTTTAAGGAGTACATTCGATGAGGATCCTTTCAAGGATCTTACCATATAAGGATCTTACCGGGATCACTTTTGAGATTAATCTCACAGTCAGACTGCAGCGATCGTTGATGATCTCGAATTGATTTCCGATCGATACGATTCTGAGATAATACTACGTTCCTCGCGCCGTTTTCGCGAATTTTTGCAACAATTGAGATTATCCGAATAAATCTTTCGTGAATATTAAAGAGAGATATGTACAAGCACAACGAAACGTGACGAACCAACCGATCGAGCGCCTGTTTTTGCGTTATCATGCCTCGCGCAGCAATTAGACAGGCCTATAAATCGACACGGATCCGTGTAAATCCACCGCAACGACTTGACGTACAATGATAAAACACATTAAAGGGTATCCTCATAATGAGTTTCAAGAGAGACACGAATTGCCGCCGGAAAGAGAATGAACAATGAAACTAATTGTTAAGTTTAATCTTTATCAACGAAGTAATATAGCCTACTGACGATTGGTATAACGTACAATGAAAGATCATAAGAATTACACGTCGTCAACAAATCTTTAGAGAAAAATCTTTCCCTCAAAAAAAAAAAATAAATAAATAAAATCGTTGGCGAAGGGCGAGGCTTGATTATTTCCCGGTTGGTATAAATCGAGAACCGGCAGATAAGAGTGAACAAAACTACCTAAGTAGAATATAATCGCTTTTCATAGTGCGACAGTATATATGTATGCATATATGTGTGTGTATGCGCACATGTAGTATGTATGCACAAGAGACAGAATGAAGAAGCGTGATAAGAAAATTTTCTCCTCAGAGCGTAAATTTGCAACGAATGTTGAGCAACGCAAAGAATGAAGGAAATAGAAAGAAGGAGAGAGAGAGAGAGGTTGTATGAAATATTTAGCAAAAATAACAGATTATATAAACACATCGAAGAAGATAAGCCCGAAGACTTCATATTATACATATACATAACAAGCGCCCCCAAGACTTATAAATTTATGACAACATGCAAGCATCGAAAGTTGAATCGACCGTTAAATTCATGTGTGTATTTGAGAAAAAGAGAGAGATATTATATGTGTAGATGTATATAATAAGCAGAGCAAAATAGAGAGAGAGAAAGAAAAGAGAGAAAGAGAGAGAGAGAGAGGAGAGAGAGAGAGAGAGAGAGAGAGAGAGAGAGAGAGAGAGAGAGAGAGAGAGAAAGAGAGGGAAAAGAAATGTAAGCCAGAGATTTATTAGCGAAGACTTCCTATATCTAAGTACTTAAAGAAAAACATAACTGTTGTCAAATGTGCAATATATCGATATAAGTTCTAGTTCGATAAGATATACTTTAGTAACAGATACGTCTTACGCGAGGTGGTTGCGATAGCGCCGGTGTCTCGTCGGGCGGTTGTTATATAAACGAATTTTGCAATATGCCTCATTGACAATTATACGTATGAATTGAAAGTTCGTGAAATTTTCGCTCGTCTAATTATTATGCTTTTTTGTTCCTGCTGCAAATAAACTCATCTACGTCGTTGCACCGTTGTTTCGGGGCGCCCGCCTGCTGTATATAATTATATAAATAAAGAAATACACACACACGCACACACACACACACACACACGTGTGTGTGTGTTTGTGTGCGCGTGAATATAAAGGGTGACTAAAATTAAATGTTGCGAGACATGCTGAGTCGAGCGAAAATCTTTTCGCGAGTTTGCACTTTTGCAAGATCTTCAAATGACAATATTGAAATACAAAAAGAATATTTGCTTTATTAAATCTTTGCAGAGCAGAAAACAATAGATATTTTTTTTTTTATTGATTGCGCTATGTATTACTTATTTAAATCTTTATTAAGGCGGAGTCCGGATCATTTATGACTTTTATCTTAAAAATATTTTATTAAACTGATATGAGAAAAATAAAACAAGTACTTTATGTGTATATTATATAAAAATGTCAATAATTTACATTTAAAAAATATTTTTCTCTCTTTTTCTTTTCATCATTACATACAAACAGCACTAAAATAATATTTAAAAATATTATACGAATGTTCTTTTAATAACAGATTTTTTGGTCAATTTGGAGATTAGAATTTGGATAATTTTGTTTTAGCGAAAATATCGAAGATCATTTCTTGCAAACTTCAAAATTTTTCATCCTATATTTTTGTAATTAAGCCTTAAATATTAAAATTTTATTAAAATAAACTCTATCTAAAATTAACTAAAAGGAATGTAGTTGTGTTAATCTTTTAATTTTTTTAACAAAATTTAGTTTAGCAAAAACTCTTCTTTTTCAATCACTTATAACTCAAATATTATTAATGTCTTGACATTTTTTTTGTAAAAAAATTATCTTTAAATTAGCCAAAAAATCTGCTATTAAAAGGACTATCCAAGATGTTTTTGGAACATATCTTGTATACACATAATTGATACAGCCTCCGCCGTATAAATATCACGCTGTTCGAAAATTAATGCACTTGGGAATTTTTTGAGTCGATATAAAACTTATTATTCCCATGTATGTTCATTTGATTTCAAACGTGCAGTATACAAATATCATAAAAAAAAACTTCGTCTAATTACTAATATAGCAGTTCACACATAACTTATTGTTAGTAATACTATTTTGTGCTTTTAATTAGACTTTAGATATATGGACATGAATTTTTGACTTTCTTGCAAATTAAGATTTTCGCGAGGACTCAGAAACGACGATCAAGTCAACGACACGAAATTTTGTCTGGCTTAGATCCAATTGTATACACGTAATATATTATTTAAAAAATTTGATTGATGAAAAACGAAGTAATCACATGTTTTCTAGAAGAAAAGAACAAGTCAAGAATCATAATGGAAATAATACCGCTGTTATTGTGAATACATTTAACGATGAGCTCCGGATCTGCAGCGAATTCTCTGTATTTGAATGCTCTAACGCATGCATAGTAGTCGAATAGTAAACGTAAGAAATAAAATTTCTGAACAAATACGCATTTTTTAATTTTCATTACCTTGCTTAAAAATTATAAAAAAAATATTATTTCTGCTAAGAGAAAATGAAAGATTACGGTCAAAACTATAAAAAAATTATAGTATTATAGAATAGATCTCTGTTTCTCAAAAATCAATTTTTCAAATCTTGTGCATCAAGATATGGGTATGAAAATATTTTGGAACTCCTTTTTCTCTATTCTCTCGATTATTATCTCTTTTGCTTCCATTTTATTCAAAAATATTTTGCACATATTTTTTTGATATTTATATTATTAGTTACACAATATTTTTATAACATTTTTAACATAAAATATTAAAACAAATTAAAATATTTTACAATGTTCTTGTAATTTATTTTTTTAAATTTTTCTCAGAATAAATTTAAATGGATATTATTATTATTGTATTATAATTTTATTTCTATAGTTTTCTTTTTAATGTCATAATAATTCCTATAGCTCTAACAATCTTACTTGTTGGCTGAAGTAGTAGAAATCCGAGATTTGAAAAACGTATCTCTAATCGCGTGCCCTAACCGCGTGTCCTACTCGCGTGCCCTAATCACGTGCGCTACTCACGTGTCTTAATCGCGTATCATAATCGTACCTCTTGCTACGCATTTTGACCAGTATATGATCGTCTATTTTGCGTAGCCTATATCCATTCTTCGGGCCAGTTAGACCTACCTTTGTTGCTCCTGGCCACTTTCTGGATCGATCTCTAACTATAGATCGAGAAAGGAGATGCACACTCCTTTTATTGTCGGTTATTTATTATGGCCGGCAGAGAAGCGCAAGAACTTTCTTGCTCATAAGAAGATAAACACCTTCTTTTGCCGAGTAATTATTATCATCGGCAGATGTGCGTGAATATTTCACGCTCGATGACGATCGTGCAACTTTACGATCGTTCGTTAGATATTTATTTTAATATAACTTTAGTTTAACTGAGATAAAGCCAAATTATCAATCGAAAATTTGATTAAAAAATAATGATAAATATATAAATTTAATTAAAATTTATATATTAATATATAATTTATTTAATAATATAATAATGGATATATAATATATAATAATATATAATATTAATTTGTACAATAAGAGATAATAATATATAATTTATAATAAAATAAGATTGATTTACACAATATTTATGTCATTTGTTATCATATTAGATTAATATATTAATTAATTTCATTGATTAATCATTTGGTCTCTCAGTTAAACCAAAGTTTAAGAACAAAGTCTACAAACAAATTCTACAAAATGGATGAGCTGTAAGAAATTAGGATGAAATCGCCGCGCGTTATAAGAATGATATACTACGACACGTATAATTAATAAAACTACTACCGTTTTTTATTCAGTAAATTAGATAAAATTTACGAATTGAAAAAAATATTTTCTATAATCTTTCTTCTTTAATTAAATTAAATTAAATTTATTTTTACAATAGATGCATATTAAAAAGAACTTATTAAAAGTTATTCAATTTAATCTGTTTAAGCTCATTCATTTAAAAGTAACGGATTTATTACAATCTATAATCTAGAATCTACATCTACTATCTCTACGAATCCGTTACTTTAAAATTAAATAAAAGTTTATCACTCACCGGCACTGATGCGCAACAGCGGAGATTTGGTCTTGAGACTACGTTGTCTGTAACATACAAACAAAAAAAAATCTAAATTATAACAGTGCACAAAATATAATTAATATTTCAAAAAATTATTATTTTACGTGCCAAATTATAAAAATTATAAAAATTTAAATCGGATGCATCTGCTTATCGTACACATCGGATTTATATCCGATACGTACGATAAGTAGATGCATCCGATTTAAATTTTATAATGTGGGACGTAAAATAATAATTTTTTTAATAATAAGATATTTTTCTTCAATAAAAAAAACATCGGACTTATATAAAAATTTTCTTTCTTCCTAATTTCCTCTTGTCATTCAAATAAATAAATTTATTCAAATGCTAAGATTAAATTAATGTACGCAATTTTTAACAACCAATATATAAATAAATAATTACCCTTGGGTTGCTCCGCCGGTGCAGGATGCCTCTCCTAGGCCTCCTCCTCCTCTCAGGATGTTAGGGTCGCTACGTTGATCTGTAACATGCAAATAAAAGATACAAATTATAACACAGCTCAAAATAATTTAAAATAATATTTTAAAATATTTATTATATGTATTGAATTTTATATTCAATGCATATAATAAGCAAGATTAATAAAATAATTTTATAAATTTTGAAAAACACTATTAATAACTCTATATTAATAACTAATAATTTCATATAAAAAGTTGTAATCTAAAAGTACAAATTTTTATAAAATCATAGTTTTTATATAAAAATCTGTTTCTTTAATTTTCTCTTGTTTAAATCATATAAATAAAAAATCAAATTTCGCGATTAATTGTTTAATTTAACTACATGTATGCAATTAATAAGTAATTAATATGCAAATAACAATTTATTTACCATAGGGTTGCTCCATCGGTGCCCGATGCCTCTCCTAGGCCTCCTCCTCCTCTCAGATTGATTCACACGCGCGATCCTTTAAACGGCACTCCCGCACTTTTATTAAAAGATACTTCCGCACTTGTACGCGCGATACTTTGAACGACACTCCCGCATTTTCGAATTTCCGGCACAATGACGGGACACGAGACCGACGCCGCGACGCGAAAACCGTCCGCGGCACGTTGACGGAACCGACGCCACGATAAGCCATCCGCGACACGATGACAGCTTTAACGATACGACGAGCCGTCCGCGGCACGAAGACAGCAACGACGGCGTTGGGTGCTTGGTTTTCCCCTTCACAGTAAACCTTTAGAGACCTTAAGGCTCTTAAGGCACCGTCCAGGTACTAAGCTCTCCCACCACGGCAAGGTTACACCCTAGGAGGGTATTATACGTATATAATTTTGCAATATGATATATATATATATATATATATATATATATCATATTACAAAATTATATACGTATAACGTGAGATTATATTTAAGAATAAGTAATGTAATAAATTACTCTCTGTATATTATTGTTCCGTATATCGCTCGATATTTTCTTACGCCTTTTTAGAAAGGGAGAAAGAGAGGGAGAGTGTGAGAGAGAGAGAGAGAGAGAGAGTTAATTATTAATTATAACAAATTATCTCTCGATCCTTGTCCCGATCACGTTTAAAAAAAGAATTTGACGTCTCGAACTACTATATCACTATTCAAATGTCGCCGTGCGAATGATAAGTGGGAAAGGAATTGAACAGAACGTTTCTCCCACTACCACAATACTATTTAAGTGTCGTCGTATGAATGATAAAAAAGCCTTAAAACGTAAACAATAGCGAATGTTTACGTCGCCAAAACCGAATATCATATTATTAATTCGCTGCCGAAATATTTTTCGTACTGTGATGTATATACAAACGGAATATTATATTACACAGAAATTTTAAATTATAAATTAATTATTAAATTAACAATTAATATATCACAGCGCTTATCGTTAATTACTCGGATCTGCGATTCGACTATTTTATTGGGCGATTCTCAATCCGAATCATATTTAAACCATCGAAAAATTGAACGATAACGCATTGAATAAAATATATTTAATTTTAAATATTTTTAAAGAAACAATTGTTATTTAGAGAGAAAGACAGAGGGAGAAAAGAGAAGAGGAAGAGAGAGAGGGAGAGAGTTAATTATTAATTATAACAAATTATCTCCCGATCCTAGTCGCGATCGCGTTTAGAAAAAGAATTTGATGGAGCGTCTCGAACTACTATATCACTGTTCAAGTGTCGCCGTGCGAATGATAAATAAGAAAGGAAATCAACAGAACGTTTCTCCCACCACTACAATACTATTCAAGTGTCGCCGTATGATAACGAAGCCTTAAAACTTAAACAATAACGAATATTTACGTCACCAAGGCCGGATATCATGTTATAATTAATTCGCTGCCGAAATATTTTTCGTGACGTATATATATATATATATATATATAATATATATATATACAGAGTGTCCGAAAATTCGCACAACACCCTTTAAGGAAAGGTGGAGGGTGTTATTCTGAACAAAAAAGTCCTGTATCATATTTTTCTATAATGCTTAATAAAAGAGTTATTATTGAGTGAAGTCTGGCCTATCATCGCCGATCTTTAGCTGGACGCACGATCGGTGAGCCGCGCGCCTGGTAGTGTGCGTGAGCGCTCAGATGTTTATGACAGCTCACCGACGTGCGCCCGGCTGAAGATCGGCGATGATAGGCCAGACTTCACCCAATAATAACTCTTTTATTAAGCGTTATAGAAAAAAATGGCACAGGACTTTTTTGTTCAAAATAACACTCTTTATGTTTCCTTAAAGGGTGTTGCGCGAATTGTCAGACACCCTGTATATATACAAATAGAATATTAAATTACATAGAAATTTCAACTATTTAAATTAACGATTAATATATCACGTAAGGCATGAATGGAACATTACGTTACTTATACATGAATTTCTTTCCTGTAAGAGATCCGTGCGAAAATTCTGATTACCACCGAGTTTCTCGGTTTTACCGTAGTTTGCGACAAAACTATTAACGCGTTAAAAAAAGATACATTTATAATCTATTCAGATTTTTTAATCTAAAAGTTGACTAAATTTATGTTAAAAATATTTTATAGTTTTTTTTCTCATGGCAACTTTATGAGTAAACACTTAGAATGGAATAAAAATTATTTAAGAAAAGCATTTCTTATTAAATAACTATTCTGAAATGTCAAACGCGTTTTATAACTTTTTAATAATATATATTTTACACGTATATTACCCCTTGGTGTGGTAATTTTATTTCTTTTTGTCGCTTAAAGAATACAAATAAGATTTGGAGATATTAAAATTTTTATGCGACACGTATGCGAAAAGACAAATTTTTTTTCAACACGTGCTGTTAATCTAAGAACGTCCCTTTTGCAGAACCTGATATTTATTCATCCCGTTCGCGGAAGATCTCGGTACGTTTCTTATCTGCAGATCACTTTCATCGGCTGATTCTAATATAACAGCCAAGGTCCTAATTGCATCATACTGTCTCTAGACTACATGCCGAAGAGCGACGATGAACTTGGACAAATATTTTATAACGTGCGTGCGATCCATTGCACTTAGAACATGTCTTGGAACGTACGACTGATTTCGTTTAGTCTGAGTTTGCCGAATTAGATTGTCGCTGTCCAGGTACCGTCAAAAATTGATCGCGATCAGCTCGAATTTGCCCCTTGCAGTGTCAATTAGGCCTATTATGAAAAAATTGAAAGCGCAACGGCGATTTGCAATCTCAATTTACTTAACGATTTTGCAATTTACGCTTTCCAACAAACATATATATTTTGTACAAGTTACAGTAATTGTAGACTCTGATTGCCTCTATACATGCGTACATTTTAATACGTGCATTAAAAATAAAATCTTGAAAACTATTTCTTTCTTTCCTTTATCACGTTTAAAAGTTTTAAAAATCTTTTTTAATAATTTCAAACAATTGTAAAAAATTTATTTGTTATTCAAAATTGATAAGATGTCTTTA
The DNA here is from genome assembly GCF_021464435.1 of Cataglyphis hispanica. NCBI lineage: Eukaryota > Metazoa > Arthropoda > Insecta > Hymenoptera > Formicidae > Cataglyphis > Cataglyphis hispanica. Next base: position 2,284,197 of record NC_065974.1, read on the forward strand.
TTCTCCCGCATCTGGGCAAATTCTAAGCATGATAAAAAGATTGAGATAATTAAATAATTAATCACTCACAGTCAAATATTTTAGATGAGCAGCGATAATCTCTCCTGATTAATTCGTTACAGCTCCTACGATGATCTTCGATGATCCTCGATGATTGTGAATGTCTTCCTCGATACATGGACGATGCGCACCGATGATTCACACACGCGATAATAAAAGGAGCGAATCAATATGTCGGGCGTCCTAACCAATTCGACGCGATCGATATCGGTCAATAGATAATACCAATCGATAATTTAAATTACTCAATTATTACCGACCGTAGATTCACTCGGCACTCCGTACATTATCGCGCGCGATACTACGCAAAAATTCGAAATGACGCGCCATCATGGACGCGCGGATATTTGGCGCGCAAATGTCGTAGATGAGCGCGATCGCATATCAATGAAATCCGCCGCGGCGACGAAATCTCTCTCTTGCTCTTCTGCATGCTTCTCGATGCTTCTCGATAACCTGAATGCTGAACGACACGACTACATCGCGTACGTCGCGAAATATCTGCTTATTAGAAACTAATTAGTCGTTGCTTCGACGGAGCATGGAATGCATCGATCACGCATATCGAGAAACACGGTTAATTACGATTAATCGCGAGATCGCGCAAGCCGATTAATGATTAACAGGTGATACCTGCCACTAAAATCGGCATCCTCGACGTTCGCCCGGATGCGAAATTCGTCCGGGACGGATTAAAAAGACGCGAAAAGACGGAGCGGTCGCGATTCCGACTGCACACCGGCGACGCACGGCTTCGAGTAATGGTCCGGTTCGAAATTGAGTCACGTGACCGCGACTAATTTCACACGACTACGCGACATAACTCCCTAGCGGTTAACACATAACTATACGTACATATAATATTTCAAATACTATATTAATTGGATGTTATATACAATCTATATATATTATAATTTCTCTCTATAATGTACGTATGTACACTGTGGCCACGTTATTTCTCCCGCATATTTTCTCATATAAAGTTGAAAATATTTGAAACCTACTCGCACATCTAAATATTTGTGCACTATGACTGTTGATTAAAAAAATATACCGCACTATCAAGCTTAGTGCAAATATTAAGTATATGTACACATGTATACTTATAGCATATGTGTACTATAGAGAGAAATTACAATATATATTTCTTAAATTGTTATATATAACATTCAATTAATATGAATTTGAAGCACCGAAAGAGAAAGAGAGAGAAAGAGAGAGAATTAATTATTAATTATATCAAATTATATCTTCCTTCTTTGTCGCGATCGCGTTTAAAAAAGATTTTGACGGAGCGTCTCGAATTACTATATCACTGTTCGAGTGTCGCCGTGCGAATGACGTCGGAGTCGTGGCACGTAAACACCAGCGCGCTAATGTTTACGTCTCCAAGGCCGAATACCATACTATGTTATTGTAATCATTCCCTACGGAATATTTTGCGCACTATGACATATATATGGGCGGAATATTAAATTGTAGCATATTAAAATACAAATGAATTATTTATTAAACGATTATATAGCACGGAACTTATCTTTATATTAATTACTGGATTCTACTCGAATTTGATCGTTTTATTCTGCGTATTCTTTGTAATTACTAATAAATTTAATAATCTTATATATTGTTAACAGTTCAATAAATTTGAAAAGATTTTTTTAATAAGTAATGCAACATTAAATCGATCACATTTATTATTTATTACCTAATACATGTATTATATTTATTTTTTCTTCAGCAATCAGGTCAAACCCACTAGAAACCAACAGAAATTTAAATAAAATTTCTTTCCATAAGTATTTTACTATTAAAGATATTCTAAAATTCGGAATTTCTTTATTTTTCGTGTCATTCATATGTGCATATACACTATATGAATACAATATATGTATATATCATTAACTTGATATAAAATAATAAAATAATTAATTTTTCGCTTCAAATAAATTAAATAATAATAAATTAATTAAATAATTAAATTAAATAATTGTTCTCTTAATTTTTTTATTATTTATTTTTTAAATGACTCCTCATATATCATGAAGATTTATCAATATTAATTAATAGAATTTTTATATTTTATGAAAAATTTTACAAGAAAGACTAATTATATAAGATTATATTAAACTATAAAAACAAAATAGGCATCGTGATATTGTGTTACCATTTTTGCAAAGGAATGAAATAAACATTATGACTTAAAACTATTAAGATTTTACATTTAATTGGTATATTTCTTTATATATAGATACATGAAAGATATCGATGATATATAATATATTAATTGGACATTGATTCCTGCAGAATGGTTATGCTTCGAGCATCGAAAACATCGATATATTGAATATTTACAAAAGTACAAAAGCTTACAAAACATCGATTACTATACAGCAAACTCTTCTAGTCACCTTTCATAACTTCCTTTTTCTACACATCGAAAACTAGTTTTAATGGCGGCATAAAGCCGATATAATATAGTTTTCTATTCGTCTAAATTGTAATAATCGTATCATTTTTCTAACTTAGAAAATCAGACTTTTAGTTTTCCGGGAGCAATTAACTAGCTATATATTCACTGCTTATCTAGGCCTTTTATGTATTTATTAATAACGGTAGATATTATTTTAATGGATAAAAAATCATTCCTTTTGATCTGAATAAACAATGTTGTTTATTGTTTAAACACCACAAATTTTACGTATTCTTACGAGGTGTTAATTATCTTATTCTTATCGCATTTTTTTCGTTCAAGATAAAATTATTGATTCTTATAAATAAAATAAAAAATGTATAGTACTAAAACATATGCTACAGATGATTTGCTGCATTATTTTGATTCAAACAATGGACAGGAACTTTATGAATGTCTCGTCTTGCTTTAATATTAGATTACTATTGCTAGCAAGATTTTGTGAAATTAATTATGCTTAATTGCTGTTGATTTTAATTAACAAAATATATATTGCAGCTTGTATTCCAAGTAAAATTTGCCTTGCATAATTTATTAGAGTAATTAATATACAATATTAATAAAACATTGTATTAGTTTACAAGTATTTTATCTGCAAGCCAAATTAGCACCTTTGTCAATTTATATGTCTTTCAATTGATATGTCTTTTATAAAAAATAATAAAAAATTATACGTATATGTTTCTTTAAAAAAGCATATTCATTCAATATGCATTATTCCGTTATATAATTATGTATTGTTTTCCATTGCAAAATTATTTGTATTAATCGTATTTTATCAATTTCACATAATTTGTAATTTAAAAATATCTTTCTAATCAAAAAATTTTAATAATAATTGCAAATATTCAAAGTATGCTACTAATAATCATACATTCAACTTTTTATAAATGCAATGTTTGTTTCAGAAATGTTGATGTTATTTTTACATCCAATTAATTTTTTATTTTGCAAAGGTATTATATATTAAAGGTTAATTTTTTGCGCAAAATTTTTCTAAAAATGTATAAATATTAAAAATTTCGTCCGATTTGTCAAATCCTTATAATGTGCATTTTGTAAAGAATATTATATAACATTAATATATTTTTAATATTAATATAAAATTCCTGTAAGCGTTTTTCGTAATGGTGTTTAATTCGTCGTGTAAAGTTTTCGCATAAAAAATGTCTGTATTCAATATATTAATGTACCAAATTTTACATAAAATTTGCTGGACAAACCTTTATGTATCTTTCCGTATTATATGTACGATTGGAAATTACATGTGTAAAAACGCTTTAGTAAATCAACATATCTTTTACGAATGATATCAAATTATTAATGAGATATACATACTTGTAAATGATATTGAGGAACATTATTTGTGTTTATAATTATAATAGATTACCTACATAATTTGTTTTCAAAATGCGATTAATTCTTAACAAAAGATTTTGGTGAGAATGTGTTAAAAAATGATTTATTTATCGAGTCTTTTTTCAGGGTTCATGGAGGTTCTAATGGCGTTCTCGAGAATCTTCCTTATGAGTGCTATGTCTGCGTGTTTCTTGACCACTGGGTGTAACAGGTCGTCGTTTTGATCTTTTGAATTTGGCAATATCTTCGCCGAATACGTCGCCAGTTCGAAGAGCGGATATCAAGTCATCGAATTCGCCCTTGTTGTCATTTTGACCGTTACTGTTTGCTTCGTTCTTTTTGGTCAGCGATATGCTGTTTAAAATACCTTCTCGCGAATTCTTCCTTTCTATTGTTCTCTTTCGAAGCTGCAATAATAATTTTAATGTCGCGAGAAAGTTTTGTGAAATTATATAGCGAGTAAGATAAAGTGTTAAATATAAATTAAATATAAACGATATGAATATATATTTATTAATTGCAAGATAGAATTGCTTACTTCCTGTTCCTGTTTTGCTCTACGTTCCTCTTCTTCAACCTTCTTTCTCATGTTTTCTACATCCTGTCTCGCTTCAGCCAGAGCTTGCAGGAAATTTTCAAAAATGCCGAAGAATTCATCTGGTTGAACACCAGCCGAATCCTCACCAAATAATCTCACTGCTCGATCAAACTATTTCAATAAAGAAAGATTATTTTATTAAATACAATTATATAATTGTCATATAGAAAGAGATTCAACAAAACATTATAACGCGTGATATATTACAGTTATATACTAAGTAAATAACTTACATTACTTGTTATTTTCATATTATTGAGACAAAAAATTTTCCCTGAAACTAAAAGTTTGCCATAATCATAATTGATATTACAAATATTCTTACTCTAGTCTTCATGTCTTGGAATAAGTCTTCAGCCTCTGCTAATCTACATGTGGCTTGCGCCTGGAAGTCCCTCATAGCTGGTAAAAACATATCACCCTGAAGTACCTGAGATTGACCTCGATGAAATTCTGAAAAATAAATAAAATAAAAATAGCACAAACAATATAATTAAAATCATCTATTTTCTTGTTTCATACATTCTCACATGCTTGTTAAAAACTATTACCAATTTTGTAGAGATACAGAGAAAAGAAAAATTTTATAAATAATAATAAGAGCAAGTAAAGAAGTTCTTAAATTATTTCCAATTACTTGTCTCTTTTTATTCAAATTCCAATTAATTTACAAAAGTCGATTATATAATTTTTATTACCTATTTCTCTCTGAACATCCTGCAGTCCATTTTTGAGATTAGCGACCTCCTTTTGTAGGTCAGCCATACTGACTCTAGCTGCTGTCCTAACATGCGGCATATCCTCTTCGATATCCAAGACCTCTCTGAATCGAGCTTCGAGGATTTGCACGAGATAATGTAACAAAGTTGTACCCTTGGAGCAAGAAGACTTTGTGTCAACTAGACGATTTAAAGAAGCCAATCGAAAGCCGCATGCGTTACCCCGCGCGTTTCCGCGGTTTACGTAATTTCCTAACGCCAAGACTAATTCCAAAAGTTTTCTGAGTCTTCTTGATCTGGCCACTTGCCGACTTGCTTCTAGAACTGCTCGCATCCTCGGCGTCAATTCCGCGATGCTAGCCGCAAATTTCTTTTTGTAATGCAGAGAACGCAATCTCTGCTCATAATGCGGCACTCTAAAAACAAAAATATATGTTTTGTTTATGCATGTTTTATTGATTTGCACATGAAAAAATTTGGGTAAATCTTGATCTCGATGTTTAAGTAAATATAATAAATAAGTTTATCTTTATAGTAGTAATGGCTAGGAATGCTGCACTTATTTCGAAATTTTTAGCGAAACCAAATAGTAATACTGATCGTAACTGATAATAACGAGCAAATATAAATAAAAAAAAAAATAAACACATAAATAGGATATAACAAAAAAAAATGATAAAAGTAAGTACAATAATTGTGATTACTTAAAATGCATTTTCTATGATATATGTCAAAAAGAAAGTAATTCGTGAGGTGTAAATTAATGTCAAGATTTATCAAAATTCGAATTCATGAATAATTAAAAGTCCAATCAAGATGGCTCAAAATAATCATTACAATATTTTTCAGTCTAATAATTTAAAACTAATTTCAAGTTAATAGCATTGAAAATGCAACGCACTTTGATATTTGATACAAAAAATTGTCAGCTCTGTTCTGCAATTCTTTCTGATGGATATCTAACGAGGCGGCCTCCTCCGAGGATGGTATGTATTTGAGCAACTGCTCCACCATATCGATATGCAAAATATTCTGTTGATCCATTGACAATATCGTCCTAGTGATTTCATTATCAGACATCTTCAATTTCGACAATAGTATCGTGCAGTTTTGTGCCCTTCTCGAATCGATCACTGACATCGTTTTCTTATTTTTTCCTAGTGTCCTTAAGTCTTCTATCGAGCCCTCCGTGGAGACACCATTCTTTTGATATGCGCAAAAGATTTTGTCGATGGACTCGAGATCCATTACATTATAAAGTTTAGTATCGTCCAACTCGGACCATATTGTGCCTTGCAATTTTTGCTCAGGTATTTTCGACCAGTTAAATGACTTCAAAGGATTACTCGGCTGAGGAACGTTTTTTATTATCTCCACCTGAAATATTTAATTTAAATTATGCAAATAAAATTATCTAATTAGCCGCAATTATTAATTATATTTTTCGACGCATCTAATTGTATGATATATTACATTACGTAATACATATAAAAAATTGATTGTTTAGTTTAATGACATTTTACATATATATAATTATTATTAATAATATATAGTTTTTTATATAGTTATTAATATTATTTATTATTATTAATTATAATAATTTAAATAATATAATAATAACCTTCATTGGTGGAGGAGCAATCGGCATTAAACAAGGAGGGGGTGGTGGTGCTAATGGAGGAGGTGGTGGTGGCGGTGGAGTAGGTTTTGTCTCAACCTTCTCAAGTACTTCATCTTCCACAATTTTCAAAGTAGCTTTTGCATCGTCTGGTAAACTTCCCGAAGCTACCAATTGTTCTAGACGCTTTCTTTCAGATTTCTCGTTGTTAATTTGTCGTGACAATGTCTCAAGATTATCTTGCAATTCAGAGATTTTTTGTTTTGTTTCTATGTGCATCGACGTCTCTTTCTCGAGACGTTCTTTGATTCTTGCTAAACTAGCCTCCATATCTTCCTACAAAATAAACATTAATTTAGCGATGGTTATATAATCTAAAATATTTTCATTAATTATATGTTCAAATTAACAAAATTATTATAATTAAATTATTACAATAAAAAATTATTATAATTAAAAACTGAAGAAGTTTTATAATAATTGAAATAAGTTAGAAAAACATATATATATATATATATATATTTATAATTAAAATTTTGCTACTTTCAAAAAAAAATAAAGAATTGATTATGTCTGATTTTTAAAAACAATATTGATTTTAAATCGTACTTTCTCTTGAGTTCTCAGATCTAATTCCTGTTCTTTCTTAGCTAGTCTTGTGGACATATCTAAATTTTCGCGCTCCAACTCTTCTGCCTTTTTTCTTGCTGCTACAAGTTCCTCTTCTTTTGCGAGAAGATGGACAATTTCTTTTACATTTATTTCGATCGGAGCTACATCAGGATTTCTTATCAAGCCTGTCTCGTTGCTTTCGGATTGTAGAACGATTTGCTGAACGATTCGATCGAACAACAACCAATGTTGAGGATGTGAACCGTAATCCACTAAAAAAAAGTAAGCAGCATTATGATATATTTTATATATCTTATCATGACACAATCTGTTGATCCAAGAACTTACATGGCAATAAAAGACAATGTTCAAGCAAACTAAGAAGATGAGGATAAGCAGCAGTATGACTGAGCTTTCGTCGCAAAAGATCGAACATGGCACTAGCACTCTTAGTATCCACATGCTCTTTCTCAAATTTCCTGGCAAGTTCCTTCTCGTCTTCATTTCGTACCATTTCAAAGAAATCAAGATGCCTATCGAGTGTCTCATTTTCATATCTTCTCAGTTTCTCGATGATAGGCTGAATGCCCAGCATCAGTAGCTCGTATCTCAAGTGCAGTCTAAATTCTAATGTCACCTGACCCGGCCCATAGTTTAGCACGGCATTAATAAATGACATGATTGCCGTCTTCAGGGACAGATTGTCCTTATAGGCGCCAAAGTTTTTATCGAGATTATTAATTATACATTGGAAGCGCGTTCTCTCGGAATGATATTGTTGGAAGTGCAACATAGCTTCTAGGACCTTGCGGTGACCTCCGGGCACTAAACAAACTGCGCCGAGGATCTCTAATACAGAAATTTTTGTCTTTATATTCTCAGTCGCCAGCGACTGTGATATCGTGTTAATTGCCGTTGGATGCGCCAACACATGCGCTCTACCATTCTAGAAAAAAAAAATTAATTATATATAATGAAGAAGAAATAGCGGTAAACATTTAATTTCTTTCGACGAAATTAGAAGTATAAGAGATTAATCAATTAGTTTGCACATCTTTATTAAAAAGATATAAGAAAATTAAATAAGTTGTTTATTTGATTTTTTTAAGACAATATAATTTATGCATATTATTAATAAATTTTATTACACAACTTAGTAAAAACGGAACTTACCGAATTATTCATTAAAGCTTTTAAACATCCTATGACACTGGTATGGAGATTGCTATTGGCCGCCTCAGCATTCATGGTTTCTAATACTTGTAAAAGAGCATTTAAACCATCTAATTCTATAAATCTGAGAACGAAACTATGCGGCTGCGTTCTCAAGGCAGTCTTTAGAGCTTCGGCTTGACGCATTTGATTCGATATCTCCTCATCTTCCTCTGGAAAAGGACTCTGCAAAGAATATTCGATATGCTTATCATATATTATTATTTAAAAAATAAAATTTTGAAAAAATTTGCGATATAATTTTTATAATTTTCTGAAAAAAAATTATTAATATTATTAACTCTAAATAGTCTAAATAGTATTGCGAATTTATATACGCGTAACATAAAAATACATATTTCTAGAAGACTATATTCTAGTTAGCGATTTATTAATTTGTTCAATTTTTTTTTAATTCTTGATTCACATTAGTAAGAAAACTTTTAAAGCAAAGTGCAATTGTATCATTACTGTAATAAATAAAATTTGTAAAAGAATCACAAAATATTTATTGCAAATGTTTATTGCAAATATTGATATTGTATTATTAAATACTATATCTTAATTTGAGTTAGAAAATTTTAATATATTTAGTATACTAAATTTTTTTTGTATTACAACATTAAATGCAGTCTAAAATGTCGAATACATTTTAGAAAAAAGATGATCATGTGTCAATAATTAATTATCCATTCTATTAAACAATCTTGTTCACTTACGCTTGCTATCGTCTTCAATCTATTGATATAGTCTTCGGGATCGCCGCTCAGATCAGTTGTCCGCAAGCCCCCGTTCTCCAACGTACCATTACCTTTTCTAGAACAATATATCTGCCACTTTTTATTTGCCGGAAGTGCTAAAACCGCCTGTCGATTGGCTTGGGTTAAGTCTAATTCGTCGACGAGTTCGAGGAACATTTTATTTAGCTCTTCCTCGGCCGGCATTGGCAAGGTAGGTGTCATCGCTTGTAGCGTGAGCGTACCCGTGTGTTCCACAACGCAATACGTGATTTCCGGTGGCTCGTCATCCTGCAAAAAAGAGCAATTGAATCAGTTCTACATCCTGGCTATTACAGATCATACATGTAATACTGTCTCAATAAACATAAAAAGATACAAACTGATTTATATTGTATATATATATATATATATATATATATACTATTATATGTGTTTATATTGCGTAAATTATATTTAAAAAATTAGTTACGCGCACATATGTGTGTACAGACTTTCGTGATAGCATCGCGATCAATAATGCAACTTGCTGTTGCCGCAGTTCCTTGCGCTGTGTGTAGATTTCACTTTCAACTATAATAAAAATTGTGAAATTTTTCATATATTTTTCTATTGAATAAATTATTGTAGTAATTTGATTATAATTTGATTATAATTTGATTAAATGTTTATGAGAATGAAAAAGAGTTACAATCGAGGATATGCAACTAACACTTAATTTTATTGTGTTATGTACAAATATATGTAATAAATTTTTGAATTTTTTTATTGTCGCGTTTATAAGAGAATGTTGTCTATGATTCTATGGCCACGGTATATATAAGTATACAAGATATTAATTTTATATGTATGTGTATGTGTATGTGTATGCACATATTAAATTTGTACCGGTTTAAATTTTCAAAATTTATTTCACTTTACGGTCGTTCTCATTTCGTTTTATTCGCAGTCAACAAGAAACGGCAGCAAAGGTCAGGAGCGCTGAATTCCTAAGGTACTTTCACACGTGACTAGAAAATTATTTATTCCCGTACTCGGGTCGATTCTGGGGTTTATTCTTTGTAAACATTATCTCTACGTGGTTGTCATGACATATATTACATATATGCTCGGCGGAATCGTTCGACGTTTCTCTCATAAGGATTTTGCATGCGTGTTCTTCGCCTCATATGAGACAGACGCCTGCACGCACGTGACCGCTACAACACGAGGAACTACAATCAAACGTGATACTCAACTAGCGTGCACGTGAGAGAAAAGAAAAATTCATGTCATTAACTTATATTTCTCTCTTTTTTAATTTATCAATTTTGTTAAAAAATTATTTTAATAAAAAAAAATTCTATTTTTATAAAAATTGTAAAAGCATACTTGTTTTTATGGTTTTAGTATATTCTTTTTCAATAATAAAATATATTTTTAAGAATTTTTGTAAAAAATTGCTTTTTTTAAACCAGAAATGTTTAATTTTTGTAAAGATTTTATTTTTATATGTAAGTATTGTGTTATTTTAGCTGCAGAGAAAAATTTATATCTAGCGGTTTTTTTACACTGATATCTTTGTTAGATTTCATATAACTTTACAAAGTAAATACATATATAATATTTATAGTTTCTATAATTTAAATATAATTACTTTTCTTTATAATTTCATATCATTGCTTTATATATTTTTGTGATTTTTTTTTGTAAAACAATTTTTACTTTGATTAAAAAGAAAGATATATATTTGGAATCTTTCTTTTTTAATTTTTGATATGTTTATAAAATCTTTAATATAAAAAATTTTTTTTATTCTAGAAAATGATACGCTACAGCATATGTTTTTGTAGTGAGAAGAGTTCGTTATTGTGAAAAAATATTATAAAATATTATAAAATATTATAAAATATTAACATGAGACGTGCTATGATATTCCTACGTTCCGTCAGGTAATAAAATGAATCAGTGGCACTACAATAGGTATTAGACTGCAATTAGGCTCATATTTTATATCCCGTTAGACGCGTTGCAAATCGCAATTTACAATAGACTCACTTGGCACATTGCAGATGCTAATCTAATCGTTGCGCGTTGTACGTAAGTCTTTATTGTCCTCCGCGAAAATTATGCTGTCATGCTGGTAAAATGAAACAGATGGACGATAAATAGGAAATAATGCGGATGCTGCTGCTGAACTTCGTAGAACATATTGTAACTATAGGAGATTATGCTTTATTTTTTACTCCTTCCTTTTCCAAAGTTATTTGTAATCTTGTCAAGATTATCAATATAGTGTGTTATAAAATGTTTCTAAGCAATCTGGTTATATTTTAGATGCGTGTTTTAACTTTAATAAAATAAAATGCATTTAAGTCTTGTTTTATAATATTCCAGTCTATTTATAGACAAATAATATTTTCAATTAAACGTGTTAAACAAACCTGTTCCCTACTCTTTAAATTAAATTAATATCATCATATTTTACTTTTTCTTATATATTTGTGAAAATTATTCTCTTCTCGATATATTTGTTTTTTTAAGATCTTTTAACTCCTCTTTTAGATCTTTTTAGTTCCCCTTGCTATCGCGTGTGAAAACAAACTCGTAAAAACTGTGCAACATTTTAAAAACGATATTATCAGCAAAATACGACTTCCGAATCTCTATCTTTACTAACCACGCCTGACTAGTTCCCAGAAAAGAGAACTGGATGTCCTTACGAAACGATCTTTGTCTCTCCTCTTTTTTTATTATTCCGAGTTAAGTATTTTACTGGTTTTGCCCTTGGTTTATCAGAAAAAAGACTACAGAATCCTAAAGAGTATTAGATATATGATTATATTCGCAAATAAAATATAGTCGGTCTTCAGCCAGAACCTCTTGCGGCGTCGAAAAAGTAAAAATCAATTGAGATAATAAAATCTGCAGATCACAGAACCGACCAAAGCTGACCATTTGTAGATTATGTTATGTTTCTGGAGGAAACGGTATATACCGATTTTCTTGGCTCAATCGACCATCGCGGTCACGATGTCAAAGACCTCGAATGTTCGTGTTTGCACGAGAGGGACATGCCAGGTCTCATGACGCTGCAAAACGCCGTTAATGCTGTCCTTTTTTTTTACATATGATATATATTTTGCAAAAATATATTATTTATTAAACAAGAAATAGTATTTAAATTAAGTTTGCTGTGAACTTTTTTTGCACCGCTGCTTTTTCCTTTAAGAATGCATTTATTCTCTACGAAATTATTACATCATTAAAATTATATATATACGTGTTTAATATTGTAAATAATACAATTTGCAAATATATTGAAAATATATTGAAAATTATTAATACTATTAAGTCAAGTATTTTAAAAAACTACCAAAATATTTCATGAATTATAAAATGCAAATATAAAATAAAATTTTGTTTTTTATTTAATTTTGTATGAATTTGGCTATAATTAGCTTCTAAATTTTATTGTAAAGATGTGTATATATATAATGGAATCTCATAATAACGCACTGTACAAGGCTTTGAAATGCTATAATAAGGTTACCCGACATTACGATGATATTTACTGTATTTAAAAAAACATACACAAGTGGAAGAAAGCAGCAATCTGAAAACTAGAATAGGACATGTGCGACTTTTACAAAGGTCGGTGATGTCAAGACACAGTGCTTGGCATGCGGAAAGGATTTCCTAGTAACATATCTCACTAGGTTGCAGATAAATGAAGATAATTGGCGAGTATCACGGAGAAATCTTTAAAGTTGTTGCAACGTTGTCCAATCTTGATCATAAATTTTGCACTTGCATGACGTGCAATGCACAATAGCCTAAAGCAACTTGCACGAGAAGTTTTTTTACGTTATAGTTAGATTTCTGTCTATTAATTTTTCCATCGAGAATGTAAACACACAATCACGATTTCTAATTGAGAAATACGCTTTAATAGCAATGAATAATCAGGAATAACAATAGCTCTAAGAAAGTTTTACATATTATAACAAAACTATATCTTCATTCAATATAGTTAAAGGATTTTTTTACAAAAATATGCAATTGTAGTGTATAAATAAAATTAAAATTTATTATCAAATTAATATAATATTTTTATTTTATTTTTATTTGTTAATATTATTTTTTTTTATTTTCATAAAAATAGATAAAGCGCATAGAGTTATAAAATGCTTTTCACGTGTGGAATCTATTGATTAACAAGATACGTATTCTTAAAATAGATTCTATTGATCAGAATAAGAACACGTTTACTTAAAATAGATCTAAACAGGTATAAGTATATTTATATAGACTTCTCATTAATTTGATGATAGTAAATCGCATAAGAGATGAATCGAGAGAGTTACAGTTAATAACTCAATCCTTTTCACTTTCAGTCGACTTTCAAATTAACACATGTATCTAGCTTGACGGAGAAATGCCTCGACATATTTACTCGATATGCATGTATTCGCATATTTGAGAAAAAGAAAAAATAAATATTAAGAAGGCTTAATTAAAAACTTATGTACATATCAAACATTCTTTATAATAATATTAATAATATATTATATATAATAATATTATATAACAACAATAATAATAATTTTATTAGAGCATGATTTTGGAAATTAATGTCAAATTTATATATTAAAAAATAAAATTTTAATTTTAAGTCAAAAAATAATTTGAAGATGTGTGTCTATAATTAAAACATATCAATATTATTTTATCATTAATATTGACAACATTTTTATATTTTAATAATATAAAGAATATTAAATTGATTTATTGAATATTATTCAATCATAAATCACAATTTATCAAAAAAAAATTATCTTGATGCTTAATATTTTGAGAACCTTTTTTTAAAATAACAAATTTGATAACAGTTGTTCCAACATATGGTTGTTCAAACATATTTCCTTAAAGTTTCCTTATCATCAATCCTACATTTTTGTTCACATTTTCTTAGATTGTTAAAATTAATGCAAACAATACATATATTTTATTTTTGACTTTTTTTAACACACAACAGCAGTTACAATATTTTAAATTATTATTATATCTATGACAATGAAAATATCAAAATAGTAAATATCAATTTAATTTAATAATTCATATATTATCTATATAAAATTAAGTGTGCGACTAAAAAGAACGATCTAGTCAACATTTTTTAAAATTCTATTAATGGTTATATTTATTTATGCAAAATTAATCAAAAATCATACCTGGAGGCAGCCGCAAAACGATTTCTTCACTCGTGATGGCATAGTCTGGCAGCGACCAACAAACTCTTTTAAAGACTGTGAACTTTTCACAGGACAGCTTGGAATCCTCTACAAATCATAAAATTATTCTCATGTAGTATTCAATATAATTACATAACGCGTATACAAAAAATGTCAGTAAAAGGATCCTAAAAATTTACATAAATGCGTAAAAATAATATATTTATACATATTTATAGTAAATTCACTAGTACTATTGTCGTCATAATGCTTATTGTTCTAACTAATAGTACTTTATTGAGTTGCAACAAAAAGCTCGTTAAAATAAATTTAAATATTTTTCTATGAAAAATATTTAATTTTATGTTACATGACAGAGATAGATAAAAAAGAGATGAATTTTTGAGAATTGGGTTGCAGATTTTACGGTCCTTATAACATGTAACATAATACAATATGTCATATAACATATGACATATCAAAACATTATTAGAAAACGAGAGTAAGTAGTAGGAACATAATAATAACCGTCCATTTGACGACAGTTTCGTAACAATTGTTGCTTCATCTTCCGGTAGTTTTAAAAATGGGACGTTCTGCTTTATCGCTACACAGTTACAATATAAGAATATTACGTAAAATGAGAAAAATAACAAAAATTTTTAAAATATAAGTCTGATTTAATATTATGTATAGGAAAAAAAATGCAAGATTACTATTGCATATTATTTCGCAAAAAAATATCTATATAATATACATATATATATTTTATGAAACAAACTAGAATATTTAAGACTATCATGTAAATAAAATAATTTTTTGATTTTCTACTCTCTGTATACAGAGTGGCCCACGTAAAGTATTAAACTATCTCATCAATAATTTTTGATTCGACAAATATTTTTAAAGTTATGGACTTGTAATCCTTTACATAAAATACCCTATACTAATTAATAAGAAATTATGTTTTAATAATAATAAAAAACTCAAATTTTAATTAAAACCGGAGTTAGTTTATAATCAAATATTTTTTTTCAATTAACAATGTAACGATTAATCATTATATAACAATCTACAGTGATCGATTCTAAGTGAACTTAGCAAAAACGATTTACTAACAATCAAAATTCCTTTTCGATTCGATCACCTACGTGAAAAAAATGCCACCTTCCACTTTCAGGTTTTGGGCAAGGCGCAATATCATCAACATTAGAAGACGACGTTGGCATGGCTTTTCAAGATCAGTCAAATCGTTTTTTTTTACACGACACAATCAGATAAGAGACAGATGCCCGGGGCCCCGGTGCGTTTTCGATTGTAATCGTCTTTACGATTAACCGCGATTTTCACTTTTGCGTGCCTTGGAGAGAAAACCGTTTCGCTCACACAAGCAGATAGGAACTCGAGAACTTGAGCCACTAGTCGATTCTGTCGTCTAATACTCTACCTTATCTCTACACATTGAAATTCTTATCGTGAAGGAAAAAAGAACAACGTCAATTATCGTGCGCCAGTTATCGCGTGACTATGCATATCATTGTGATGTCCTCAGAAATCAGCTGATCGCCAGTCACATAAGTAGACAAAACGCTTTTAGAAGTATTTATTTTTACGTGATGTGAACGCGACGTATATCTCTTTAATTTCATTAGCCTCTATATATTTTTCTCTATTTATATTTGTTTCGCAACATGATAAAAGATAACATTTAAAGTTAAATTTCAAAATTTATAAAAAAACAGATATGCGCAAAAATAGAAAATGCAAAAAATATATTTGTGCAGTAAAATAAAATTTAAAATTCAAACTTTAGAAATATTTCTTTGTATTTTATATAATTTAACCTGATTGTGTAATGATCTTAAAATAAAACTTCTTTAGAGTATTTAATTAAAACACTCAATATTATCAACATTGATTTTTTACGAAATACATAATTGTCAATGAGATATTCCTCGATGTATGATCGATAACTTAACGTATACTTCTCTCGGTTATTTCTATTCGTGAATAATAGTAATCTTTCTCGAGCCGTTACATCGCGGTTCGTGTAACAAGAATGTCGAACACATCAAAGCACTGTACGTGATTATGTAAACGCGCACGATACTTCTTCGGTCTGTGACACATGATTTTCAAAATACATACAACGTGTGAGAATGAATGAAATGCTTTTTGTTCATTTAATGCAACTTAATTACAACAATAAAAAAAAAACGAACATAATAATGTCTGAAGATTTTAGTATATTATCTTGCAACTTATTTTGTATAAATGTTTCAATTGGGAACTGTACTCTTATCTTCTTTTTATGATAAGCTTCTTACCGCAATATTGTGAAACTCATATTGCAGCTAATTGACCTATATAATAAATCGACCTCTTATAATATAATTTTCTCTTATATTTTAAAAGCTGAAAAAAATGAGAAATCAGAACTCTTGTAAAATTACAAATTAATATCAGAAATATACTTTTCACTTCAAGACATTCTTTACGTAAAATATTTTTTAATATCGATAGTTTTTTCTTCGCACACGCTCATAGTGCCATATATATATATATATATATATATATATATATATATATATATATATAAACCTATCTACATATATCTGAATCTTTGGAGAATCGAAGAAGTTATTATTTTTAATGCAAATTTCGTTGTAACGGCGTTTACCGGAAGCGAGTACACAACGACGGAAGCGAGTCACGGACTTGTAAGCATACTTTCCATAGCTTTACGGTCTCTAATCCATCTCTTTAAATTACTTCCTCGTAAAAAATACAGGGATACGCGAACTTACGTGCGTCATGATTCCCAACTGTCATCATGTTATCAGTTTAAGACAATTGTAAACATATGAAAAAAGCACTATATCTTAAAAACAAGGCAATTTTATTCGATCTTTTACATCTTTAATAACTCAGAGAAAGAAAGAAAAAAAAGAAGAGCATTGATGAAGAGCAGAATAAAAAGATTTTTTGATATTATTATTATAAAAATATTTATTATTGTCAGGTTGAAAATAATGCAATCTTTTTTCCGATGCGAGAGTCATCAATTTACCGCATTAAATACAAATTAATTATATACCTCTAGTTCTTTATTTATTATCAAATATAATTTGTCATAAATTATTATAAAATTTTAATATCAAATTACTAATTTTATTTTCATCAAAAATTCAGTATATTTACATCATTTCAATGTTTCCTTTTAATAATATAAATATAACTTGTATTATATAATCAGTTAATTTTCTTTGAAAGTGCTGACAGAAACTGCTTATCTAATTAAATCTGATTAGCTAGCATTTAGATAAATCGTGTAAATCAATGCATGTTTTATTAACTCAATTCCTGCAATGATACATATCTTGAAATACTTGGTTACAAAAATAATATTAAATTAGCGTAAAGGGAAGTGTGTTAGATATATGCTGCAAAAAGAGGCATAATAATAACATACTTGAACGTAATAAACTCATTATTCACTGCCGCGATATAATTACATGCTATAATTATTGTGTTTCGCGGCGCAAGCAAGCGTTTTGATCTCGCAGATATCATTTTAATGACGCGTGCATCATTTGGATCAAATAATCGCGCGCATCAGTCGTAATTAATATACGATTTATTTATGGCTATTTCGTGACACTTGGAAGCAGCGCAACGTGCTAGATTTATTCCATAGTTTACAAAGAAATATTTTTAACTTTTAAATTTATCCTTAATTATATCGAAAAACAAATTTAAACAATTTTGAAATTAATTTAATTTTGTATAATTTTGTGAAGAGCCAATCTGTAATACATCAATATATGCATTGATCTTGCGAATTATGATCGAAATAAATGCCTCCTCGCAATTAGGTCAATTCACTTGAATAATTATGGAGCAGTGTATTATGACACCATACTTTCAACTATGACGAAAGCATCACGACATAAGCATCTTCTATGGATAAAATATGCGAAATGTATTCAGCATATAAATTAATATTTTTCTAAGTACACAAAGTATAACATTACTCTTCTAAATATCTATATCATACAATAAATGCTATTTATTATGATTCCGTGGCTAATTACAAGTCGAGCAAAGTGTATCATTTTAAAGTATTTAATTTTTATATACTTGTGAGTCTCTTAACAGACCATTTATATAATAACATATGCATATATATTGAAGCTATTTGAATATTAAATATTTTTATAATATTTATTATATTATTAATATTAAAAATTTTTATATATTTGTGAGTCTCTTAATAAACCATTTATAAATAACATATACATATATATATTGAAGCTTTTTGAATATTAAATATTTTTTACAAAAAGCTAAGATTTTTTAAAACTCGACTTATAAAAATTCGGCGCTTAAGAGGTTAAAGAGATTAAGCTTATCTGAGCAAAAATTAATCTTATCAAAAAATCTGTAATATAGATAAACATAAAAAAAAAACAAGTTTCTTCGCGTGTAATTAAAATACATACAAAACAGTTGCCTAGGTTTACAAGAGATTGCACGTATTGTGATTACGTATTCTCAATATTTGCATGCTAATAAATTCATCTATAGTGAAACACTTGTAACAATGAACAATGAAAAATAAGCTAAATTACCGCACATTATCCCTTTCTATTTCATACCACGTTTGTCTCTTTCTCCTTGTCAGCTCTGATCTCGTCTTTTTCCTCTCTCTTCTTTATGAGTGTACTCTCACCAAAGATATTTGAGTGAAACTTTAACGCGCCCTTCCCCCTTATCGACATCAATTGAATCATTGATTAATCGATCTATCAGCTGTCATAAAAATGGGTATTGAATCTTCTATCACCAATAAAAATAACTTTCTCATTAGCTACTGTTATTTTCTCTTTCACTCTCTCTTTCTTTTTTTTTTTTTTTTTAAAGTGTTTCCCATAGTTTATATGTGTTAATTAATAATTGAATCATAATATTAAAAATAAAAATTGCAGAATAGAAATATATCAAAGTAAAATGTAATTGTATGTCTAATATATAAATCGATTTTATATTAATACCTATTTTAGACTTTATATTAATATAATTATTTATGTTAATATCCGTTAATTTTTTAAATTAATTAAAAAATTATTATTCACTGCAACTTTTAACTTTTCAAAACTCAGCACATTGACAGTTCAAAAATATTCTATTTTTTCTTTAAATTAAGTGATGCCAAACGTTTTCTCTTGTGCTGTCTCTCTCTTTCTCTCTCTCTCTCTCTCTCTCTCTCTCTCTAAAATAGATAGCATAAAGATAGGTGTGTAGTAAATCGTAATCATAAAGTAAACGGTACTTTGCCTGTTTTTATAATTGCGCAATATTCGATTCTTTTATCGCAATTTAGAAATGACAGTTGCGTCTATGATGAAGCTAATGACGCATATAATATGCAGCCTAATATTTAAATTATACACATTACCAGATTCAGCTTTCCCATTTTCTCCAGCATAGTGTCCATCTTGAATTTTCGTCGATTAGACTCTTCTTCAAACGTTTGCCCTTTCAAACCGCGAACTGAAATGTCTTGTGCCGAGTATTCGTTCGAAAGTTGCTCGCTTAGCATGCGAGGATTACCAGTATTTGTCGATAAGTACAGTGAAGTTACATCGTGTCCCAGAATAAAGCTTATAGCGCATTTATAATATTTTAATGCTTCATTCTGTAAAGATCATGGAAATTATACGTGACGTTTAAGATCTCTTTTTTTATACATATGTAGTCCTTTTGAGCGGATAAAATATTTGTGGTTTTTCCTAAATACTTGCAGAGTTAAATATTGCAGTCAATCTCAAATTATTTTTGGAAATAAAATTCTAGATTTTGTTTTACAATAAGTAGTAATTGCAATAAATTTTTATTATTATATTTATTGTCATATTATAAAATCTATCATCATTTTTATCATATCAATCTATCGATCAATTTATTGATTAACTTATTGATCAGTTTATTGATTACTTTGATGTCTGCTTTTATAATACAATTTATTTCTAAATTATAATAAAAAAAATCCAGCAATATTAGCTTTTTCAGAAGACTTGTTTCCTTCCTGTTCGTCAATTCACTGTTTTTCCCGGAAAAGAGAAGATTTTCTTGTAGTTTCTCTCATTGAATCTCTTCATTCATTTCTAACGAAACTGAATTGAATCTTCATTAAAACAAAATTAAACGTTTAACGCATCACAACATTGCCAATGTAAATTTTTTCACTCAAAAAAATATTTTGCGCTTGCTTATAATTATTGAAGAGTCCGATAAAAATACAATAGATAAACGAAAATTTGATCGAAAAAGCCCGAATTGCAACGCCCGAATTTTCTTCTCTGTTTCGATCAAGATCAGCGGACGATCTCGGCTGCGAAACGTTCTTGCTCGCGATTGTAGGTTGAACTGCCAGGTGAAAACACAACACCTCTTAACCTGCACAGGTGCACATAGAAGTCCCCCGACTGGGCTCTGGAAAGAAGGGGGGCCTACTTGCGCGCTAGGATTCTTCGTCACGAATACTTTGATCGGCGCGGACCTGATGGTGAAACCGGAGAATATCATCGGCGCGATCCCCATTCTTTACAAGCTTCGAATTTAGATGAGACAGATATTATCTTAGAATAGATGGGAGCCACATTGGCCGGCGAGTGATAAGCGCAAAGGAGAGTCGAAGTACGATACGCACAAAAATTTGCTCTCGAAATATCACCTCGTTTCGGACACTTTCTTTTACGTGTAACATTAATGAAAACATAAGATATGCGAAAATTCCGACTCTTTTGTGATTAAATAACTTTCTATCGTTATCACTAGTTATAAATGAATAGAGACAGAAAGAAAGTGCGCTGGATTATTAATGATATATCTTTATTTTATGTTATATTACTTTGTTTAGGTCATTTTAAGTTTACTCAAAAAAAACTGTTATGGAAAAATGTCCATATGATTTGTTTTGTATGTGAATATAATAATATAATTTTTTTAAATATAAATTTTTGTTTTAATACACAATTATTACTTATGACCTATGATATTAAATTATAGATTTAATCTAATCTGTCTATTGTTAAATATACTTGTAAATAATATTGCATATATGTATAAAGTATAATTTTTGCAAGTATGTTTTAATTATTATTTACGTGTGGCGTTTTTTTTTTAAATAAATATATAGCTTAAGGTAGAAAATATATACATAATATTAATATGCCATATATTAATACACAATAATATATATCTATCAAAATTTAATGAGTCCTCAAAGTAAAAAGTCTTTAAAAAATTCTTGTTTTTGCATATATTATAAATAAAATAATAAACATGTCATACACTTGGCTTTAAAAAAAATAATTATTATAACTGTGCCTATATTCAATTATTGACTGTACCCTCATCTTATAGATCTGCGATAAGAGCTTGCTATACATTTACAAAAGAACTTGCTATACATTTTCTATGTTGAACACATCGTAAAACATGTGAAAGCTATGAAATAAATTTTGTTCGATTGCCGAATTTAGTGCGATAGGAGGCAATTTGATTGCCTATAATAATTTTAACATCACATCAAACTTATTAATTAATCATAAAAGACACAAGATTTTTTATATTAATAGATTATAATTTTTTCTCTTTATTGCTCACATCAACAAAATCGTGGAAAAAATCTCATTATAATAAAGGACATTATTAATTATTTGAAAAACGGATATATATCAATTTTTTAAATCTCACTTTTGCAGATTATAATTTTAATTTATTATTAAAAGAGGCTATTCAAAATTTACATTATTGTCAAAAGTGTGATATAATTGCATAAAAAGCGCAATTTTTAATAAAAATATCTATAAATCTACTATCTATATATCCAAAAAAATTTCATTTTTCAAATTTTTAGCTAGAAATTAAAATCCTACAGTTTAGTATAAAGCAATGAGTTCAATGCTAGCCGAACTTGATAGAGGCAAAATTGAGAAATTAGAATCGCAGCTAACTGACTCGCGTGTTATTCGCTGCATGTACGTGGCATGGGAAACGGATTTGCGTGAATCTTAGATCTTCAAACCCGAAACCGCGTTGTTGTCATCATTGGTATGACGCACAACAAAAAGTTCGTCCTTGCTTGCCCCGCGGCAACAGCCTTGCTGGCAAACTACACTCTTGTCTCGTCGTCGCTGATGCACAACGACTGGTTTTTCAGCGGGAAAAATAAAACGCATGATCATCAGAATTTTTTTCCCCTTCTCTACGCCATTCCTTCTGCATGGTGGAGAAGCAAGATGAAAGTTTATTGCCATCTCTTTCGCCAGATGTACTTCTACCTTGAAGATGTTCTATTGTGATAATCGTATCTTCAGGATTATTAACGACTGTGAGAGTCCATGCAATCGGATTAATGTGAGTCAACCAAATGCAAATGATAACATGAGCTTTGCCAAGGATATTCTTATTTAGAAAAATCTTCTCGCTGGTCCAACAAATATCTATCCGGTGCTTGAGAATTTTTCTACACCGATCTCAGCTACTAGTACTTTATTTTTAAAACGTTCAACATATTTTATATCTCTCTTTCCTTGAACTTCTATTATAATTACATTCTGATTATATTCCTACTAATCTCTAATTGACTGATTTTTTGACTAACACAGTCTTGGAAAATTTATGTTTCTTTAGGTATAATCCATTACGCATATAATTATCAAAAAAACTAATATTTCAATATATTATTTTATTTAATCGTGTTATTAATTTAATTTAATTTCATTATTTTATTTAATTTAATATAAATATAAATTTATATACATTATATTAGTATTTATTTATAATTAAAAAATTTATTTATAATTAAAAAATTTCTTGGAAAAAAATTTTGGTTGACTTTTTTAATATAAGTAGCTGTTGAATATATTTGAAAATATCTAAAATTTTCGGAATATATTTAAAAAAATAAACTATAACTTTTTATCGTTATTAATGATGTCTATTTTTTTTTTATTATGTACATAGTACACAAGATTGAATTGTCATGTCGCTGGCATTTAGTTCTTTATCGCATACCTTTGCTTCTCGTTCGAATGGGATACTCAGAGACACTCACGAGGCACTGTTCGCTATGTTAAAGCTAATCGATTGCATTGGTTTGCTTACTTGCTTTATCACGAGAATGTATATAATGTTTTAATGGGCACTCAGCATTAATGTTACTTGGCATACATTGCCGGTGAAAACAAATTAGAGAAACTTCCGCAGGAATACGCGGGACTTTTTTATCATATCTCTGGAATGGATTTAACATGAGAATGAGATGCGAATTTCATGCATCTTTTACAAAAAACAATCTCAAGCATGTCTTTTATATATAAAAGATGTACCTCTTTTTATAGAGATCTAGATACATCATTAGTATCTAGATATATCAATTAACACGGTCGATAACTGAAATGATTTGTAAAGATATTTCATTTTGATATAAAAAGATCGATTATCTAAAGAAATAAAACTTTGCATTAAAAAACTTTATTTTGCAGTTTTTATTTATTTGTTCATGTACAGGTATCCTCTCTCTGATATTATCAGTTATATATCAGTCTATAAAATGCAATTTCAATTTTACATTGCAATAATATGCTATAGGTGCTGAAGCTAATTGACTACGCATTGATTTGCTTATTTATATATTTATGTAATTAAATACTTCGGAAATTACACAAATGTAAAAAGAATTTTAAGGATGCGTAATAAGTAATTACGAGTTCTCGTAATCTATTCGCTCGGCAATGGCTATCGCGAGTTTGTCTGCTCGTGACATGTTTCACTGGTGATTTGCAAGTTTAACGTTCGTATCGACATCATTATTTATATATAACGACAATTTGTCAATTCTAGTAAAAGCATAGAATGCTACAGCGTTGCGTGCAATTCAAGAAGCCGTCTGTCAATGATTTATGAAAGATCAATAACTGTGTTTTAAACTATATACTTAGTTTTATTTAAACAAAACAATGATTCTGAACAGCGTACTGACAGCGCACAATAAGCAAATGTAAACGAAAAAATATAAATATACAGAAAAGATAATACAAGAATAAATGAAAATTGATGTGCAAAAATTATGATATTTTAAAATCGCATATCTCAAGAACCAAGAGAGAAAGAGAGAGAGAGAGAGAGAGAGAGAGAAATGTCACATAATTCAAAGCGTGTATTACTTAGGAATGTATCTTCTACAATATATATAAAAAAGAAAGTGAATCGTGAGGTGCAAGTTGATGAGATTTATCTTTTTTCTTTATCACGACCGCCTCTTTTCCCTTTTTCTTTTTAACGCGTTATTTTTCGGTGGGTGGTCTTTCATCGTGGGTGGGAAAACAACATCAGACATTATATAGAGGATGGAATGTACATGTATAAATGCATTTTCCGCGGCGTCTTAATTGATGTCAACTATTGCATGTATCGACCTACTGAGGAAGACCCGTTATGCAGTATCTTCCTGTCCCTTCCGTCGCAGCGGTATATCGTCCTCTCTGTCTCGCTTTCGACTTTAGTACGTCCCCGACACGTAACCGGACGATCTATCATCATCATGTCTTTGACAGAATGTTAATGTAGGTTGGTTATGAATGGATGCGTAGATCTTATTAGAAAGTAGTGGAAATATTCAAGAGCATTCTAATCAAACTGCGATCAGTTTCAGTTAATCTAAATGGCTTATTCAGGCTCATTCAAATTAAATACAGTTTTAAGTAACCCGATAAACAATTTTTAGGTGAAATGTAATAAATATTAGTGTAGTAATTAGATTATATGATCAATTTATATTAATGAACATATAAATTTCACGCACGCGTTTCTTTATGAGCGTTTTGTCAAATATTTGCGTATGAGTTCAATTTTAACGCTTCTTTCTAACTTATTTTTTCCTATAGTGTCAACGAAGACTATTTAGAAATTCACATGCCATTTCTGGAATATTAGCCGCTTATACTTCATGTCCCGTTAAGCATCATTACATATATATATATATATATATATATATATATATATATATATATATATAATTCTAACGCGACTCCTATAGAATAGAATCCGCCTATGACACCGGTGGCTCGTCTAGTATTCAGCGTGGGTAAGTTCGCAGCTGCGTAAGTTCATTCATGGATTACTTTGCCATTCCTTTCTCGTTCGTATTATACCGTTTCCTAATCATATAACAAAAACGACCTCGACCATTTCTTTTCGCGTTACACACTTTTGCACTTTTTAACTACGATATTTATAAGGATCTAACGAGTCCGGAACGAATGCTGGTGTTTTTAGGAACATATAGGCTTTGAAGATTGAGGTGTATATGTGTATAATGTATGTAAAGTACATACTGTTAGACATCTTACTTTTCTATTTTTCTTGTAAAAACAAGCTGTTCATTTAGCACTTGTAATCACAATAAACAAAATATGAATCGTTGATTATAAAACTAATAAATTACATATATTATATTTAATTATTAAAGGAATAAATAAATCAAAAATGTAAAATAAATTGTTCTTTACATTAAACTTTGTTTGCAAAAAAAAAACATAATTTTAAAAAAATCAGAAAATTTTTTTTAATTTGCATAATTTTTAATGTGTGTGAGACTATTTTATCTCTTATAATATGACGTTCTATCTGACTATGCAACCTCCACGTGGTACACCTTACGTGATGCTAATGCCAGCGGCACTATAACTTTCAAGCCTCGTATAAAGACTTATTAGAAAAAAAATTATTACAGTATTTTAAAAAGGAAGAAGCTATAAAAATATGCTATCAAAAATGAATCTGCATTTAAAAATTTTATGGTGATCTTTATGTGACCATGACAATGTTATGCAAAATCATAATAACATTGCATTTTAATACGTTACTTAAAAATTCACTGAAAAAACTTCAAATAACATTTTTTACTTGTATAGTGCATACATTTACTCGCCGAAATATTACGGTGAAATAAATCACCCTATATATTCAATATATTATATATTTTTACATTTTATATTTAGTTTAACAATATTTTTATATATTAAACAATATATTCCAAAGTTTTATATTCAAAAATTTTATATATTAAAATCTCCTGATTATTAATTGACACGTTATAAAATTATAAATTAGAATGTCTAAAATTCATGGTTTTTAAAATATTATTGATTTAAATTTTGCTTATTTAAATATTGCTTATTATGTTTTTTATTTAAAATATTAAATAGTTAATAATCTGTTAATGCTTCGATTAAGAAAAAAAAAGCTATCTATCAGAGAAGCTATGACCTTCCCAGAACATGCTTTGCATACATCGGACGACAAATCGTGACATACTAACCCGAGAGATGCGTTTTAGAATAAATTTTATAGATAGACACACGCGCACACATGTTAACGGTGCTGGTCCGATATGGGACGATATGGGACGCATTTTAATTCGCTAAACATGGAGAGGAGCTGGCATGCGACCAAGCATATAAAGAAGGCGACTAATTATGATTTCATGGCATGTAAATAATTGCACATTTGTCATGAATATTTGAGCCGCTTTAAGCAGCTTATCCTGATATCTTTTTTAAAATTTGTCAAGATATTTATACAGAGATTTAACTCTAATTATTTGCCTATCATATGAATAGTTTCTTTTTCTAGTATTGTGCTCTTTTTCATAGAAAAATTGTATATTTTATAGAGAAGTTTTTATACAAAAATAATAGTATAAAGATGATCTTATATGCATATAGAGAATCTCATAGTTTTTTATTTACATAACATTAAATTTTTATAATAAATTTTTATTTAAAATTAATTGTATAATTTCTGGCAAAGTATTTATATTTTTTTTAATCTATATATTTAACGTAAAAAAATTAAAATTTGACATTTATATTTATACAAAATGAATACTTTATTTAAGGTAAATTAATACGATAAGTTGAATGCGTATATATATATATATCTTCATATTTTGAATTGTTTGTAAATTTAAATTTAAAATTTTGTTTTCTTATGTTAATACTTTTCTCTATTTTTTTCTATACATATTATATATACACTACTCCTCGTGTGACACTTCTCCCATTGCCTAGATCTATTGCGCAACTCGATCATTTCATGCGAGTTTAGATATCTCCTTCAGGCTTACAAATGTAGAATGTGCAGTCTCCTTATCATCATAGAAGTATGCCAAAAGCACTCCTAAGTGTAACGAACGAGCTCTACATTTACGACTTCTAGAACAGCCGACAAAACATCAATTTATTATCGTAGTGGGCTTGTCAATAAAGATAATATATATTGGTTCGCATGACTGTGACAAATTTGCAGCTGATCGCTTATCAGCATTCGTTCTGATCGGCCATCGCGGCTTATTGCTTCTCAATTAGTGCGGTAAAAAAACTGCAAATACTCTCACGAGAAGTAGCGCGCCTACATGCATAAAGTTTTCAGAGTCAAATCGCAATCGGAATGCAGCAAGAGCGCCGGAAAAAATCGCTTGCCTAGATTGGCGGAGCTTAGTACAACAAGAATCGTAAAATAGCTGGTCCCACTAACCTAGTACGGCATATGAGAAATATGAATGCATTTATACCACACCTAGAGATCTCGTAAAACTCTTTTTCTCGCATCAGATTAAATTATTCGCGTTATCAAATCAATTGATGCTCTGATTATTCCACTTATCCCAGCTGATCTAAAAAAGTCCATTCTATTATTATATTAATCTGTTCGGTGCCAGTATAAATGATCTGAGTTTCCATCATTTTTTTAAACAATTTTTGATAGCTAATTCATACACAACATAACTAATAATGCAAATATACATTTGTATATATTATATGTACATGAAGACATAACATATATGTAGATATTTAGAGATTTTATTAATATTTTTTTTATAACAATTGAGAAGATTGATGCAAATTAAAATTAAATATTTATTTAAAAAAATAGAATTAAAATATCTACTATAATATGTTTCATTCTTTTTTTTTTCAAGTAAAATTTTATAAAATATTGTTGCACAAATATATTTGAATCAAATTGATTTTTTTCTTTGATACATTTGTGTCGTTGAATTTACGGAATAATAAAATGCTAAAAATTATAAATTAATTGTGCAAAAAAAATGAATATTTGAAAAAAAATGTACTTGTGTAATTATATAAGATCATATATATAATCAAATCCGAAATTTGGCGCGATATATAATCTGGCCATATATAATTAAATATGAATTTTGACGATATAGTCTAGTTATTTATAATAATATCCGAAATTTAATGATATGATATTATATAATTTTCGGCTAGATCTGATTACATATGAAAACAGATATGGTCGAATATGATTATATAAAGATATAAGATTATATCGCGTCAAATTTCGGATATTATTATATATGATCTTATATAATTACATAAAGTTATTTTTTCTCGGGAAAATGTAAATTTTTGAGATTCAGATCAATGTTATGATTAGTTAAATATGTCCCAATAAATCATTCTATACTTCAAGACAATAGTAGAGTATTTTTATACTTCATGGAGATCAAAACATTATTATAACAGCTATAAGTTAAAAACCGATCTTTTTCCGCTCCTTGCAAATTTGCTCTGACAATGCGATCCAAAAGTTTTGGCAAGCGTTCAAATGCATTTGATATTCACTACATGACTTGTAACTATCCCGTTTCTTCGCGTCATTCGATTGCTTCTGCCGCATTAATACATTCCCAAGATTTTCTATATTTGAGCTCGACCCAAATTGTGACGAAAATGGAGAGAGAATCGGACAAAACCCAGTTACTTATTATTGAGTCGATTTACACTTCCGCGTTTGCTTAAAAAAAAAAAATAAAATAAAATAAAATAAGATTAAAAAATTCCGTCCGAATGCATATAGCCATAATTTAAACCTACGAAATGTATGCACAAATCTCGGGAAAAATCGTGCAAATAAAAATTCATAAAACATATGCACGCACATAACGCGCTTTTGGTCTGGGATGAAAAAACTTTTGGCAGATGCTATTAGCAGTGTAGCATATCGCGTGGCACGTGCGTGTTAGCGCCATTAGCGTGCTACAAGATGTACTGATAATTCCATATTTTGCACTAATAAGTTTCCGCCGTAATAAATATTCTTCGATGCGGAAAGCTTACACTTATATTCTTTTGCAATTAGAAAATAATTATATAATTGCCAATTATGTAATATATAGAATATAATTGCAAGAAAGATTGTATAGCTAGTATATATAATGCAAGCAACTGTAATTAATAATTAACTTTTTTTATTAATAAATAACTTTTTTGTGCAATATTAATAATTATGTTTACTAGTAAAAATAATTAATAATTATAAAACAGAGGAATTAAAATTTAATTTCCTTCTCATATTTCTTCAAGTACACACATATATATATAAAATAGTGACACACAATTGATATAATTCTAAAAACAATAATATTATACAGGAATTAATTAAAATCTGAAAATAATTTCTTTTTGTATTTAATTTTATTTAAAAAAAATATATATTTAAAAAAATATTAGTTCTATCAAATATACATTGTTATTTGTTATATTTTTAAGACAGAAAGAGAGAGAAAGAGAGAAATTATTGCGATATCTTTATATATTAATAAATAAGCAATTTAAGTAATCAAGTAAAGGAAAATAAATAATATACTCTTTGTACACTATATTTGATTTTTTTATAAATTGTATGTGATATAATATGACGAGTTAAATACATCATTAAAAGTAAATCCAATAACTGTTGTAGAGTTTCATGCGTTGACGACGAAAGAATTGGTTATTTCCGGTTGACAATTGTCATTCTGACTGATAATCATCTAATATATATATCTGTTTATATTAGAAAATAACTGCTAATCACACACACACACACACACACACACACACATTTATACATGAAATATTGCCCTGGAGCGAACCCAGAAATGTACGCAATGTTCTCTATCCGTCATTCTTTCACTTTTTTTCCTCTTTCTCTCTCTCTGTATCAGTTCAGATTCCAAGAAATTTCTCTCAGCACTGTGCAACCATTACTACATCAACACTATAGATATATGCACCGTCTGCTCTTTCAAAATATGCATAAATCTTAGCCGCTATAAATAGAATACTTGTCAGAAAATGCAACTGTATAAGTTTACTGACATTTATACTATCAGTAAGCTACAATTTTTCATTTTTTTTTTAAATATATTAACGCTCAATTAATGTGTGAATGCGTACTTAAATTTTTGACACAATCAAAATATTATAATAATATTATTTATATTAATCTTCAACATATACTGTACCTTTGAATTTTTGACTGTAGCTACATCGTATATTCTTATCCAAGTGCAAACATTAGGCAATTAATGTCACAATTCGTACTATTTTTTAAAATCAGCATCACTCGTGAACAATAATATTCTATTTAATTTAGCAATTCACTCACTTTAATCATAATTGCACCATCACAAATTATTTTTACGTCATTAATTATTTCATATAATTACACTTATCACTACACACCATATATTTTTTTCTCGTAATGCAAAAAAAAAAAACCAAACAATTACTTTCAGCGACATATCACATGTTTTATCAACCGAAATATATTGGTAACTTAGATATTACGTAAACGCAGCCTTGCAACTGATCGTGAGATATTTCCCACACACTTCCATAAATTTTCACCCGCGAGAGACATCCACGTGGTGAACCGAACACCGAGACAGCCAAAGGGAGTCTCCGGCAAATTTCGTTCAGAACGTAGGGCATACAATGTATGTGTATGTGTGAGTGAGCACGTGTCACGTGGCCCTTATATACATAAACGTGGCTCACAAGGGCTTAAGGTAGCAATAGTGGGTCTATTGTCGTAGGTACAATACTGCCGATACTGCGTTCGTATGTAGTGATCGTTGATGGAGGGTAGTTCTTGGCACGATTCTCTTTCCATGGGGGAACTGGACCCTCGCACTGTGGATTAAACATCTGTCCAAGATTCCTCTCCCCTTCACCCCTCTCCGCCACTACCATCATCCGGCCCATTGCCTTTAGATGCGGTCTATATTTCTTTCATACCTCACGACGTTTGACTAAACGTCTTAGATTAGATATGCAGGTTCAGATTTCAAAGTGATAGTATGTTTACATAGCTACCTTCGTTATCTTTGTTTTATTTGGTTTAATCTTTTCAGCAGTACAAACGATAAATATTTTAAAAAGAATTTTATAAAGATTTAAATATTTAAAAAAGACTATGATCTTTTTTAAATTTTTAATATATTTTGTGTGTTAAATAAATCAAATTTTAGTTTTATATACAAGAAATAGAAATTACAGTTTATAAAATGCTGCTTTCCTCTTAAATACATTTAAAATTAGTTAGTTTTTTTTCTCATTAATATGTAAAATTATTATTATCGACGTTTTTTTAATAAATTGTCAATTATCTTCTTGACAAAATGCATTCCCATGATCCCTCCTTAATAAACCGTTAAACAATTCTAATTACAACGTTGTACGCGCGTATAAACATCGATCTATAGAATGATGCGCGAATTAAATTAGCATTGTATTTCTGATGAGCATTCGATATTTAGTGTGACAACGTGCTCCAGGCTTTTTTTAAATATACGCATTTATTTACATCACAATATGACAATATTTAGAGCAACAATATGGTATATTGCAATCAGTTATGGATTTTAGATTATAACGAAAGAGATAGAGAAAGAGAGAGAGAGATGAACTACTTGCATATTCACAGCTTGAGCGTGTCGCTCTGTATTGGTATAATGCGCAATCACGATCATCCCGACTCTTAGTCCTAATTGCTGTCAATTGCTGCCAATTGCCGAGCGACTATACTGTCTCTACAGTTATATTATAATTTGCGTTTCATGTAGGGATGACATTCGAATCTCATGTTGCGTGCGTAATGTACGAGTTTACTAGCGTATTAATTATAATAATGATCGTTCTAGCGATAGAGTAATCGATTGATATAAACAAGTCCACCATGATATTTCGCTTTGATGTTTTTCCCTCTCCACGTCGTTGATAATTATTCATCAGTAAGAGAAAAAAATGATAAATTATATGTACGTTGCAATTTTATACATTATTAGCATAGCGATAATTTTTTGATATGTTTCCATGAGATTTAGATTTATAAATTAAATCTAAATGTTCGTGATTTAATTGTTTTATTAAATGTGTAATTGTATTAAATATAATACACATTTACAATATTAAAATATATTAATAAATAAAATAAATTTTACATATTTATACATAAATGTTTAGGTCCTTATAATGACGATCTACAGATTAATAATTTACATATGTACGCATATAATATTTTGGCAGACATTATCCGGATTCTCTGACTCATTCGGAAATGAGATCCTTAAGACGTGTTAGGATTCGTCTTTAGGGCGCGTACACACAAAGATTTATGGAAAAAAGTCATGTAAGAGAGCTCACGTGAGTAATCGATACTCGGTATGAATGAATTACGAGCCTATTTGCGTTGACCTTAACCTTTCAATGGGATTGCAAGACTAATTCTGTATATGTATTACTATCACTATGTTAACATTTTCCGACACAAAGATATATAAAATTGTCCATAGTTTTTCTTTATATTTGATAGAGGTACTATAATAATAAAATAAAATTATATATAATTTTTAAATAATTATATAGCCTTTCTATTTTTTATATTATTAATTATAATATCAAATGATTATTTCCTCCATTCATTTATCGTTCTTAATATTATATAACTAAATTTTTACTTTATTTATTTGTAACAAAAACAATATATTATTGCATAAAATTATATTTATTGTTCACATAGAGACACCTTTAATTATATCATATTTAATATTGTTTATATATACTCTTGAATCCAATTTTAAAATTCAATTATTCCATATACAGGTTGCAAATCAATTACCTGACAATTGGTGAATTTAATAAACTGCATTAAGAATTGGTGGAAAATTTCATAAAATTATCACTCCCTAGAGCTCTAATAATTGCATCAGTTTTTCTCTTTGTAGCCGAGATCTTGTGTGAAGGAAGCTTAAAGGGCGTGATGTATACGCACGGGGAGCTAACAGCTGTGGTCGATAGCCACATGGCGCTCTTTACTCTCGTTGAGATGTGGAGCTATCGATTTTATCGTGCAATTTCGCTAACGAATGAATAGATGGACATTGATTAAAACGCAGCTTTGTCATTTCGATAAGTTAGTACCTCGTTCTTATTTCTGTCAACGGCTCGCTCAAAAAAATATATGGATTCTTATCACGGATAACCATCGGGTTTTAAATAATGCTAGTCAATCTCCGCGTAACCCATTTATCATTACTTTATCAGCAAGAATTCCATGACTAATGATTTCGATCATAATTCATCGGAATATGCCGTATAATTCTTATTTTTTTAGGAACAAGTGGGACTTTCTTCCTCGATCGGCGATATCATTCAAATTAAGATATTGATAATCTTTTCGAGATTATTACACTTTATCAATTAAGGTAAATCTTTTGCAAAAATTATATCATGTATTATAGTGGATAGAGTACAATAAAAAATGTCAACAAACATACATGAATTACACATAGTACGAAAAATTGAATATAATCAGAAATAAAAATACAATACTGTAAAAAGGATCGTATTTTAGAAACTAGGTGTCTGCAATATAATTTATAGTGCACGTGATTTAGAGAACTCCATCCACTATAATATGAAAATCAAAGAGAGAGTGATCGGTGAAATCGGCTTTATCAAGATGTTTTTTGCTTTAACTATTTTTTTTTTGTTCTAAATTTTCAATATTACATATATAACAAAAATAATATTCTTTCTTTATGAATTATGTGGCTGAACATTATTCATGATAAAGTATACTTTTATGGAGGCGCGACAAAAAAAAGGTGTATAAGGTCCCCAAAATAATATGAGACGACGCGTAATAAAACATGAGTTTAGCCTTGCGATGTATCGGTGTAGCGATGCCGAAAATAGTTCGTGTAGAGGGAAAAGATGTTGAACACAGACGGAAACCACTGAAAAGTTTATACGGTTTCCTGTAAAATCGTTTCTCCAAATACATATTTAAAATCCCCATACGGTGACATATGTCCTTTTTCATATAGGTGAAACATTCTATCAATTTATACATTTTCCTCTTCTAATCTATAATAAAAATAATATAATAAATATAATAATATAATAAAATATAATAAAATAATAAAAATAATATAATAAAATATAATAAATTAATAAATATAATAATAAAAATAATATAATAAAATATAATAAATATAATAATATAATAAAAAATCTATAATAAATGTGTTTTCATTTCACTTTTTACTACTGTTTTAGTAAATGCTTTTTCCATAATGCAAATAAAATGTTTTATTATTAACGCATATTTATAACATTTTTAATGTTCCCAATCAAAGCGACAATAATTATGATCAAATATATATGACATAACAACAGCATTCTGCGTTTGACAAGCTTGAGATGCATCGAAACTTTAATTAATTGACGTTATACGATTTCATTGATGAAATTAATATATTTCGCAAATATATCATTATTATTTATATATCAATTTTTCTCGCTGAAAAGATTGTTGTCTCATCTCTTATGGTTTTATCAAAATAATCATAAACACATATACATATATTATATATTCATGTATAAAAACTTCACTCTTTGTTTTGCAAATATCGATAATATAACACATTAAATTTTAACTGATAAAGTTCTATAATGTAATCATCAATACACTGCGATATCTTCATATCATTTCGCAAGAAGCTAGAAAAAGGCGGAGACGAATTGCATGTATGCTGCACGCATTGGACAAACTTCAATTGTTCAGTGCCGAGAATCAGCATAACGACAATAAGCAACATGAAGCTACATGTAGAATTCGCGTAGGTAGTTACTGACATTTTCAAATGTCAAACTTTCTTACAATGCGCTATTTATCATTTGGATTGTAACTATAGATTTGTGTATCGGATGCTGAGTAAAAAAAATTTTTTTTTTTTTAAATTTAGCTTTTAAAGATGAGATCAATAATACTTTGCTAATTAATTATGTATGTATGTATGTTATTCCAATAAAACATTTCTATTAACATTGCTGTATCTATAATGATTATTCTGCAATGTATTTAATTAATAATATTATTTTCCATGTGACATTTTATACATTTTTACTAAAATGTAATTTTTAAATGACTATTTAAGATATACAATTAAAATTGTATTTTATTATAACATAAAATTAAATACGGACAAAATACCTCGATTAAGAAATTAATCAATTCTAATAGACATTTTTTTTATTAGCAAATACTTAATTTTCCATATCTGTGCAGAACAATCAGCAATTTTCGAATATTTATACATAAATATCCACGTCATATATGACATTTCATCAACACCATAGATTGCAAATCATAAAAAGACGTACGTGCGCAGAATAAAAAAGTATATTTTTTAACGTATCGTCTCTTCTTCCCATGACATATGTGATGATTATTTATCTAAACTATTATTAGTTAATACTTTAAGTTATCTTCAGTTTTAGTGCGTAATCGTTGAAACACATTAATAAATTTGATTGTGTTAGCTTCATATATCGTGTGTGCAAGTTGTGTCAATCATAAAATATTGATTTAAAATTGGAGAGAGATATGCATGTCGCATATCTACATTATTTAAGAAAAAAATTAATTAATCAAAATCGTATTTATAATCAAACATACTGATAAGAAATCTGAGGTGGCATGCTAAATGTGGAAAATAATAATAAAAAAATTCAAAAATTATAAAAAAGTTTCAAATAAAATGAGTATAAAAAAATTATAACAAATTAAAACGTTATTAATAGCTACATTAAAATAATATAAAGAAAACACTTATCATAATATTCTTATCTTTATCATTATGATATAATAACGACATATTACAATAACAGTTATATCAGTTGTCGCTACTATCTGATTAGATGATACAAATGTGTATTACATTCATTTTTCTAAATAAATAATAACATAACTCATCTCGCCGGACAAGGTAACTGCCTTACTAAGCACAGAAGGGATATAATTAAATATTTTTTAAATAAATTATAATATTTTTATTAATAATAAAAAATGTATCATGAGAGTGTTTAACTATGTATATATATATTTTTATTTTATACATTATTTTTAACATTTACGTAATGTTTAAATATGGCAACATGATCTTTTTTTTTTATATATATCATACACGCTTTAGAAGACTGAGCAACATTATATTTTATTTCTCCTCTAAATATGCAATTAATTCATGTTCAGTAGAGCAGCACCTTATTCACGAAACAAATGGCTGTCTGAAAATCACGGAGGGATCATAGAACCTTACCAGGTCTCCTATAGGCCGCGAAATGTGCAAATCTTCTGATCGCGCCGGTCAGGACGCGCCGATCAATAAGAAGCAAGAAGGCACATGTCCCGGTGACTTCTCACACCATGGTGGTCACAAGATCAACATCGCGCATTTCCGACAGCATCGCCCGACGACATCACGCGTCGTCAGCGAGCCGAGCCGCGGGCGATGGCAGTTTTAGCGCACCAGGCCTTGCCGACGCTTTAAATTTACGACGCGACAGATTTCCGCTGCTTTACGGAGGATTTATGCGATCATATGAGAGGCTGAGGCTAACGATCGGATGGAATCGTGGCAATGATAACGATGCCGACGTCAGCGACGAGGCGGGACACGCAGCGCGAAAGCCGAGAAAAGCCGGGACACTGGCCTGAGATCGGCGGGACCGTCGACCCGGTGCAGCGATGGCTTTTATTACGCGACGACGCACTGCGCCGACGTCACAGCGACGACGACGTCGTCGTCGTCGTCAAGGTGACGCGACGGCGCGCGCCGAAGACTCTTCTCACGCGCGCGTACCAGCCGAATCGATTCTTTAAATACAGCTCTCGAGATATCGAGGTGCAAAACGAGATTTCGTGGCGCGAAAATTTCGAGCGAGTTTGTGCATATATAAAACGGATGTTAATCTAGAAAATATGTGCAAAATATTATGATAAAAATATTAAAATATAAAGTTATATATTGTCCAAACTGGATAAGAACGAGACTTATGAGATTAATAGATATTATTTAAATATTGTTTAATTATTATTCTATTTAAATATTTATATATATGTATTTTTTGATATAAATATATTTAATAACATATACATAATAAATATTTGTATGCATTTATAATAACAACTTAATTTAACTTTATGTATATATATATATATATATATATATATATATATATATATATATATACATAAAATACATATTTTAATATCTTAACGTTTATGCCAATTTTTTTTAAATTAAAAAAAAGTTTCTTAAAGTAGAAATTTTTAATACATTATACAATAATAGCAATTGTATATTAATGACATTTTTTAAATTCATTAGTGTTCGTGTAACAAACGTTTTTAGCTAAATTTCTCAAGTCCAACTTTTCACCATACATTCTTGCTTCCAAAATTGTTAATCGATTCTTGTATATTACAGCCAAACAATGTTTTTTCTCCAGATTAGTGTGTTTTCTTATTTTAAAATGATACAATTTATCGACTTTTATTTTAATAACATTTTTAGGTACAAAACCTTCAATACCTTGTAAAAAATTAGAAACATATGTAATAATTATATAATTTTATATATGATTATTATACATGATTAAATAATTATTTATATATAATTAAATAAATATCCTTACAATATAGACTTACCTCTGTATTCATAAATCTTGATGGTATCATTATTTTCTACAAAAATAAATAATGTTTCGACGAGTCCTTCAAAATTCAGAATCAAAAATGATTTTGGCAGACGTGCTCTTATTGTCTGCAAGATCTTTGTTTGCGAGATGTCATTTTTGAACAACTAAATAAAACAATATAATCAAATAAATATATATTAATATAAAATAATATTTAATTTTATGCAATAAATCCTAATTTTCCATTGGCATATATAAATAGTCATATCAAAATTAATTGTACAATAATAAGTAAATAAAAATTTTTTTAAACTTACAAATATATAATCCTGGCTGACTTCTTTGTCGTAATAAATGTATTCTTCTTCTTTATAAATACCTACTCTAAAACTTAACATGCTGTTACAATCGAGACAAGCTTTTACATGAGTATCATTAGAAGATTTTCCTTGTAATTCGTAAATCAAAGATTGATTAACCGATATCATTGAATCAGTATTTGATATCAAATTTAATTTTTTATTCTCATTCTTATATAAAATAAGAGTCTTTAATATATCTGATTGAATCTTTTCTGGAGTACTTTCAAGATTTTCGTTAGTCATTGCTACAAAAACATCTTGATATAAATCCATAATATCGCTAACATTACCAAGTTCCAACACATGCTGTAACAAAGAAGGTAAAATAAAAAATAAAAAGAGTTTGAACTTAATTTAAGCAAAAATTTTATAATATTTTATAATGTTTTTTATTTTGTCATTGTAAATTCATTATTGTATTAACTATAAGTTGACAATTTTATGACAAATAAACTCACCATTAATCTATTATTTTCCAATTTCCAAATATTATTAAGGCTTTTACCGCAGGTGCGTTTTGCAATGGTAAGCAAATATAAAGGACGATTTGATTTAAAAAAAATCCATTTATCAATTAATCCAAAATCTGATACTTCGTCGATCACTTGAAAATCAGTTTGAGTGTATAGTATAAGTTTCATACGACAGGTATCATAATTTACTAATATATAATCGAAATTATCTAATTCAATAGTACGAATATCATGAATATCTCCTTCAAATTCTTGAATTTTTAAGTAATCAAAAGTATTGAATTTGTATATCTGATTTACAGCATTGCATTTAAGCATGTCTAAATGCAATGCACACAAGTTATTTAGATCCATCTGCACAAAATAAAATTATGTTAAGAATTTAATCAAATCATAGCTGTAAAATTAAATTTTTATGCTGATTTTAATGTAGAACAAGTTTATGAAGATAATAAATGTTATAATAATTACCAAAAAAATATCTTTTTACTTGTTAATTATTATTGAATGTTATCATATAAAAATGCATTTAAAAAATAAGATATTATAAAATGTCTTAAAATAAAAATATTTTTCTTACATGTGTTTCATCGATGACATGATCTATTTGAGGATGTTCTTGTGAGTAAGCAGTTGATATTTCCGTAACATTAATTCCATTTAAAAATTCACTTCCGTCAATATTTTCTTCAAAATGGATATTTCCATATATTTTCCACTTGCCAGATATAATTTGTTTCGCTTTATTTGTTGTTTTAATTGCAACGCCTTGCCAATTAATTAAATTTATTCCATTTAGAAGACCTAAAATTCTGAGACTTTTATCAAGAACAACTGGAGTTTTGAACATGAAGTTTCCTAAAAAAGTAAACAAATGTTATTTATATGTATTAATTGTCTATATAGGTCTCTTTGAACAAAATTCTGAATCAAATAAAAATATGGAGGAGAAGAAATAGAAAGAAGGAAAAGAGCAAAACATTTTGAATGAAGAGAGGAATTAAACAAAAATGTCTAAGCTGAGCTCATTATTATTTTTGTGACACTACGTACGACTATAAAATACATATTTGTCAGTTTCTTACCGGTTAAAGTATCATTGGCGATTAAAGAAATAATTTGCTTAGGATTAAAATTATTGATGAGATATGCATTAAAATCATGATACGTATAAACATTTCCTCGAATCTTTATGTGTCCCGAAATATTTTGATTGCCGTGTATCTGTAAAAGAAAATTTATAATTTTATTAATTTATTATTTTTATTTTTATTATACGGTATTAAAATTGTAATATAAATTGTGTATTTGAAAAAATAAAATAGACAAGTGTATAAAATAACACAATTTTAAAAAAATCATCAAACATCAATTAAAATGCGAATATGAATTGTACACATGTCTATGTCAATTTTTTAAAACATTTACATGCATATATTTTAATCACTAAATATATATGTATAAAATGATAAAATTCTAATTTAATGTTTATACCAAAAAAGTGTTTGTATAAATATCCTCTAGATAATAGTTGTTAATATGTCCTGATATTTGTATGTTTTTAACGGTGGCATTAGCACAATAAAGTCTATCGATCATGATGGACTGTTTCGTATGCAATGGAATCAACATATCCATTTTTAAGTCATTGACTTGTTCAACTTTTACGCTTGCTTGAAAAGTCGCATTATCCAGTGCAATCCGTTCTAAAACATAAATCGTTTCTTATTATACAGAAAGATATTTTTATTTATTTAACAAATTGTTAAAAAAC
Organism: Cataglyphis hispanica; assembly: GCF_021464435.1. NCBI lineage: Eukaryota > Metazoa > Arthropoda > Insecta > Hymenoptera > Formicidae > Cataglyphis > Cataglyphis hispanica. Next base: position 2,325,319 of record NC_065974.1, read on the forward strand.
TTTCAATTACTATATATGTTTGTATTTGCATATAATTTTTTTATTATATGTAAATATAACTACCTGAAAAGTAACTAAGTTTATTAAGAGCAATAATATTCTCTTGCAAATCTTTCATATCAACTTCCATGATGGTTTTTGATTGTAATTCTGTTTTTACTACAAGAGCTTTTTGTATGTAAACATCCTCTTTAAACGTAACTTTAATATTGATCGAGAAAGGTTTATCGATATAAACAGCATTTTTGTGAAATGTGTTCAAATCAAAATTATTTAAACTGCCATCAATGATAAATGCACTATTGAACGTAATTGAGCTTTTAAATATTTTTGATCCAGACACTGTAATATTCGCATCATTTTTAAAGATTACTCTCTCCAAAAAACTGTCAAACATTGATCTTTGAATTGATCCATTTGTATTCAGTCTTGTTATGGAAGTGATTTCATTGAAATAAAAGTTACCGCGAAGAACATAAGAGTTATTTCCAAGTGATTTAAATCTATTTGTGAAATCATGTAAAAATACATTTCCAATCCTGCCAGATGTATTGAAATTTTTTAAAACAGTGACCCAGCCTAAAAAGAAATTAAATTTATATTAATAATCTGTTAGTTATGATATCTGTTATAATTATGACAATGATAAAAATAATCAATAAAAAGAAAACAAACGCAATTATATAAAAGAACAAATAAAATTTTATTGCAATGATATATTTAATTTTAATAAACAAAATAAGAAAAAGTATAATATAATATTTAATAAATATATATGATTTGCCAATATATTAATATAACAATTTTTAAATGTTTTAAAGATCATGTTTGAGAATAAAATTGTATAGAAAAATTTAAAAACTTGTATGTATATATATGCAACATACCATTTATGACAACTGGTCCTTTCAGTATCTGCTCTTTATTAGGATCTAAGATATTTTCTACAAAGTGTCCATTTATAAATCGTGTCTTCAAAAACTCACACGTAACATTTTCAAATGTTTTGTAGCCTGTGAATGTAACATTCCTGTCGGCTTTCTGTACAGCGTCAATAACGAATTTCGATAGATTTAAACCGTTTACGAAGCCAATCACTGTTAGGTTTTTAATCGATATATTTTCATTGAAAATTACAGTCCCCATGCCATCTTTCTTGTAAACATTAACGATGTCGTTTTCATTAATCAAAGATGCTGTTAACATCCCTGTCACTCGAAGTGATTTTATTGACGCATTTCCGTTGAAAATATCATCATAAAGTGCTAATAATCGATTTAATTTATTCAATGGCATTCCATTGATGATTTCTGCGTTCAAGACATTGGTTTCTAAATTGTCAATTATTAAAGTGCCTGTCAAATTCTGTTGCGTAGAGATTGTTAAGATGCGTTTACTCAAATCAGTGTAATTGATATAATTAATTGTGTTCGGCAAGACTTCATCGGCTATTAATGTTGAGAGTGTCAAATTTTCGAAATACGGTTTTTGGAAAGTTTGATTTAATTTGTCAAAGAAAGCAGTCTGCGTAATACTTTGCTTTAGAGTATCAAAAGATAAGTTATCAATGATACATGATCTAATAAAGAATAATACTTTGTTTAGGCAAGCAGAAGCAACATTTTGTTCGCCGATTATATAATCTTCTAACTTCTTTAACATGCCAAAAGTTACATTTCCCAACATGACATTTGTCGATATTTTTTTCAAATCTAAAATAAATAAAATAATATTATAAAAATAAAATTGTAATAAAACAAGTATTTTTATAAGTGTTTTTATTTTATAAATATATTATTGCAGAAATAAAATAAAAAATAAAGCATTAAAAAAAAACATATTTGTTTTTTATATTATGTATAAGAAAAAATGTATGTATATGTACATGTATATTTAATTTTTTTATGCATGCAGTTAATAATTATAAATAATGTTTATTAACTTCAATTAATACTTACAGGGAAACTTTTGATCGGTATTTAGCGTCACAAATTCTGAGAATAAGTGATTATTAATTTGTCCGGATTTAATTATTGCGTTAGTTTCTATATAAATGTCATTCATGAATTTTTTATTTCCAGTTATTAATGCATTTTCTTCAGTTTTCAACAAAAGATCATCAAAATCTGACCACATTTTAGCATTAATTGAATCTTGGAGTACAATATTTCCCATCACAATCAGATTTTCAAAGATAACATCTGATGAAAGCGTATCAGTTTCATTGAGCAACTCTTCTATGTTACTTATGTCAATACCCGTTATATTGCCGTCAATCTAAAATTGTGACATAATGTCTTTATACTTAATTGCGAAATATATTTATCAAATCATACCTGAAAAGTTCCACCAATCTCCAGATTCTCAAAAGTAATTTCATGCTCAATGGTTTCAAGTCTGCTAAGAATAATGAAATCATCAATACTTATATTATTTATTGTATTAATGTTCAATAAATGTGTTGTAGACAGGTTGGCAAAATCTTTTTCACCCGTAACATTGATAGAATATTTATTATTAGTTAGAACGTAATCTTCTGGGTATCGTAAATAATTCAGATTTTTTACATAGACCTCATCGGCGATAAGCTGCTGAAAGAAATTATTTTTTATTAAAGAAAAAGTTGTAAAAATTTGATTATGGTATACAGACCGTTTAATAAATCGTCATAAATCATAAACAAGCATTGATTTTTCGCAAAAAGAAAAATAAGATATTGTATAAAATAAATCGCTATTTTTATTAATTATATTTAAAAAATATTACTGTTTCTTAAAAAGCTATTTTGCTTGAAAACTATAACTTGAAGCATAAAAATAAAAAATTTTATAATAAAATTTTAAAAAAAGAAACTCAATAATATATGTTGTTAAAGTAACAACACTCTAAATAAAAAAAAAAGAATTTATGATTGTTTGTAATTATTGCCTTACCCCTTCCACAATTGTTTCTCCAGGAATAAGTATTGATTCATTTTTCCATACTATACTTTGCATTAGATTCTTCCATTCAACGTTATTTATCTCGGAAAAGTTTAAGTGTCCATTGATTTCTAATCGTTTCAATTTCGAAAAATCAGTATTGTTATAATTTTTAATTGTAGTATCGAAAACAATTTCTTCCAATGGGACGCCATTCAAAGAGAGAACCGTCAAGTTATTAGTATCAATGGAAAGAAAATATTTTTGGCCGTCAATAACAGAAGCGTGATTTACAATATTGTTTGTTGCGGACGAAGTTGAAGCGTTGTTTACAAAAGCAGCAGTTATATTTTTCGCATGCAGAGTTCCAGTCACTAGAAAATTTCTATTCAATTCAATATCCGAGGATAAATTAATTGTCGTCGAATTAGTTGTATTTTTCAAATCCAGTAAGATTTGATTAAGCTTCGTTTCAAGTTCTTCTAGTTTCTTTAAACTTGATGTCACATTTGACAACATGTCTTCCATTTCTAAATCGATTAAACCGACTTTGACAGCGCCATAATTTACATTTCTTTCTATTGTAGCATTCGACGCATCCACTTCTGAAAAATTCCAAAATCCTGATATGGAATTTTTAAAGTAACTCTGATTCAAGTGTGCTTCTGTCTCGTCAAAGACGACTTCCTGTTTTCGAAAAATCTCCTGAAAACATTTTAATTTACAAAAATTTTAAATTATAAAATTTTTCAATAAAAATGATATTTGAAATAAACATTTATAATTATGTATGAAATATATAATTATACATAAATATAATACATAATTATATAAAATATATATAAAAAAAAAAATTATTCAAACCTCCAACAGAGCTCGTGTCTTTAACATGCTTTTCGTCTCCCTATGAATAGGATGTTCTAATTCACCTAAGGCTACTTCTATACGTACAAGTACATTTGCGTGGATGAATCCAACTTTTGGAATAATGATGATTTTTGACAGATCAAAATTATTCAAAATTTGATTAGGTAAAACTACTGTCTTAAAGTTTAATCCTTGCCAAGCCAAAGCAATTACTGACAAGTTTTTAAGTTGAACCAATAACAATGACTCATCCCGATATGTGCTCAGTGGTATAGTGGTAATCCAAGCAATTTCAGTAGTGTCTGTGAAACAAATACTATTAAATGTTTTTAAAAAAATTACATTTTAATTAAAAATTATCATAATATTACCATTAAAATGTAGATCCGTTTCAATATTATCTTGAAACTCGTTCTCGGAAAAGCGAAATAAACGCATTTCCTTTCCACCAATTGCTAGATATTCGATGTAACCACTCTCGAAGCAGATAAAGTTTGTGAGCTTGTTAGACTTAATAGTTTCAAACTTTTCAAGTTGGCATAATTCATGTTCAATTTTTGATTTATATAAAATAATGCTGTCAATTCCTTGAAAGCCCAACAAGGAGCGTCCGTAAATCGAACAGATTTGAATATCAAATGCTTTTGGAACAAATAACCGCCGACAAAGCCTGCACAATATAAATTTATTAGAAAATGTGCTGTATTTATAATTAAATCATCATTTTGCACATTAAAAAATAGAATTTTAATATACATAAAGCATTTATCTGTACATAAATAATAAATGAAAAATAATATTAATTTTTTTTAAAAAGAAATCACAAAAATGTCTCTCTTTAAAATTTTTATATAGAAACATTCTAACAAAAAAAGTATTAAAATTTATAGGCATAAAAATATTATTAAAATTATTTAATAATCTATTTTAAGCATTATTCTTTTTATGTGTTTCTGCTATAAAGTTTTTTTTGTATGTCGACATATGTTTTGCAAAGAAGTCTATCGTTGTAAATCTTAAAGAGTTATATAGCGTCTTGTATAATACAATATTATGAAATGTAAAAACAGAAACAGTATGTAAATATATATAAATAATTACACAATTACCATATATCAATGCGATGACTATTATAATCAACATTGAAACCATAAATATCGATTAACGATTGTCCTTCGGGATATACATCATTGTCAAGTAACAATAATTCATGTTGATTTTCTTCTTGCATGAATTCCATGTCTTGATATTGTTTTTGTACGGGCCATGTCGAATATAACGTATACGTATTTCCAAAGATTCTATACCAGTATAAGTAATAGCTTTGTTGGAGTTCAACCATTAGAACTACCATTAAATTATTAACGTGATTTTCATTAAATGTTTTTTCGGTATTTAAATTAAGAACTTTAAATTTTAATATATGTCCTTCAGTTATTATGTTTATAGTATGTTTAATTAATAAATCATCAAGATCAATCTCGTAGAAGGACAATGTTGAATTTTCAGCACTAATAAAGTGAGAGGTTTCCGTTTGTAAAAATTGCCAATTAACGTTATCGGGCATATTAAATTTGTGCAATGAAATATTTGTCACAATAATTTCTGAAAATAAGAGAACATTCTTCTAGATTACTGATATAAACAACCAGCGTAAAAGAAAATTAGATTTATTTGCACAATAAAACAATAAATATTGCATATTATTCTATATAAAAAAAATTAAATTTTTAATACTAATTTAATAACACATTTGTTAATCACCTTCTCGATTTCCAGCTCCAGTGCCAAATTCATATTCCTGCCAAATTGACGTTGCATCTTCGTGATTCCGTGCTCGACGAAATGATCTTGTATTAACCAGTATTTCATCCAATGTTTTAGACATTTCTTCGATATCCTGACATTTTGTGTTATTCACAAAAATCCACAGAAAGAGGAAACATACGATAAGATCTTTACTCTGTAACATTCTGAATGTCTACTGAGAGACTTGTCTGTGAAATTCTTTCATGATTGATATCTTGTAAATATCCTTATACGACCCATAATGTTTTGATTATTCATTCAGCTAATGCTGACAACTAAAATCCAATATTCTTAAGTTTATCTAGCTAAACGTTTAATTTCAAAATTAAATAAGATATTTTATTTTCTAGCTTGTCTAAACTGTAATTTTTTATTAATAATTATATATTTCCTCTTAAATCATAATTTCATTAATAACATAGTCTAATAAAAACAAATATAAGATTATATATTTGCAGTTAAAATTGTAAAAAAAAGAGTTATTTAATATTATATAATAAGATCTTTAGTTAATTATGTATACTATATACAGTATATATAAGTACATATATAAAATTAATCATACATGATTATAAAACTATTTAATAAATTTTCAATAATATAATTAGCAATTTTTTCGCAATAGCAATTCTTTTAAAAATAATTAATATAAAATATTTTTAAATAAAAATATTTAACAATTAAAGTAAATTTATTTATAATTTATTATTTTTTTCTACAGTCTTATGTATGTTGTATATACAAAGAGTTTAAATAAAATAGACATACTTGTGTAGACATTATAAATGATTTTTCTAAATTCTCCTGTCTTCTGGGTATCGTATATTGTCATATGATATTTCAGCTGATTTAAATCAGACACAAATCAAACAGAGACACAAATAAAAATCATTATAAAATAAGATTTGAAAAATTGTCAGCAAAGTATACAATTTTTAAATTATAATAATTTTAATAAAAAAGAAAGCATAAATTAAAAGAAACATTAAATGGGACAATATAAAAAAATATAGGTTTAACTTTTTTAACAATACACAAAATATATTAAATATTGAAAAGTATTGCTGAATTATATTAAGTATCAAATATTATATAACAACGAAAATAAGAGAATACGTATATACATATATTAAATTTTTTAAGCCTCAAAAATATGAGTACAAATATCAGAATCTGATGGATTAGATTAACATTTACATCAATATAATGTTTATAATAAAATTGTTCTTTAGAAATTACGGTATTTTGACTGGTAAAAATCTTGTCCTATCGCCAACTTTCGGTTGGAATCTTAGATTCACTTTTTCGCTGTCGTCATCACCGACTTCGAGAAAGGTATTCCAATCTACGAGAAAATATAAACCGCTTCTTCGCTTAGTTGGTAAAACGGGATCTGGTGCACGAGTGGTACCACCAAAGGATTCCTCTAATGCCAGAAGATTTGCATTTGTAGATGTCGATGACATTGGAACGGGTGATATCAATGTATCCAGAAAAGCTGATCCATTCTTCGCGGAATCTGGAGCTATCGACGTGGTCATCGTCGTCGAGGAAACATCTATAGATTCTGCCGACAAGATCCGTGATAAAATGCTGTTTGACATTTCGCGCATTTTATATTGCAAGTGATTTTGACATGCCACATAATAAAAATAAATATATGAAAAACGATTAGAAGCACATAAATCTTGCGACTGCCAATATAAATCTGAGAAATACAAACAAAATTTAAAAAAAAATTGATGACGCTAAAAGCATAAAATATTGATGAGAATATCACATTTGTAGAAAACATTAGTAATAGCAATCCTAAAAAAAATCTTTCTAAATATAATATAATTTAAATAGTTTTTCCAACTGATTATGTGCTATCAGTTTATGAAAGACTCAAAATAAATTAGGATTCCTTTCTTTCTTGTAAAGCGTATTTTATACGATGTATAATTAAAAGAAAATTTTGCATAAAATGACAGTAAAATTAAAAATTACAAATAATATATAAGATTTCAAGAGAGTGACTTTCGACTTTTGTAATTAAAATATGAGAACTTTTTACTATGGTTTCTCCATATTTATTGCATTAAAGTTTTTGAAAAAAAACAAACTGTGCGCACATGTATGTGCGTATTTCAAGAGTGAAGTAAAAGTAAAAAAACTTTTGTTTAATTATTAATCATGAATAGCACTGATGATAAAATCATCTGAATCACGAGCCGATTCGTGTATAATCACATGTATCCAGCACATGCAATAGCATTTATAATTTACATTACTTCGAAGGCAAGAAATGTAGGATGAAAGTTACATACTTAGCTGACAGTAATATATGTACATATATGCGCATAAGAAAAAGTTGGCGTGCAAAAAACTGTTGTGAAAATCATCGTTTAGAGAAAAAATGCATGCCAAAATAAATCAAATTTTATCTGGCATTACATTATAATATCATTTCATTTAATCCTTATTTTATTATAGGGACATCGTAATTTAATTTTGATTACTTGAATAAACTTTACTCAAGTCTATTATTCAATGAAAGTAAAGCACAACATGAACGATTCATTTTACAAATTAATTTACAATTCTTTTTATATACGGTTAAGTATTTTAAAAATATATATTATATTATCAAAACTTATTGTATCATTAAGATTGTAAATTTTTGGTCAATTTAAAATATATAAATAATGGAATAAAACAAACAATTAAATAAATCTTAACAATTAAACAATTAAATAAATTATTGTACAGCTAACAATAACTTAATTAAAGTAATGTTATTAACTCACTTCTATCTATCCCATCTAAATTACGCAAAAATAAATTAAATATTCAATTAATTTATATCATGTTGATATTATAGATATTTCTGCTATCATTCTGTAAAATTTTTTCCTCGTAATATAGAATTAGATTTAAGCACTTATAAATAAGATATAAAGCGAAAATTGAAATAGAAGCGGAAGAAGAAGACATGCTGAGAGAGATGTAGGAGAGATGCAAAATATAAAAATAGCAACCCTCCAGAATAAGTCTATTTAACCAGAAGATTGTCTAAACATATTCCCCATATTAATTAACATGCGGCTGATCCTTGTCACACCTTGCATAATCCGTTTAACCCAAGAAGTGCCCAAAACGGATACCATAAATCTTTCTATACCGGTAGTTGTTGTCGTGGTCTTCGCGAAATCTTCATCGCCAATAGTGGTTGTCTCAACAGTTTCTTCCGAGTTTTGTCTTTTCACTTCATTCTTTAAGTCTTCATTATAAATTTTAATAATCTCTTCTATATGTAACGGATCTGGACCTTCTCTTAAAGTTTTCGTGTTTACGAGTAGATCATCAGCTGCTTTTTTCACATCCTCCGCACTTGTCTTCCCCTCTTGAACCAATTTATTGACAATGTCCAATAGCTCGTTGATTTTCATTCTCTGTTTCTCATCCTTTACTTGGACCTCGTGAGGTTTAAACACGTGGACCTTGGTTGTGTTTTTCGGTTCTATATCTTCTATTTTTGGTGCTGTTTTTACCTTGCGAGAGATGAGACCTATGTTTTCCAAAATTTGCCTCATGTTACTTGGAACAGCCTCAATCAACGATGGCCGTTCCGTCGATGCCAGCATAGATTTTTTCTGCCTATTATCGTTGATTCCAAGACCGAATTTTGCCAAAAACTCTTTCATATCCTCGTTTTTTATCCTAGACGTCGGCAAAGGTTTGAAGTTGGTATAAGAATTTGTGTTCACGGTTGGCCTGGGCATAGACGTAGTTGTTATTAGATTGGACGTTTGCAGACCAAATCGTTGAAAGAGTAACTGTACATCTGGCGTCAGATTATTCATTCCTTTTCCAATCTCTAGAACAGGATTTTCAAAAGTGTTTTGAGCGGTTATCGAAGGTGAATCGGGTTCAACGGCCGTCAGACCGAAAGTTGTTTTATAAACTAAATCGTTGCTATTGAAAATCTCAGATTTGTTTTTCAGATTGTCTTGACTTTTTTTGAACACCTCCTCTACATTCGTGGAATTTTCCGGTCGAAGTCCAATCGAGGCAAGTAATTCCATGACTTGTGGCCGCATCGTAGTTGTTGTAATTTTACGAAATCCTCCAGAATTTAAATTATAAGTAGAATTGTATTTTAATTTTTCCAAAGAAGTAGAAAAAGAGGATGTTGGTGTTACATAGATAGAAGTTGGCTGCTTGGCCAGTTGTATTTTTTTGAAAGGTGTCTTCGAAATCTCTGGAGTGCTCTCGATTTTATTAATTACAGTTGGTGCTGCGTCTTCCAATGATATCTTAAAAGACGAAGCTTTCGCTGAAGTCGTAAGACTTTGCATAGTACTTGTTGGTGCGTTGTAACGCCATTGATCAACAGATAGAACATTTTCGTTATACTTCAAAGGACGAGATGTTGTCAAAATATTCTCTTTCTTAGAACTCGTCTCCACTGGTCGCATCGTTGTTGCAGTTGTACTATATACTATATAGACTTCTTCATTCTTGGTTGATGAAGATTCTTCCTTAAACACTGGTCGTCTAATGTCAGGTGTTTCGGTGATCGCTGATTGCTTTTGCAGATTATCTAAGTTAAAACTAAATTTAATTGGTGCCGATTCAAATTTTAGAGTTTCCGTCAACGGCAGTTTTGTATGCGCCTCCGAATATGTTTCTCTGTGATTTTTATATTGCGTTTTCTCGGGTGGACTTTCTTTCTCCGAAGCATGCGTCACTAAATTTTCAAAAGATTCTATATCGTGTTCCATTTCCTGCGTGGGTGTGCTGGATTGTATTTTTTCATTTTTCCACACATTAAAGTCTTTCGAACTAGAAGAGGAGTCTGCGATTATTTGAACTATCGGTGGCTTGGTATATAAATCTTTTATATTTTCTTTCGCATCTTGTGCATTATATGGTAACACTACCATTAACGCTCTTTCGTAAATCTTTCTCGCTTTCTCGATTGCTTCTTTATTGTGTGTAATTGTATCTAGATTTTTGGACTTTGTAATGTTTAAAAGAATGTCAACGATTTCACGCCTAGTGAGTTGCGGCAAAGATGAGTTCTGACGAATCAATCTCTCGACTTCGTTAATCGTTCGATTGATCGAATTCTCGACTTCGATCCTTGATGGAATATCATCACCATGAGTTAAACCAAAAACGATCAGCATGCACAATAACACAATCTAAAAAGAAAACAATTATTTTAATTATGTAATAAATAAAAAAAAATATAAGTTACACTATAAACGTAAAACATAATATCAGCTGATTCAATAATTAATGTATAACGCATGTCTAGCTCCGCAATATTTCAAAATTTTTTATGTATATTAATTGTGTCTTAAATATATTTTACCATTACAATATTTTTACTCAATTTCTAGAAAAAATTTTTTTTTTGTAGAGGAAAACCCAAAGAGGAGATTTACAATTAATTAAAATATATTAAATATGAATATATTAAATATTATTACATAAATTATTTAAAATTTATATTTTTTATGTTAAAAGATTTTATTAGATGTTATTAGATATATAATTCTATTTATCGTAAAATAAATATACCTTTAAAAAAAAAAATAAAATTTTAAAATATTTAATAATATTAACACGTAATTAGAAAACTAATTTTTATTTAACCTTAATATATCTTTTCTTCAAGATATTTGCATATACTTACGCAAATGCCCTAGATATAAGATTTATCCTATACATAATAATTTACTTGATGGAATTGCTTTAATAATACATAAGCAACGATTACGCAATTAGGCCAAAGAAGAACAAGTCAAGTATATATGTCAGTAATATTTTTCATATTCATGAGCAAAAGTTGCAAAATGAGTCTTAGCTGATGTCAAAGAGCACAGTTTGACTAACTTTCACAGTTTCTATCCTTTCATTTTAATATCTATAATACTCCTGATTCCTACATAATTTACATTTTGTCAGATGTATGAAATAATCAAATTTGCATCCGTGAAATAAATCTGCAGAAATTTTTTAATTGATTTGTGTCGAATCTTTCAAGTGTTGAGTATAGTTAAAGTATAGTATAAATAGTTAAACATAAAACTCTTATCATAGATTATATTTTATAATCCATGCTGAATTAAATATACTTTAAATCGCATTGGTTCTAATATTTTTATTGATGGAAGGCGAGGAATAAAGTATCTACACCGCTCATACATTTATTTCATTATGCAAGTTGTAATAATAAATTTACTTTTACAATATATAGCATGTTTTGTTCCTAACAAGCAATTATTTCACAATATTATAATAAAACTGCTTATTTCATGTAACAGAAAAGAAAAGGTAGTGCGTAATTATGCGTTATGAGACATGCGAGCAATAAGCTCTTGAAGATAAAACTAATTTCCGTCTAATCGATGATAGCAGAAATTTAACATGTAACTCTTTTGGTATTTTATCATATTATTAGCCATTGGATACAATTTCCATTTCCCATAATTATAGTATGTTGACTCGTGATATTGCGACAGGAAATCGCAATCGTTACGGTGAATGATCCGAAGCGGAAAAATATGACTCCAAAACGAAAATACTTGCAATAGAAGAGTAATCTTCACAAACCTGATTGGCTTTTTCAAATGTTTTCGTTATTTTGCGGTTATATTTTCCAACATTGAATCGCGCAGGGACAGCTTGAGAAATATAACGATCACGAATATATGTTTGAAAAAAATTTGCTTAACGAGTGTAGAGAAAAAACGACACCGGATAGAGCCAACTTTCACAATCCGATGTCATGCAATGTTAAAAAATGTTCACCTCCGGGTTTTATTGCGAAAGATTATAATGTTTATTAATAGATGCAAAATGTAACAGATCAAATACAATTAATAATTAATGTGTATCTTCATCCTTACACATGTATACGCAGGCAGATGTATAAATTAAAAAAAAGTATTGAATAAAGAAATTATAATATACCGATTTTCAAAGAATAAATATGGTTTATGATTGAAAAATAAGAATTGACAAAATATTTATACAACAATAAATTATGAGCTAATTATTAAATTTTGTATATACTAGTATTAATAATTTAATAATAATTAAAATCTCGTATTTAAGTAATATTTGTAACAATGTTACACTGTGGCTGTTTTATATTTTTATACAAGAACATAAACCTCAAATATAAATATAGCGCGTTACTCTTGACAATCATCGTACAAATATAATTATTATTTACAAAAGTATATAATTTTGTAACAATTATATTTGCCGCACGATCTTCAAGTATCTAAATATTTTTGAATTAAATGTTATCATGTTTAACGCGCACAAACAGTATATTCACCATGTTAAAACATTGTGCAATACAAAATTATAAAATGTCAATAAAAAATGTTTATTTTTACTTTACGCTTAAAAAAAGTCATTTTTTAAATTTCAATTTTAAATCGATTTGTCACAGTATAAATCACTTTTGCTATTCTTTGCAATCGATGCATTTGTCATCGCACAAATATCAAAGCATCAACATAATGTTGCACTAAAACTTTTTATGTTTTTAAAATGATAGAAAATGCATCATTTACTTGATGATGCTCGAAAACTCACCATTATGCTAACCAATCGTCCGGACACGTAGTCGACAACTGACTGAACGGCTAAGACCTACTTTCAAACTCTCTCTCCATCTTATTTTCTTTAGCTGCCCTGACGCATAACCGCACGTCGACCTGTTCACTTTGCCGACTGAGCGGGTTATTAAGATCAAAATACATTAAATTTCAGAGAAAAACATCAATGAAATAATTAAAAATATTAATGAGATTAATGCTGTTATATTTTGTCATTTTTCAATGCTATATAAATTCATTAAAATATACTTAGCGTGACTAAAAAAAAATTGTTGCACACTGCTAGATATGTAGATCTTTGCATTGTCAAAAAAGTGATTTTTGAATAAACAACGGTTAAAATCTTTTTAATAAAAAATTACTCAGTAACTTTATTTCTTTCAGTATGTCTTTTACGAATAAATTACCTTCATTTTAGAAGAATACATCATTTTGGATTTGAAGCAGCTGCTTGATATTGACATTTTGTTGATGTTGTTTGATTATTTTTATATATTTCAATTAATTGATGAAGATATTAATTAAATTAAACTTATAATTATTAATTATAAATTATTTTACTTTTTAATATATTTAATCAATTTTATTTGTTGTCCCAATTAAACAACATATGTCAAAATCAAAATTATCGGAATTTTATTTAGTAAGAATTATATTTATTGACACAGCATTGATAGCATCTTTAATTATTATAATAATTATTAAATCTAATAATAATTTTACATTGTTTATAGCACTGAAAAATAGAGACAATTTCTTATAAATGTCTAAAGACTAAAATTCTAAGAAATAATATAATTGACTGACATTTCATTTCTCTTAGAGTAAGTAAAATAATTCTATTGATACACTTTAATGCGTCATTTAATTGTGCGCAATTTAAATAGTGGGAACGTGTTTTACATCATAGATATACGTGAATATCTAAATACATAAAATGTCCGCGTATTTATTTCCTTTGAGCAATTTTATGATCAACGATACTGTTTGTTATTACTAAAGTAATATTAAAACACTGCTTTATCTTGAATCTTAAAAAAAAAATATTTAAATAAAGTTATATAAGTCCTAATAAACTTAAGAATTTTCTAGATTAGATAATGTTTATGGTATCTTGGCCACGATTTTTATAGTATAAATAGAGGCATCACATAAAGATGTAAAGTTTAAACCTTGGATATTTTATTATAAATTTGCAGCAATGAAGGTGATATACCTAACTTTGCTAATCGTTTCAATTGTCATAATTTCTAGTATGGCTCATGAAAGTAGTCAAAGTATTGAGGATCAAGAAGAAATACAAAATTATACTAAAATTGCCGAAAAAATAGCCGAACATCAGGAAGATCTGGTATGAAAGTTTTTTGTGTGTATAATAGAACTTCCTTCTTTTTATATTTATATTTTCATGTACTTTAAAAATAGTATTATCATTAATGACAATTTTTTTAACATACAAATCACTCATTATTATTTTTATGATTAATTATTTAATTATTTAAAACTGTTTAAAACCAAATATTTAATTTGTAATGTGGTATTTATAAAACCTGTATATATAATATGTATGTATTCTTTACAGAATAATTTCTAAAAAATATATGAAATAGAAGATCAAAAAGAAAATAATTTATTATGCATGTTATAAATTAAATATAATTCTTTCTAAAAAATAAGTTTTCGTAAAAAAAGTATTTTATATAAATTCCAGTGCATAAATTTTTTTTTTAGTTTGTAAGATGTAAAAATGTATATCGAAAAATTGGGAATTAAATATTAATGACTTTCTTGCGTTATTTCAGAATACGGACTGCTTAGAGCTGTTATGGGAAGAAGTTAACAAGCTTATCTATTTAATTTTTTGGGAACAATTATAATGGTGCCTATCAAATAGTATTAATAATACTATTTAATCAGCAGATATTTTAACTAAAACAAGCATCTTGTAATGATATGATAATATATCATTCGATATTGTGAAGAATTACATGAAATAATGCCTTTTGTATCGGAATTATGTAAAAATATGATATATATAATCATCCTTCTTTCTGTTAAATAAAATAAATTCTGTTAATTAAAATAAAATATCTTGTATTAATAAATATCAACACTATGTAGTACCAATATTACTACAAATATGTTATATAGTAAATTTCAATCGTTTATTAATCTCCTTTAATTGCAAATCTTGATATATTATATTTTAGTATAATATATAAATTAATATTTATATTAATGATATGTTCTAAGTCGCAACAATGTTATATGTTTATAAAAACTAATAATTATTATTATTTATATAAAAAAATTTATTTGACTTAATTATTATAATTTTTATTGAAAAGTAATAGTAATGTGATAAATAAATAATAGTAATGTGTTAAATTTGAATCCCATTGAGACAACCTTCTTGTAAGTAATCAAAATTTTTTTTGCGTATTACATTTTGATCGTAATATTTTAATTTATACAAAAATCATGAAAATAGAAACATAATCCAAAAAATTCTAAATTTTATCATATGACTTCATTTAATCTTATTTAAACATTATTTTAAGATTTAGGATAAAATTTCTGCTTTAATATTATATCAAATAGCAATATCAAAAAATATAAAATACGGTATAGTATGGCATAAAATATTTATATTCATATTAAAGAAAAATCTATTTCGTAAGTCACGTAGAAAATAAAATTATTATCTGCATTCTTAAATACAGAATGCTCAATTCTATGTGATGTTTAAAATTAAAAAATATTACATTGTGACTTTTTCATATTGCAGGAATATACGTGACAAATATTTAGAAAAAAAGTCAAGTAATAAATACGCAAAATGCTAAATTATAAAAAACATTTTAAATTCTAGATTAATTATTCATTAAACAATTTTGCAACTTTTCATTATGCTAATTACTTGAATCTACGTTTTGATTGCCTCGTTGTATGTTCTCAATCTAAATTATATTTAATTGTTAAAAAGTAAAATGATAAAAATTGCGGACAAAATATATTTGTTTCTATGTATTGTTCAAGAAATAATTATTGTTCAGAAAAAGAGAGACAGAGAGAGAGAAAGAAAGATCATTACTTTTCTGTTCATCGCGCGAATAATAACAGCTGCGGCACGTAAATATTAGCGCGCTATACATGTATATGTCATAGTACGTAAAATATTTCGGCGACAAATTTTCAATAACAAGGTTCAATAACACTGTTCTTGGCTGCGTATAGCGCTCTATTGTTTACGTGTTACGGTCTTGTCATTATCATTCACACGACGATACTCTACACGATTATACTCGAGCAGTAAAGTAGTGTGCGAAACGCTTCGTCTATTGCCAAATTCTTTTCTAAATCCAATCAAATATAATTCACTATAGTTATTACAATTAATATAATTATTATAATTAATATAATTAACATAATTAATTATTATAATCAATATAATTAATTTTTGATAAATGAGATAAAATTGTACTTGAACAAAAAATTTTATCAAAGCGATCATTCGTTATTTTAAGTGAAAATCGAAGTAATTGTGATAAAAATTATAAATTATTATTTTGTTACAATTCTTCAAGCATATCAATTCTTACAAATAATAATTATATATATATTTGACAATCATGATTTTTCGTTATTTTAGTTTTTTTTTTATCTTACGGTTTGTGTAATGTTGCGTATTACAACCAATATACATATATTAACAATAAAGAAATAACATTATTACTGTAGCGAGTAATGCATGATTTTGGCTTATACTAATTAAATTTATTTTTGTCTTTATATATAATAAAAACAGAATAATATTTTTTTACTTATTAATTCATCATTTTTATTCATATGCGAAAAGTAGCATATGTTCTACTTTTATACCGCATCTGCAAAGATAAGATATCATTATTGTCATAAGCTGTCATTAATGATTTTTTAATGTGTTTTAATGCGCAGCAATTTCATTTGAATATTATTTAAATATATTATTTTATAATAACAAGAAAATATTTTACAGAATTCTTGTTATAAAGATATTGCCATTCTACAAATTAGCGAATTAATTTTGATTAAATTAAAACTTATTTTTTCGTATTAGAAAATTTTGTTTCATTATTGCTAAAATTTTTGTCAATATATTATATATGTTAATAATTAAATTTTATATTAAGATAAAATATTAATTTAATAACATCTTATGCATACATTATGTTTTATATATTTTTTTAAATTTTAACAGCCTAACGTCAATCAATAATGCCTAAAAAACATTATATATTTAAAATATTTTTGATATAGATCTTATCAAACTTAAGATTACATTAATGTCATTTTGAAGTTATTCGACTTTGCAGTAAATCTGCTCGCAAACTGTAATTAACTGTAAGATAAGGTACCTGAGATATTATCAGTTTTGGATGTATTTTATCTTTTTGTTGGAATAAAAGCAGACATTTCTACGATATTGCTCGTGGTTGTTTGTCAGAAAGAAGTTAACTTCTTAAGGTGCCAGAATATTTTAACAGATGTACCATGCAAGCAGGTATTACAAATTGTATCTATAAAAAAATTTGCATATATATCTTAGAATAACTAAATTTGAGAAATTATAAAAGAAATTGTACAAGTAGACATCAATAACTAAGCAAATTTATTTTTTCTTGTAACTTGGTAAGCAAACTTTTAAATAGATTTAAATAAAATTTGAAAATTTAAAAAAATTATTCATATCTCTCGGTTAAAGTATCAATTTATAAACTATCAAACTAGCTAGAATTATTATCAAACCGCAAATATTCATTAATAATTTATGATATAAAGTAGTCTATAATTTTAAATGCTTATTCTTGAATTATATAATAAAAAATTACGTAATTATTATAACAATATCTTATATTGAAAATGTTATGTTTAATGTTCTTCTATATTTTTCTACAAATTTATTTATTTTTTAAAAAATATTTATTATATAATTTTAAAAAATAAGTATAATTTAACTAACAATAGTTTGTGAAACAAATTTTTTCTTATCTTTTATCAATTTTAATAAGTTTTGTAAGAAACTTGATAAAATTGTCGAGATCTCGTTACAGTATCCAGGCGAAACGTTAAATTTTTATATCAATATATATATATATATATATATATATATATATATATATATATATAATGTTTAAGATTTAAGATTATGTACATTAAGCATATTTTTTAAATATTATTTTATAATATATATTTTAATGTTTAGATTAATAATAAATTAACTCAGATTAATAAAATCATAATAATTTATGTTTAAAATATAATAGTATAACAATATTTTATATATATATATATATATATGAATTATATGAAACTTTTTATGCAAAAATTATTCGAATTGTGTAATGAAAAAACAATTTAATTATTTTACAATTAGTCAAGATCTTATTTGGCTTCCTGCTGCCGCTCTCGTTGCTAAATGGAATTGAATCTGCCTGCAATTACTTTCAAAAGTTAGAAGCTGGACAAACATATTATGTGTATAACCCTGGCTTTCCCTATAACTATAAAGGTGAAAATCATTGCACGTGGCAAATGGAAAGTCCTTTTAATGTCAAAATAAATTGCAGTGTTGATATGCCTGCGTTTGTTGTAAGTTTGTAGATAAATATTTCGTTCAAGATTTATGTACGAACTTAACGTTAATTGAGAATTTTCAAGCAAAATACAACTTAATAAGAAAGAATAAAATAAAAAAAATAATTATTTTTTTAATTTTTTGTAATGTAATATGATTTTAGTCTGAAAAATGCTTTCATTAATGTCACAAATTTAAAAATTATAAAATAAATATATATATAAAAGTGATTATTTTACTATATTATATTACATATTATAGTACATATGATATATTTTATTATATTATTTTATGTATTATTATTTTATTCTATAGAATGGTTGTACTCAAGATACTCTTTCTATCCAAATTGCTGGAAAAAGTATGGAGAAATACTGTGGTTTTGGTTCAATCATTCTTGAAGGAAAAAATCCGATTATAAAATTGGACTCACCCTATAATACGCAAGGAGGTCGATTTTTATGCGAAATTCGAGCAGAAAATCCGTTTGATGAAAATAATTGCAAATGCGGTTGGAAGAAAGTAGTAAGTATAAATTGTATCTCGTAAACTGCTATTTATTAATAACTTTGTTATTATTTATTTATTAGCTTTTTATAGTCTATAATTCAGCATAACTGTTTATTAAAATTACTTTGATTAAGAGTTTAAAATAAAATATTAACTATAATTTATATTACTTGTTTAGACTAGAATTGTAGGTGGTAACGAAACTGGAATAAATGAATATCCTATGATGTGTGGACTCGTCGATAGCACTAATAAAATAATATATTGTGGTTGTACCATAATATCTCAACAATATGTAGTGACAGCAGCTCATTGTATGGAGAATAGAGATATCAATACGATTGGTGTTATTGTTGGTGAACATGATGTAACCACAGGTAATTATTAAAGTTTCTAATCAATGCTTAAAATGACAAAAATTTTTTAAACAAACATTTATGATAATAAATTACATTAAAATCTTGTAATATTTGCTTGTTTCTAGTACAAATTTATTTGAGAATGTTATAATTTATTAACAAGATAAAATATTTTTAAATATTTAATGCAAAAAAAATAATTTTTTCATAAAAAAAATATATTTACTTTTTATTACAAAAAAATATTTTTTCTACAAATATGGTATACTTTTCTTATGTCTTTTGTTATCAATCGAAAAACTATTTGTTTTTCTCGTTTCTTATAAATGCATTTGGCACAATGCTCGAGCATGACATAACAGAACAATGTTACAGATTCGAATAGCTTCTAGTAATGAAAAATATGTAGTATCTACGTCTGATTGAACAATTAATTTTATGTGATAATTCTAAGGAAAACCAAAGCGCTTTTTCAAATGCATCGAAAAGTTCTGGATTTTTCTAACGCTAGAATATTAGTTCAATCTTGAACAATATCATTTTGCAAATAGGTAGAGAGACCAATGCAACTAAATTGTTCCGCGTGAATAAATGCACAATGCATCCTTATTACAAAGACTTTCACAACGATATAGCTGTTTGTAAGATTAGCGGAAACATAACATATAGTGCTGAGGTTGGCCCAGTCTGCTTACCATTTCAACATAAGCGAGACACGTTCGGAGGTGCCATTGTGGATGTGTTGGGTTAGTATTTTTTTAATTATTTTTGTAGTTATTGATCAATTATTCATTCCAATTTCATATAACTGTCAGGTTGGGGTTTGCTTGAATTTGCTGGCGCCAAATCGACTACGCTACAAAAAGTAAAATTAAATGTGATAAATCCTATGAAATGCCAATATTATTATCCTGACCTAACTGATAAGAATATATGTACTTATACTCCGGGAAAGGATTCTTGTCAGGTAAAATAATAATTTTTTTTATTAATAGTTATTATAATATAAGAGCACAAAATTATATATAGTATTATTCAAGAAACATAGTGAACAAATTATTTCAAAGATATAATTCCATCTTTCTTTTGCCATAGATGGATAGTGGTGGACCTATCTTATGGCAAAATCCTACTACACTTAATCTTGTATTAGTTGGTATTACATCCACTGGTATTGGTTGTGGTTCAAACGAACCTGGTATCTCAACACGTACAGGAGCTTTTATTGATTGGATAATGTCTGTAACACCTGGTAAGAATTAGCAGAAAAGGAATTAGAATAATACAATAATTTTATTACGTTAAAAAAAATCGATGTAATATATTTATTGTTTTTTCATTGTAGATGTACAATATTGTAAAGTAGAATGAGTTTTGCATGGCTAAAAAGAAGAATTGATTTGTAGAATTATGGATCTGTATCACATACTTTCTGCATGTTTTTGCGATTATTTTAAAATATATTTATAAATGTTTATAACGGGCATTAAATATCAATTATAGTAAAGATATTTAATTATACAATTGCTCTGTGATTGAAATATAAGGTTTCAATTAAAATTGTATTTGTCATAATAAAACATTAGCAAAAAAGAGTAAAAATGTATAATTTATTTTATTATTCTAAAAAATATGTCCTCAAAATCTAAATATAATTTTCTGATAGAATTAAAGTTATTTAACTTTTACAATTGCATTAGCTCTTATCAAAAATGCTAATTAAAAAATTGTATAAAGATAAAACATTGCTGGCCAAGTTAAATTTTTCACATCTATTATTTTGACATTTATGTTAAACTTTATTTGCATTTATTAATTATTCAAAAGTTATTTACTATAGCAGATATTTACTATAGCAAAATATGATGCAGTTTAATGTAGATGCAATAAATGCTTTCGTTACCGGAGCTTTAATTACTAAACCTCTGATGATCTTGAACTTAATATAATCTTAAATGTTGTGCTTGCGAGTCGCAAAAACACAGAATATAGAACAAGGAAATATTGATATAATCATATCTGTCGGAAAGATATGTCTGCAGGCATGTCAACAGTTGCAAAATTCAAAATATTGGCTCTCCACAAATTGTTTACCTTTGTTGATCAACAACCTCCTCGGCAGCTCTTCCCTGCGCTCGGAAATGGATTCCTCGTAAATGGATACAGCGAATAACAAATATAAACCATCAGAAATAGCTTTCACGCAGAGATAAAAGGGACGCGACAATATAATAAAAAATAAATATATTTAATTATGTATAAATATAAATAGGGAAAAAGAATATAGAAAAAATACTAAATCAATTTATTATATGACATCAAAAACATATTTTATTAATAATGCATGTGTTTTTGAGAAAATTAAACTCGCGATTAAGCTCAAGAGAATAAAATTTGCAGTTGCAACTCTAGATATTGTGACAAGATTAAAACTGAAAATCAGATATTTTTTGACCGTATAAAAGGGATGTTAATTTCTTTTATGGAACAAATTGTAAATTTTTAGGAAACGGAATAAAAGTGAATAGAAAATATTTGGCAACACAAAATATTCTAGATCTAAAATATACTTACTACAATTAGTGATTGTTAATGCACATTAGTGACGAACTATTAAACTTGAATTGAATAGTTCACACAGTCTTATCGTGATAACGTGATAAGAACAAAATAATAAATTAATAATAGATATAATAAAAGGTATACAAATATAAGATTTATATTTTTAATTAGCAGATATATGTTTCTTGATTTACAATTAACTTGTAGTACATTCAACATGCTTTGTCAAAATTTGAATGGCATAGTTTTTTTTTAAAATACGAACAAGAAACCGCAGTTTTTCTATTATTATGCATATAAAGTGTCTGTTGTAACGTGACGTTGATATATTCTTGACAGAGATGATATTGGTATATTTCGCTATAAATGTTAATTTAATATTAAATATAATTTTTCAGATCTAAGCAGTCACATTCGGAATATCTTACTTTTCAA
This sequence comes from Cataglyphis hispanica, assembly GCF_021464435.1. NCBI lineage: Eukaryota > Metazoa > Arthropoda > Insecta > Hymenoptera > Formicidae > Cataglyphis > Cataglyphis hispanica. Next base: position 2,348,024 of record NC_065974.1, read on the forward strand.
CGATCGCTTCTCTTTCTGCGATAGCATTCTCAAATAAAATGGAAAATCAAAAGCAGGTAATGTAAAAAATTAGATAAAAAATTATAATGATATGGTGTATTATTATATAACGCGCAATAATAATTGATATTATACTATCTTGCGACATAATGAAAAAAAAATGTTGAAAGAAATTTGTTAATTTCTTTTTACATTATTTATATCTATAGCTTATGTTTTCTATAATTTTTACGATCACTACACTGTCTATTTGATTGTTAATACGCATTTTAAGATTATTAAATATGTTACCAAAACAGGAAAAAAACATTGTTTTAATATAATTATTGCACAGCTAGTCTTTTTGATAATTATTATTTATCTTACGAAATAACACACACACACACGCGCGTCCACACACACACGCACACAAAAAATATTCCCATGCAAGCAAAACTAGGCAGAACTGTATTTTTAAATCGATTAAAGAGAAAATGTCAAAAGATAAAATTAAATGGTTTTTAGATGCATCATCTTTTGATGTTTTTTATGTATTTTTATTAGATATCTGCAAAAATAAAAAGTGATTAATGCTTATAATCATTTTATAATTGTTAGTAAATATGAAATATTAATATAATTTTTAAATTAACAACTTTTTAATAAATATCTTTAAAAACTAAAAAATTGCATCAATTAGTGCATCAAAAATATAGTGTTTTATTTAAAAAATATATACAACTGCATGCATACATAGAAATGCATAAAAATGATATAGAAATGTAAAAAGTTTAAAAATATTTAATTGTTATATTTATTTTTTATGATTTTTTTAATAACCGTTTTAAAGATACAGTTTCATCCATTTGCATGGGATACCATGTATATTTACAAATCGTATACAAATAACGAATTATAAAATCTGATAGTTCTTAATTTTTATCACAGAAGAAAAGCGAATAACGTATCGTAGTCTCGTGTAAACAAACATCTATATTAATCGAAAGACTGAATATTATTTTTGTAACAAATTATTATCAATTTTTTTTTTATCTTTTTCGAAATTATTACAATACAATTACGTCAACGCACAATGTAAGAATTATTAAAATTAATATTATACAAATGTAAAATAATATATTGTGTAATGTGTGTTCTGTAGTGTAAAATATATAGAAAACAAAATATTTACATCGTAACAAATTTGAGAGATGATACAATAAAAACTAAAAACTACTGCGTATTATTTTTGAAAGAAATTAATAACAAATCTTTTTCTCATATATTTTGTTACATCGATATAGAGAAAATGACTTAATAAAAGAATATTATTGCATCGTTTCAGTTCTTTTCTCCGACAAGAGAAGTTTTACTTTCTAATATGTAATAATAATTGCGCTTTACGAGTCAAGTATCGGTAAAAAAAAAAAAAAATAAACTTATATATATCCCATGAAATTGCTCTTGCGAAAATTTTTCGTTATATGTATATAATATTTCGAACATGTTGATTCAATTCTTTGTCGATAATGCGATATTTTACTCTCCATTTAAATTCAAAATAATGTACATTTTCTTTAATGGCAATATTGGGGTAACAAAGATAAGCGATTGTTATAATTCTTAGTCTATTCGACATTTAAAAGAAAAATAATAATAACAGCAATAAACTCAGAATACTAATTAAGGGGAAAAATTGGCAGATAAAAGCCAAAGCGCGGGTATTCGCGGACATATTATTGTTAAATTTTATTAACAAATGTGCATTAAAAATGTATGTTTCGGGGCGCGTTTTGGTCCATCTTCAGCTTGGGTATAAATATGTAAAACTTAAATTGAAATTTTAAAACCTGACATGCACATTTGTTGCTGCAGTTAAATTTCAAATTAAAATTAATAATCAGAAAGAAAAGCTCGTTAAAACCCGCGTAAAAACCAGAGTATATATAAATTAGTGTATAAATTAGACAACATCCAAATACCATCACCCCACGTATGTTCGTCGGCGATTTATTAATAATGACCTAATAATACATTAATGTAGCTATTAATAAAATTTAACAATAATAAGTTTGCACGCCAATAACCGCGCCTTGGCTCTTATCTGCCACTTTTTCCGTGATTTAAGTGATAAAAAAACATTTTAATACTATAAGATATAATGTTTAATTTCTATTTAAAGAACTCAATTCAAATAATATTATTTAATTGCTTATCTTTGACCAAAATCAAAATTATTTAATTAAAGTTTACGCACGCCAAAGATTACTAAAATAATAATACTTTTGAGCATTTCATTGATATCGTATATACATAAACAAATTTCATAAACAATTTCATAAAACATAATTACTAATGACAATAATTGCCAATTAGCATAATATAATACTATCCGATTGCATCACATTATATGTTCAAGTGCCACTGTATCACTGTAGAGCAAAAAATTGATGGACACGCTATATAATTTATCGCAGTCGCTATCTTTGTAATATTGCGTCGATCATACATTTGCACACATCTTAAACGATAATTAATCTTGTTTACTGAGTGTTTGCTATCATTCAATGATCAGTGCGACAATTAACAAAGATTGCATTATTGTGGATTCTACATTTGCATGATTAAATTCTAGATTGGAATTTCAAATAAAGTGGAAAAACAAGATACATATAAATGATTTCTTCTTCTTTGTTGAATGAACGAGGAAACGGATGAATAAAACGTAGATTCATTGAATTTGAATAAAGGGCTAGGATTACAGTTATCATTGTTTTGTTCATCATTCTGAAAAACAAGCTCTTTCAATCGTTCCTTTCTTATCGCTTGGCTGATCGAAAGAAATTGATGTTTGCGTGTTGCTTATAAAACGAAAATTTATTCTTCGAAAATATAGTGTATTGTTAGAAGAAAAGATAAAGAAAGAGAATAAGTATTTGTCTAACATACATGCATAGCAATAAATAACTCGTAAATTCTGCTAGTATATCACTTTTGAATAGCAAATTCGCAAAACAAAAAAATTATTATAATTCTTAAATAATACTGTAACCGGTAATCGGTTCTCGATCACCGCAACAAGAAAAAAGAAGCGATAAAATTATTTACATAGTTATATTTATAAATTATTTATAACTAAGAATCATAATATTGCATTCAGCACCGTTTTATTCGATAACAGAGCGTTAATTAGAATTTAATCTTGACATTATCCATGGAATAATTCGATTGGCCTTAAGTCACTGAATCGTATTGACCATAACATAGTGATAATTTATTCTCGTATAATATGTATATTAACGATACTGTAATAATACTGTCGCGACTTAACATTACACTAAATACGTAAACTTTTTTGAAGCGCAATAACTTCTATAAAAGTTCCTTTGACGTGCAAAAGTTTTGCTTACAACAATTACAAATCCTGAGAAAGCCTATAATACTATAGTCGAACAAAAACTAATTTTTCTCAGATTTAGGAAAAAAATTAATCTTTTTTTGTAGTTTTTTTATATTAAACATAATTCCAGCCTCTTAAATATTATATTACGTTAATTTATAATTTTGAGAAATTTGAAGTTAAACTTGAAAAAATTATTATAGTTTTTTAATAACAATGCCAATAAATTTAGATAGATTTTTATGAAATATTACAACAAAATTAAATTACAGTATGATGACAAAATCCGCGTTCAAAACAGAAATTTCTAATAATGTCTAATATAATTAAGAGTGACGTTTAATTTTTGCACTTAAGATATAGCGCGATAATAAGACTACAATTATCATATATTTTTACAAGTTACAATAATATATAATTACAGTATAACAGTTATGCTTTATGCATCACGGCCCATTGATGTAACTGTGATCTAACACTAAAAAAAAATTTTTTTAGTTAAAATCAATTTACGAATTAACATTTAGATGCCATAAAAAGACCTTAAGTCATTATGTTTTAATTTCAAGCAAAAACCATTGAATAATCTCATGCCCGTGTAGTCGTGAATGCACAGGTGAGCAATAATTATCGACTAGTAGCAAATTGGCTAAATATTAAAGTGTCTAATTTAGATCTCTCCATATCTGCATATAGATTAATTCTCATTTTCTTTTATTAATTTTTCTTAAAATTCTTATAAATTCTTTTATTAATTTTATTAATTTTGACAGTAAAATATAATACATGATATTTAATTTAACAATTTTCTTAAAACAAAACGTTATACCTTAATCATCAAATATAATTAAAATTATTGTATTACTTGATATACAGGATATTTTATAATATTGAAATCCACTTCATTGACATATTTAAAACTTTAAAAAACAATAAAATTAAGCTTGCACAAGCTTTTATCAAAATCACTTCGTTTTCAAATTGCAATTGTTTTTATACATTATCGACGATATAATCAATTATTTTGTATGTAATCCTGTGCGACTTTGATGCACAACAATTGCTACTAATTGTTATAGAGAAACAAAAATTAATATACGTACATTAGATTTGAAGTACCTAATGAATTCAATATCTACAAATTTTTGTCACCGACATACGCGTGCACGGTTTCGATTGAGATCTTTGAAATTATATCGGCAAATTAAGAATTGAAATTAGACGACGTTTGAAAATCAAATCTTCTCGAACAAAATTCTGGTACGATTACAAAGTCATTCATGTAAAAAAAAAAAAAAAACAAAAAATATTTGTTTAATCCTCGAAGAGGAAAAGCCCCGGAATTACGAAGTATTTGGAAAAAACAGTATAAAATCGTAAAAGGATTAAGCAATATTGTACTCTGTTCCAGCATTTTTATACAGGAATTATTTTAAATCCTTATTTAATTTAACATCAATTCATGATCACGTTGGAATGATCCAACAATGAATTGAGCGATTACCAATTTTACAAACACTTGAAATATTTATAGAATGAGAGATCTATGATAAGACATTTTCTGGGCTTGTATTCTGTCGCAAAAAAATCATTTTTAAAACTTTCTTTAAATAGTAACTAAAATACAAAGATAACTGTAATTTGAAAATAAAGCGATTTTTGATATACATAAATTTGTACAATTATTTTTTTTATTTTCAGATTTTAAATGCATTTTTGAAATGCATTCTACATGTTACAAAACACTCCATATGTATATATGTGTGCTTGTGTGTATGAAAATGAAAATTTAATGTACTACTTTAAATCATTAGTCTTATATTTATGAATGAGCATTTATATTAATTTAAAATTTATTATTCTCATACATGTATATATGTATAATATTTTGTTTTAATAAATAATTATTTTTGGTTGTCAACATGTTCGATATTATTATTAAATTTTCTTTACTGTCGCATACGTCAAATTACAAAACGTTTTCTAGTATTTCTATCTCTAATAATAAGTAATCAGTAGTAAATAATCAAGCTAGATTGTTTTTGAAAAAATAGAACGGATTTAATACAAAACTTGAAATAATATAAAGAAAATTCAATTTTATCAAAAAAACCGCGAGACTCATATCAGAAAAGAGATCCTCAAAGATACATCTTTTTGACTCGCAAGAGAAGTACATTAAGAGATATATATACGAGATATATATTACAAGACCAACCAGGCTTTCTATCGTCTTCGAACTTCTCAAAGTTATATTCGTTCAGATATTCTACCAGGGTACCCACAGAAACGAAATGCCTCTTCTCGCAAAGTGCTCAGCAACGTTCAGTAGTTCAGTCGGAACCTCCTTCCTTCCTCCGCGGACATGATTTTATTGATCCTCGCGAAACACGACACACTTCTCATTGGCTACAAAAGCTTGCTTAAAAAAACTAACTTTGGCAATACGACATAATGTATACATACGAGTTTCAAGGTTCATGCAATGTATGTCGCGCATAATTATCGTCGGCATGTAAGTAAAACGATGAATCTTTTTGGAAGATTTAGGCGAAATAGGTTCGTTTTACGTCAACTTATATATATATATATATATATATATATATATATATATATATATATATGTATGTATGTATGTATGTCATTTATGTATGTATTATGATTACGTTTTTATTGGTGTGCGCGTATGTATATGTGATATATGTTAAATGTGTTTACATACTGTTTAGAGACGCTGCTTTTTGCATTAAAGTTTATATGTTTTGTCTCAAAGACTGCTTCCAAACTCACTCGATCTTCGTCGGTCGATGTGCTTCATATATGTCTCCGAATATATGCTTTTAGTGCGATCGTCATATCTGAAAGCAGAATTAAAATCGTCGTATCTGGAAGTAAAATCAAAGATCAAAAATTGTAATTTTTTTCGTAAATAAAATTATATAGCAACAAGAGTCTTGCAATATCCACTTATTCCTCAAATACACACACATACACACATATGTAGAATTCCTAAAGTTAAACAATTGCACTTTGCCAGTATATTATATGCGTAGAAAGAAATGTAATATGAACATTGTTCTAAAAATGCTTTAGAAAATTATTGCAAAAATATTAAATGTGAAAAAATGGAGAACATGCAAATACATAAAAAATAAAAATAACACAACTTAATATTTGTCTAATCAATATATATCAAATAATAATTTATTTAATCTATTCTTTTTATTGGAGCTCAATTTCTATTTGTGAGAAACTGAGAAAGCAAAAGTGCATTAAATATATAAAAGTCAATAAAAAATTAAAACAAACTTTTTATAAAAAAAAACAATTTAAATTACCTAATTAAGTAACTAATTTAATCCTTTGCCCTCCACTGGCGCTGAACGACACATATAATACTCATCACAACTTTTGGAGTGTAAAAAGTTCAATTAATGTCAATTTTTCTTAAACACAAATTGATAAGTTATTATTTTTTTATCATCATATAGTTCCTTTTAAAGAGAAATACTGTATCAAACGTATTTATATTTAAAAAAAAATAATATTTTTTTTAGCACTCTTTAATTAACTTATATTGTCAGTTTATTCTTGTGTGTCAATTCACTCGTCAACGTATATCATTGCGGATGCGACTCGTGCGAGATACGCAGTGTATGTAATTGAACAGAATAATGAAGTAATTGGCACAGAGAATGAAAATGGAAGTACATGACGCCATACATCCACGCGGATTAAAATAGGTTTAATTTATGAGTTTAATGATATCGTTCCTCGGAATCACAAATGCTTGAGATAAATGCGTGTTCATAATAAACATCCTGTATATATTCGCCGTTCTATTATTCAATATGTAAAATGCTCATTATTGGCGACGATAAAGCATCGTACAATAAAATAGACTCAGCAAATATAATGAATGTCGCTATAACAAAGTAATTCTGATGCATTCACAAAGAGATGTTTACACGATTAACATTTTAATTTTAATGTAAATATGACATTCAAATTATAAAAATTAATTTTATTAATTTTTTCTCTCTTTCTTTAAATGTAACTATAAAATAAATTTCTATTCTAAACTAAAATGTAAATGTAAATTTTTAATATTATAATAACAAATCTAAACAAAATATTAAGACAGAGATATTAGACGAGAGATTCCTAAATACAAAACAGGAAATTCAAAACATTAACAACTTTATTAATATATAATAAGCATTCAAGAGAATGCAATATAAACAACAAGAAAGGATTACAATACATTGTACTTATAAAAAAAATATTTAACATAGGTTTTAAAAATCTAAAAATATGTTATCTTTATATAAAAAAAAATGTTGCAAGACAATCAAAGACAAAAATGCATATGTTAAAAATTAAAACGCATTATAAAATGTAATAATAAGTTGAAAATTGAATAAATATCACAAAAAGAAATATAAGAATATATAAGTGTATACAAATAATTTAATGTACATATATTATTACTAATTAGAATCCATAATTTTGCATATATTATTACTAATTAGAATCCGAAATAATCTTTATCGATTATGAAATAATAGTAACTTGTTAATTAATTTCTTACGCATATAAAGAGATTTTATAATTTAATAAGTGACAAGTATAGTGACATGAGCAGTCGAGTTTGAGAAGATAAAGCAATAGAATGAATGCATACCTTTAAGTGTTAGACCAGATCGTACCTGAGGGATGGTCGACGAAAGTCCAGCGCTTCGAGATCGGACGGTTCGCGTTTACAGAGCGAACAGAAAGCGCACTGTAGGGTGTTTTTAAACGCTTCTCGAAAGTCACGATTAAAATACGCATAGATCAATGGATTCAATGCCGAATTTGTGTATCCAATCCAGAAGAGGATCGCAATCACGATGTCGGGACACGGACAGCTTTTGCCGCATAGCGCCGTAGCGACGTACCTGACAATTGTATAAAATTAAAAATTATTTGTTTATACAAATTTCGAGAATGCAAAATCCAATTAATTTCTAGTTCAAAAGCAATTAAAAATACAAAAAATAATTTACTCTGAATTTCTGCATGTGTATACATACATATTTGTATGTATATAAAATTCTAGTTAGTATTTGTTTAATAATTTTTCGAAAAATATTCTTTAGCTATCTTTGTCTTACTAATATAAATTTTACAGGATATTTTGTTATTGGTAAAATAATAGAAAGTAATGAAAGAAAAGGAGAGATTAATCTAACATATCAAAATTCATTACCAAGATTAGGACCCACGTACCAGAGGAAAAATGGCAGCCAACAGAGGATGAAAGTACCCATAATAATACTTAACGTTCTTGCCGCTTTATGTTCTCTCTTCATTTTCATCATGTGTTTATCTTTCGTGGGTGTGTGCAAATGATCGGTGTTAATCTCGTTCAATGTTAGCGTTTTCGACGATCCGCCATTATTCAGTTCTCCGTTTAAATTATTAAGATCCTTGCTCGGTCTGTGACTAAGTAACATAGCATTACCCATCCTGCTGAGCATTTGCTCTTCCTGCTTATTAGCTTCTTTGAATATTGCAAAGTATGTGACCATCATAATGGTGCATGGTATCCAGAAGGATATACTGGATGAAAGTATGGCGTATATTCTGTTGACTTTGAACTCGCATAGTTCCGGATGTTTGTGCCTGTGCACACTGTTCTCTTCCGTAGTGTACCAACCGTAGAAAATTGGCACGAAGGAAATAATGGCTGGCGCTAGCCAGCAAGCGAGCAGCATAAATGCCACCACTCTTTTCGTCATGTTAATGGGATATCTGAGCGGCTTCACGATTGCGTAATATCGATCCACCGAGATACACATTAGATGAAGTATCGAACTGGTGCTGAAATATACGTCAAGGGAATTCCAAACGTCGCACATGAAGTAGCCGAAGAGCCACCTGCCAGTTATTTGGACGCTGGCGTTGAAGGTCATTGCAAACATCGCTACGAGCATGTCCGCCAATGCTAGCGAGACCACGAAGTAGTTCGTTATGATACGTAGTTTTCTGTGTCGTATCACGGACACCATTACAAGGAGATTACCGAACAAAGCCGTGGTGATAATTGAACCAAGGATGCAGACTTTCAGGATGACTGATGACAAGTCCGGCCAATTGATCTCCACGACGTTCACTTCAGTGTTATTGACGTAAGGATCCTCCTCAGTCGAAGTGACATCCAGCATTGATGTCATATCGAACGAAGAGATCTCCGCTGGGTCGAATGTCGTTTTTGCGGTCATCCTCACTCAGTGACGGTCTCTGCCGTCACCGAGCGTTGACCACTCGTTGATCTATCCTCTCGGTCAAACGGAAGAGTTCCGAGAAGGTGAGCTTTTTAGGTGACGGAAGTCCCAATCAATCGACGCGCAAGGCAGGCATTCATTTTTGAATTGAGAGAAAGAATGTTTCTTTTTTACACATTTGTTCTTCTTAGACTTATTAGTCAACATAATTAAAGTTACAAGATTAACGAAACTGACTCATAAAAGGCGTCATAAAAAAGATTTGGCTCGTTTCTAGCACAATCTTATCTTATTTTGCTGTCATCTATGCACTCCTCTGGATCTGTAAATAAGAAAAGAGATATTTTTATTAAAAAATCGAGGACTTTTTTTTTATAAGAAAAATTGCGATGCGCCAATGAGAGCAAACGAACGTTGTAAAATTCACAAATATTCAGAAAAGCATTTCTGTATCAAAGTGCATCAGCTGTAGAATATATGCTTAATTCAACCGCGACAAAAAAATCGGCACATAATTATATAGCTATAATAAAAACATTTCATTTTAAAAGATATTCAAGAAATATTTTATTATTTTTAATGTTGCAATATATAAAACTTACTAAGTTTTCTTTTATCATATTATATAACATTATTGTGCTTGTGCCCCTCTCCCCATTCAATTACAGCACTTAAAATCTTTATTAATTAAAATTTTCAAATCTTTATGAATTCAAATTTCTCAAATACCCTTTTAAATTATGACCACAACTACGACTCTATTTCAATTTTAATCTTACATTTATCAATGCGCTGATAAAGATCCAAAAATAGACCAAAACATTCGCTTTTAACTTCATGTGTGCGCTTTTGTGGTCTATTTTAACATTATATGTGTGCTTTCGCGTTTAGTTTATAATTTAATATTTTTTGCGTTCCACGTTGGCTCTTATAGCCTGTTATTTTTTTTTATTTATTTTTATTAAAAATTTATATACATAAATTTATTGAAATTTATTAAAACTCAAAACAAAAATTTAATAAAATTTTTCCGCTGCTACTTTTATTTTTTTTCTCTAATGAATTTAGATGATTTGAGATGCAACAGACAAATTTAAATAATCCTTTGACGTACAATCACTTTGATTGTTGCAATTTCTTCAAGATTCGCATATCAGCTGGTACGGCAGTTTTCCATTCGTTTGTATTCAAAATGAGGACACGTCGGAAGAGAGCTGGTAATCTTCAATGGAATGTCCTCTTTTTTCCCCACCTTTTGCCCACCGTTCCTCTTTGTCACTGTTTCTCCTCTCTCCGTCTTTCTCTGTATAACAGTCATGTAGCGACCATCAGTGCTGTGTCAAGTGCACTCTCGTCAAGCCCGTGTAATTTATGATCCACTATTTTTGTGGTATATTTGGGTCAATTATTCTGACGGTAGCTTTGGTCAGCCCTAAAGAAGACGACGGAAAAAAAAAACTACTATTATCAAGAAGATACTATTTTTATTTTTATTTTTATTTTTTTTATAAGCACGTGTCGATCTTGTTAGTAAAATTAAGATAAATTATATCAAATAAATTCACATGAGAAAAAGATACACTTTGCATTCTTGATAAATTTCTTTTTGCTAATAATAAATAAAATAAATAGCTAATTATAAAAGCAATCAGAGCTCTAATTTATTGTGATACTTTATTAAACCGATGACTAAAATTTTAGTCAGTTTTATTTTATCTTGATTGCGAATAGATTTTCTTCCGTAAAGAGCAAGAAAGAGAAATAAAAGAGAGAAACATTCTCTATAATGTATATATGTACATATATATAAAATTATTTTAATATATAAATTTATAAGCATATAAAAAATTTGATTTATTTTAGTTAAATAATTATTAAATTAAAATCTTACATTATTTTTAATAATAATAATTGAATTAAATTTTTACATTATTTTTAATATCCGTCACAGCAAATTATACAAAAAATAATATAATAAAACGTGTTTATCTTTTTATGAAACTAAATAGTCTAATTTTTTTGTGTGATTGAAAACGATTCTTATTTCAAGTGCAAATGTGATAAAAAAAATACGGTGAAGGCCACCACAGTGTGCTATATAACGGGAGGAGGGGGAACTACTAGTAGTGAAATCTAATTGTAGAACTCTCCCCTTATAATATATAACAAGTTTCAATTTGTTCGGTTCGGTTAGTCAGTATTGAGTTACAGTTGTGTAAAGACTGGTTTTTTTTTACGTTTTTTGTAAATATGGACTACGAACACATGTTAACATGGATAAAAAAATTACTATGTGCGCCCAAATTCATACTCACATTTCGCACCGTGCAACTTTTGGTTCTTCTTTTTAAGGTAAAAATAATAATGAAATGAAAGATCAAAGCAGCTACGATAGCGCACACATACAATTAAATATATGTATATATATATATATATATATATATATATATATATATATAATTATATTTTGTCGTTTGAAATATTCCCGTTGCTTTTAATCATATGATTTTTCATATATCCTTTACACGCTTGTATATGAGAGTAAAATTACTTTCTTGTTTAAAAAATCAAATAAGATTTTAAAATGTCTATATGATCGCACAAATGTGTAGATTTGTTTGTGATCACGTTTTTTATTTGTAAATATCACAGAGTTCTTTATATGATATATGTTTAATAAATTTTTTTTTAAAAACTAAAGATATAAAATTTTTTCCTCTCTTTAATTATGTATTTATCAAAGACATCGTATATGTATACAACAAATAATTTAATATGTATGTATATACTAATATATATATATATATATATATATATATGAATGTATGTATGTATGACTGCGTGTGGGTGTGCGTGTTTATAACATCAAGACTATAGCGTCTTTTGATATACACACATACATATACGCGCATCGTGACTTTCTATAAAACAAAGAGAGAAAGAGAGAGAGAGAGAGAGATAGTGCCATACGAAAAATATGCTATGCTCTCTTCCAAAGCAACATTATTTATTCTTACATAAATTTTCTTTTTCTTATTAGATTCGTTACCACAGTTGCCACAGAGCAGTGCGTATGTGTATTGCAGTCTACTGTATTTGAAATATATCTGCTTTTTGCATATGCGCTGCGCCGTGATGCATTTAGAATACTTTTCTCATTTAGCAAAATGCGCTTTTTTATAACGCAATGCTTTTGCGACAACATAATCTCACAAAAAGAGAAAAAAAAAACAAAAAAACGAGAACGTTTCTCATTTAGCGAAAAAGTAATTGAAAAACAGTATTGTGCACTATTTGCATTTAAATAATGTAAATATTCAAGGCAATTTATCAAATATTAAACACTGCGACAAAATTAAAAGTGAAATACACTTCGTGCCCCATTTTTTACAAAATTTGTGATAAAGAAGTTTTCATGGAAATTTGGTTGAATTATCAGCTTATAATTTTTAAATCAAATTAGATATGCTAAACATCATTATACATAATTATACATTATATTTGTAACACATTTTTATTTAAAATAATAATGGAATCGAAAATAATAAATAGTAAAAACATATAAAAAGTATTAAAATACGTAACTATTTTTTTTAAATTGATAATAACATATAGATAATATATCTATATATATATATATATATATATATATATATATATATATATATATATACATGTATAGTCATTTTGCTAATTTTATATTTGCGCACTTTATTATTTATTTAAAATAATAAATCAATATTTATGTATAAATAAACGTATGGACAGGTAAAGGGCTTCGCCTCTTTCTTTCACCCTGAACATATAACTTAACTCACACACAAACTTAACTTTAATTTAAAATTAGAACGAGACATTAGGGTTAAATAAGAATTTTGTCGAGATAAGGGTGCAGATGAAGAGACTCCTCTCACAAATTTATTTTAATAAAACAATAAAATGCATATGTTTGGAACTTCTTGCACAAAACAAAACAAACTAAAATAAATAAATTTGATTTAATTGCATATTTAAATCTCTAAATAAATATTTAATGATAAATAGCTTACTAATTGATGTTTAATGATAATGAAAGTCTTTTGAAATTTAACACAATCATAATTTTGAAAATATATGTCAAAGTCACTGAAAATTCCTTTTTTTTGAAATTTTATTTTTATAATATTTCAAAGTATTATATCTCAGAAATCGAAAGAACGTGTACATATAATTCAATAATTCAAAGCGTGTTAGTGAAAATTGCATCTTTTATAATATAAAAAAATAATTTTTAAGCTATAAGCTAATATCAACATTTACTATTTTGTAAAGTATTAAAGAATAGCTAATTAATTATAGTAAAAAAAAAAATCTTAAATTTCTGTTTTAAGAGATTAATGATTAGATATAAAAGTTGTCATTATATAAATACAATAAGATTCTGTAAATAAAATAAAAGATATCATAATTTTTATAAATTTTATCAGAGTGATAAAAAAATTGTGTTTTATTATATTACGTATTATTACTCTTACATGCTATTTTTCTTTCTTTCGATATCCATTTTAATCATATAATGCAAGCGGATGCCCTTTCATTCAGACTCTATGAAAAAGTTGCCAGCGAATATTGTTGCATTTGCTATTTGGGTAAGATATATTAACAAATCATTTGATGTAATTACATTAGTTACAAACACAACATAAAATTTCTGTTTCTTTTTAGTATCTTTAGGAAAATTTCGCATATTTAAAATGAATAAATCTACAAAAAGGATTGGAAAACATATTGCACATCTATGGAGAAGACCGTATCACACAACAATGCTGAGTATGTAAATCGCACGCAATTGTCTGCAGAATATAAGTAGAATTCTCAACGCTAAGGCTGGCCAAGGACAGACCTCGTGGAATTCGAAAGATCAATGATAAGTCGGTCTCGTGCCTTGCCATTCTATTCGTAATGAGAATTTCTCGCATTTTCGAGAGCAATGTGTATCGCGTTTTTGCAGTTGCGTAAATCATCAAATGTGTCATGAAATTAATAAATTGGATAATTGTCGTCTCTTCAGAGATGTTACAGAAATTAGAAACGTTCACGTCTATCGGCGATAATTCCTCGAATACATCCTCAATAAAACCCAGCTTAATTTTTAAAAATAATTTTTTAAGAATGTACAAGCAGTTTCTTTGATTTTTAATATATTAAAAAATATTTCAAAATAAAAGTGTTTAATTCTAAACAGTCTTACGACTGTTAAATAAAAGATTATAAGAAAAAAATATAAAGAAGAATACATATTATTTGTACATAATACTATCAAAATCCTATTTGTATTGCAAAATTATCTGCGGATAAAATTGCTCGCTTTTTCTCTCGTTTATTTTTTAAGCAAATGTTTATTTTACAAGCAAGATCGCAGACTTCTCAATTTGTCAGTATAAAGGGGGACACGCAGATCTCCTAAAACTTAATACGCGATTCTCATTGTGAATGCCAAAAGCTTCCAGCAAAAACGTGAATAGCGCATATAAGTCATCCGACAATATAAATACCACATCGTTCTGAAATATTTTTATCTGCTTCTTCAAAGAGTTCGTTGTTTCAGTAAAAAAACACCACATTGATTTATAATCCAATTTCGTTAACATGCAAAATGCCACCATATATATAAAATATTTTTATAAGATTGTTTGTTCTTTATCTGTATTATTGAATATATTAACATTTTCTAAACGTTAGATTTTAATTAACGTAAATATAATACAGGAAATGTAAATCGCCTGACTTAACCATTTTAAATTTCTTATAAACTATTAAATAAAATAATCCTTAAATAAAAGTCATTCACTCTTAAAAATGGCATGTTAAATTATATTATTGCCTTTTTTCCGTTTCATGTTGATTGGTCATCTTGATGCATCTTGTGCGTGCTCGTACGTCACTTTGTACTGTGAAATATTGTCATCGCGATATGACCGTAACAGTTTTGACAGTTCTTAGAGAGGAAGTTATTAATGTGTCAACGCAAATCATTGATAAAAATAAAGAGAAGAGTAAATATATAAAAAAGAAAAATATGTGATAAGAGTGAAAATTGTACAATAAATATTGTGTATATTACAATCCAAAATTAGAAAAGTATTTCTACTTGTACTAATACTGTTTTTCAGATATCATTTTTATATAATATTGATATATTCTTTTATTTTTATAATATTTTTATCGATAAGAGTAGAAGCACATTTCGATAATCCCTAGTGTCCTCATGTATGAAAGTCGGTTACAAGAAAAACATCTTATAGAAATCTGTGAGAGCTCTTCTAAGTCTTCGCGATGTATTTCTGATAACAAAAAAATTGATTACATTCTGACAGAATACTAAAAGAAAAATATTTGTTATATATTTATAACAATTGAAAGAATAAAAGAAGAAAACAGAAAATAATAACTTCTAATGAAAAAAGAAGTTAAAACTAAAATTCAATTGCATCGATAAAGACAAAAATAGATAAAAATGTAATTTGTTTTTATTATTGTGACCTAAATTCTATATTATATCAAAGTTAAATGGCTTATAGCAAATACAAAAAGTGAGCACACAATTCTTGCAGAAATTGAAAATGATAATGCTTTTGTATATAAATTATTCAGATATAAAAACTATATGTGTAAATTAATAAATATGTTTCATCACACATTTATTAATTGTATTATTATATTTTCATAATTTTTAATCATGTAAATAAAGCACTATGTAGCTACTTTATTTTAATCTATAAATAAAAGATCCCATCTATGGAGAAAAATGAGGTAAATTTCTTACATAATTTGAAATAAACTTTTTTAATTTAATTTTTCTATATTTTGCGTTATGCATTATTGTATTAAAAATAATCAAATAAATAATTTTATTGACTTATATGTCATCACTATATAGTTTTATATGTCTATCACTTTTATCTTAGAATTTCTATAATTAAATATTAAATATTATATTATATTTCCATCTTTCTTTAAACTTACTCGTATGCATGTTTGTTTACCGTGCCTGCGAACAAGTTATTTAATATAAAATCAGAAATTTTGTCTTGATTATTATTCTCATAATAACTAAACTTTGCAGAATTAATTAGTTTCTATAAGCGTATTTGCGTAACAGCTAAGATTTCACATTCACAAACATATGTATAACTTGTGCTCACACATATGTCTTTTCTATAAAATATATTATTAAATATATGCAACAGTTTTATAATTATTTACCAGAGCTCCTTTAACATACTTATGTTTTTAAGTATTTATCATAATATGTAAATAAATAATTATATATTAATTAATTTACAATAAGTAAATATTAATATCAAATAAATGTATTTTAATATTGACTTATACATCTGTTTTTTCTTAACAAGGTATACATTATCACTTTCGAGCAATTCTTGCACTACCATCTTCAATCGACCTTCGAGTGCATTCGTTTCAAGTTTGCGATAATAACTAACAACCACGAGTTATCGTTGGCGCGCACCGTATTTATACGATCTCTATCAGTTTTTACTGGCATTTTAATCTGTGACAGTTGCCGTTCTGACACGAAAGTCAAATCAGGTGATTGAATTGTGCAAGACGTTGATCTAACATAAATGAAATTTAACCACTAAAAAGATTTCAAAATTTAAATTTAAATTTAAACAAAAATTTAAACAAAAAAATTAAAAACACTTGCATTTTAATAAATTATAGCACATTTTTATATTTATTCTTTTATTATTTCATACAAATGTAAATTAAAGACAGTCGAAAATGTGGCGTTGTGTGTATGTGTTTATCCTCTGCTGGATATCTTCAAATATTTATTCAAAGTACGCAGATTGCTTCTAGACATTTAATATCTAGTAAAGTAAATCAGAGAAAACCAGAATAAAAATAAAACTCTTCTTTTTTTTAAAGAGAATACTATGAGATAGCGTAGAAATGCAGTGGAATGCATCAAGAAATATCAGAATAAATTAAATTATTTTAGTATGCGATGAACTGAAAGCGAGATAAATTGAATTGTTTTAAAATACAATGTAGAGCAATGGAGAGATAAACCACAGAAAACCAGATGTAATTACATTACGCTAAAATGAACGAGAAGGCTTTGCTTAAGATCGTATTCTATCGCGTAACGTACAACATTCAATATATTTTTATAAAAGTAGCTTTATAACTGTCATAAACAGCTGTTTTAGAGCAATGTCTTTTAGAAGCAATGTCTGCAATTCTAACTCTCGTGTTTGCTACGTCTTTATTTCAAACTCGCTCTTTAAAATTCTTATATATTTTCTCGTGCTACGTAATCTTTGCGCGCGCATAAGAGAAACTTCGGAAAAATTCAACTACTTCCCACAGTACTAAGCAAGTGTTCACTATATTTGAGTTATGTAAATGCGCCTAAATTAAACGATTCAAATCATATTGCCAGGATGTTCTTTGTTAGCTGCAAGTGCCAACTCACTGAGCCTTCACATTTTGCACATTTGAAACAGAATATTGTGATAATATGCAACAAACAGATTATATTAACGAGCATAAAATTATGTCAAAAGAAAAAAAGCAATATCCTCTTCTTTGATATCTACCTATTTATTGGACTAATTTTTGCACATTCGGACAATGTATTTTTTAAATAGCTTGGAATAAAAGCAATAATATTTTACCACAATCTTGTATTTTATTTAATATATCTAATATATCTAATATATTTAATATATCTAATTTGACCATTTGAAATATTTTTTTGTTTTTGATATAATATGGGAAATTGATAAAGAAAAGATATTTAATTCAAAGAAGTCAATATAGATAAAAAGAATTTACCAATACAGTTAAAGAAAATATAGTAGTATTTTTTTTTAAATGACTATATTTTTTGAAATGTAAAACTAATTTTTTGATAACTTAACAAGACTTAACAAGACTTAACTGAAAGATCTGTACAAACTTTGAAGACAAATTCTACATACCAAAACTTATTATTAATTATATATTTCTCTTTCCTATAATTAAAACTTTTAATATATATCTATTTATCAAAATTATATAAATGCATTAAATTATCTTGTAAAAAAAATTGCTATATTACTTTTAATTGGTCATTAGATATAGCTCATCAGATTTAAATTCAGTGAATTTTGATATATGACATCATCTAATATAGTTTATCACATTTTCATTTAACGACATAAACATATAATATATAACTTTCTCTTCCAGTCTTATAGCAAATTTTTATATCTAAAGTTTTTTAATATATATAGTATAATTAAAAAGCAGAAAACATACTATTTTTGAAACAATTCTATATACAATCTCATCAGAGGCGTTCACTTAAGTCTGTGTCTTTCCATAAATAATGCAGCCCGTAAATAAATTTGTTACGACACTGACCTTCGATCAAGGAGCCATCCACACACCACACACACACATACACAGTCTTGTCATGAGTCTGCTAGAGATGCATCGAATACGCTGCCAATTCATGCCAAAATCACTAACGGATCTGGCTTCCGCAATTATTACGTCTAGCAATGTATGTGCGCGCGTAACTGTATATACATATATATATATATATATATATATATATATATATATATGTATATGTATATAACTGTTCTGTCAGAATGGATCACATGACTCAAGAACAATAGCTGCACTCCTTCCAGTAAGATTATAGTTCAGTAGTATATGCGACAGAACACAACAGAATAGATATATATATATATGTAAATACATTCACGCATGCACATACACGTAAATATATATGTATGTATGTATGTATATATATATATATATGTATATATGTATATAGTCCGTCTTTTTCTTACATATGACATATTAGTCTGTTTCCTTCAAATATGTTATTGCGTTTTTTTGTTTCAAGCCATTATCTAGTACTCCTTCCGGTTAGGATAGAGTATAATGGTCCACACATGTATGTGTACATATGTGTGCTGAGTGACGAATGTGTATGAGTGTGTGCAAGTGTGCGTGAACTTGAATGTTCCTTGTGATGTGTTCCAAAGTATTTTGCGTACTTTCTCCCCCGACGTTTGTCTGACTAAAATTTTCCGTGGATGCATATCTCGTGAAATTGTCGGTTCGTTAATAAAGGAGAGAGCGGCAGCAGAGAGCGGATAAATCGATGCTCGCCCCACACGAATCCTTACGCGTGCCAAAAGAGAGTACGCGCTTCATTATCTCTTACGTTTCTCTTTTACGTTCTACTTTATTTATGTTGCACAATGTATAGATAATGTATAGATAATCGTAAAAAAACCGTTGTTAGTTGAGAATTCATTTCATGTTCATGAATCTTATTAGACGACAGTTTTCCTTACTTAATAATTAACAATGAGAGTAGTTACTTAAGACATTAATTAGCGAAAAGACCTTAAATCTTAAGAGTGCATTTATATAATTCTAAAAAAATTAATGGTTATTTGTTAACAATAAAAGTCGATTTTAATTTGAAAGAAACTTATTAAAAGATTAAAGTTGATAGTTCGAACATTTTATATATGAATGTTGAGAATTCTTATTATTAAAATCTAACTTATCTATCATAAAGACCAATTGATGCGCAGCAAATGATTATACGCAGTACAACGAGACAGATGGTATATCTATATGAATCGTATAAGATTAAGAATACTTAGGATTATTAATTTTTTTAATAATATCTAGGTCGATTGAATTCTTACTAGGCTTAATTGATAAATTTGTTTTATATGTTAAAAATATTTTTACTTTTTTTACTCTATATTACTTCTATAAACGGAGATAATATCATGCAAAATCACAACAGTAACAATTGTGATGATTCAATATTTTAGTATTATGGAGAAGCTTCATGATTAAAAAGAATAAAATTGAAAAAATCATGTTAGATCTTTCTCAAAATTCAATGATAAAATTCCATCCGATTTGTACCTTGTTTCGGCAACAAGCGTGACAAGCTATATCAAGTATTATTAAAAAATTTACAAATTATGTCGGAAAAATATTATAAAACATACATTTTGAACAAAAGTATTTTTATCAGAAAATTTCTAAAATCTCTAGTTATTCACAAGGATTGTTTAACAATTGATTGTAGTTGTAGTTACGATGACAATGTCGGCCTTCATTTTTGATAGAGAGAGTTATTGAAGAAACGTTTTGTGATAAAATTTTCAATAATTTTTTTTTTTTTATAAAGTCTGTGCTTAAACTTGCCGATAGTCAAATAATCTGCAATTATTTTTCGCGCAATTAAATCGCAAAGCACGCAATTTTTATAGTAGCTGTCATTGGTTCAAGGATAATCACGCTGATGTTTCATTTTACGCAAGAACGCGACAACAAATCTACCGCGTTACATTGAAACAAATGATTTCATCTTTATCTTCGCCAAGCAGGAAATCGTCGCTTCTTCGTTCACTTCATTCTCCCGATTAATAGCTTGATTGTATTACGTAAACTATTTTGTTATTTGCTTTCGCCGCGTGCTTTTTATCATTCATATTTATCGTTGGCGTCACGCCATTTGTAACAAACTTCGCTGTTTATTGCGGAATATAATTTATTTCGCTAGACTTTGCGCGATAAAAATAGCAATCATATACGATATTATATTGCAATAGCAGAAATATTAGCTGTAAACTTTACTAGCAGATGCATATAATGCAACAAATAATGTCTTGATATTTCTTGATTTCTCGATTGTGAATATATGTGTGTGGGAGTTAATACAAATTTTATTAATTATTTACTATCTTGAAAAAAAGCCATATATAATCATAAATATATATATATATATATATATATATATATATATATATAATTATTTTTCCAATTATTTTTCCTATCATCTTTTTGTAAATGCGGGCAGAGATTGTACAAGAGAAAGAAAATGTATAACAACTATAATTTATATATAATTATATAAATAAATTTTAATTATATATAATTATATATTTAATTATATTTTAATTATATATAATTATATATATTTTATTTACATATTTAAAGTTTAGAGTTTCTTTCAAATAATTTTTTTATTGAATATTATAGTTTTAATACTGCATGTTTATTAACGTATATATATATATATATATATATATATATATATATATATATATAGTATAATTTGATATTCAATATTGTATGTATGGACACAGTGTATATTGGACTAGCATATACAACTAAATAATACAATATTTACATGACGTAATCACATTACGACACGTTTTGCAAAATTGTATAATTTAAACGTATGTACTTTTAAATGAAATTGGAAAATCCGTATGCACGTGTTCCTATTCAGTTGCTGCAATGCAGGTCGCGTCGTGCAAGGCGATCGATTTAACGAGCGCGAATAGGTATGTACGTAGTGTTTAATACCCTTGAATACAAAATTTGTAATTCGGCCTTCGAGCCGGCAGGTTCTCAAAATAGATAGATCGAATACGCCTGTGTATTTTTGGTCGTTCTTAATCATATAAATAGAATGTCATTATTCGATCCAAAGGGAGCGACGCATGAAGATGCATGCGTCTCGCATCAGAATATCGTCTCGCCATTGGCGACTCTCGCAACTTGTTATTATCGCTACTGGTGAACGTACTATGTTGTGTCATCAATGATATAAAACGACGATTATCGGTACAACAAAAGTAAATTTATATAATGCAAGAGAAATAATTTATCTTTATAAAGGTGCAAAAAAAAGTATAATATAAATATATACATTTATAATTACATCATATCAAAATTACATGTGTGTATAAAATGCTTTAGGACTACCATACCATCTGCTGACAGATTCTTGAAACCATTTCGAGATAATTTTTTCTTAGCAAAAATATCGAGGCATCAATAATTTTCGAATTATAAGCGATTGAAAAAGAAGGGCTTTTCGCAAATGTAAAAATTTTATAAATAAAGAATTCACAGATTTATAAAACTACTTCTTCGCTTAATTTTAAATAGAGTTTATTTTCAATAGAGAATTTTCATTTAAAGTTTAATTACAAAGATATATTGCGGCAAAAATTAGAAACTTGCAAAAAATGATGATCTCCCTCGACATTTTTGCTCAGAAAAAATCGTCTCTAAATGATCTCAAGAATTTTCCATTAGCAAATGGTTGCAGTGAGAGGGGGAAGAGGGAGAAGAATATCCTGTATAAGATATTTAAAAATATTTCTGTAGCTAGAATTTACTTCGCGCCTAGAAATATTTCTTACACACATTAATATATTATTTTTATGCACAAAGAGTATATATATGCTTAAGCTATTATATAATAAAATTTTCTACAATATTTTATTTTATGTTAAGTCGGTACTCATTGTAAGGATAATCTCATGATGTTTTTTTAAATATTTATTGAATTTCTTCTCATACTCTTCGAGAAACTGTCCGAACTTTCATTACTTAACAATTGATCTAAACTCGAGATCAAACATGAACCTTAATAAAGGATTGTAAACGCTAAAGAAGCGCTTTGAAGAGACGTAAGAGTTGCGAAAGATTTGAGATAATGAATAGTGCTGCATGAAATGTACAATATTTTCAAACGTTCGTGTGAACATCGAAGGCAGAAACCTTGAGACGTTGCCATTGAATAACGTTGCGCTCGTTACGCAAGAGACCATCGTATCAGTAAGATTGCTGCATCAAAGTGTATGTTGTGTTATGCTTTGTTTGTGTCCAGTTGTAATCAAGGTACCACCGAGATCGACGCCTATGCCTATGCATTTCTTCCCTGCTGCATTTTTAACTCGATCGCATCATCGTCTTGCATACATTATTTTTCGTGTACATCGGATATTAAAAAGATGATCAGATATAAAACTTTTATAGGAAAAACGAGTTTTGTTTTTTAATTTTAATTCGTCTTTTATCTTAATCTTAAAATTCTTTGTTTTTGAAGAAGTTATGCAATTGATTTATTTCTTTCTCTTATCTACCTCTCTCTCTTTCTCTATCAAAATAAATTCAAATTAATTAAACTCTTTATTTTTATTTTTTTTTTAACAGTAATTTGAGACATGTTTATTTTTTCATAAAATTTCTGTCAAAGAAAGATTAAGATCTAAATTAGCCTATAAATATATGATAGTAGAAAATAATATTATAGCTATAGAGAATACTTTATATTATAAAGATATTAACTCATTGACTAAATTTTATTAATCATTTTATCAACCATTAATTTTAGGAAGAGTCTGTTGACTTTTTGAGGATTAAATAAATCCGCGGATAATGGAAATTGCAAATTGATTGAGATATATTTGAACATGAGATTATATATTTCGCCACTGTGTCACACAAATTAATACAAATCCTAACCTGATTAATTTTCCTCATTACTTCCAGACGTAATGCTGCGTAAATTAAAAAACAATGTATAATCATGTACATATATATATATATATATATATATATATATATATATATATATACATACACACACATAAACGGAATATAAATAATCCTAAGTAATCTCCAAAAAATTTTAATCGTCGATTATTATTTATTAAAAAGTTATTAATAAATAAATATTTATGCAAATCAAGATACAAAAATGGATTGATATAACAAAATGATTATCAATATTAGACACAATATTTCTACATATAGATGTATACTTAAACTATTCATAAACGTATACTTAAGACGCTCATATCACTGATTTTTATATAAGATGTTAAAACATATAAACAAAAGTATATAGTATAATAGTACATTAGTATAGTATATTAGTATAAGTATAATAGTATATTAAAAGTGAATATTAATGTGAATATATAGATGAATATATAGGTGAGGGAGAGGACTCTATACAGGCTTGCAATTTTCAACGCAAAATGAGAGGCAATCCAATCGCCTAATGCTTTCGAAACGAGATCTATAATTATGCGGTTCCACATGGGTTTGCAACCACGTCAAAGCGAGATCCATTCTATATCACTTGGTGTTTTCAGAAGTGGTCTATTATTATACAATTTCGTATAGAGATTTCTAACTTCCTGCACAAAACAAGGTCCACTTCACATTACTACTGATGCTTTCAGTGCGAAACGCGATCTATAATTGTATAATTTTATATATTAATTCTTCGGGCACAGAGCAAGGTCCACTTCACATCATTTGATGCTTGAAAACCATTCTTTTCTTTGTCATCTTTATTCATCTTTTAATCTGAAAGTACCAATTAATGTGCATTTATTTCACTTTGTGCAAAAAATTGCAAATCCATGTGAAACCGTGCAATTATAGATAACATAATCAATAAAATAAATAAAAAGTTTATTACTTTATTACTTTTTATATTGTAATATTTTTGTTATATTTATGTTGCGAAACATCAGATTTTTATTTTAAATATTCGCTCAAAAATATTTGATATTTCAAAAGGTTATGATTGAACGATTGTACTAGGAGCTTAGAGCAAATGGAAATGCAATATGTTTGCTCTTTTTTTTCAATTATTCAATATGTATTTGTTTTACTTTGTCCTCTTTCTTCTATTTGCTTAAATATACGCACACACACATATACGATATCAAATGTATACAAAAAAATAACAAATAAGCCGCAATAAATACATTTCATCTACTCCATAAATTTTCCAATATATGATTGTAAAAAATTTAATCTTTCCAAAAAATATCGATTTAGTGTCAAAATCATGTAACTCCGTCAAAGAAAATTGTAAAAAAATTTTTAAAAAAGCGTTTTTTTAGGTAAAATGTATGTATAGTAATTTTTTTAAAACTCAAATTTGTATTAAAGATCCAAAGATAGCATAATATGTGATACTATTTATTAGTTGTCATTATCTTTATTTAATTTTTTTCGAATGCTTTTAAAATGTAGCTTAAGTTTTGTTTTCGGAATCATTCGAGAGATATCGTTCGCTTCATTTCTTACTACAAATAACGAGGTTCAATTGTTTGCCCTCTACAAAAAAAAGTTTCATTATATGCAGATGTTGATTATGCTGGACTATGGAATGAGCAAAACGAAGTGTAAACATGAAATGTGAATAATATGTAACTTTGGTTAGTTATTGAGTTTGTTAATTTAATTGCATTGCAGTGTCTTTTTTTTAAACTTGTCGAAAAACTTATCACGTGACTTAATAAAAAAGCATACAAATAAAATATTAATTAGCATCAATAAAGAAACACTGCTAAACTGCATTAAAACTGTATTAAAATCAATTAGCTACTTTGATCTATATTAATGCAAATATAATATAAAATAATATTAACAAATAAAAGATATAAAAAGCTACAATTAAAAATAATAATAAATAAAAAATATTAAAAAATGAAACATGCAATAGTTATTCATAAAACCTTAGGTTGTATTTTAGCTTATTATTAGATTTTTAATTATTAGATTTTATTGTAGATTTTTTTATGTGCGTGATCGATCTTGATATTTTCAAGATAAAACACATTTTTATTCGAATAATTACAGTTTGTAAATCAAAATTTGTCTGTGAACTATATAATATAGTTATCATTTTGCTCACTAGATGATTCTAGAATAACCAATGTAATTAAAACAAACGCGTACATTCTTTATCAGCTTTTATGATAGATTTTAAGAAACTTATTGATGATTGTGTGCATAAGTATTCTTATATACTTTCCCGATACATATTTACCAAGCACTAAACATGCAATAATACGTTCAGGGTGAGGTTTACATATCTGTGCATATTTCATTAAATATGCAAATGCCGGAGCGTTATTTCTAGGCACGTCATATTTGTAGTATACTACTCGCTTGCACGTGTGTAAGCTATGTGCGATATTAACATAAAAAAAAAGATAATTACAACATCGCGAAAGTATATTGTTTATAAAGATAATGAAAATCCTTGTTTAGTTACAACGAGCGCACATAAGGGATGTAATTCTTGAATAATCTATATGCAAATATTGTTTGCATGGAATATGTAAGTTAGAATGAATCAATTTACTGATACATGAAAAATCTTGTCTTATCTAAAACTTTACGCACGTATTTCGTCATAATTACCAGACTAATATCTTTCCTTTCAAAATATTTAAAAAAAAAAATGCGATTTTTTATGCATCAGTAAACTGATTCATTCTAACTTACATATTCCATGCAAACAATATTTGCATACAAATTATTTAAGAATTACACCTTCCTTATATGCGCTCGTTCGTAGCTGAATCCTCAGTACATGAATCTTCATTTTCACATTTTAAACTGTTTCAAAATATATTTATTTCTTTATGTATGTATATAATATGTGAAAAGGCGAAAAACTATTTCTTCAGATTTTTCTTATATATGCATTACTACTTATATATGCATTTCTACTTATTCAGATTCTTTATATATGCATTACTTTACAAATATGGTTCTAAAAATTGATGATATCAAAAATATTTGCATATCTTTCAGATAAATAATTTTTTTTTTTTCAAAAATGTTGAGAAATTAAAAAAACTTTTGATAAAAATGTAAATTAATTTTAATTTTAGAAAAACTTTATATTCTTGAATATAAAAACAAATATACCAATATTAGTTAAGTTTTTACTTATTAGTTGATTAATAATAATTAGTTTCAAATCAGATGTAAAAAAAGATATAATATAAAAGCTTCTATTGTTGATCTTAAATTTAATTATTTCATTTATTTAACATAACAAGAAAACGCTCTTGAGTATAGTTACTTTGAATATAATTAGAAAGGAAATTGCGTGCGTACTAAAGAATCCTTCGGTGAGAACATTATAACTGGAGATGTGCGCAATATCGGACTGCCAAGCGACCCTGGTGTCGAATATCGATTTGACCCTCCAGAAATGACAAGGGTTCGAGAAGTAAGACTTAAAGTTTCGACCGGACATGGAATCGCATCCGAAGTAAGAACGGCATTCAATCCTGTTCAAACACAAAAATGATAATTCACTATAACGAAGAAATACTAAATATTCATCTGTGAGATTCAAATAATAAAGGGTCGCAAAAATAGAACTCAATATAATGTCTGCTACGCGCAAGAATCTCATATTCTAAGAACGTTCAGATATATTTTATAGTCACAATAATTTTTCTAAATTATAAAAAACAAATTATAGTTCTTCTTTTTAGGATGTCATTTCATTTAATAAAAATTTAACAATTCTACTAATCTCACATTCAAAATTTTAATTTAATTGTCTATCTCTAAATTTAGAAATATAAAAAATTAAAAATTTTTAAATAAAATTAAAAATAAAAATAAGAATTTTAAAAGTCATCAGTAATAAAGATTTCGCAATAGTTACCGCAAGTTATTGCATCAGACGAAATTTTATACATAGAGTTAAATAAATGAATATTTGTAATTTTTGCTTATATCTAGTGTGTCACAAAGAGAAGAGAGCTCAATAAATAAATGGCCGAACGCTATTGGATTTGTTCATCCATGGAAATACTTGATAACTTCATTTGGTTATATCCAGTACCAATTGTGTTTGCCTATATTTATATAGTTCGGATTCATCTGACTTCTTCAGGCAAACAATTATATTTCTAGGGCTCTGTGCGTGAGTGTGCGTGTGTGTATATTCAAAGATTATGTCAAAGCCATATATAATATAATACCCACGGGATATTTTGCAATATACATATTTTTCGATAAGTTTTATTTGCGGATTATTTTATGGAAAAATATTTTCTTGGATACTTCTGAAAAACATTTTTATTTAATAAAAACTCAATATCATGTTTTCAGTTTGTCATACTTTTTAGCATATATTTTAATGACTAAAGTTTTAAATTAATGTTCTATTAATTTAAAAGCCTTTTGCAACTCTAATTAAGAGATCAAACAAAAAATAAAATTTCAATATCGATTTGCACCATAAAGATCTAGTTTATAAAATTGTATAATTTAGAAACATATAATTTAGAAACTACATCTACATTACTATTAAGAGAATATTAACTTTAAATTGCATAAATATTTTCCCGATATGTTTCTCATATTCCTTAGTATATGTCCTTTGTCGCAGAACATTCTGCATCTTGTGTTCAAAATTTATTTTTATTAATCAAGTTGAAAAATGTTCAAGAAATGAAGAAAAATGTTTTTATGACTCAATGCTAATTTTTAAATTTTAAATAAAATTTTATATAGCTCTTTATAAAGCCATTTGCTTAATTTACAACTAACAAACTCTTATTCCCATCATTTCAATCAAATTTCATTAGACTTTTTTAATCTGACAAGCAATATTTCTTTTTATTAACAAAAAATTAGAAACAAAGACTCCAAAACGAATTCAAGATTTACATTTTTGACATTATCGTTAAGAAAGAATTGTCTTTAAGCTAGTTAAAAAATTATGTGGCTAAAAACAAATTCAATGGCTCTTTAATGTTTTTATCTTAAGAATTTTTATCATTAATATTTGTATCTTTAGTATTTTTTATAATTACTTATGTGAACATATTAGTAATAATGATAATTATTGCACAATAATCATAAATTCAAATGGTAACTATTATGACATTAATAATATGTTACATAACATAAACAATGAAAGTAGCGGGAACGATAATATTTGATTCAGTTAAGGAAATGGAGCGTAATATCAGTTGATGCGCGAAGCTTGCTCGCGATAAAACTGAAGCAAGCCAATATAAATGTTCGGTTAGTCTCTTGTTAGTTAGTCTCAAGTGGTTGGACAGTGTGACAATCGCTTTTTGCAAAATTAAATAAATGATACCAAATTAGGTTAAAAAAGATATTTGAATTATCTACAAGATTAAATTATCTATTATTGGACTTCGTAAATCTTGATTTACTTTGATTAAAAATCTACATTAAAATTCAACTGATTTAATCTATGAAATTCTCTCTCGAATGTACGATAAAGTAGTAATACAAAAAAAAACCATGATTTGCGTTTTCGAGATCACTTTAAAAAATTTTTTTCCGTAAAAATATTAAATAATCTGCAAAGTTTCATTACCGCCGCATTTTAGTGAAAATAATATAAAACACTTGTGTGTATGTGTGTCTGTACGCAACCAGCTTTGATGCTAAAGCTAAAGCGGAATTTTATTCGCTATTCTTGCACAAACCATGAAGTAAAAGATAGCGAAGGAAGATAATGAAAGTTTAATCTTTACGCTCAATATCGTCACAAGATTACCGCTAGCACTTATAGCCTTTTACCATGTCATAGTGTAAATCCTTGTACAACAAATTTTCTATCACGGCCGTAGCCATAAGACAATAAATATTGATGCTAAATAAGTTTCAATGTTATTTATAACTGCTTGATTAAGTATCTTGCTATTTCTATAAGAACTTTTTGCCTCTCTTTATCGTCTTCATCGTCTTCTAACCATCTTCATTAGCTTTTTAACCTTGAAGACAAATTAAAAGTTTTATAAATTTATTTATTTTAAGATTTAGTGAGCTTATAAGAAAAAAAATATTTAAGGTGTGTAAGCAGATCAGCGACACTTAAAAGGCAAGTTTAAATTTAAGAAATTGAAATATTTGACTTGGCTTTGATCAATCGAGTAAAATGAATTTCACGTTATTGTCTTTTTCGATAAGAAACTTTAACGAGAAATGCGACAATTGTGAAGAACCGTGAATTGCGCTCTACTTTTTTCAATAGTTGACAGAATACCATATCAAAGATTCCAATTAATTTAAAAACCAGGAAAGCTTGAACCTTTTAAAATAGAATTCTTAATCGATGAAATGTCTTAACCTCGATGAGGCAAAAATTCCATATCAGCCCATTTAATTGCAGCTTTGATGGGCGAAATCAAAAATAGTCACAGTTAAGAAGATTTATAAGCTTCCTTGAAAGAAGGAGAAGGCCGTCTCGTATGACGATGTGTGTAAGGAGGATCTGGGTATTCTTCTCAAGTGAATAATGGTCAATCGAATATTCATAGCTCATAATCAAACGAGCAGTCCAGTCGTCGCGGCGTATAACGCCCTCGTATCCGCTCGGATTTAAGTTCCGAGTGTAATACATAATTCATGGACGCTCGCAATATCTGATTACTTATATAGCGTAAATTTCATATTTTTGAATTTCGTGGAATTTGACCGCTATAATTTTTAATGTCATTATCTCATATTACAGCATATATAGTTATTAAAAATTAATATTGTGCGATTAACAATAATAAATATGATACCACTTATTTTATCAATTATCAAAAGAGCATTCAATTAAATCTTAAACACTTAATAAATTGAAATCTCAAGTTTTTATCTTACAGCGGAATATCAGAGGCATTAAAACTGAGAGGAAATGTACGTACACTCTTATTCATTCAAAATCACAACGATGGATAAAATCAACAATAATCGGAACAAAAACATTAATCCTACATGTAGATTTATTAGAGTAAATAATACATTGATTAAATATCTTAACTTATTAAATAAATTAAATGTGCTGAATATCTGTATATCTGGGAAAAGCTGAGCAAAGATTTTGAAAAATGTAATAAATAGTGTTTTAAAAATTAACTATTCACCGTATTGCTGAGATTTCTTTAAACAGAAAGGTATATATTGGCAATTCAAAAATCAATAACATAAAAATGAACATAATTTTGTGACAATATCGCTTGAGCGTGTAGAAATTGGAAGTGGCTCGCTATTATGAACGTGTTGTATGCTCTAACACACAATGCCATTGTTAATTGCCCGACCGTCATTCTCGGTGCTCGACACACGGTACTCAGATTAATTGCAGGGAATCTGTTATATGTATGTACATGCATTCGTCAATCGAGATGCGTCTCGCGACTATTGCATGCCAACGACGAACGGTTATAACAGACAAACAGCTTGTAGCCATTAAATTCAACATTATTTATTATACAGGCGTTCCTTTTCGCGGTTTTTAGTTAAAACATTTTCTTTGGAAAATTAGTAAAATTTTACAATAAGAAATATGATATATTTGTTACTTGTAATTTATGTTACAATTAAAAATGTATTCATATAAAATACTATTGGAATATAAAAATTGAAAGAAAAAAGGAAAGAAGAAATAAAATATCCCATTGTTTGGTTATAATTGTATATATCATGTATCCTATATATATGTATATAGAAAAGAACTATAGAAATAATTAA
Source organism: Cataglyphis hispanica (assembly GCF_021464435.1). Classification (NCBI taxonomy): domain Eukaryota; kingdom Metazoa; phylum Arthropoda; class Insecta; order Hymenoptera; family Formicidae; genus Cataglyphis; species Cataglyphis hispanica. Next base: position 2,379,845 of record NC_065974.1, read on the forward strand.
ATATACATGCATACGTCTATATAAATTAGCTGTATTTATAAAAATATTTATATTCAGAAATAATTATTTAGAAGAGGGAGATATATTGCCTTTAACATAAATTATTGTTGGAATAATTTTGTATTTGCATATTTTCAGATCTCGATAAAATTTCATCACTTGGACTTAGGCCATGCATCATTATAATGTTTAAACGCTATGACTGAACTTTAATATAATTTTGGCAACAGCTGCACGGCAAAATTGTCACATTTTAAAATAGCCTCGAGAAATCTTCTATACGTTATTATCAATATTTTTCTATCTTTTTTAAGATTTTATTTTTTATTGCAAACTGATAATACAATCTATTATATAATAATCCGGCATCTAAATGTGCAGCTTGTGCTTCAAAGCTATGATATAAACTTAATTTTTAATATCAAAAATTTATTAAAATCGTTATTAATCATAATTTCTAGCTCATTACAAAACATTTCTATTTACGCACAGTTAAAATTCAAATTACGGATTGCAAATTATTAAAAAAATTATTTTAAAAAAATAATTCTTCGTTTATGCTCTCTCTCTCTCTCTCTCTCTCTCTCTCTCTCTCTCTCTCTCTCTCTCTCTCGCATACATTCTGTATAAGTGCATAAAACTATCGTGCTGCTTATATCATCCCGAGAAGAAAATAGACTTATGTTATTATGTAAGATTATATAGATGGCCATATATAATCTTACGTTCATTTTTTCTCGGAATTATTCTTCACAGATAATATCCGTAGATTTAAAAAATTTTTCGCATAACGATTAACCTGCAATTTCCCATTAGAAAGTCATTATCAGTTAATCAAATCACTGCATTCAATAGGAAGAATAACGCAAATATGTTAATATAACAAAGAGCACGGTCGAATTTGCAATAAATGTGCAAATGTTTGTTATTGTCGCTTGTGAAAAAGTAAAATAAAATATGTATTATTTATCAAGGAATGCATCGCGTTTAAGCGTTCTTAATATTTAAGTGCTTCATAGTATATTATGCTACATAACATATAATTACGCTTCATGAATAATTCCAATTCCAGTTATGTTACTGCACATACAAGACGCAAGATACAAAATCTTATATTTACAGCTAGCTTATGCAATTATCCTAGGTGCGGAAGCAATCTTACGCGATTTGCGGATTATCTCGTCTCGCAGATATCTTGTCTCATTATACTAAAATAATTATTTTAGTCATTTGTTGACAGCAATTAATCGTTGGAAATTATAAATTCCGCATTTCAATTCAAATGCATTCCGTAATCTATGCTAATGTAAAAACTCTATCTACGGCTAATTGGTTGGTTTAATAATAAACTGCCGATGAAAGACTTGTGTCAGAAGCGCAACGTGGATTCTACGTGGTTGATGTAGGTTTGTAGGTGACGAAGCAACGAAAACGTTTAAAATAAACGGTCAGTATATTTGAACGATGCTATAACAAAAGCACAATAAACGCAACGCAAAGACGCACAATGTCTTAACTGATAGATACATCGGACTTCTATGGCGATATCTAACACGCATTATAGTCCAGACCTATCAAACGATAAAGTAAAACTCGAATAATCAAAGTTTTAATTAAAAAATTACATACTATTATTTATATCTTAATAATTATTTAATCAAAAGGTTTATGAAACGAAACTCAATTGTTATATACAATATGTTCAGTAAATGTGTGTGATTGATAGTAAAATTTAAATAATTGCATAATTAAAAGTTTATTTCAATTACATAGAGTTTAACTATATTATTTCAACTACAACTCCTGTAATTGTAAATTTACCTCTGGTAAGAAAAAATTTTTCTTTTAGCTAGTACAAATAATAAGACGTATTTTTATTGAATGTTGCAATAAAATTTTTTTGCTATAAATCTTGATGAAAGAAAATGATAAAATAAAAATGAATAAGCTCGATTCATATACAAAATGCATTTGCACACATTTGCGTATGCATTTTGTATATGCGCAAATATGCATATGCAAATATTTCGATATATCCGCGAAGTTTATTATACAACTTCGCTTAAGAATTACTTTACAATATTTCATTTTTCAATTCTAAAATCCTTACATGTTTGCTGAGCAAGAACCGGATTCAAACTCACTGAAAAGATTTTTCTTTCGAATGTAATATGAGCGCGAAGTGAATATGATTTGCAAATGTAGTTGCGATGCAATGTACCCGCATAGAGAGAAATCTCTTTTGAAAGAAAAAAAAATGTGAATAATATGTTGTGTGATATAAATTGCTGCATATTTTTTTCAAGCATTCGGTAATTATTGCTGAAAGAATTCCAGAGAAATAGTTTCAACTGGCAATTGAAACATACTGCACACAACATTAATAAACATTACATAATCTTTCTAACACTTCTAATTCTTTCGAAGATATTTTTTCAAATTAACTTATTTTATGAATATGCATATCAAGTTAATAAATACGAAAGAAAGGGTTTCTTTCTTCACTTTTAGAACAAGTGAAAAATTGAATATGTAATTTTTTGCAAGGCATTCAACATGAATTTTCATAAAAAGGAGTCTAATAATATACAAAGTGTTCCAGAAAATTAATAGCAAATTGATATTTGATATCTACTGTGGAGATGACTTTTTTATCTCACAGCTTTTTAAATTTTATTAAATGTGTTGTATCACATTGTATCGTTATTACTTCGAAAATGAATATGACTTTTAATATTAAATATATATTACAATGATTAGATCACGCTTTCAGTTTTGGTAAAAAAGGAAGACTGTTCCAAAAATTGCTAAACAATATCCTCTTGCCATGATATTCAAAGACGTCTTGTATTGCTTTCTCAACCCCCAAGGTTGCCAAGGTTCAGTAATCCTTGACTGATCCGCAACACGAAAGCGGGCGTAATAACGCCATCAGAAGTCTCGTGGAATCGGACAAAATTGAATTTCATGCCGTAGAAAATGACGAGCCACAAGAGGGCCACTCTATCCTCCGGAGAGTGGAACGTGGAATATCAGCGACGAGGAACATACCGCTGAAAAAGGAACGCGAGAGGAGTCGACGTACGAATAAATTTTCCACTTGCTGCGCGCCGAGTTACGGTATCCTTGCGTGAAGAGAGACGAAAGAAAATCACGTAACGTACAATATATGACATATTTGATTCGCAATTTCTAGAGAATAAAGATTTTCCTGCAATTACAGTAGTATGTAATATTATATTAATAAATTAATTTATATTAATAAATTTATATTATATTAATAAATTAATTATTTAATAAATTAAAGTACAAAACTTACATATATATATATATATATATATATATATATATATATATATATATGTGTGTGTGTTATTAAAATGTATGTGTATATAAATTTTATATTTTAAAGAAAGAAGGTATGGAAAAAAAATAATTATTTATTTTTGTAATTATATTATAATAGTTAACTCTTTGTCCAACAATTGGCATTATTTCATGTAGTGCAAACAAACACATTAGAAATGCATTATGGACATTGTGGTGCCTTAGAATACAAATGCTGACAAAGTTTCATTGTGACAAGCACAAAGTAAATTTAACATTTGCATAATGCAAGCTTGGTAACGTCATGTATTTTATATATATATATATGTACATATGCAGGAAGCATTTACAGAATAGAGAAGCATAAAACACACATTTGAAATTCGCCTTATTTACTTTTGAATAAAGGACTCATCTTTTTACTTTCTCTCTGAGTTGCAAATGCATGGAGGTCAAAGGGCACGACTTTTCTATTGTCATTATTTTACGGAAGATGATCCGAAAAGGAACTGAAAGGTTTAATTAAAAAATGTTTTTATGAAAAGATTCGTGCTCTGTTTTTTCTACGCTTGATTCTCATTAACCCATTTTCCTCCCCTTTACAGGAATTGTCTGACACATGCGTTATGCTTTTGATGCATAAGAAAGAAGAGGTCCTTCTAGATCTATTCACCTGTAAGTACTACATATATTCATAAGACATATATATTCTGCATTTCCATAAATTCTTTGAGTATACATCGATATCCTAATATCTTTCATTATATAAATTTGTATAACACATCTTCAGCAATAACATACATATTTGCATAACATATTTTTACTTCTGTGTAAATTTTTTATGTAAAAAAAAAAGAAATATTAGGTATAGAATATAATCAACGTGAACAAATAAAATAAATAATTAAATTCACTCTTTCGCAAACGTAGGATTTATTAATATCTTTGTAATAATCCTTAGATATTTAATCTTAAATATATTTATATATATTTTATTTTTATTCAAATGATCTCTCGTTTTCTATCTTTCGGGATTATTTAAGCGGAGCATACTAGTGATGTAAGTGTTCACTCATCCAAAAAGAAAATATTCTATCTGAAAATTCCCTTATTTTAATAGTTACGTTTCTGACATTACCTATTAATTCTTCTAATCAAAATTCTAATAAAATTTCTTTCTCTGTCTCTCTTTCTCTCTCTCTTTCTTTAAGATATTACGGAAGCTGGGATAATTTTTTTATTGGAATAACAAGTCGTAACGATAGAAATAAAATCGCATCTCTTTGTCGAGTAGAAAACCGATAACGAACAAGTTTTGTTACAGAGGTTTCATAAACAATGGATCATTGTAATGCTGTTGCTCTTTGTTATCGCCTCTGGCGCAGCCGATAACGTTGATCACAATGTCTGTTGACCCTCATACCAGCAAAAATGAGAAAAGTCGTAATTTTTAAACAAGTATAGTGCTTTGATTATAGAACACTTAATCTAGATACACTGTTACTTTCTGATTACAATTGCAGGAGGATAACATTAGACTTATTTCGCGTACTTTATTAATAAATATTTTGCCTAAATATTGTTTTTTACAGTTTTAAAGTCACTTTCTTAAATTAAAAATGATTCCGAAATTATAACAAATTCTAATACGTAAACATCGAGGTTATAACAAATTATAATACATAAAATTTTTAGCGATATTTCAGAAGCAAGCTTATATTATAAACTGAATTATATAAATGGAAATGAGAACTATAGTTTTTATAAATTACAATTTTTTAATTAAATTTATAATTAGCTAGATATGCAATGCATAAGATATATTTTATAAAATTAAAAATACGTCAAAGTCACAAAATATTATCTCTGATAATATAAACTGTTATAAGTACGTAATATTTAATTTTTAATTTTTGATACTTAATATTTAGTTTTTATTTATTTCACTTTATAATTAGCTAAAGAGATAATCAATGTGCTTCTATTACTATTGCATTAACATTTAAATTTTATATAAATATTTTAATTTTTACATAAATATATTATATTTATAAAAAAAATAACGAAGAAGCTCTAATAAAATCAAATATATATTGTTGTATTTATGTTATGTTGTATTATACAATTGCAAAATGTATATATTGAGCGATACTGAAACGGAATCTATATGCATCTCGTCATATACTATATATTTGACTTTCTAATAGCCGAGCTTTCAACTAAAGCATTCCTCTTAAACGCAATATCATGCCGCTTTGTACCCCATAGCACTCGTCAACAATGAAATTCCCTATCAACTTCGACATATATATATATATATATATATATATATATATATATATATATATATGTCAAAGTTGATAGGAAATTTCATTATTATGTTAAAATTAAATATAGTAATTAAATATTAAATATAGTAATTAATAAAATTAATAAAATTAAATATAGTAATTAAATATATATGTATATATATATATATATATATATATATATATATACATATATATATAATACAAAAATTTTAAAATTTTTATATATACACTTTATCGCATTATAAATACACCAGATATTAATTTAATATTAATGAAATAATGCAATTAATGAAGAATCCAAAGAAAGAGAGAAGACAGAAGTTTTCGAACTCTTTACAGGAAAAGTAAAAGTATTTATTTTACCGTATTTATTTTTTCAGTCATGAAGTTGGAGTATCAATACTTGTAACAAGATTGGAAAACGTCATTTTGCACATTTGTTATAAAACAAAGAAAATAAACAGAATTGAAAAACATACGATTTTTTTTTATTTTAACTTAACTTAATTTTATAAAATTACACAGCGTTTAATGATGCTAAAACTTATGCTTAGCGTCTTTAGGAGACGCTAAAGTACGATTACTTGATAAAAGTTGTTGAATTTAATGAGATCACTATCTCTTTAAGTTTGTCGCAATTGTCTGGAAGCATCCTGTATTACTGTTATTTCAAGCGTTGTTAAAGGTTTGTGGTGCGGATGATCGTATTAATACTCGTCTGCGAATTCGCACTGGTTATTGAGTTCAATCACGGTACTTATTGATGATCACTTTGATATAACAAATAACGGCACAATTAATGTCCAATTAATTTAATTAAGTATGACATATTTAATGCATACTTGTCAATAGAATTAAACAACAGAGTTTGCGCACTAATAATCGCACCTCAGATTTTATTTGCTAGTTTTAGTACTCTATTACTCCTATTGCTGTTATTATTTAATTTTATTAAATTTATTTATATTTATTTGTTATTCATATGCACGTATACTTATATATTTTCAAGAAACATTACATAAATCCATAAAAATGTAAATATAGCATGCTTTGTATAAAATATATATTAATACATAATTAATCGATTCACACATTATTAATAAAATATATTAAATTAATATATTAAATTAAAATAGAATATAATAAAATTAACAAACAGATATTTAATATTGTCTACATTGTTTATAAAAGCTGAGGCATCTCAAACTACTCTAATTACTATAAAGACTTTATTTTTTAATAACTTTATTTTTCAAAAAAACAATGAAAAATTTACATTTTTTATCAATGTATTGTATATACATTCTGTAAAATAATAGTTGTCAAAATTGGTAAAATAATTTACATAAATTTACTTTTGTTGAATTAAAGATAAAAGAAATTACTTAATAATTACGAAAATTGATCGAACAATATTTCCTTATGTATGTATATGTGTGTGTATATGAGAGAAAAATATGAGAGTGCTTTGTAAAAAAAAAACTTACTTTATTAAAAATTTATAATTTTATTTTATTAGATTGCGGTAAAGTAAAAAAAGATTTTCTATTAATTAAATCCGAGTATTTCTTCATCTTTTAATAACAGAGTGCGCACGCTTCTCATTTAGATCACAATATTAATTAATTAACTACTTGCTAACGAACAATTTATTGGAAATCGCTTTGCGTTACACCATGATCTCACGTTATCTATCTTCTTATAATTGGTACAATTATGTACGATGATTATTGTAATATTGAAATTTGTGGTATGTAATTATTAATTACTGATAATATATCTATAATTATAATTAATAATGTATTGCATGAAAAACATTATGTGAATGTTATAATTGTTAGCCTCACTTTTACAGTTATATTAATAATAAAATACAGAAAAAAATACATATAAATTTTAATTTTAAAGGTCTTTTTAATATAGATTTTTTTCATATAATTTATTATCCATGATGATTGAAGAGCTTTGATCGAAAGAGAACTAGAAAGATAATTATTTTGATATCAAAGCAATAAATATTTCAAAAATATTTACGAAATACTTTTTGGTAACTATAAATTTCAAGAATATAAATAGACAATATTATTATTGCCAAACTATTTTAATATCAAAAACTACAACAGATTGAAATGAAATGCTTTTAATACATATATATATATATATATATATATATATATATATATATATATATATATATATATATATATTAAAATGAAAAATATATGCATATAGAGAACATGATTTCATATTAAATATTTCATAATTTCGATTACTAGCGTATCTCATATAATTTGTATATTACAGAATACAAACCTTTCCAAAATGGAAATTAATTTGTAAAATAGTTTAATAGAATTGTTTCTCTCTCTCTCTCTCTCTCTCTCTCTCTCTCTCTCTCTCTCTCTTTTGATGTGTATAACGAGTATCTGACTAAATATGGAAGCGCACATTACTATTATTTCTACCGAAAATTTCTCGAAAACATCGCGCGATTGAATACACGTGTATATAACATCACTGTTGCAACTGACTGATATGTGACAGGTGTGTGTCCGCAGTTTTGAAATTACACTTGTAAACATACTTGATATTTTAATGATAAATTTCACAATAACACCATCAAAATAACTAGAAGAAGTTAAAAATAAAGCTCGTGGAATAACATAGCGCATATTAATATATGTATATAAATTTTTAATAGAATCCAAAGCTTGCCAAAATTTCAAGTCATCAATATGATTATATATATATATAATATATATAATAATATATAATAATATATATATATATATATATATATATATATATATATTATTATTATTATTATTATGCTTATAATTTTTATTTTATTTGCACTTTTCTTTTATTCACCATCTTTCATGTTTTTTTTTTTTTATGTCACACGTACCTTGATTCAGTTTCAATGTAATTATTAAATTTGCCTAAATGAGCTTTGCTTATACATAAACAGAAAATTCCCGTAGTGCATGCCGATGATACTGCATCGAAAGCCGCAAACGAAATATAGCGCAAGCGCACGCGGACAAATAGCCGCAAATACTTATTTCTCATGTCACGCGAAGCAATACCGTGCGACGCGATAGGATCTCATTTGCTAAATATAATTTTCTCGCTTCGCATATGCGAGCTCGCTAAGCTAGTAAACAAAATCAAACAAAATCAGTTTGTCGACACGACAGCGAACTAACAGATGTACATAAAAATTTGTTAACAGCTTCTCAACGCAAGCCACACTTATATATCGTTTTTTTAAACAGATTTATAATTGACAATACATTAATGTAGAATGTTACAAAAAAATATATTAATATATAATAAAAAATATATTCTTTTAAAATAATATTTCTACAAAATTCAGATTTTCAATTGATATAACTTCGAAAATTTATTTTTTTGTCAATTTTTAATTGTAAACCTAATGATCTGATATATACATGAAAACAATGTTATGAAGTTTTTGCAAAAGATAAGAAATATCAAACATGATATTGCATAACGCGATAACACGTTTGATATTTCTTATCTTTTGCAAAAACTTCATAATATTGTTTTCATGTTTATATCATAATCTTTAATTCAACTTTAAAAATATTTAATTTTAAGTTAATTAAATTAATTTAAAGTAAAAAAATTTATTTAAATTTATTTAAATTTATTTAAATTTAATAATTTAATATATAAACATGTGTCTCTAATTCTTAAGCTTGTAATAAAGTATTTGTGTCATTAATCCATTTTTGTTAATAACAAATTTATTGCATTTATTTCGTTTAAAGTTATATTGATATTGTAAAGTTTTATAACTTGTATTATTAAATAATAATGATTAAGACTTTGTATCATTTATATAATAATAACGTGTTTATGCTATTTTAGATGTTATTAGAATAATTTATAAAACAATGAAACGATTAAAATATAAATACATAACGACGATCTTATACAAGAACATTTTTTATGTTATATCTCATATATATATAATTCTTCAAAATATTTGAATTTTTAACCAAAAATGTGATTAAAAATATATATACATCAAGTCTTATTGTTCAAAATATCAAGTCTTATTGTTTAATTATGGAAGAGATAGCGTTATCATATAATACTGCGGAAAACTTACACATAAATTGGTCCTCCACGAAATCCTGTGTGATTCTTAATCCCTTACGATTTTCAGTCAAATTGTTGTTGCCAAGCATAAAGCCCGTTCTCTGAATGCACATGCACTTGTCGCCACTTACGCACATGTGTACGGTAAACGTTATCACTGAATTACTGGATCACTTCATTATCGCGTCGCGTAGTTCATCAAATTGCACATGTCGACAACGCGCACTTTCTATGACAAGACCGGATCGTCCAGTACAACTCCTCGGCCGTATCACTCTTTTCGAGGAGCATTTTCGGATTTTTCCGTCAATTTTTGCGACTTGATATTCCACAACACTAAGATTACAAAATCCATGGATTCTTTATTCGATTTCGCTCAAACGAAATTCAATTCAATGATTGAAAGTGCACGACGCAGGAATCGCCGATGACACATTTCAGCGTTTCAACGTTCTCTGTACGATCCTGCTCTTGAAATGTGTAGAGGGAATTTGTGCAAAAGTCAACGCTTTCTTTTATCTCACACATTTATTAGCATCAAAGCAACCTGGCAAGATTAATTATGAATTGATTTTATCAGACATTTGACAGCGATGTGAAAATTGGAAAGATCCCCTGCGCTTGTCATACGCGAGAGTCCGAGCTCCTAGCGAACCGGCGCAAGCTCCGAACCTGGAGCTTCGACCCTCCAAGTCGATTTCGCGCTTATCTCTTTCTATCATCCTCTCTTTTCCCCTTTCTATTATTTTTTTCTCTTCCCTTTTCCATAGAAAAATATAAAATAAGCTTCGATTCACGAATTCGGTTTATTTCGGCTAGTAAGCCAAGTAATGAGAGAGAGAAATCTCATCATTTCTCTCTTTACATTGTATAAGGGATCATGTTAATTTTCTTAAAGAACAGTGACTTAATCAGAATGAGAAACGAGATTGAAAAAAGGGGGAAAGAAAGATAGAAAAGAAAGGGAAGCGACGTATATATGTGATAGAAAAAGGCAGCTAAAGATGTAAGGTGAAAGATGGGAAGAAGCAGAGACGAGCGAAGGAAGAGAAGTAGAAAGAAAGAAAAAGAGAGAGAGACAAATCGTAGCACACACGTACTCGGCAAAGCTCGCAGCGTGGCGGGTCGACCGCGACTGAATCGTTGTCGAGGCGACTGGGGTCGAGCTTGAATGAGCGAGCATACCTCGGGCTCGTGAGTGGGAGAGAGAGGGAGTTGAACGCCGGGCAAAAGGAACGAGGATAGAGGGGTAGATGTATAGCGTCGAGGGAGAATTTAAGCTACGACCAATACCACCAGCGAAATTTTCAAAGACCCGTGCCCGCAATCTTTAAAGGGATCGCACTTTTTTGGAATGACGGCTTTAAGGTGGCTTCTCGAACGTCGTATCCAATTCTCAAACTTACAATTTACTAGCTACATTTCTCGAATCGAAATATCAATAGCTTCTTTTCTATTGCCAGAAAAAAAGTATCATAGACTAGTTTTTTTGCGCATCAGGTTTTTCATGTATTATATAAGATTATATAAGATTAGATATGCGTGTGACGCATATGTGAAGATAATATGAGGAAACTGTTTCAACAATTAATAATAAAAAATTATTTTATTAAAATTTTAAAAAGTACACGTAAAAAATTGAAACAATATATATTTAATATTATCTTATATTGTAATAAAATAAATTTGATTTTACTGGTTACAACCTTTTAAAAAATCTCACCAATGTATTTATACAGTTTGAAATATAAATTCCAGGAAAAAGTCATATTTTTTAAATTGACAGATTACATCACAGAAATAGCATTGATTTTTATAGGTATTGTATTAAATAAATCTAATAATAATTTTTATATTGAATTTAAAAATATATAATTAATTTATTTCTATTATATAAGATTCTATTATATCTTCAAATACTAAAGTTTTATAAGATTGTATTTTGTTTATCAATTATATGTATATAGTATATAGCTTATATTATTTATAGTATAATTATATTTTATATGTTTATATTTTTTATAATGTAATTATTTTTTAATTTATATATATCTTTTAGTTTTGAAGAATAAGTACTCAGCACAATTCTTCAACCTTAAAATTAAACGCATATCTGTACGAACAAATTTGCATAAGCATGCGCATAAATCAATTAATTTTATCTGACTATTTAGATTCGATGAATTATGACAGCTGTGTTATAATTAATTTAATTATAGCAATTAATTTAATTTTCTTAATGATATGAACATATATGTTTATGAATATATATAAGACTAAAGGATGTGTATGTAGTATGTATATATATATATATATATATATATATATATATATATATATATAGTGTGTGTATGTGTGTGTGTGTGTGTGTGTACATGTTTTATTTATTTCATTTATTTTTTGCAGGCTGTAATATTTATTCGATAATTTTTACATGCATTACATATTTTTAGTATTTTTATATATTTAATTATATAATATTTTAAATATATGTTATTATTATCTAATTTTCTCAATGTAAAAATAAGTGCCGGCCAAAAGACAGAAAGAAAAATAGAGAAAAAAAGAGCAAAAAGTGAATATTAAAAAAAATATTAAAGCTTTGCAAACATAAAAGATTACAAGCTTTATAAATTGGGCTCATATTCCTTTATTGTATATAATAGAACTATACGGCAAAGTCTCGGAAACTTTGTTATTACTTGCACGAATGATTTTGTAAGATTTCTTTTTATAATATATTAAAACGGAAAGTGTAAAAATATATACGCTTTTTCAAAGAAATTACAATCATAAAAGATAGATATTGGTCTTATAGAAGATAATTTATAATTACAAAAGAGAACAGTAATTCATAACTTATTAAATTGCTAATATACTTAGCGGATAATTTATTTTATGCCACCACTAGATTTTTAAATGCAAAAATTGCTGTATTAATATTATAAATTAATAGATGCACATACAAAGTGATTTTATCATATTTAGCAAATTTAAAAAAATCGAGCTTTTAATAATTTCTACATTTTAACCTTTTGAAAATTTCAAATTTTTATTTTTTAAATGCCAACATATGCGAATTCAATAGAGACTAAATTAATTTTAATCGCAAATAATATTAGTATTATTAATACTAATATTAATTAATATTTTGCATGATGTGTTATACATATATAAAAATTCAAAGGGAGACTAAATTACCGATTATTTGCACTGCAAAAATTTAACATTTGATGAAAATGGTATTTGTGAAAAATTGATAATGATATGAAATATAAAAAAACATAATTGTATTTAATCTATTTTTTGTTATTGGTATTTTTCAATTTATAAAAGTGGGAACTTTTAATTACATGTCCTTATGAAATATATTAAGCTTATGCGAAATGAAAAACGAGCACATAGAACAATATTTAAAAACATCAAGGAAAAAGTATGATAAAATAATTTTTTTGCACATTGCATGTAATATATTATAGAAGCAAGCAAATCTTTTATTATAATTTCCATAACTTTAATCTAAAATCAATTTTTTACTCAATTTAACAATTATTATATTTTAATTTTTTTCTAATATTTTTATTTAAAAAACTTTATATTTTAATAATTATAACACTTCAAGAATTGATATGCAGTAAATACAGGTATATTATATTTATCGCATTTGCTTTTACTTTCCATAAGATACCATGAACCACAGCAGATTTTGAATTACGTTCGCAATTAAGATGTAATTTACAATATCTAATTATTGTTCGATTAGAGCGACTAGCACTCGAGGGCAACGACCAATTCCAATCAATATCTTGTGCAAATACGAAGCAATGCACATATATCGAGAATGTTCGATCCGAAGAATAGAAAAAAAAAGTATTTTTTTCACGTGCTTTATAGTACCGATGGGGATATGGAATCCACTGGATGGAAATCAAAATTGCGGTTTATTTCACTCAACGGCATAGCGTGGGAAGGATATCTCTCGGAATGTGATTGCGGCAGCTGTGCACTTAATATTTGATGTCACTTAGCTGCGAAATCAACTCCCAACAAAAATGTTTTAGCCTCGCTCATTTGCTTATCACATAGACAAATGACCGCAGTGCGCTAAGAGCTTCAATAAAAATTATACTGTCTTTTATCAATGGCCTTAATAGTTTTAACTGTTATATAGAAACAAATCAAATAACCCTCTCTCTCTTTCTCACGTTACGTAAATTTTAAAGTTTGAAATTTAAATGTCTTGAAATGATACTATTTTTGAAACATTTATAATTAATTTCATTTATTAAGCAATTTATTTTGTTTCTTTGTTTCTTTAATCTTTTTAATTAAAAACATGTGTGTATGTTAATATTTCCATTACTTTATATTAATATTTAATATTAATAATATATATATATATATATATATATATATATATATATATATATATAATATCATCGTAATAATTTTATAGATTGTAAATTTTGATAATATATAACATATATAACATAAAATATATTAACGTGTATAAAATAAAATTAATAAAATAAAGTAAGATAAATTATTTTCTCTGATTTGATATTATAAAGCTTATTATAATTATGATAAAACTGTTATTTAACTTTTTATTAATGCAATATTATTCAAGCAAAGATGCTCTGGTTGTATTCACGAAAATAAATTATTATGAAAATTAGTAACTTCTTTCTCATTACTACGTTTCTAATTTGTAGACTTCGAAAACTAAATTATAACAAGTTATAATAAAAAACAATTACAGAAAAATGTAAAAAGAAAAAAAATATAAAATATATATACAAATCTAATATTTTTATTAAATAATATCAATATTTAAAATTTATTAAAATCTGTTAATCTATCTAAAATATTATTATGTAAAATGCTATTCAAAATTAATTTTTCTATAAAAAAAAAGATTTAACAAGTGGCGATAGTATTTAACCGATATATCAGTGATTTATCGTAGTACCAAATCGTTTTGACATAATGTATCGGTCGTTTTTATTATTAGATTCTCTGAACATCCACAGCTGTTCCATTGACATTCAATAGTCAGCCGAATATCGACATCTCGGCTGAGAAATGAGAAACGTCGTTGAAATGCAAATACAATAAATAGGTAACATCCACTTATAATCAACTATACTAGCAGTCATCCAATCCAGGTTCTTATCTTATCGTCGTAATATATGTATATTTATTTAAACACGCATGCCCAATCGCACTTGAAATATAAAAACGGTGTTTTTTTATTAATTTTTTATTAATAAATAGATGTCTTGTTTATGTGAAATTGTGCGCTTGGAAGTAAATAAATTATGTTATCAAATGGCATATAAATTGCGCATAAGAGCAATGAACTGTAATGGAAATTTAATATGTGATCGTGACGATGTAATAGCCTGTTATTCTAAAAATAAATAGGCCAGCTGATGATTAATTACAGGTTGCTAATGAATATAGCACATAGCATTCATATAGAATTAAAGATTCCGTACGATTTACAATCCTATTGTACTTTATGTAAGAGCCAAATTTTACGTAATATGTTGTGCTGTCAAGCATGTGAATATCGTAAAATCCAATTCGATTATCAAACTTTATATATCATTAACGTATAATATAATCTAAATTACAAAAAGCCAATATCCGCATATTGTTTCGTATTAACTTTATTGCTCATCATGCTGTTTACAACCTACACTTTCATAATGTAAATGTTACAAGAATTCGCTATGGTAGTTTAATTCCATTAATATAACGTAATTTTAACATAATTTAAATTAGTCTTAATATAATCAATAACTCTCATTTTAATAAATATCAAAGATTGGCTGATAGCTATATGACTTGTTTAATATTATAGTTTAAATTTCAGAATGTGCATTATTTGTAAACAAAATTATTATTTAAAATAACATGTATATATATAATTTTTTTCTTTGCCAAAATTATGTTTTAAAATATATTTAATATAATTTTGAAATTGTGAATAAAGTAAAACATGAAATTTAATTCGATATGTTATTGTTAGCAATTAATATTAATTATATATTACGTCACTGTTTCTTACAATAATAAAACAATAATAAAGTTAAAAACTAATAATTTATATATGTTATATATATTTGTTAATATTTTATATTGCTAGATTTAAATCGCTGTAAATAAATAAAAATTTATAATATAATATAAAAATTTATAGTATAAGTCTATCTATTTAGTATCAATATTCATATTATTATTATATAGATACATTATATTAATTTCCGTATCTCTGTATGAAATTAACACATATTACAAAATACGCAAAATTAAATATTATCATATTTAACACGTATATAAATATAAATTTATATAAATGTTCTGATATACTTGCACATACACATTAAATACATTATAATTGTATAAATTTGAATTTATATAAATTTTCTGACACACGCGCACACACGTTTACATTAAATACATTATAATTGTATCTATTTCTAAACAATTATTTTATATAACCAGCCAGATTAAGGAATATTTGATATTATTTTACTTAATGTCTGATATCTATCATTTATTTGTAGCTCTTTGATTTTATCAGTAGTATTATATATATATATATATATATTTTATAATTTCATGAAATTTTTTAAGAAAGTGTACAATTTACTTCCGCAGTTTTAACTTTATTCACGTGAAAAGTTTACGTTTCAACGGCATTAAATCATGAACTTTTCACTATTAAGATTATCATATTTTATACATGCAAAATAAAAGAGAATTTATTTTATATAGTTTAACAAAAAAAGTTATCATTTATCATAAAACCGAAAAGCACTATTAAGAAGTTTAAAAAATGTTTTAAGCGACCACATAATTTCATCCAACACAGTAAAAATGTTACACTAGGGAGATTAAAAATGTACAATATATGTTCACGTATTCTTCATTTTCAAAATTATTTCAAAAATAGAGTATTTTAAGCGACATTTTAATTAGCAATAAAGAAAAAAAGAGAGAATTATATTTATTATAAATAAGATTTTTGACAAAATGTTAGGAATATAAAATTTAATAAATAAAATAAATTTAATATTTAATAAAATATGAAATTTAAGATATATAAAACATAAAATATAAAATTTTCTAAATATATTTATTGTTATTTATATATTGTGGATAATGATCTATATCTATATGCATGTATCTATGTATATAATTTAGAAATTTTGTAGTTACATATTTTTTTGTTATATATAGTTAACTTTGTTGAAAGATAATATTTTTTATCTACCAATATTCACATTTATTTGGATTACATTAACTTAGGATGTTTTGCTCATTACAAAAAGTTTTTAGTACATAGGGTGATGAAAAACTTTTGCATCGTAATTTATGTAAATGTCAGACATTAGTATATGTCCAAACCTTCACAGTGCTTTAGATTTTAATGTAAAATATAAATCTGATGGTAGAAAGACTTTATATGTACGCAGCATTAAACATGCTTGGTAAAGTTAAAATGCATTCCGTGTACGAATTTCATATAAAGTAGAAAATTACGATATTTACAATGCTTGCAGTTTACGAAACTAAATACTATAATACTGCAGTTGCTGGAAAGACAAGACATTTATGCAATATTATATTAAAAGTCAAATGTCAAATTTTCATGCTAAATGTATTTCAAACAGAAATGTTATTTTTTCTCTCTAATTTAACTATAAAATGTTTTAAAACTACTATTAAAAGTTTTCAAACTACGAGCAAAGATTTTTTATTTTAATTTTATTTCTGTAATATTTGTAATAAATTATATATATATATATATATATATATATATATATATAATTTTTATCTCTAAAAATAATTGTTTACAATGTCATAAATATATATAATTTTAATTTTGTTTCTTTTTCTCTTTCTCATTTTTTCTCTTTTAATAATTATTTTAAACTGAATTTTCACATGATTTGCCTTCTCTTCTGTTGGCCCATTCTATCTTATGTACCATATGATATATTAATCAAATTAATCAAGTAAAATATGAGATATGATGTTACCGATATTTGCAAAGCCTGCAAATATCGTTGCGCATGCTTTTTGATATGTCAAAATACATGTGCAACGACACTTACAGAACCTACAGCTATCGATAGCTATGTACAGAATAACGACCTAAATATTTCAATGATTAATGCACGCAGTTAATGTTCCAGTGTTCCATCAATCACTATATTCGTGGAGTTTATAGCAACATTGCTGCTTTATCAATATATTATTGGATGCTGCAAGCTATTTTGAATGAAAGCTATTAAACTAAATTATATTTTAAACTCAGGATTTGCAAATCTACTACTTATACGTTACTATTATTACTATTGTTCTTATGATTCTATGGTTATAATATAAGATCAATTAAACAAATCTTATAAAAATTTAATCGTTCATAAAATGTTTTTATTTTATACTTATTATATTTATATAATTATACTTTTATTTTATATATTTACTATATTTATGTATTATTTACTTTATTTGATATTTTACTTTTTAATATAAAAAAACATTTTGCAAGCAATAAATTTTTTATTAAAATGGTTAATTTTATTTACAAAATATATGTATATAAAATGTTCACAAGATATAAATTCTAAGATATGTTTTTAAGATATCAATATGATTATAGAAACTGATTTTTGTCTTGAACAATATTATTCGAAAGATCAATCGATGTCATATCATATGATTAATTGTCTTGTGACATACACAATGGTCTTTGAATTGATTGTATGGTAATCCAAATTACGTCTCAGTAAAGATTGATAACTTCTGATATGGAGCAAATTAAAGGTAGGGAATAATTAAAAATTCGCAAACATTGAGATGATTTGCATGTATAGCAATCTATGTACTTAACGTTGATGTCAATCAAATTTATTGTACAAAGCAAATGAAAGATAGGGAACTCAAGATTTTACAAATTGATATGTTACATAAATTGCTTTATTTATTGATTTTTTAGACTACTCCAAATTACTTTAAATATTTTATTTTATATATTATAGTATAATTATTCACATTATACGATAACCAGCTATTTTAAATAACAATTTATTGATTTTATACATGCTTAATTACATGATACTGTCTCTAACAAATCTGATATGTATTAATATTCTTTAAAAATAAGAAAGAATTACAGTAAGGAAATCACAAAAGAAAGTTTTATTTCTACAGCGATATTTGCAGAAAATCATGAATCAAGGCATTTTTGACAAACGATACAGTTTGGCAAAACATCCGGTGTATTAAACGCGAAATCGATATGTTCATATTGAACTCGCCTGTGCGGTCAGTCATGCAACTGAATTTTCCCGAATCGACTTATATCGAGAGTTGACAGTTGGAAAACTACGACGGCGCATCACGCCAATTACGAAAATGACATCGACGTTAACTTCCGAAGTCATTGACAGTAACAGAATCCACCTTTGGAATCAGCGGATTGCTGCTTTTATAGGTAAATGTGGACAATATTGACGATCATTTCAAGTTGCAAAATAATAATTAAATCAATATTAAGTAAAACAATAATAAAAATAACCAGTTTTTATATTTGAGAGCCAAAACGATATATATCAAAAAAATACTAAATTTTAAATTCTTTTAAGATTGTTTGTTGCAATAATTATTTTTTAAGAATCTACAAAGATGAAAAATTTTA
Organism: Cataglyphis hispanica; assembly: GCF_021464435.1. Lineage (NCBI taxonomy): Eukaryota > Metazoa > Arthropoda > Insecta > Hymenoptera > Formicidae > Cataglyphis > Cataglyphis hispanica. Next base: position 2,399,333 of record NC_065974.1, read on the forward strand.
TGTTGTTATCTTAAACTAATTATATATTATCGTATTGACCAAAAATAATTATGCAGTATTTTAATTTTAATTTATTTATTGCATAACGCTTTGCCGTTTATTTTCGAAACATTAAAGTAACTGACAGAGAAATTTTCTAGCCTCGATAAATAAAACATTATCATATGTTTAAGTCAAATTAATGGTTTGGTTGTCAATTAGTAAGAACAGGATACTAGAAGTGGGTGACCACAATGGTTGAGTGCATGGACTGCATAAAAGAATAAATGTGAGATAGCTGCAGCAATTCGGAAAATATATCGCGGACAATAATGTCATGAAATGCGTTCATATAATTTATAATTAACCAAAAATAATTACACAAACTAACATGCAAAATGCATTGATATCAAAGTACATTCAAAAGATGGCAAATTAAGTTAAACAGAATAAATTGTCAGCAGAAATCTTTGTTTTAGAAAAAATCATTTTCAAAAATTGAAAAATTAATAATATATTAATATTTTTTTAAATTTTTAACACAAGATTTTTTTTATAAAGATGTTAAACAATATCCTAAATAAGACGATTGCTTTCTCAAAGAATTATTTTTTTTTTATTCAGCATAAATTAAAAAATTTTTTTTTTAATGCAAAATTAAACTTCTTTAAAAAAGAAGATACGCTGCTTTTTTCAAAGAAGAATCACGGTTTTTGATTCGTTGTTTTTCTGTAAGACAAAAGGCAAATGCCGAGACAGAGACTCGAGAAATCCTTTCAGAACACTGAATCTACTGTAGAGCCAGTATTCTGAATAGCCTCCTCTTGTCCAAAGCTCTCAAAGGGTAAATGTCGAGACAGGGACTTGAGGAATTCTTTCAAAACACTGGGTCTACCGTAGACCCAGTGTTCTGTATATCCCTCCCTTGTCCAAAACCTCTCAAGGACAACAGCGCGTCAGCATGAAGACGGAGTTTTGAAATGGGGTAAATAGCGAGAGTCGTATGACGTATCGCTTGATAATTTAAATAAAAGTTCAAAGTAAATCAGAAACTCATCAAAATTCTAAAGTCAACGTTAAGATTTAATTGGATTCAATATGTTACTCGGTAACTTGAGCAAAAGCTAAGATAAAGCAGAAGAATTTATTCAAGATCATGAAATCGAAGTGAACACATATAAAACACATCGGTAAAATAAACTCCGTTATTGATTGTCAGAACGACAATCTTGAAGAAGAATCTTGTATTACACCTTGTGCTTCCTTACGTAAAGCTGTCTCTCACGGTTACATTTGATATTCGCTGCCTGTCTCTGGGATATCGTTTCCGAGCGCATTATCAAGAGGGTTGTTGATCAACAAAAGCAGATATCTTTGAAGATTGGCAACCGTTGTTAAACTGTGATATCACGTTTCAAATAATTTTGTTAATTAATTAATTATCACGTTTTGTTAAAGTTTTATTAAAGTTATTTTTTCCTAAATAGTGTTTCTTATTTATGGCAAATTCGACATATATCGACTGAAGTTATATAGAGATTATATTCGTCCTTAAATTTTTCTAGATGACAACATTTTTATTATGTGTATGTGTATGTATGTGTCCATGCATACGCGTGTTAAAATGCTTTTAATATCATTATAAAATTATGTCTCTATTTTTAATAGTGAATCGATATCTAAGAGTACACATTATTATACCGATGTACGGTATTTGAAAACGCAGACTTTTGACAATTTTTATCGTCCAACTTTAAACGTTTTTTAGTTAAAAATTATTATAATTTTAATATTTTAATATAGAAAAGACTTTTTTTGAGTAATTATCCATCGTTAACAGATGGTGCACCTGATCTAATTCATGTTATATATAAATTATACGCACAATAAAATTTTTACATATAAATAATCTAAAAAAATATAATTTAAATAATGTTAATGATAATATTTATAAAAAAATAATAATAAAAATTAAATACATTTATCTGAATTAAAACTTGAAATTTTCAATGTGCCAGTAACATATCTCGGCAATTTTCTAGTTTATTTAATTGGTTAAAGTGTACACTGCAAATTAGTAATTCTTTTGTGTGGAAATTTAGCGTCTCTTGGCGGTTTCGCTCTCGGTGTTACGCTCGGTTGGAATTCTAGCACAGGAGAGGTCCTTCGAAATATCTTGAACGCTGGCAGTACCGAGATTGGCCTTATCGGTAGTATCTTGAATGCCGGTGCATGCATCGGTGTAATGTCCGTGCCTTTCTTCATAAAGTATCTCAGCCGTACGACAATCATATTCTTGACCATACCAGGATTTATCGTCGGATGGACGTTTATCTGCTCCGCCGGCCAGAAAGTATGCTTTCACGTCACACTATTAAATCTTAAGTTTTGCGAAAATGTCATTTACATATAATAGATTGCATGAGATTAAAGTAAAAGCAAATTTACCCTTTGTCGCTGAAGGAGTCTCAAAGCATGAAGTACTAGTTTTACTTTGCCTCGTTACTGAATCTCACTTTAACGTCGAAAAATGATCAAAGTAGTTCAAATATTGGAACGCAATATTAATGTATAAATAAAATATTTCATTAAATTTTAAATAAGAAATTGTTAAAACAATGTAGACGCTATAAAAAGTACACACATATATATCATATATATATATATATATATATATATATATATGTAATATATATCTTTAAAAAAAATATCTGTTATTATAATACCAAATATTTTCATAGATTTTACTTCTCATAATTGGTCGATTTATATGTGGTATGAGCGGTGGAGTATTCTGCATTCTGACTCCGATTTATATCGCGGAAATCGCAGATAAAGATTTGCGAGAACAACTTCTTATGTATTTTCACCTCTTGATCAATTGCGGAATTATGTATGCTTTTGTGATCGCCCATATCTTAGATGAGCAGGATGCTATATGGAGGTACTTACACAAAATTTACAAACTTAATTATAATAATCAAATGACAATTACTGATTGAGAGAAGCACCGTTGATAATGTGCAATATTTTCTAAAGTCCAGAAAATCAAAAATCATTTTTGACGAATAATTTCTAGAAATTATGCGATGAATTATATCTCGATGACTTATGCTTTGTAAATATTTGAATCCACAGTATAATTTAATATATTATTAATGTGCACATTGCTAATATAGATTATTGCACATTCTTCATTAACGTTAATAAATTATATAAAGAATAAAGAATAAATCTCAAATCAGAACTAAATTTCAGAGAAACTTATGAAATCGTTAATAATTAGATATAGCTTAATCTGCGCTGTGCCATGCCTTGCGATTGCATTAATAAATCTAGTACCTGAGAGTCCTCTTTATTATCTCGCGAAGAACAACGAAATTAAGGCCAAAGATTGTCTAAAATGGTATCGTGGCGAAGCTTGTGAAGATAATATCGAAATGGAAGAATTAAAATATCTCGCTGTTGCATGCCGTTCAAAAATGGTAAAATGCTTTATTATTTTATTGTAAATATTAATTGAAAAAATAATTTATCATTGAAACACTAAGATACAAAATGTTCTTTTTACAGAGCACAATGAGTATTTTAAAAAATCGACATATTATAAGTTCCTTCTGCACGTGTTTCTTCGCATTCTTGGCTCAACAATTGAGCGGCGTTAATACTATAATCTTTTACGCATTGACATTTTTCAATATCGGCGGATCGGGCAATATAACTGCAAGCGAACAGACCATCGTTATTAGTAGCATACAAATATTATCTTGCTTCCTAGCTATGAGCCTGATAAACATGGTCGGACGTCGTATATTACTAATTGTATCCGCATCGCTTATGGGATTGTTCTTGATGCTGTTAGGTAAATAATATCTAATTATGATATAATGATATTCATTAGTGCAGATAATAACTATAAAAACAAATAAGAGCAATTATTACGTCTTAAAGATTTTTTTACTTTTATAAAAGTAGAACAACATTAATAAAATTATCAATAAATGTGATAAAATTAACGTTGATCTCTTTTCCAATTATTTATTTGCAGGATGGTTTTATGAATTGAGGGACTATGATCCAGAGTATGACGATATCTACTTCTGGATGCCACCAACTTGGATAGCTCTTTTTTTCGCTGCTTTTAATATCGGTATCGGGCCGATATCGTGGGCGCTGCTAGGCGATATCTTTCCGATGCAAATAAGGGAGACCGCCGTTGCATGCGCAGCCACTTTTAACTGGTTGCTATGTTTAATAGCAACGATGAGCTTTGGAGAAATGGTGGTTGCTCTTGGTGTTACAAAGTCTATGTGGCTCTTTGCTGGCTTTTGCTGGCTAGCCGGAATCCTTTGCGCGTTTTTTGTAAAAGATACTCGCGGTCACAGTTTGGCTAAAATACAAAAGAGCTTTGGCATCGACAATAGGCAAGAAGAAACAACATAGTGAAGAGCGAACCTGAAATGTCGGATGAAATACAGAAGCACAGAGATGCAATTATCTGCCAATTTTGAAGAAAAGTTTGCCCGAAAATAAATATTTTCTAATATGCAACAAGTACAGCAAGTATAATATGGTTATTTAACAATGGCTATTTATTTAATAATTATTTAATAATGACTGTTTAATAATCTTAGATTTAGTAGTCTTCAAATCATTTTTTATTAATTTCCAAAAACTTGTTTTATTTTATAATTTAATGTAAATAGCACGCTTAATTGTCAGAAAGACAATTCAAAAAGCAATCTAAAAAGTATGATTTTATAAATCAAATAAATAAACATATGATATTGTATGAGCCAATTCCAAACTGCTAATTAACATTGTTACGACGTTCATAAAAGTCTTAATTTGACATATCAGTCAATGTTATCAATGGTAGTCAGTTGTCATAAGATGCGAGACAACTATCAAAGATGTACTCAATAAATTTGTCGATTTAGCCATCAGTCATCAAACAAAAATACGACGATCCAACAAGAGAATATATTACCTCATTCTGCAATCGCGATATTGGATGCTGCATCCACGTCAGCTGGCGCTCCGCCAGGAAATTCGCTGTCGTATTTTGTTTCGAGCTGAAATATCGCTAACAGATGTACTTACGCGACAGTTTTCTCTCTCGTCCAGCCTCTTGACAAAAATAACACGTTTGCAAAAGTTACTGGCAGAATCGAAGAATAATTTAAGAACTTAAGAAGATATTGATTTATGTATTATCTTCTCCATACATTACTGAATTTGATGATAAAAATTAAAAATGTGGATTAAATGTAAATCATACTGAAAAAAATTGAATTGCACGAATTGGAAAATCAGTAAATTCAGTCAGTCTGTTAAAAAAAAAATAAATCAAAATTCTAAAATTATCTCATTATTATAACAGAACTTTTTTTGGATGAATTTATTCAAATTATAGTTGTAATTTGATTTAAAGATTGAATCGATCAAAATTTTCATAAATTCTGATAACTGATGCGAATAGAGAAAATTTTTAATTAAGCTCTACCGCATTGTCTGCTTTGATCAATATAACTTTTAATTAAAAAAATCAATTTTTCTGATTGATTAGTGAGGCTTCTGTTTCGTTATTGTGATTAAAAATCGAATTGATTATAAGTAGGTAAGCTTGAAATAGGAAATGATTCCGAAATTCTAAATTGAGATCGAACTTCGCGGAAGCAATTAATCGATGCATTTCAAAACTTTTAAACTTCGTGTTGATTGGATTAATTTCCGGAGTAAATATAATTTAGGTTTAGTACTTAATTACAAGCCCTGCTCTCTAAGATAGCACACACGGCTTGCTTAGCAATTTAACTTTATGTATATACGGCTACATACACACAGACATGAATCTGTGTCTATGTACGCATACGCGTATCACTTTAATTTCAATGAACACTTTTTTTCAAATTCTTATTCCTGATTATTATGTTTTTTTGGATACTTGTGAATAAAGTATGTTCATTGATACCGTGCTGTAGTTCTCATAAAATATTCTCTTCATTGTTTCTTCTGCCGAGCAAAAATATTCCAGTTATGGAAAACAATTTAGAAGGACAAAAAGCATTTAACTATGAATGCTTTTTGTCTTTCCAATTTATTGTCAAGAAAGTGATAAATCGTTAAATTAATAGTATATCATATTTTCTATGTGCAAGCAAATATAATTGAATATTGTTTATGAATAATTAAAATATTAATTGTTGAAAACATATCAACATTGTTAAAACATTAGATACATATTTAATGTAAATAGTTTAGATACATATTTAATATTGATAATATAGAAGCATATTTAGTATAGATAGTATAGATATTTTATGCATATCTTTTTGCAATAACACGAAGTTACAAAGCGTCAATTTATAAAGATCCATAGTCTCATGAAACAATTATAGAAAAGTTATTCTATTTTACAATATTGTTCACCTAAAATAAAAATGTAATATTAATCTTATTTTTTATTGTGATGATATTTTCATATTTCTAATTGCCTATTTGTCAACTCTTACCAAATGTCACATTTTTTATCCAATCAATGTAAGCTCCTACACGTGTTTCGACAGCAGGTTCGTCTGAAGCACATCCAAAACCGGAAGATATTATACCAATGATTACAAGATTATGTGTAGTAGGATTTTGCCATAAGAGAGGCCCGCCGCTGTCCATCTATGGCAAAATAAACAGAAAAAATATAATTTAAAAATGGTAGCGTTCTTAAGTAACATTAAATTTAATATTAATGACAAATGATAAAAAATTGTGCTTCTTTACTTGACAAGTGTCCTTTCCCGGAGTGAAAGTACATAGATTTTTATTAGTTACTTCGGGAATAGATTGTCTGCATTTTTCATTTTGTATCACATTTAATGATACTTTTTGTAGCTTTTTCGCTTTTTCACCGCCAAATTCCAATAAACCCCAGCCTGATGATTGAATGGGATTGAAACGGAATCAATAACAGTTATTAATGTGTATATAATGAGGTAATAATAATAAAATAGTTAAAAAGTGCTACTAACCCAATGCTTCTACAATGACACCACCGAACGAGTCTCGTTTATGTTGAAATGGTAAACAGACCGGGCCGACGTCATCATCATATTTTATGGTACCGTTAATCTTACACACAGCTAAATCGTTATGAATACCTTTGTAATCAGGATGCATCTTGCAATTAATTATGAGAAACAATTTGGTTGCGTTAGTTTCCTTTCCTATAATTCATATTCATATAAATAATTTGCGTTTTTCCAAAAGTTTTATATTAAAAATATCAGTATCTCTTCATTTTTATTTATTCTATATATATAATAAAATGAAGAGATACTGATATTTTTAATATAAAACTTTTGGAAAAACGCAAATTATTATTATATAAACAATATTTTAAATTGCTATTATAACATGCTATTATAATATTATAACATTAAAACTTACTTTTAATAAAATATTACTCTTATAACAAAGAAATAGATTCTACTCAAATAAAAAAAAAATAAAGCATTGTACGCGTAATTCCTAAACAATCTCTTTAATTAAAAATGAATATATATTATATATCCCAAAATTATCCGACCATATTATATCACTATGTTTTATGAATATTAGATATAAGAAAAAGTATTATACACAGAAATATCTATTAATGTCTATAAATGTTTTAAAAATATTAAATAGAAAAAAGAATAAAAGAGACAAACTTGCTCTTATCGTTAGTATAAATATAGAGATAGTGAAATGTAAGAATAAATCAACAATTTATATTAAAATTATATATATATAATCTCAAATAAACTTGTATTATACTCACAAATGCAAAGAAAAGAGACTTAAGATTTATATTGATGTTATTGCAGCCATAAACATTTACCTTATATTCTGTATTTTAAATATTAATTCAATATTTATTTCAACAATTACCTGTAGTTACATCATGTTCACCAACAACAACACCGATTTTCGTGCCGTTTTTAGCTTCTATACAATGAGCTGCCGTCAATACATAATGTTTAGATATTATGGTACAACCACAATATATAATTTTATTAGTAATATCGACGAGTCCACACATCATAGGATATTCATTTATCCCAGTTTCCGTACCACCTACTATTCTAGTCTAAAGAAGCAATATAAGTTATAGTTAATATTTTATTTTAAAAGCTTTATAGTACAATTATGAAACAACTGCAATATGACATTCTTTGTTCGCTGCCAACGAGCCCACACATCATAGGATATTCATTCGTCCTAGTTTTCGTACCGCCTATTATTCTAGTCTAACAAGCAAATTAATCAAAAGGTTCCACCAATAAAATAAAAAAAATAAAAGACTTGAAAAGCATTAATGCGGTAGAAAACCACAGGTATTCAAACTTGTAAAATTATAAATTACGTGTCAAACTTTCAACGCAAATCAATAGCAAGTTAAAATGATTGCTTTTAGTTCTGATTTCATATGGCTTGTAGGTTTTGCCTTTCATTCGCTTTCATTGTTTATGTTTACATGATTGATTTAACTCTATTGTTTGTATGTCAGCTCAAACGTAAAGTTTTATGTACATGTATGTATTATCTTAATTAATTCCATATATATACTTTTCCATGGACTTTCCTACTGATTATTTAGGATAATTTATAATTTATAATTATTAATTCCAATTGTGGTCATCACTATTGAATTTTCTGGCGGTTTTATATTTTTTGACATAATTCACTATTGTTTCATGTAAATAATACATGATAAGCTTTAAAAAAAATTTTGGATAACGTGATGGATAACGATCTGTCTGACCATTGTCATAACGAGCCTGTGCAGTTGTCTAACAAAAACTAGCTTCCCTTTTTGCGGTATTATTTTTTATATCTACATGTGGACAAACATAATCTTTACGTTTTGTGATAGAAGAGAGTCTAAGAAATAAAGAATATTAAAAAGTCAAGAATAAAAATGTTTATAAATTTAAATGATAAACTTAACTCTCTCTTGTTATATGTAATTTCTATTGAAAGTTTGATTCACAACATGTAATTTTTGTCAGAAATTTTAATGTATGCATTTTCTATCGCATTAAGATTTCTCTCAAGTCTATTTTTATATTTATTTCTAAATAAATAACACAAGCAATACGAGTAATTCTTGAACACTTAATCAAATTAAAATATTTTTAATAAACAATTTTATATAATTAGTTATAAACTACAAAAAGTTAAATTATAAATAAATAATTAATAATCAATTAATACATGTGTATATTGCATTTTACAAAATGCATTTAAACTTACTACTTTTTTCCAACCACATTTACAATTGTTTTCATCAAATTGCTTCTCTGCTCGAATTTCGCATAAAAACTTACTTCCTTTCGAAAGATTTGATAAATCAAAACTTATAGTCGCATTTATTCCTTCGATATCCAATGTGTTGGAATCACAATATTTGTGTACAACATTTTCTTCAGCAAATTTGATAGAAAGGCTATCAGAAATACAATTAGTACTCTATAAAATATATTAAACTATTTATTCTCTTTTCTATATTAACTTTAATTTATACTAATTCATACTAATATTTTATTTATGTTAATATTTAATATTAGTTAAATTGCTAGATAATGTTTACATATTTTTAATGAACAATAAATCTATGGATAAATTATAAACAAAAATATATATATATATATATACATATATTATATATGTTATGTATTATTTACATAAACATGCATACAATATTATTACAAACTTACCGCTGGTATATCAAAACTGCAATTTATTTTTATAATACCAGAATATACCATTTGCCACTTACAATGCATTTGACCATAATCCAAATTTGGGTAATTATTATTATACGCATAATATAATTTTCCAGTTTCCAAATTTTCAAAATAGTTGCAGTCAGAATCAGCCTCAATTAGTGTAAAAAACAACGGCAGCAAAGCAAATAAAACTGTTTTGATTAAAATAATTACAATTGTTTTATAATTATGCTATATCTGTTATCTATATTTCTAATTTCTGTTAACATATCTGCGTGTGTATATACACATCTGCATGTTTTCTTCATTACATATATACATAGATGACTTATTAAATATTATTTAAAATTTTCACATACCCTTCATATTTCCACAGAATTTCCTACAAAATGCCATCATCAGAATAGAGTTGTATATTCTGACAAGTAACTTTTGTAAATGATCAAACAAGTATCTTGCAGCGTATGAAGTGTTCCCCTAACAAAATACACGAAAGCGCAATTGTTCTCTGAAACTGTGCTCTATATATTTATATTTTGTCCAAAATGATGATGACGCTCCGATTATTGCCTCAAAAATAGAAAAATATTTATCATTTTGTTCTTATTTCCACATGCATAATAACTAAAATTACTAAATTATTATAATATACGGCTATTATAATGATAATATTTTATAAAAATGTCAAAACAAATGTGCTGGCTTTAATTTCCTTTAAAAAAAATGAATATACAATGAAGAAAAATAAAATAGCATAAAAAATATAATACTCTGTTTTAAATAATAACTTTGCTTATTTTATAGATAATAACTTAATCTACATTAAATTTTGTAAATGTATATATGTATATAGAAAAATTTAATAAAACATCAGTGTTTCCTCTTTAAATTACTTTAGTATATATTTCCAAAATCATTATCCTGAATAATCCTTAAAAAATTTTAGCCTTTGTTCATTATTAAAGCAAGATAATTAAGAGCCTTTTCTCCCTAACTCTTTGCACTATTATCTAGCTTGCGCAAAAATCTGTCGATTATTCGGACATTGTACAATGCTTTCAAACAGCTATTACCATGTATTTCTTTCCTTAACGGCTGGAATCGGAGGGAGGCATATTAAGCTTGTTCGTCGTAGAAGTTGCTGAGAGTCACAGAAGAGCATATGCACGATTTAACTTAATTTAAGTATGTATTTTTATATGCAAATTTTTATTTTTGTATAGTACATGCTTTACTATTTTATATTTTATATATTGTTTATATTGTTTTTTAAAATGCACGTACATCCGTTATTTGCTTTTCCAGTCTGTCTATTATTTTGTTAACATTTACTTTGTACATTACTTTTATCTATTGTTATATAAAAAAAATTTTTATCATAATCATTCTAAATAACTTTATTACTTTTAATGATAAGGAAATATTATCAAGAAAAATATTGTTTTTTTCAAGGAAAATGGTTAACAAGAACTTTAGAAATTTGGTTACAGTCTTTGCAATTTGATTTAAATATATTTTTTAAATAAAATTATATATTTTTTTGCATAAATTAATTTCTCTCGCTATAATTCGTGTCAAATTTATAACTTCGCGTTTGGAAACATATAATATATATATTCATGTACTTTCTGAAATAATTATATTAAATCATACATATCATTATATTTTGTTCGAAGAGCTTACAACTTTTATTATATTAAAGTATCAACATTATTCGGTCTAAAATATTACGAGCAATGTCTATCTTTTTATTTTCGATCCTGCAATACGGCCAAAACTTATTCCGACTTGCATTATGATTAAAAGACAATAATATATGTCATACGTCAACTTTTAATAACAATTTATTGAGCAGATTATAGATATTTTCTTCATTATATTAAGCAAGCAATTAAGAATTATTTAAATAATTGAAAAAATTTATTTTATTGCGTACATATATGCGAACGCATATATATATATATATATATATATATATATATATATATATATATATATATATATATATAATACTCAATAATTTCGCTGCTCGCGTAATATATACTAAAATGAAAAACATCACGCGCAGCTGATAAAATACATTATTAAATTCATATTTTTCCGTATTTTTGATCTTAACAAATTATGAATGTAGCATGGACACACACCAACAAACAGAGATTTTACCAGTAGAATCGAAAAATGCAGTTGTGGCCATATAGTTCTGCGAGCTCTAAAGTATATACAGAGAGGCGCTGCTGTACGAACATTTAAATGCCTTATGTTAAATTCTCTGCACAATAGGAATAAATATTAAAAAGAACAATTTGGATCTTATACTCATTATATTTCAAACAAGGAAACGGAATATATTAATAACTTTAAATTATTAATTCATTATATATTAATGAATAATTTGATGACGTATGCGCATAAATTCCGTCCGGAGAGATTTGTCCCTTCATCTCACAATGCTGGGCCCTAGGCCTGAGCCCGGTGCTGGATGCCCGGTGGTTCAGTCTCTCTGCTGACAATATACCTATAGAAGTCTATGCATCGGTCATATGGTCGATGACATACTCACGCATGCGCACAAAAATCCCGCCGTCCCGCCTAGACAGATTCATTCCTCGTTCCTCCTGCCTCCATCTCGCATTACGTGCACTTGCGTGTGTGAACAGCAAATATTCCTTTAGAAAGGTCAGAAAATATTGAGCACAATCGCTTTCTTTATTGATTTTGAGAGTTTGTGATAGAGGTACGTATCGATATATTATGTTATGTTGTTTCTACTGTAACACATTATATATTGTATATTATTTCTAATAATTTTCTTTTTCTTTTCGAGATATATTTTTCTTGTAAAGTATGATCCAGCGTTTAGAAAATGTTAGGTTAAAGCCGCATGGCATTAACATCATTTACACATAATAGTTAAAATTCAATTATAAATTAACAATTTTAATGCATTTGTATGTTATTTTATTTAATCAAATTTATAAGATATATAATGTTAATAATATGGAGTATTATCTTAACAGCTTGCATTGATTTGAACATACGTATTCTTTTTCTATAAATTATTTTACAATATTTTTACTTATGTATTTAATTTATGTATTTATTATTTGTTTTTTTTATCTTATTTTAATTTTACTTTATGCTTTATATAATTTATAGTTTTTAACACTTCAAACATTCTTAACCCTTAAAGGTCACATATGGATCATTTTGATCCTATCTATATTTTAACAATAGATAGATTAACAAATAGATTAACAAAGGATTAATATATTTTATATTCTTAATATTTTTTTTATTTGATATATGTTTTTAATTTATTATTATAACAATGAATAATTAGATAGCTATTTTATAGTACATGTTATATTTATAATTTATTTTAATTGTATACTTAAAATTCTCTTCTTTTTCTTAAATTAGTATTTTACACCATGCCACCAAAAAAGTCAATGGAAGAGACAGATCGGTTAACTCGTATAGCAATTGTGAATTCTGATAAATGTAAACCGAAAAGATGTAGACAAGAATGCAAAAGATCATGTCCTGTAGTACGAATGGGAAAACTTTGTATAGAAGTCACTCAAAATAGTAAAATAGCAGCCATTTCAGAGGAATTATGTATTGGGTGTGGTATCTGTGTCAAGGTAATAATTATATTACAATCATAACTATATCAACAGTCATAATTACTATATAAAATGCTTACAATATAATTAATACATAAAATATATAAAATGTTCTTTATTAATTAGTCAAACAATTTTTAGAATTAAATTACTATCAAAGAAAATATATAAATCAAAACATTTAACTTTGGGTATCTTTTACAATGCTTGATCTGTAAATATTATACAATTATAATTTTTAATTACATTAACAAAGACACATTCTTGCAGAAATGTCCATTTGAAGCAATATCTATTATTAATCTTCCTAGTAATTTAGAGAAGGAAACAACTCATCGTTACTCGAAAAATTCATTTAAACTGCATAGACTTCCTATTCCACGTCCTGGCGAAGTTCTAGGACTTGTAGGAACTAATGGAATTGGAAAATCTACTGCACTCAAAATTTTAGCTGGCAAGCAAAAACCGAACTTGGGAAGATTTTCTGTATGTATCCATATAAAATCCATATATAATACATATATGTATCCATATATGTATCCATATATAATACATATATATATATATATATATATATATATATATATATATATATATACATAAATTTTCAGTAATAAAATGAATAATGCAAATTTTTTTCTTTGGATAGGATCCACCAGATTGGACAGAAATTTTGAGTCACTTTAGGGGTAGCGAATTGCAAAATTATTTTACTAAAATTTTGGAAGATGATTTAAAAGCACTTATTAAACCTCAATATGTTGATCAAATTCCTAAAGCTGTAAAAGGTACTGTGCAACAGCTTTTAGATAAAAAAGATGAATGCAAAAACCAAATGGAAATTTGCAGAATGCTTGGTAAACAATAATGTTAATTTTTATAATACTTTCATGTAAAATTAAAATATAATCTAAATATCTATCTAAATATTGATAATCTTGCATATATTTTATGTTTCTATTAAGATATAATTTATTTTTTTTTTTTTTAGATTTATTGCATATACGTGATCGAAGTATTGAAGCACTTTCAGGTGGTGAACTACAAAGATTTGCATGTGCAATGGTATGCATTCAAAATGGAGATATCTTCATGTTTGATGAACCTTCCTCGTATTTAGATGTCAAACAACGTCTTAATGCTGCTAAAACTATTAGATCCCTTATTCATCCAGACAAGTAAGAATTTATTTTGTAAAAGATTTCATTAATTTTTGTTACATTTTTAATGTATTTACTACATTTATTTTAATATATCAGGTTTATAATAGTGGTGGAGCATGATTTGTCTGTTTTGGACTATTTATCAGACTTTATATGTTGCCTATATGGTGTTCCTGGGGCATATGGTGTTGTTACTATGCCCTTTTCTGTAAGAGAAGGAATAAACATCTTTCTGGATGGATTTGTCCCTACAGAAAATTTACGATTTCGTGAAGAATCTCTTGTATTTAAAGTGGCAGAAAGTGCAACTGAAGAAGAAGTAAAACGGATGAATCATTATGAATATCCTGCAATGACAAAAACAATGGGATCTTTTAAGTTAAGTGTTGAAAAAGGACAATTTACTGATTCAGAAATACTCGTTTTGTTAGGAGAAAATGGAACTGGTAAAACAACATTTATCAGGATGTTGGCTGGCAACTTAGCATTGGATGATGAATCAGGTAAACTTAAATATAAGTATGCAGGATTGTAATTCATTATTAATGAAGTAATTATTAAAAAAGTGATGTTCTGTTGGAGAAAAAGGTCCTCTTTTTTAAATAAAGTTGAAAATAAAATTATATACAGAGTTTTGTGAGGAAACTAACAAATTTCAACAATATATATTTTAAAAATATTTCAGAGTATTCTAGCAAAAAAAAAAAAAAAAAATATATATATATATATATATATATATATATATATATATATATGAGTCTATCGACTTTATTTTATGAATAATATCTTTTCTCTGTTTTATGCTTGGATAATTTTTATTGAACATTTTATATAAAATGCTAAGGATCTGTAATGTAAATTATATAATATTTTACATAAAATAAAACAATAAATATATTACTTTACAGAAAGTATACCTCAACTTCATATCAGTTATAAACCACAAAAGATAAGTCCCAAATCTCAAGGTGTTGTTAGACAATTACTACATGAGAAGATTCGAGATGCATATGTGCATCCACAATTTGTAACTGATGTAATGAAGCCTTTGAAAATTGATGATATTATGGATCAAGAAGTGCAAAATCTTTCTGGAGGAGAATTGCAACGAGTTGCTTTAGCCCTTTGCCTAGGAAAACCAGCTGATGTGTATTTAATTGATGAACCATCTGCATATTTAGATTCTGAACAACGTTTAGTTGCTGCAAAAGTCATCAAAAGGTATATGATAAATATTTTTGGTTATGCAAATGTGTGATACACATAAATAAATTCTGAAAATCGCATTTACATTTTAGATTTATATTGCACGCAAAGAAAACAGGATTTGTAGTAGAGCACGATTTTATCATGGCTACATACTTAGCTGATCGTGTAATAGTATTCTCTGGTACGCCGTCTCTAGCAACTACTGCCCATAGTCCTCAATCTTTATACAACGGTATGAATAGATTTTTGAAGCTACTGGGTATTACTTTCAGAAGAGATCCCAACAATTTTAGACCAAGAATTAATAAAAATCAATCAGTGAAGGTATATATAAATATTGCTAATATGTATAAATTTTCTATATATTTCTCCCATCAAAAAAAAATAGCATATACACACTGCATGTACATATATTATTTATATGCATTTATAAAATACATTTTTTAATATAAATATGGATATAATATTTCTAAATCTATTTTAAAAGACAAAAAACAAGATATCGACTTTTTTTTCTTTTATAGGATTTAGATCAAAAGAGAGCTGGACAATATTTCTTCTTGGAAGAATAAATACATGATGTTTTCTACAAGTTGAATGAGTGGCATATAAAAAAAAATGTTAAAAAAGTTTTTTAATCTTTATACTTTTAAATGACATACAGAAATAAACATATAATGTATATCATAAAATATTAATGCTATATATGTTTTATGATAATCTGGAATGTATTATTTAACAGAAATATTACTCTCTTATGCGAATAAAAGAATTATTTTACTTTGCTAGTAATGAAAAATAAACTTATATGTAACAACAAAATAATAAAATGGATTATGTATATAAAAATTAGAAAAAAACTGCAAATATTGATTTTGTAGAAGTATATTTATTAATAGCTAATATGTATAATTTGCATGTATCTGATGTAGAAATTAAAAAATGATAGTATAGTAGTATATAGTAGAATCTCAAAATCATACATGCTAAATCATTCCCATTGTAACATGTATGTAATCTACTAAATGGTTATTTTTATTCTTTAACATTTTATAAGCACTTTTATATTATAATCATTGTGATTATAAATATATATTATTAAAGATAATCAACCGTAGGTAAATTTATATCTGTAAAAATAAATATAGATGTATTTACCATCTGTCAATTAGAAAGAAGAATTTTAATCGTTCACGTATCGTATTCGTAGGTCGCTTCTTCTCAGGCTTCTTTTGCCATTGTCGATTTCGCTGATTTCACTTGTAATCCAAAGGAAACATAACCTCTCTACGCGAAGACAGAATTGTCAGTTCCTGTGTCAGATTCGCGAATAATAAACGTGTAATTTGAGTAAATAAGACAATTTAATCAACGCAAAGATGCCAGACCATTTAGGAGAAGACATGCGAAAAGTGAAGAACGAGGAAGAAAAGGAAGAAAAGGAGATAAAATGTGAGTTGCATCTATCTGACTCTCTTTGTTATCTTATTCATTTTATTATTTTATTTTCTAAAGACTATTCTTTAAATTTACAGCATTGGATGAAGGCGACATTGCTTTGTTGAAAACTTATGTGAGTTAAATTTGTATATTAAATTTTTATTACAAAAAGTTTAAGATTAGATATAGATATTTAAAGATGAATACACATTAATCATATAAAAATGTTATATCTCGAATTAATATTAATATCCCTCTAAATTTTTATATATAAATTTAAATATAATCTTTTTTAATATGCAATATCATTTTTATATTAATTAGGGCCAAGGACAGTATACAAAGAGTATTAAAGCTGTTGAAGAGGATATACAAACTATCATCAAGCGTGTAAATGAATTGACTGGCATCAAAGAATCGGATACTGGTCTGGCACCACCAGCACTTTGGGATCTAGCAGCGGATAAACAAACTTTACAAAACGAACAACCACTGCAAGTGGCACGCTGCACCAAAATTATAAATGCAGATTCTGATGATCCAAAGTATATAATAAACGTGAAGCAATTTGCGAAATTTGTAGTTGATTTAGCAGATTCTGTAGCGCCGACTGATATAGAGGAAGGCATGAGAGTAGGAGTGGATCGTAACAAGTATCAAATTCATATTCCATTGCCATCGAAAATTGATCCTACCGTAACGATGATGCAAGTAGAAGAGAAGCCTGATGTTACCTATAGTGATGTTGGTGGCTGCAAGGAGCAAATCGAGAAATTGAGAGAAGTAGTTGAAACACCGTTATTACATGTTAGTATATTATCATATTTTTTTAACAATTCTTTTTTTAGCAAACTATAAAAGATAAATAATAAAAATTAATTACAGCCAGAAAAGTTTGTTAATTTGGGTATTGAGCCACCCAAAGGTGTTTTGCTGTTTGGACCACCAGGTACAGGAAAGACTTTATGTGCCAGAGCAGTGGCTAACAGAACAGATGCTTGTTTTATTCGTGTAATTGGTTCAGAATTAGTCCAAAAATATGTTGGTGAAGTAAGTCAGATCTTGTGTAAAAATTTAGTTATAAAACTTGATGTGTGCATTTATGACACATGACAATTTGATTTTTTGCAGGGTGCTAGAATGGTAAGAGAATTATTCGAGATGGCGCGAAGTAAGAAGGCCTGTTTGATCTTTTTCGATGAAATCGATGCCATCGGTGGTGCCCGCTTCGACGATGGTGCCGGCGGCGATAACGAAGTGCAACGTACTATGTTGGAACTGATCAATCAATTAGATGGGTAAATTGTCCTCGTCTAAAGATCTTATATTAGATTGATTTATTTGTAAATAAATTTCTTTTTTGTTACAGATTTGATCCACGTGGCAACATAAAGGTTCTAATGGCGACGAATAGACCGGATACATTGGATCCCGCGCTAATGCGACCGGGTCGTTTGGATAGGAAGATAGAATTTGGTCTGCCGGATCTCGAAGGACGTACGCACATCTTCAAGATCCATGCGCGCTCGATGAGCGTTGAGAGGGATATTAGATTCGAATTGCTCGCTCGTCTCTGTCCCAATAGCACAGGTGCTGAAATTCGATCCGTTTGTACCGAAGCTGGTATGTTCGCGATTCGAGCACGGCGCAAGGTTGCCACGGAGAAAGATTTCCTTGAGGCGGTCAATAAAGTCATCAAATCGTACGCCAAATTTTCCGCGACACCCAAGTACATGACGTACAATTAGAGTATATTAATTCGTTTGATTTTTATGCTCGATAAGTTAATATTAGTGCGATATAAATCTTATAATTATTTCTATTGCTGAATCTTTTGGATAAATCAATTTTGTTCTAATAAACTTGTTTTCTGACACAAAGTTCTTCCAGAGTGTTGTTGTAATTTCAATAATTTGATTTTTTTATGGATATAGATCTTCGAATTTTATTTTAATCGGCTTATCAGGTATATTTATTAGTAATGAAAGTGAACCTAGGGATTCCCCATACCATGTAAACCGCAGATTTCTGGATATCTACAAAGAGTGCATTAAATTATGGGATTGCGTTACAATCTCTATATAGTGGATATTTTTAAAATACATACTCGAAGTAAGAGAACTTGCAAGTTCTGTTCCGCGAATCGTCTCGCGATGCACGATCGCGGGCCATGACCAAAGGGTAGTACTATATATGGATTCACAGATTTTTCTCTCATCTTATTTATTTCATCGTTACTATCGCGTAACCATCTTTCTGGTATGAATGAATTTGGTTCGTCGAAATATTCGGGAAGTCGACAAATTATTTGATTCTGCGTGACAACTACTGTCTGAAATATTTTAAAAATATTTAATCTTTACAAGCAATTTCTTTTAAATATATGCTATTCTTTTTAAAGCATTTCTAAAACATTTTAATTTTATAAACGAAATTTTACTCCTCGGGGAACGTGATATCCGCTAAGAATCACATCGGTTTGCAGAATACGGCCTATTCCTACAGAAATAGGATTCATACGAAAAGTTTCCTTTATTACAGCCTTGGTGTATACAGCCTTCCTTAAAGTGTTTGCTGTTATTGGAGAAGTAGGATCTGTTAATAAAGTGGTAGCTTCCGATCTTAACTTTTCTTGGACATCTGTATTTTTTGCAAGATTGTACAAAGCGAATGCCGTGCTATATGTTGTCTAAAATTAAAATCGTATTTTTCTTTATTACGCTTTCATTGTTCGTGATACTTATATTTAAGAAATTAATCAATATAATTTTACGTATAAGACATATAATTAATTTCGAAAAACTTACAGTATCCATGCCAGCGAGCAGCATGTCACATGCCATGCCCACGACATCCTTGATATCTAAATTCTCATTTTTCAAATACTGCTCGAGAAGTGATTGTTTTCGACAAATTGACAAATCCTGATTTTTTTGATTAACCATTTCCAGCGCTACTCTAAAGTATTTAAAAAGGCAATTAAAAGCCACAGTAGAATAGTGTATAATTTGTGAATAAGATTTTACTAGAGATTGATTTCACAAACATAATCGTCGTAAAAGTGATATAAAAATTTTTATGCAATTTTATTTGTATTGTCTTTTTTTAAAAAAAGAGATGGTACATAAAATTAATCACGGCGATATATATTTGTATTGAAAACGTTATTGTAATTAATTTCTATTAACTCACTCTTCCATGTAATTTTGGGCTTTGCGCAACTTTTTGTACAATGGTGTTTCGAAAAATTGCCAAAACATCGGGCCATTATCAAGTTTTAAAATTGCACTATTTGTCGTAAACGCTGCATTGATAAGTCTTGAACTGCGGGAATTTTCATGTCTTTCCTTTTCTGATAAACTCTGCATCCTTATGTCAAAAGCAACGAGACACGTCACTGCCATCGTCAATAAAGTAAATTGTAAACAAACTTTATATTCATTTCAGAATTTATCTTTTATATTTTATGTGTTCTCATCTTAATATGTGTGGCTTTAAGCAAACTAATTAGTAGATTTACTGAATGAGATAATATAATTTATCTTAATAATTTTAATAAAATCTTACATTCAAGGAAAAGACGCGATAATAATGCCAGGAAATCATCGGTTTTTTCATGGGAACAGAGTCGTACAAACTCTTGAACTACGAGATCAGTATCCTCCAGATAATCAATGACGTTCTGTGGTTTGCTAAGGACTTTTTGAAACTCACGGCGCAGTCTCCACCATTCAGTGCCATTTCTGATTAAAAAATTAAATTTATTTTTTATTATTAACGGAACTCGAAGCAATTTTTATCTGGCTGAGGATATTGCGACGGAATGCAATAAGAAATTTTGTAAAAATCACAGAAAAATTTTTACGTGGCTATAAGGCCTCCATTGTTGTAGATATTACTCCTGTCTGTTCTATACTTAAGAAGTGCCAGGTGAGACCTTCTCTTCGGATGTAAGCCTGTTTCGGCTTTAAAAATTTTCACGATATCTTCCGGTCGGTACACCCATACCACTGATTTACCTGGTAATATTTCTTCTCGGACTAAAGGTCCATATCGCTTTAATTTCAACAAACCATTCATATCCAATTTGACGAAACTATATTCACCTACGACATAGCCATAGTTAATCAAATTATATAATTTATTACAATTAAAATGAAAATATATATTAAATGCGAAAAAAAGAAAATATACAATACAATAAAAAGTTGATAGAATTAAAATGGGAATCTCATTCCTAGTTCAGTAGAAAAAAACAAAAACAAGTTTCGCACTTCTATCGCAAATTTGAAAATTTTTGTATATAATTCAACATTATAATAATACTATTCTTACCCACGAATGGCAGATACTTGTACAATGTGCCAATAATAGGCAAAGACTTCGGTCCTGGAATGTCTTCGAAAGGTTTTAATTTGTTTCTATCAATATGATTCAGATTAGTCGAACAAGATCGAGCGTATAATCGTTTTATCATTTCACTTCCTATACGTTGTTTCACTCGCGTATACATTATTATTCTATTCGTGTATCAAACAATATATATTTGCACCTTTATATACTTTGTAAATAGTTTTATTGCCAAATATTACACTTTCTGAAGCAGAACTGTAAACAATGCACCAGAGAGAAACTGGTTTTAGAATCTGTGCAGGCTACCTGAGATCTCGACCGGTCAATGATTTTCTACCTCTCGTTCTTTACTTCTCCGCCTTTCTTTCGTATAATTTTCCGATCTTCTTATTCTGAATCGTTGGCATAAATTTGATGCTAGGAAGATAAAACCTGCGTATATCGTTACCTTAATATTGCTTTTAAGGAAACATGAGCGCAAGCTGACGAATGATACTGACGAATGACTGCTAACGTTGCTTATCGTGACTTTGTTCAAAGATATAATATTAAATATTTACTTAAATTAGCTGTTTATATATACTTATAAGATTCGAAATATCATTTGAAGTCCATAATAAAACATATATATAGTATATATATGTATATATATATATATATATATATATATATATATAATTTTAGTTTAACAATATTTTTCTAACATCTCTCTTTTCTAACATCTCTTTTTAATATAAATATTTTTATTATAAATATTTTGATTATAAATTTTTTTTAAATATTTTTATGAAAAATATTGCTATTTTAATAACATCTCTCTCTCTCTTTTTTCTCTACTCTCTACTCTCCACTCTCTCTCTAATATATATATATATATATATATATATATATATATATATATATATATATATATAGAAAAGAGAGAAAGAGATGTTATTAAAATAGCAATATTTTTCATAAAAATATTATAAAAAAATTTACAATCAAAATATTTATAATAAAACTTGAAAAATGTAATAATATGCTACTAAAGAAAACAGGAAAACTCTTTCATTAAGAATATATTTTGTACATATATTTTATCAAAACTATCGCATAAATTTTTTTTTTCTTTTTCATCTTTTTTTGCAACTTGAATTTGTTGCTAATATTTGTACACCACAGTAAATGTAAGTACCGTTAACAATAAATTCCATTCTCAACTCCATCAGCCACCTTTCTCCTGTACCGTTTAGTCCTCATTCTTGCTGCGTTCGTGAAACATTTCGACTGACTGATCGATAACAAAGTCTGATTAAATATAATGTTACTTTAGAGAGGACTTAACAGTCAAGCAGAACGAGTTTGTTGAAACAAACAAACAGATTGACAATTGCAATTAAAAAAAAAAAAAAAACTGTGAAGTTTTGGTTAAGCTGAGTAAAGAAAATATTGCAAAAATGTGGCTGTTCCACAGTCAGTGCACCAGTAAAGCGCGTCTTGTAGGCAAGACAGTAGTTATAACAGGAGCAAATACCGGAATCGGCAAGGAAACTGCCAGAGATCTCTACAGAAGAGGTATTTTTACAGTTACGTCTTATAATTTTTTAAATTTTAACAAATGTACAGTTTTTTGAAATAAGTTTTATGATTTATTAAACTGAGAGAGAGAGAGAGAGAGAGAGAGAGAGAGAATTTATGTGTGTATATCTATATATCATATTTGTATAATTACGCGAAATTAATTTTAAATCATGATGTTGCTCTTGATAAATTCATATTTTCTAATATCTAAAATAAATCCCAGATATTCCAAGATATTTTTTTGAAAAAAGTTTGGTTTACAGATAGCTTTAATCATATTATAATATTAAAATTTCATAGTTTAATATATAATAATGTATAATAGATAACATAAAAAATATGTAATAAACATATCTCTTTTTATATGTAGGAGCAAGAGTAATTTTAGCATGTCGAGATTTACAAAAAGCGGAGGATGCACTTGAAGATTTAAAAAAAAATCCTCCTTCAAGGTAAAAATAAATAAAACATAATATAATTTAATAAACATAATATCGTATTGTTATTAAAACACCGATTTACTAATATTTTTTTAGATTATGTAACATTTCTATAATTATTTATAATTAATGCGTTACTATAATGTTATGTATATTTAAATCAGCAGTTTATATAATTAATAATTAATAAATTACATTAATTAATAAGTTACAAAAAAATACGAGATAATGGACGAGATAATTTTTAGAGCAGACAGGGAGCAATTTCAAGGTAATCCAGGTGATCTCGTAATTTATCAATTGGATCTCTCTAGTCTAAAGAGCGTGAAAGAATGTGCAAAAACCTTGTTAATGAAGGAATCGGCTATTCATGTGCTAATAAATAATGCCGGCGTGATGATGTGCCCGCAAGAAATAACGGAAGATGGATTTGACTTACAACTACAAACAAACTACATCAGTCACTTTCTTCTGACTCTTCTGCTGCTGCCAAAAATGCAATCTTCTGAGCCTATCTGTAGAATATTGAATGTATCATCGCGTATTCATATTTGTACGTAAACCTAATAAATTATATGTGTGTAATTGATGTTACGTATATAAGTTATGTAAATATAAATTTAATAATGCAGGTAGAGATTGTGCTAATGAGCAGTAATTTTAACGTAAAATTTTAACATAAAATATCATAATGTTATAGATCAATATCTCTAATAATAAAAGAAGATAGCTGATGTACTATAGCTATTAATATATTGCAGTTGGTGCTATACATGATGACTTAAATTTGAAGGACTCATATACTCCTCTTAAGGCCTATATGCAAAGTAAACTGGCAAACATATTGTTTACCAAGGAACTCGCTCGTCGATTAAAAGGTGAATAATAAAGATAAAATTATTTATTATTAGAAAAACTAAAATTGTACCTTTTATTACATTTTATATAATGACACGTTACAATAAGGAATCATCAAACAGTTAGCTTAGAGATATTAATTTATTTCATGAGCCAATTATTTCTAATAATGTTGTACGCTGTGATAAAACAATCTTTTTCTTTCTTCATCTCTTTCTTTCTCTGCTATAATGTTAAGTTATGAAAAAATGCAAAACATTTTTTAGACAGAGATTATTGTGTAAAAGTAATTAATAAATCAAAATTATTTTTTTCAGAAGCAAACATTAACGGAATAAATGTATATTCCTTGCATCCTGGCGCTGTAAAAACAGAATTAGGTCGACATTTTAGGAGAACAATATTTCCAGGTGTAAACACTATTATTCGAGCAATCTTGCGACCAATTTTAAAGAATCCTGAAGAAGGTGCACAAACGACGATATATTGTTCGGTCGATGAAAAAGCAGCTAACGAGACTGGTCTATATTACCAGTAAGAAAAAAATTATGTTATATAAAATTATTTTTTATAAAAAATAATCAATAAGTATAATAAAAAATAAATCGAACAATCATTAAATTAATATGGTATATGACATAATTTTATGGGAAGATGAATGCTATCATGCATATGTAGTATGTTCTTTGTATTTCTAATTTTTGTGTAATATTTTTTACATTTTTATAAATGTCTTTTTAAAAACTCCATTCTCATTTATATATTTCTCTAGATTTGTGTTTACATTATACATAAAAACTTTTTTAGTGATAATTATATGTAATTTTTTTTATTCCTTCTATACATACACACACACATACACACATACATAGATAAATAAATATATATATTTCGAATATTTTTTTTTCGCAGAGAATGCAGAGTTACGACTCCACAGTGGAGAGCACAAAATGATCGAATTGCTGAAGACTTATGGAATCAAACTTGTCGACTTCTGCATTTAAAACCGGATAAAGATTTTGCCACATTTTTAAAAATTGTTTCGTGTCAAATTGCTGATAAATAATGGTGTATAACTGATTAATATATGATAGAATAATATTTGAAATGAATAGTATATGACTGTATAATGATATAAATATATAAATTATATAATTTTAAAAAATTGTTGTTAAAGTAATAAAATATATAAATAAAGCCTTTGTTTTGGTTGTCTTTTAATAATACATACATGTTTAATTCTATACATCTATTATATTTTTAATACTTAATAAATATTTAATATGCACTCCATATTTATTATTTAAATATTTAATATGTATATCTCTCTATATATATATTGTTATTAATATTTCAATATAAATACTACATTTGCTTAAAATTTACAATTATCTGTTAATTCATAATTCGACCAAAAAGGTTCAACTTCATAAATTTTTCTATCAAGTATAAGGCGCAATATTTAAAATTTGATTTATATTTATTATATTTATGATATTTATATTTATTGATATTGATATGCATGACACGTAACAATGAAAACATTTGAATAGAAATAACAGATTGAAAAAAGAACTTCTGTCAAACCATGACATTGAAAAGACTAATTTCTATAATATCTTAAAGCAAGATATATAGCAGCAATGATATAACTGATGACTACAATCAAAGAAAAAAAAACTTTTTTTATTAAATTAACAGCGTGACAAAAAAAAACTAATAGTTTATATTAACATATGATGACGTAATAAGCATAAAAAGTTCCTTTTTTCAATTTTATACTCGAGTTATATAATCGAGTATTATAGTCGTAGTAGAGAGTAGTGGAGAGACCAATCATTAAAATTGAGATTCGTATAGAAATTCTCAACAGAACAAAGTGATCATCGTAACATACTTCTAGAGTGCGCTATATTCTAGTTACCACACTTCTCCCTCTTCTTCCATGTAGTTTTATTCCCGTTATTGAAGTATCTTTACTGTCAATAAGTACTATATTGTCATATTCTTATCGTGTTCAGTGCGACATTTAGCTCGGCGAGATAAGAAGAGCATTTTACTCACGGAACAGTGAAATAGTCTAAAAAAAATTCCAGATGTGGACCTATCATAGATTGTGCACCAGTAAGGCGTGTCTTGATGATAAAGTTGCTATAATAACGGGTGCAAATACCGGAATCGGTAAAGAGACCGCCAGAGATTTTTACAGAAGAGGTAAATATCGAGTTTTAATTTCTACATTATACAAAGTGCTTAGTCATTTGTGTGATACAATTATATTGTAGAAAGAATGATTTCTTGCATAAAAATATAAAATTGAATTATTTTGTATGATATTTAAAATCCTCGACAAAAAAATCATGTTTCACTACTGGGTATGTTACTCCAATAGTACTACAAATGTTTTGTCAAATAAATTATTTACATATACAAAACAATAAAATATATATATTAATTCACAATTTTATATATTAATATATTAATATATTAATTTTATATATTAACAACGTAAAATTAAAAAAAAAGCTTTAAAGCAATCTCTAAATAAATTTAAAAGTATATATTATATAAATATTAAAATATATATAATTTGTACAAATTACAATATATAAAATATATCATAATTTGTACAAATTATATATATTTTAATATTTATATAATATATACTTTTAAATTTATTTAGAGATTGCTTTAAAGCTTTTTTTTTAATTTTACGTTGTTTTACTTTATTTTTCTAAATATGACAGTGTGCTATATAACTATATGTATATATACTACATGTCTATATACGGGATTGTCAAGAAATTTAGATATTTTGTTTAAGGACAGATTTTTTGATTATTTGGAATCAATTTTTTTAGCAAAAATATCAATAGTTTCGTAAGTAAACATGTTTGAAATCCAAAAAAAAACAGTATTTAAAAATAGAACTAATAGAAATAATTTTATAAATTCTGTTTACCTGTGCGTGATATGACAATCAATTATGTCGTAGATATAATTATTCATTATATTCAGTATTTTAATAATGCGGAATATAAGTATATCTGTAATATAATTAAAAATAAATATTATAATGTGTGTGAATGCATTTTTAGGCGCAAGAGTGGTTTTGGCTTGTCGTAATGTGGAGAAAGCAAAGGAAGCAGTGGAAGAAATAAAAAATGATCCATATTTGGGGTAAATATATGAAACTGTATTTAAGCTTACATTTATCGTATGATGCAAATCTATTCTAAAAAAAAGAAAAATATAAAAATTTAAAATTATAAATTATGAATTTCATGTTTCAAAGTTTAAGCGGACATTCAGCAGTTCTTCTAGTTATTTTAATTTGTTATAAATAATTTTATTTAAAAAATAAAAGTAAAAATTCTATCATTTTCAAATGTTGCGTCATATGCATAGTGAAAATCATATATTTTGAGATGAAATACTTGCAAATTTTGAAATAAAAAATGTGAAATGCGCAATAGAAATATATAGATTATTTCATTTAACAATATAAAAATGTATAAATTAAACTTAATTTTTTTTAATATTTTGAACATATAACATATATTTTTTTATTTCTGCGTTTCATATTTTTTGTTTAGGATGATACCTAAAAGAGTACAGTTTTTAATTTATAATGATTTTAATTTTAAGCAGTATTAATATATAATTAGTTGACAAACCATATCTTTATTAAGCAATAAACTGTAGCTAATGATGTAAAGATTAATAATAAATAAATAATTGATATATATATATATATATATATATGCACATATAATTATGTACATACATACATATTAATATGTATATAATTACAAGCCAAGACATATAATTTTAAGCCAAGACGTAAGACACAATATTGTTCTGACGCACATTTGAATACCAGATATTGGAGCAATTAACACAGTTTATTCTATACATATATATATATATATATATATATATATATATATATACATATATATATATATGCTTCGTTTGAAACATGTGGCAAGACACATGACGTAAGACGCAAGACGCAAGTAAACATGTTTACTTACAATTAATCACTGTTCTGACGCACATTTGAATACCAAGCATTGGAGTGATTCACACAGTTTTATTCTATACATATATATATATATATATATATGGTTTGTTTGAAACATGTGGCAAATCAAGTATGTCCATGCAACTTTTGCCATAGGATTGATCTTAATCAATCAAGACCAATAATTACTTTCAATTATTTAGGATGATTTATTATTAATAAATCGTATGACCACATTCTTAATCTTTATCTAAGCAATTATGTTATTTGTTTTTTTTTCTGTATTATTATATGATGGATAATGAGTATTATATATAATAATATATAATGAGTATTATTATACATATTTTTTATTTACATTAATAAATAATTAAAAGTCAGTGTTTAGAGTCAGTGCTTGGAAATGCTTGGAAATTAAAAATGTAATATGAGCATTATAGATTCAAGGTTTTTAAGCCACATAAGCAGTATATGAAGAATATAGTATTAAATTTAATTTAAAAAAATAATTTTATGTTAAGTTTTGTGTGTGTGTGTGGTGGTGTGTGGTGTGTGTGTGTGTGTGTGTGGTGTGTGTGTGTGTGTGTGTGTGTGTGTGTGTGTGTGTGTGTGTGTGTGTGTGTGTGTGTGTGTGTGTGTGTGTGTGTATATGCGTGTTTATTTGCGGTTGTTTGTTTTTTATGTTATGACAATGTTTTAACCGCAAAACATTACTGTGGTATATGCGTTATTTAAAATGTATAGAAAATTAAATTAAACAATTTTAAAAGCAAATTTTAAGAGTAATATATTTAAATAAGTAGTAGGATTAATCGAATATTTCTTTAAAATCTCTTTTATATGCAAATATTTTGCAATATTTATGTTTATTAAAATATCTGCTTCCTTTCTTTATTTTACGTTTTTATTTGTTAATTCCATAATTATCATTATTTCTTTATAAATAATTTTAAACGTATTATAAAAGTACTGACTTTGTTTATGTGATGTCTGCAATTATATCTCGAAACTAGAAATTTTGTAATTTTGTTATTTACATTGCAACGTGTACAAACTAAACGTAAATTATTTCTATTGCCTCTTTACACTAATAACACTTTTAAGAAACGCTAAAGCATTTTGAGAACTAAAAGAATTAAAAGAACTAGTACCTTCGGGATCCCGTTGTGAATTATTTACATATTATTTTATTTATGAAAAACTAAGCAGTTTATAATTATTTTAAACGCCATATTATTTATAATTAATTACATAATTTTTATTAACATTTAGCACAGATAGCAAACAGTTCAATGGTAAGCTAGGCGAGCTTGTGATCTATCCATTGGATCTCAGTAGCTTAAAAAGTGTAAGAGAATGCGCTAAGATGATATTGGCAGATGAATCAGTTATTCATATATTAGTAAATAACGCTGGTATAATGATGTGTCCGTATGAAAAAACTAAGGATGGATTCGAGCTGCAGCTGCAATCAAATCATATCGGACATTTTCTTCTGACACTATTACTGCTACCAAAAATACAGTCATCCGCTCCTGGCTGCAGAATAATTAACGTGTCATCAATTTGTCATCTCCGTATGTAAGAAGAATACAGAGAAATAATGTATAAAAAAAAAATAAGAGAAAAGGGATTATATTATTAAAATCTAATATTTTTAACGGTTTTTATCTTTTTCTTTTTGGAAACAAATTTTTTGGCTAATACATATAAATATATAATCAGATAATAATTACATACTATTAAGTAATATTTGTTATTAGTTATTATCTATTACCATTATCTATTATTATTATTGCAGTTGGTAATATATATTTCGATGATATAAATCTAGACAGATCGTATAGTCCTATGAAAGCATATGCACAAAGCAAACTGGCGAATATACTGTTCACCAAGGAACTAGCACGTCGACTAAAAGGTAAAAGAATAAAATACAAACATACACGCAATGTAAAAGAACAATTGTTATTACTTACACTTAAATAACAAATTATTCAAAAATTAATATTTTTTTTAATATGATAAAGTTAATTTATTTGTGATTGTGCCAAGGTGACATATTTTTCTTGTAGAAAAATTGCATATGGTTCTCATTGGAGATATAAATTTAATTTACAGAAGCAGGAATTAGCGGAATAAACGTGTACTCCTTGCATCCCGGCGTCATAAGAACCGAATTAAGCCGACATTATAGTAAAACGATAATTCCGGGCGCGACGTTTATCTACCGAAATATTTTGAGGCCATTCATCAAAAATCCGATACAAGGAGCGCAAACAACGATACATTGTGCGGTTGATGAAAAAGTGGCTAATGAGACTGGTCTTTATTATGTGTAAGAGCAAATTACAACATAAAATCTATTTTTTTTAATTATAACAATACACAAATGTGATAAATTTCTTTTTTCTATAATTTTTTTTTTTCTAAAATCTATTTTTAACAAATTTATATATGTATATTGTTACTATCATATTTTAATTTTAATAGAGAATGTCGTGCGACCAGACCGCAATGGAGAGCGAGAGATGATCGAATAGCCAAGGATTTATGGAACCATACTTGCCGGCTTTTGCACTTGGAACCTGATGAAAATTTTACCACATTTTTGCAAACTGTCTCGCGCCAACTTGCCGAATAATATTTATTTGTATAGTGTTAATTCATAGTGAAATAATAAATATAATTTCTTGCCTTTGATAAGTTTTTACATTTGGAGTGATACATGATATGTAAAAAGACATCATATATACATATATACAGGATGTCCGGTGTCAATTGCATCACCCGTATGCAGATAAAGCAGATAAAACTGAGGAAAAAAATCCTGTTTAAAAAAAAACCATTTTTTTATAACGCTTAATAAAAGAGTTATTATTGAGGAAAGTCTAATCGTCGCCGATTTTTAGCCAGCACTCGGTGAGATAGTAAACAGCTGAGCGTTACACACACATAGACGCGCGGCTCATTGACGTGCAGCTAAAGACTAATTGACAGACTTCACTCAATAATAACTCTTTTATTAAGCGTTATAGAAAAAAATGGGGACTTTTCTCCTCAGTTTTATCTGCTAGATATGAGTAATAGTATAGATATGAGTTAACTCACATGAATATGCACAAATATTTTCAATGTTTTAATAATAAATATTAACTCCTTTAAAAATAAATATTAACAATAAATATTACCTCCACGCATATAATATTTAATGCTCTATTTTTAAAATATTATTTGTTTGTTACTAATATAAAAGCAATAATTTTTGCAAAAATAATAAAAAGTAAATGTATTTTAAACAATTTTAATATAATCACAACAAGAATATCTAATATACTTAGCTTTACTGTAAAAGGAATGAATTTAGCATGTATTTTCTGTTGTCAATAAAATTTGAAACAATTCTAGCTAATCGGAGATTTTTCTTATATATTACAATGAAGAATGAATATAATAGAATGCAATAAAATTTTGTAGAACTTATTGAAAAATTCTTACATATAAATAGCTCATTGTTGTAGATTAATCCTGTCTTTTCGACATTTAAAAAATAATGATGCAATACAAGTCATTTCGAACCAACAAAACAACGTCGAATATTATATAATAAGACGATAAAGCGCTAATCACCTTGAATATTGAGTTAAGTACTATATTATAGCTAGTATTATATAATAGCAAGTATTATATTATAGCAAGTATTATATCATATAAGATCTAAACTCTATTAACGCTACGTCAAATTCCAACTTGATCTTCAACTTTTATTCAGTTGTCATTCTTATTTCATTCATGCAACATTTCCTTCCACTAGTCGATAACAAAATTTATTATTTTAGAACAATAATTACTTTAAAACAGATATGTTTAAGCATAGTTAATATATATATGTGTTTTTAAGAAGCCCTGAAGAGCACTGAAATAATATAAAGAAAATATCGCCCTATGAAAATGTGCCCTTTCAAAGTCAATGCACCAGTAAAGCTCGTCTCGCAAGCAAAACAGTAGTTATAACAAGAGCGAATATTGGAATCGGCAAGGAAATAGCTAGAGATCTTTATAGAAGAGGTATTTTTCCATCTTATAGTTTTTTCCATCTTATAATTTTTCAAATTATAACAGAAATGCATAGTTTTGTAAAATAAATATATAATAAATTTTGATGTGCATTATGTTGTTGATAGTACATCTCTATTTTCTCATGCTTAAAACATCCCAGATATTTTTAGAATATGTGTGTTTAGATGAATGTTGATATATTTCTCAAGAACGGATCTATATTTTCTGATGTCTAACAATAAGATACAAACATTTGTCTGATAAACACGTTTTGATTCAAAGTTATTGACGTGATAGACTGTTAGGATTTCGAATAAAAAATATAAATATTTATAAATATAAAAAATTAACTATTAGTACTCCAAAGTGTAATTATTTTAGGAGAACATAAAAGTTAAAAAAATTATGCATGTTGTTTTTTAAAAAAAAATTTAAAAAATTAAGATTATCTTAATAGATATCTGTCAAAAAATATAAAACATAAAAAAATCAATTGTTAGTTGTTTGAGTACAATCAAATATATATTTCATATATATAACGCAGTTTTTTCTAAAATCAATAAATAACAAATTAGTTTACATGACAATTATTATAGACCTTTTTATGTGTTTACATATGTAATAAATTTTTAGAGATGCAAGAATAATTCTAGCCTGTCGAAACATACAAAAAGCTAACAATGCAGTTGAAGATATTAACAAAAATCCACCCAAAGAAAAAATAAATAAAGATGCAGTGTATGCATTATTAAAACATGGACAAATTGTATCTAATGCATTTATAATTAATTATAACTTTCTTAAGATAATATAGTAAATTATTATGTTTAATTTTAAAAATGTCGCCAGTAAATAAATTAATAAAC
This sequence comes from Cataglyphis hispanica, assembly GCF_021464435.1. Classification (NCBI taxonomy): domain Eukaryota; kingdom Metazoa; phylum Arthropoda; class Insecta; order Hymenoptera; family Formicidae; genus Cataglyphis; species Cataglyphis hispanica. Next base: position 2,432,686 of record NC_065974.1, read on the forward strand.
AAGTGTTTATACGACCAAACTGGCAATTTATTGTTTGATTATTATATCACGACGTTTCGACCATATGGTTTTGGTCCTTATCAAGTGAAAGTTATAATTAAAAAGTAGAAAGAGAAAAATCGAAATGTCAAACTGACCTTGTGTCAACCACTATGTTTGGAATACTGAGATCGACAGTCGATCTCAATATTCTAAACATAGTCAACCACTATGTTTGGAATACTGAGATCGACAGTCGATCTCAGTATTCTAAACATAGTGGTTGATACAACATCAGTTTGACATTTCGATTTTTCTCTTTCTACTTTTTAATTATAACTTTCACTTGATAAGGACCAAAACCATATGGTCGAAACGTCGTGATATAATAATCAAACAATAAATTGCCAGTTTGGTCGTATAAACACTTGTTTATTATTATAATACAGTAAGTAAAAAAATATATGTATATATCGAATACCTAGTAAATCTAAGCAAAGTGGATTATGTTCTTTACTTTATTATGTAACAAAAATAATTGTAAATTTTCGGTTGATAGTTGTAACAGATATCGCGTTTAAAAAAATAATTATAAAAAAATCACTATTTATAAAGTGATATAATTTCCAGAGAAGAGCAATTTCAAGGTGATTCAGATGAGCTTGTTATTTATTGATTGGATCTCTCTAGTCTAAAAAAGCGTAAAAAAAAATGCGCAAAAAACTTGCTAATGAAGGAATCAAATATTCATCTGTTAATAAATAACGCCGGTGTGATGATGTGCCCGCAAGAAACAACGGAAGATGGATTTGAATTACGAACTACAAACAAACTATATCGGCCACTTTCTTTTAATAATATTATCTTATCTATCTATCTATATATATATATATATATATATATATATATATATATATATATATATATATATATATCACACCGGCGTTATTTATTAGCAGATGAATATTTGATTCCTTCATTAGCAAGTTTTTTGAGCATTTTTTTACGCTATATATATATATATATATGTATATAGGTATGAGCTGCTGATAAGCACGTCTTAACATAAAATATTGTAATATTATTATAAGTCAGTATCAATAATAGAAAGAAATAAATGACACTGATAGTAATAAGTTATTGTTACGTTTTATAGGTGGTGCTATACATGATGATCTAAATTTGAAGGAATCATACACTCCTTTCAAAGCCTATACGGAAAGTAAACTGGCGAAAATATTGTTTACTAAGGGACTGATCGTCGGTTAAAAAGTAGATAATAGCAATTATTAGACGAAAAATTGAATATTATTTTATTAAATAGATATTTTGTTAAAAATTACATGTATCATATAAATATCGAAGTTAATTTAAATATTCCTTATTTAATACCGTGCAGCATTGAAAAAAATGATTAAATATTGGCAGTAATTTAGTTATTTTTAGTAATTTTTTGGTTAATATTTGTGATCTTTTTTCCCCACTTATTTTTATCTTTTGCTATTTAACGTGCATCTGATCGGTGTCAGTAAGCATAATATTTATTTGACTTCCACAGACAAGATATACAAAGCGTATAGTGAGATCGTAGTATTACAAATGTGGACCTACCATAAATTGTGCACCAGTAAAGTGCGCCTTGATAATAAAGTTGCAGTTATAACAGGTGCAAATACCGGAATCGGTAAAGAGACCGCCAGAGATTTTTACAGAAGAGGTAAATATCGATATCTAATTTTTACATTATATGTAGAATATATAGTCATCATACAACTATGATTTCTCGCATCAAAATAAGTTGTAAATATAGAATAAAGTTTTTTTTAGACAAAACTTATTGTCCCGAGTAAAGTATATAATTCATGTTTTATTACTATATATATTAATTAATAATTTCAGCGCTACATATTTTTAAATTAAATTGTTTATCTATATCTACAATTAAAATACAATAATTAACGCTTCTAATAAGCATTAATGCATTTTGAAAATTGATTTATAATTGTTTTGGATTTAATAAGGCATTGTTTATATTATTTAAGTTAAAGTAATATTAATAAATATATAAAAAAGTATTTATACTCGAGTGAAATCATATAAAGTCTACAATTTTTCACGACTAATTATATTTTTTATATATATGATTATATATTCAACATCCTTCTGGGTAAAAAAAATATTATTTTTTCTTCTACTAATTTATTGTTATTTCAAAGAAATACAATTATACAGAATATAAATAAATAATCATATACAAATACAATGTTTGTATTTAGGTGCAAGAGTGATTTTGGCCTGTCGGAATGTAGAAAAAGCAAAGGAAGCAGTTGAAGATATAAAAAATAATCCATTTCCAAGGTACATATATATGAATAAAATTATATTTAATTGTAAGGTTATAATATTTTTTGATGCAAATCGATTTTTAAAAATAAAGTAAAAAAATTTAATATTACTATTTGTGAAATTGCATATTTCAAATTTGAAGCAGATATTCACACACAACAATCCTATAAGCTATTTTTATTATTTTAAATAACTTGATATCATTTAAAAAGATGAAAGTAAAATTTTAATAATTTGTTGCGTATGCATATCCTGCAAATGTCATCGCGGAAAACATGTATTTTGATTGTTTTTTTTTTTTTTTCAACAGGTTTTACAAATTAGAACTTATATCTAGGCTTTTATAAAACGCTGGCTTTTTACAAATATTTCATCCTTTAAGCACTTATAAAGCATTCTGTCTTATGTATCTACATGTTTTTGCAATTCAATTAATCATTCAAAGCTTGCTTTTTAATTTGTTATATAAAAATACTTCATAGAATGGAAATTGTCTTGTCATTATCCTATCATTTTAAATATAATGCGTAGATATTAATTCATTTAACTATATAACAATATATGTATAAGTCAGACGTATTTATTTTTTTCACACTTTATTTTATTAAAGTTTTAAATATTCTTTTATTGCAACTTCCACATTTTCTAAAATACTGTCTGTAAATACCAACTTTATTTAAAATATATGTAAAATTTTTTCGCTTCCACTCATCTGACTACAATATTAAATATCTACACGGAAAAAAAGTTTGTTGCTGCCACAGCTAATCGTGGTTTGCAAAATAAATTTCTAAACTATAGCAAAACAATTTGTTGTTGCATAAATAGCTAAGATATCTAAGAAATAGCTAAGATATCACAGTTAAGATATTTGCTGTTCATATATTACGGCTGAAATCTAGTTAGCACACGCAGATTTTAGCTAAGGCAGCTAATTTTTTTTCCGTGATACATACATCAGATCAATGCAGCGTTTACACATTATAATTAAACATTAAAACCTATAAACTTTGTATTCTGACCTTTAAACTGCTAACATTGCAACGTAATGCTCACGTCAATATTTGGTTTATTTTTTTAACATCAATGTTTGTCATGTTTTTTGTCGCTTATTAAGATGGATTGCAAAATTTACATGATAATGACTAAGTATTGAATCATTGAGAATCTCTTTTATATAGAATATGCAATTCATTATTTATAACTCTGATACTTATCCATCTTCTATAGTAATCTTAACTTGCTTGATTAAATTGTTAAAAGTCTAATTAATTCTTCAGAATAATTTAACATAATTTATATAATTTATTTTATGCATATATTGTTTGCAGCAAACTCTCTAATCAAATCTAGTATAATAGTCTCGTGTTCCTTTATCGCAATTTATTTTCTCAAAAAATCTAATTGTTATCATCATTGTTTCTTCTTATACGAAGCTTTCTGCATTATATCTCTTTCTGAGAAACGGCATTTGACAGCACATATATTCGCATTAGAGTTTTTAACTGTTGACACCGATGTCGCTTACATGCTAAGCGTACATATACACTTATTCACGTTTTGATTGCTTATCTTCAACATTATTTCTAATTTTAAGTTTAAAAAATTTTTAATTACATACTCAGCAAGTCATCAATATTTAAATATTAACTATATTTACTATTTGTTTCTGAATTTTTCACATAACATAGTAAGAAGCAATAATGCGGATATTTGTTATTAATTGTTATATTTATTGTAGCAATTACAGGTTAAATAAATGTAGATTTTTTAGAATTATCTCCAGAAAATGATAGTCAAATAAATATTTATTTAATTTTATTTAAATAAATCCTACTATATATAGTACTATATATAATAATACTATATATAATATCCTACTATATATAATAATAAGTCCTACTAAATCTCATTTTACGACATGGCGCAAACAATTTATATTAATAAATAAAAAGATTCTTTATATTAAAAAATTTTTGATACTTAATTACAAATATTGTATTTAAATAAAATTAAGCATTTCTTGGAAATTCTTTTACGAAAAAGCAGAAAAAATGTTCGAGTCATTAACTACGTACAATAAACTATAAAGATATTTATAATTTATAATAATATTTACATAATCCATTAATATTTAGCACAGAAAGCCAACAATACAAAGATGAGTTAGGCGAGTTAGCGATATATTCATTGGACCTCTGCAGTCTAAAGAGTATAAAAGAATGCGCTAAAAAGTTATTGACAAATGAACCAGTTATTCATATACTAATCAATAATGCTGGTATAATGATGTCTCCGCATGAAAAAACCGAGGATGGATTCGAGTTGCAGCTGCAATCGAACTATCTTGGACATTTTCTCCTAACATTGTTACTATTGCCGAAAATACGATCATCTGCTCCTGGTTGCAGAATAGTTAACGTGTCATCACTTGCTCATGTTTGTATGTAAACAAAACACAGAGAAACAATATGTAAAAAATAAGAGAAAAATTATTGTATTGTTAAAGTCGAAGATTTATCATGGCTTTTATCTTTTTCTTTTAAGATTTATTCTATTACTTTGGTTAATATTATGTATATTAATAATATATATTAAAGATAATAGTTTTATATTGTATAATATTTAAATAATAACTTATGTATTATCATTGTTTGCAGTTGGTAATATACATTTCGATGATATGAATCTGGAAAGATCGTATGGTCCATTGAAAGCGTATGCTCAAAGCAAACTGGCAAACATACTATTTACTAAGGAACTTGCACGTCGATTAAAAGGTAAAAAAAATAAAATATAAACAAAAATTTATTACATCTTTGTATTGTTATAAATTAGCAAAAGCATTTCAAATCGTATAGCTTACATAATAAAGACAAGTTTCATCAGTCACTTTTTCATTAACCGCACAATGAATTGTTGTTTGCGCTTCCTGTACCGGATTTTTGATAAATGGCTGCAATATATATATATATATATATATATATATATATATATATATATATATATTATTCAGCAAGTTGGCGTGAGATAGTTTGCAAAAATGTGGTAAGATTTTCATCATTAGGTTCCAAGTGCAAAAGCCGGCAAGTCTGGTCCCATAAATCCTTGGCTATTCGATCATCTCTCGCCTTCCATTGCGGTCTGATCGCGCGACATTCTCTATTAAAAATAAAATGTAATAATAACAATATATATAAATTGGTTAAAATAGATTTTAGAAAAAGAAAGAAAAACAAAGCTTCCTCTATGAGAAAGAAATAATAAAAGAAATAATAAAAAATTATTATTATATCTTTGTATTGTTATATATATGCAATATATATATATATATTGCAAAAAAATGAAATAGCGATTACTTTAAACAACAAATTGTTAAAAAATTAATATCTTTTTTTGATATGATAAAGTTATCTATAGTTTTATCTATAATATTGTGACAAGATGACATATTTTCTTTATAGAAAAATTGCATATACTTCTTTTTGTAAATATATATTTAATTTACAGAGGCGGAAATTAGCGGAATAAATGTGTACTCCTTGCATCCCGGCGTCGTAAGAACCGAGTTAGGCCGATATTTTGATAGAACAATAGTTCTGGGTGCAAAGTTCTTTTATCGTCATATTATGCGGCTGTTTATCAAAAATCCAACACAAGGAGCGCAAACAATAATTCATTGTGCGGTTGATGAAAAAGTGGCTGATGAAACAGGTCTTTATTATGGGTAAGAGCAAGCTATACGACATGATATTCTTTTGCTAATTATAACAATATAAAGATATAATAATAATTTTTTTTATTATTTCTTTTTATTATTTCTTTCTCATAGAGGAAGCTTTGTTTTCTCTTTCTTTTTCTAAAATCTATTTTTAACCAATTTATATATATTGTTATTATTACATTTTATTTTTAATAGAGAATGTCGCGCGATCAGACCGCAATGGAAGGCGAGAGATGATCGAATAGCCAAGGATTTATGGGACCAGACTTGCCGGCTTTTGCACTTGGAACCTAATGATGAAAATCTTACTACATTTTTGCAAACTATCTCACGCCAACTTGCTGAATAATATTTGAAAATGGCTATAAAGATAGCCGAGGGTATTGAGCGGGATAGGAAACACCGCAAGATAAAATCAGGAGATTGAAGGTATAAAAAATTTTGTAAGAACGGGCCATAGACAATAGACAATAGATATTAATAAATAAATTAATTAATTAATTAAATTCCTTAACACGTTAATGACCGTAAATAGTATAATATATACATAATGTAATTTATTCTCTAAAATATACAAATTCTAAAAAAATGTAGATTGCAAATAATGCATACCAAATTATTTTTGTACGTGACAAAACCTGACTATCACTAGACAAATAATTTGCGTATTAATCGATAAAAATAACATGGGAATCAAACCATTATTATATTTTAAATGATATTGAAAATACATTGTCTATCGGCTATCAATTTTAAAATTTATTATCATTGACAAATTAATAATATAATAATCTATATGCCTTTTTACTTTCAAATGTATATTATTTTAAAAAGTATATAGTTGTGTAGAAAAGTATATCTTGAACATTTTAAACTAGGTATAATATCGAAAAAAAAATCTTAATATTTTATTACTTTTTCTCGAATAATAAAAATAACTAGCCTTCTCGATATAAATCTATCATTTTGCGCATTGCACTAATTATATCGCAGAATCGAAGGATAGTTGTTATATATGATCACACGATTATGATCATTAATTAATTCTTGACATACAATTTCAAAGTCGTATGGATGATACTGTTTTGTTAATCGTCGAGGAATACTTATGCCTAATTAAAGAGATACGTGGGTATATTCACATAATTATGAAGTCTCTCTACTTCTTTCCTTGATGATACGCGGGTCTAGGTAAATGCGAAAAGCGAGCAAGGCCAAAGTGAAGGCAACAAGGAGGGTCCGGCATTGAATTGTATGATGCTTAAAGTATGGAGTAACGATGATGTAATCTCGGCACTACGGAAACTTACCTAAATATTAATAGGAATAATAAGTTTATCTATGTTATCTGATCATATAGTCATTTCGATGAGAGGGCGAGAGGGAGAAAAATATTATAAAACATTATGACAAGATATAATTATATATATGAAACAAAAAAAAATATATATATAGCAAAATATATAATTGTTTTTTTTTTGGGAAAAAAATTTTTTTGAATATTTTATTACCGACTTTTTTAATCTAAAAATTTCGATTATTAAAAATTAATTTGATGTTGTAATTATGATTGAAATGTTTCCTCTTAGACATCATTTATTTCTGTCGCATTTTTATTGAATATTTATTCTCGGAAATCTGTTTCAAGCAAGCTAATGAGGGTCAATTAGATAATACATTTTTCTACTAAGCAATATTATTTACGTACAACTTCCTGTTTTGAACAACATTTTTATCTATATAAAACAAAAAGAATGTATTCTATCAGGCGGGTCATAACTTTTTGTATAATAAAATGTGAATGTAGTAATAATTGGCTTATTGAATGAGATTTTAAACAGACCTATTTATGAGAGATTAAAATAACAATTTAATAATTATTATTTATTAATTATTATATAATTTATTTATTTTAATAAATTATATAATTTATAATTAATTAATTAATATTATAATTAATAAATTATATAATTTATTAATTATAATTTAATAATTATAATTTTTATCATGTATATTAAGATGTGTAGCATAGAAAACAATTAAACATTTTTTTAATTAAAATATATCTCATTTTATTACTAAAGAAATTTAATTAATTATAAATATTTTTTTAATATAAAATATTTATACTAAAAATTAATCGCATGTTATGTAGTACGAGATAAAATAAATAAGATCTGCTAGCTTCCTATCTTATAAGTAAATTAAAAATTTTTTGTTGTAAATTAAATTTATTGCAAATTGAATTTGTTATAAATTGAGTACCGTTTATAAAGTAAGAATAATAATAAAATATTCATTGATATTTGGAGTTACAATTCTAACAAATTTTTTACGATTTTGTTATCTATGTTGTCAACGATCTCGGGTGAATGTCCGAAGACAATGATACAATGACAGGCGTTTTCGAGGACGTTAAAAAATTCATGCGCCCACGTCACTTTATCTGGCATGGATCCGTGTACTTTGTGCGTTAACGATGCGAATTCTTAAATATAGCAATTACGTCATACGACGCAAGTGTTTGTTATGGAAGGAGGTAGATCTAGTTCCATCTGACAAGTGTGGGCAGTTTGCTGTCGAACAATATATTCCAACCATAACAGTCGCGTAGCACAAACCCGTTTGCATAAATTACCGCCAAAATTACTGATTTTTTTCTCACAGTTATTCGCGGCAATATAGCAATATTTTCACACGCGCGATAAGAAAAATTAATAAAATATCTTTAATATTTGTAAAGTATTCTTTTTGAATTTGTAATGCGCTAGATAATGATGTAACTTTCAAAAAAAAAAAGAAAGGGAAAGATTTGAATTAATCCAATAGTCACTGAATAGTCCTACAAAATTTAGTAATAACATAATATTATTTTTAAAAAAATGTAAATTTTTATTATTTTTTTGTTTTATTTTAGTCAATTTATTTAACAATCTAACAAACCTCAACCTCTTAAAATTTACTATATATATGAAATATGCATGACATATTGATATAAAATATATCTATGACTCTTGAATATTTTAAGCACGGTCATCGACTGGCGCTTAAACACCAACTTAGTGGTTTGTCGCATTACGTTCACGTAGAATGATCACGAAAGGGATCATTATGCTACATTTTCCCGCCCTGCAATTTCGTTATCACGTGTGTGCAATGCGCAGGAAACATTTCCGATGTTTCGTAAAACTTCGCACTATTGTTGTTCTTTAAACGCTCTATTCCTGAATTCTTGTTAATCAACATCGATTAAATGCGATTTTGTGTTTCCTCACTCTGAAGCCTAAAAAATACGAGACGAAGTATTACATCTACTTCTCTCCATTCAGATGTTGCATTCAGGAAATTGCATTCTTTATGCAACACGGAGCTAAAATTCATAATCTACCATGGGAAAATTTTCTAATGGTTCACGATTTTTTAAGATTTTGTATTACACATATCGCATTATATGTATATATCTCATTAGTATAGTGTAACATAAAATATAATTATTCATATCTTCATTAGATCGCTTTGTCATTTCAATTTTTTTTAATAGAAAACATTACATATTTAAAACAATATTTTATTTTTTTATAAAATGCTTTTTTATAAAATATTAGTATGTTACTGTTAATACTTTTTTTTCTTTAAAATTTATTTAGGATAGTTTGAGAAAAAAAAATGCATTATTCTATGCGAATAAAATTAACAAGTTGATTCCATTGATTTCCCAATTGCTTGCGACATTAATGTTACAAATTTACATGCAAAATTTTATAATTTCTATGAGACATATATTATGTAAAAAAATAGTTCTTTTAAAATTCTTATTTTTCTTTTAAAATATCGTGATTATCTATTTAAAGAGTGAAGGCTGAGAAATGAGCATTGATTGTTTATCTATCGAAATCGTCGACTTACGGTCAAGCAGACATTCGTAAAGGAAAATTGCGTGGGTCCAGCCTACTCTGCCAACTACGGAGCCTTGGACCGTTTCATGTGTAGGCCGCAAGTACAATCTGACTTTGGCTTGGTAGGCTTCGTTTCGATCAGTGATCGAGCACGATTAAACACGACAAGATCGTCCACAATTCCTCGTGATTCGCGCAAAATTTAAGGCTCAATTTATCGCGTCTCTCTCTATCTGCTATTAAAGTTATCGGGCCAGGATGCGGCGGAGATTCGTCTCCGTCTTGCCATTTGTGGTGAGTCTCGTCTTGCTGTTTTCGATAATAAAAACAATGCAATTAATGTCTAAGATTCATGCTCATAAGTACTTTATTATCAGGATAATAAAATGTTTAATTATTAATGTTGAATAAAAACGTCAATTTAGAAATATTATCCAAAGTTCTTTCGCCTACGTAATGGCGATGATGATCCGATAACATGAATGAAATTAGAGATAAAATGAGGAAACGCCTTGCATAGAAACCCAAGGGTGTCAGATGGCGGATACGCGCAATGTCAGACGGTATCGTTCATACGCATCGGGATTACGAGTATATGATTTTATCAATTTCCTGCCATAAGACTGTGCATATGTCGTGAGAATTTTATTTCGACGTTCCTCTGTGCGAATTGTTGCATCGCGTGCAGAATGCAAAACTGTGTGCGCTCTATTTCGCTCTACTCCCGCAAGTTTCGCGTGAGCAAAGCACGCAATTTTAATTGCTGAACAATAATTCATATATCAATTATTTTTATTACATAATACTTGATCATTTTGATGTAAACATATAATAATTGAAATCTATTTAATTAAAAAAAAATTAATATGTTCTTATAAACGTTGTTTAACAAAATAAAATATTTTTAGGTATTAAATTAAAAAATATAAATATATTTATAAATTTATAATTTATTAATATAGTTTATAAATAATCTTTATCTATAAAAAATATTGAATACATGATGTTTTCAATAATGCTCAATCTCGTTTCTAATTTACCTTTTAAATATTAATAAATAAAAATTATTATTTTTAAATGGCGCACAGTTTTATTACAGAGAGATAATCGCGAAAGCCATTTGCATACCTATGCGTGTGGTACTAATTTTGAGCTGTCAACAATCTCGAAATTTCTCTATCAAAAATGACTATCACATATGCACACGCATAAGCCGACGCCTATCTAATCATCTCTGCTCTCGGCTTGGCTCGTAAAAGTGAAAGCACCGCGTCGTAAGCGCGGCAAGCGAAGGAGAAAATATACAGTAGATTCACTCGACTGTCAGATCAAAGATAGAACGCGAGCCCGAATCAGGTTTGCGTGCATGGTAGAGTGATCTCAATATCGATGAGCATAACTTTTTTTTTTTTAATAAAAGTCGGAATTTAATCGACTCTGAATATATTGGCAATTGGTAAGAAAGTTTACGGATTTTCTTTAATTAATTTAAAATTAATCTTTCTTTAATTTTTTTTTACAGTTTCTTGACTTTTATCGTTAGTACTTTGATAATTAGTACTTTGATAATTAAAATATAAAAATTTTATTAAAGACTAATCCTTAGAATTGGAAAAATAAGATTTTGTTTTCAGTGATATAAGTAGATGATAAAAATATGTTTTTCTTTCAATTTAGCAAGAAAATTTTGATATTTAAAAATATAGAAGATATAAACGTAAAAATTTGACGACAAAAAATTTAATAACGTTTCTTCGTTAAGAGAGCAAATCTAAATTCTAAATTCTAAATTCTAAATTCTACATTTGTCAAAAGAAGCATCTCTCTCTAAAATACTTTTTTTAATTACTTTTTTATTTGTCTGGTAAAAAAAACAAGAAAATATTCTGATCAAAAAGCCGTTCGCTCTTTTCAAGCCTTTGTTCCGAAGGGACGCGAATGGGGCACACTCCCACACGTCTCGGACAATCGCGAGAGCGATCTTGTCGCGCGCTTTTAGCGGCTCTATCCTGGCAACAAGACGTTTTAAAAAGTAGCAGGCGGATAGGACTTGCGGGGTTTCGATTGGTAATGAAAGAGAGAAATGTGCCCGATGACGTTCCTTTCTTGACATTCTTTTTATAATCGATTGTGGATTATAAAAGCTGTAGATTAATTATTTTAACAGCCTTTCTATTATAATCCTTTTCTCATATTTCGATTTTTTTCGTTATTTTGTAATATTATGTAATAAAAACGTATGACAGCAGATTTATAAAAAAATCGATGCAATATTTCACTAACGTAACAATTATTTCTTCTAGCGTTTATATATTTTATGTCTTCCCATCCCACACAATTTTTATATAATATATTGTAGTTTTCTCGATGTGTTGTCTCGGGATATCTTACGCACACACACACACATACGCACTTTTTGGTTTCTCTTATGATGTTTACGAAATGATAAACATAACGTAAGCTATATCGAAAGTGTTACGCGTCGCGTATAGAGCATCAGATGCTATTTATTTACGTCGTTTGCATCTTTAACGTGGCAACGCGATACCATTCACTAACGATAGGAAACGATAGGTAACTATAGGAAACAGAGTATCCGCGGCAGAACCGGATTTCACATCATATTAGAAATCATTTATTCGAATCACGGTGAGATTTTCGAAGAGATAATTTCGCAGAACATTTTATTTACTTTATTTATAACTCTATCGCGCGACTTCCTTGCTTGTCTCGATAACATCTCTATGTCTCTTCGGCAAAAACGCTTGATGACTGTTTTTACAAGCTCTACGCTTTCTCGCGATCAAAATCCGTTTGATATTTATTAACTCAAAAGCATGACGTTTGAAGAGGATTTATAGAGATTTGTTGTACGTGTAGAAGTAAGACATTTTATTACAATTTTTTTCTATATTCCATTTCAAAAATTTTTATAATAATAAAAATTTAACACATAATTAATTTATATATCCACTCTTAAAAAAGACATGTTAAATCGATACTCGCAAGTATTGTTGCTTTTTTTCCTCAATGTTGATTGATTATTTCAATATTACGCTGTACATTACTTTATATTAATAAAAATCTGTCATGGCTGCATAATATTTGACAATTCAAATATTATGCAGCCATGACAGATTTTATTAATATAAAGTAATGTATATATATATATATATATATATATATATATATATAATTTTGATTTAATAGATTTTGAAAAAACAGATAATACATATTAGTTATACATATTATTATATTACATGTAACTAATTTTATAATAGTTATATGTATTTTATAATAGATGCGTGCCCTGACCGCGTGCCCTAACCGCGTGTCCTATTCGCGTGTCTTACTCGCGTGCCCTACTCGAGTGCCCTAATAGAATGCCCTAATATAATGCACCGTAGGCTGCTTCCGTTGGGCCAGTTGGACTTACCTATCGTTGATCCTGGCCATATTAAATTAACTCTGGCTACGTCTAGCCAGAGATGTAGCCTCGACCCCCTATTAGAAGTCAATGAAGGAAAAAATTCCTTCTGTTGCCGGCTAATTATTGTCGCCGGGTACATAATTTTATGCTCATTTATGGCATAACAGTTTGTCATGCATTGTTTCAATAAATTACAAAATTTGATATATGAATAATTTGACTGAAAGTCAAATTATTCAAATTATATGACACATAAATGTTTTATTAATTTATTTTTATATGAATTACATATTATTATAAATATTGTATATTATTATAAGATTAAATAAGATTATTACTTTAAACAATGATTAAATGTGATTGATAACTTGGCATTAGATTGACTAAAATAAAATTATATTAAAACGATGCGTGACAAACTGTCTAAGCTTTTATTGCTATGATAATAAAGATGGATGGGCTATGAAAAATTATAACAAAATTGGCGCATCATCACAATAATTATCAATATTTCATATAAGAAATAAAGTTATTAGCGCCTTCTACATTAAATAAATTAAATAAAATTTCTATTGAGAAAAATATTTTATATTTTTTCAATTTTTGTTTTAATTTATATTTTAAATTATATTTCTAATGTGTTTTATATATTAAAAAATCTATTAAAAGTTATTTGATTGCATTTATTATATAGCCCATCCATTTCGAGGCAACGGATTTATTTACAATCTACAATCTACATTTACATCTACAGATCTACGGATCCGTCACCTCAAAGTAAATTAAAATTTATCACTCACCGGCACTGATGCGCAACAGCGGAGATTTGGTCTTGAGGCTACGTTGTCTGTAACACACAAATATAAAATTCAAATTATAGTAACGTTTAAAATAATTAATATTTCAAAAAATTATTATTGTACGCATCGAATTTTATATCCGATAATAATAAGAAGGTATATAAATATGAAATAATTTTATAAATTTTAAAAAAGAAAACTATTTTTTTTAAATAAAAACTTTTATAGTATGAGTATCTCTTGTTTAAACTATTCAAACAATCGAATCGAATTAATGTACGGGATTTATAATAATTAATGTGAAAATAATAATGCTCACCCTTGGGTTGCTCCGCCGGTGCAGGATGCCTCTCCTAGGCCTCCTCCTCCTCTCAGGTTGATTCACACGCGTGATACTTTAAACGGCACTCCCGCACTTTCGACATGATCGAACCCCGTTTTACACGAAAATTGTACTTCGAGTCGACAAGTATTACTTCATTGCTCGAGCGTTACTGTACGAATGATAACAAGGCTACGTTAACAATAGCGCGCTAATGTTTATATCGCCGAATACAATGTTATTGGTTTCGCGGCCGAAAATATGTTGCGTACTATGACGTGTATACGGTGTCGAATATTAAATAATACAAGTATTTTAATTTATAGATTAATTATTTAAAAAACGATTTATATATCATGGAGCTTATTATTATGTTAATCTTTATTCGAATCTGCGATTTGACTATTTTATTATTACGTTCTCAAGCCGAATAATATTTAAATTATCAAAAAATCGAATAACGATAAAGTATGAAATATAATTAAAAATCAAGTATTTTTAAAGAAATAATTATTGTTTATAAAGAGAGAAAGAGAGAGAAAGATCGCGATAAAACAATAATTTACAATTTTGATTCTAATCATTTCTATTCTTGATTAAAACGTCACGCAAAATACGCGCTTCTGAATTTATCCATTATGATATAATTACGTATTATTCAAAATTTAAAGTGTATGAAAGATAATTATTTATGATATCAAATTATTTCCCGATACTTGTCGCGATCGCGTTGAGTAAAGAAATTTTGTGGAGCGTTTCGCGTTCCTTACTGTTCGAGTGTCGCCGTGAGAATAATAAAGCCCTAAGCCATAACACTAGCGCGCTAATGTTTACATCGTCAAGGCCGTATACTATGTTATGTTTTGATTATTCGTTGCCGAAATATTTTCCGCACTATGACGTACAAGTCACTATAACAAACGGAATATTAAATTATACATGTATTTTAAATTATAAATCAATTATTAAATTATCAATTAATATATTACGGAGTTTATTAAATCGATACTGGCAATATTGTTACCTCTTTTTTGCGATGCTAATTGGTTATCTCGACGATGCATTGAACATTACTTTTATATCAATAAAAGCGCGTCATAACTGAGCGATACATTTGATAGTTTAAATATTAATATTGGATGTGTAATTTTTATTTAATTTATTTTGAAAAAGTGGAAAACTAGAATTAATATATAAGTAATTATATACACATACACATAAAATAAATTGCGCGCGCGTAGAGCGCGTTTATAATATATTAGTCTATTAAAAAATAAAAATCCATTTTTTTATGAACATATAAATAAATAAACTAATAAATATTTGAAATAAATTTGTTAAATTGTTCTTTGTGCCTATTGTAAAATAGATAGAGAATATGAATTCTGCTATCTTTAATCCTATGCACGTCATTTATGCAAAAAGGAAATTCACGTGACGACGCATACATGTAGTCACCACTTGTATTTGAATTGACGCGAGATTACAGACAATGCAATTTTTAACGCAAATGACAAATTCTTCCGGTGACTAAAACGAATGTCAGGTTGGCGGCGTTTGTTTCGTCAGATGATTACGGGTAATACGAATCATGATTACGGAACGATGATTGCCTGACCCAAAGATGACGTAAATATGCGAGATGACATAAAGCTACAACGTTGCTTCCTGCTACTGTCGAGGTCCTGGGAACGCTATCGAGAATGTGTTCAATCTAATGCACACACACACACACACACACATCTAATTTTTTTCTAATTTGTCGAAAGAATGTAAAAAATATGCAGATAATAATTAATAAATGAGAAATATATGTAAAGTTTTCTCCATTGATTGGAATATCCTGAATGATATCCTTGAATTGTAATTGGTATAATTACGTTTGATTATACATATTTCCCTGGAAAAATATTATTATAAATGATAAAATATAGAAAAAATATATTACAATTATCTTAATATTATTGTTTAAATATACAATAAATTTTTTAAAAGATAGATAAAAAAAATATTGTATTATTAAGAATAAAATTTATAATTAATTTTATAAATTTTATATTTTTATATATATCAAAATAAATATAAAAAATAATTCTAGATTAATAATTTTTTCTTATCCATCTCTCAAAATCATTACACATGTCAATCATAGCAGAGTTAAGTAACGATTATGCATCAGAATTTATGACGGTTTTCCATCTTAATAGGAATTTAATCTTACGAGACCTCGATCTTTCTCATCGCTCGAAGACAATTATAAATCTCACATGCATCATGCAATTTTCCCGTTGTTCACAATTTCCTCAATATATTACTTTAAGATTGCGTGCTATTTGTGATTGGCGACTGTTCAAACGATTGTCAGTCATGCAAAACAAATTAAAAATGCAAGACTTATAATTAAACCCAGAATAGAATTTTCCTCAATGATACAATGTCAGCAATTAAAAGATGTCTAAAATAAAATATATTATTCGTCGAGATGATTCCCGA
The DNA here is from genome assembly GCF_021464435.1 of Cataglyphis hispanica. Taxonomy (NCBI): domain Eukaryota; kingdom Metazoa; phylum Arthropoda; class Insecta; order Hymenoptera; family Formicidae; genus Cataglyphis; species Cataglyphis hispanica. The sequence goes on from NC_065974.1 coordinate 2,449,676, forward strand.
TGACGCTAAAATATTTTCTATTATATCTTTCAGTCTCTTTTTTTCAATTTTTAATCAGCAGTCTTGAACCTGCTATATAGCTAAAGCATAAATAAATATAATAAAATAATATTTTAATTATTTAAAAATTGGAGATCTAATTTTAAGGGAGCTAATTATCATATAAGACGCTAAATCGTAGAAATAAAGCGGAAGATCTTTTGATCTTATATGGACCGAACCACTACTCCCCTTTACGTCATCCGAAAGGATCGCGGAATCACGTGCAACGATTACGCATGCTCCAAGTTAATAATTCCAGACCTGTCTTGGAAGCACGCATCATACAACGCGAATGTAGAGTACTCGATGGTGGGCGAGCGCGGTCTCGGTCGCCGGGAAAAACGGTCTCCTTACGGAGGGGGATGGAGCGCGAGGGAAGGAGCGTAGGTCCGTCGTATAGAGGATCTGAAAATGCGAGAGACACCGCCGGTTCTTCAGTCACAATATCGCTTCCATCCGGTCCGTTTCGACGACATCGACGAGATCGATGACTCGTCGACGCTGCCTTCTTCCGCCTCTCTTTCCGTAGACATCCGGTCCGCGAAAGTGGGTGCTTTTCTCTTTCCCTTCTCTCATTTTCGATGTTCGTGAATTTTTAAAGCTCGCCGCGTCACGTGCTTCTCTTTTCTTTTCGCGGAGAAAGAAATTTAATCTCTCTTTATTGATATATTTCTCTACAATTAAAAAGAGATACCTGTCTATGGATTTTAGATTTCAATTATCTGATCGAGAAATTTCTTCATGCTATCGATTGGATCGCTAGAGATCGTAATGTATGTTAACGGACGACTTTTGCGTAAGAAATAAAAGAACCTATTGGTTCCAGCGAAATCGCAGCGTGATTACTGCAAGACGATAAAAAGGAAACCCGAGGAAATTGCAAGGTTGCAATCGGCGTGATCATGATTTTACGAACCTGTCTTTGCCTCAATCTCTTGACGGTAGGATTCACACATTTGTTATGTATAAATAAATCTGCATTTATAATATACACACACTATATATATATATATATATATATATATATATATATATATATATAATTATTATTAATTAAATATTTGCCAAATAAAATTAATGTTTTATATTCAATAACATTAACTTTACTTAATATTTAACTATAATAATTTAAACGGCAAATATTTTACTATAATAATAATTAATTTGATGTTATAGAACAAATTATTGTATACATTTGTTAAATTTCGTGCTTGCTTATATTTATAATAAACCAATAATACGTAATGGTGAATTAAATCGGCGATTCATAAAGATAAATTTGATATTGACATTTAATCTGGTAGAGATATTTCTGAAGTCCGGTTACTGATCTCTTCATAGATCTGCATGTTACGGACATTTTTTTACGGACATAATTCGCATTGACATTGAAATCTACATTGACGCTATTCCAGAATCCTTAACCGAGTAAAACATCGGTCGCGAACTGGTGATTATACGTGGTTTCTTAAATCATTTAGAAGTAACTCGCAAATGAATCATCTAAAGAGAGATTATGTAATCTCGCTATTTTCAAGATTGTTTCAAAAAGTTAAACTTTGTAAAGTCATATTATTGATAAAGTATCGTACTAATTTTGCATGGGAAAACTGAGAAAGATTCGATTATCGTATAATTACAAATTTAATTTTAATTTAATTGTGCATGTACAATGCTGATCAAATCATTTTCTATAAAATTGTTGTAAAAAGTATATTAATACAAATCTCTCTTTTCTTCTATTTATTTTATTATTATTAAGAAAGCAATAGAATTAGAGCAGCTTATGTGTTTCCACGATTTTGAAGAATTTAAATACACTAATATTTTAAATAAAACTTTTCTAGCACAGCCTTATAAATTATAAATATTGTTTGATTCTATGTTTTAAATTTAATAATAATATTGTAGTTTTAGAACGCGCGATAAAAATTGAAAGTGTTTATGTTCTTACATTGTCAAGAGAACGTACGATACTTTGCATATATTTAACGATGACGGTTCGAGCTCATTTGCGTAAGCACTCTTGTCGGTTTACCGCCGATTGTTCCGCACACTCATCGAGTGCAATTTATCACGCGTATATTCACATCTTCGCGCGAAATATACGCCCGATCAAAACTGACACCTGCGATTTGTGGAACACGTTCATGAAAGTCGACGTCGAGCGTTCGTGAAAGAGGTACCCGGCTCTATTCTTATTCCGAGAGAGTTCGATGCACGAGCTCATATACCGTGAAGATCGCGTGAATAGAAGTGTAACAGAAGAGGACGTTCTCTCCTCTGGTCGGATGGTACGCAAATAAAAATTGCATGCATGACAAACAATGCAGTTTAGACTGAAGTCAATCAGTGAGATCATTCCATTTTCGATACTTATTTGATGTATTAAATTATAGTTTTGTCACAATTAGTTTTGTCATATTTTTGTGCTAATTTTTAACATATTTATTTAACATGAGAAATACATTTTAAATATTCATATACTATAAAAATCAAAATATTGATTGCTAAATGTGAAGTTAGATATTATATAGACTGTTAATGCCAACTTACTTTCAAGAAATAAGAGCTATTGAATTTTCTGAGAATAAAAATAATGACAACTACTTTCCAAACCAACAAATAAAAATAACTTTTTCTTAGAATTTTCATTGAATAGATATTAATGAAAAGGCTGTGAGAAAAGATTTTAGATATTAGTAATTAGCTTATTAAAGAAATCTCTTCTGATTTAATTAAGCATAATATTAGCACAGCAATCTTAAAAAATTTATTCTATCATATTTTCTTTTTAATGTTAATTATGAATTATTTTATCGCGGCTTGGTTTTTCGAATATCATATAATCTAATTAATAAAAATATTATAATTATCAAAAATAATTTAATATTATTATTTAAATAATTTAATTGTAAAATATTTTTTTTTAAATCACACAAAACTTGGAATTTATCATTTTTATTTTATCTATTATTTATATAATAAATGTAATCTAAATAAATGTAATTTAATAAAGAATAATAAAAAAATATTTAAATATAATTAAAATTGGAAGTTCATTCTAATTTTAAATATTAAAAAGAGAGAGAGAGAGACACTATCACTTGGGTATTCAAGTCTTTGTTTAAAATATATTACTGACAACATATATGTGTTATAAATGAGTTATAAAATTGAGTTACAAAATGAGTTATAAAATCATTGCTAAATTGAGAACAATGTATGAGATGTTTGCGCTTGAAAAGAGTTAGGATTGCTCATCGATCCTTGTACCGTAAATATCAAAAGCACGCGAAGGTAATTAATATCGCGCACTCCGAATATTAATTAGCGCGCGCGTTTGCTCGAAGGTCGCGAAGCGCGTTCATGAAACACCGACGCTCCTCGAATGCCAAGTAAGATTGCAAACAAGATCGCGCATACCACGCGACATAATCTACGATTACGACCTGTAATATTACGATTGTATGCGATGCAGTTGGATCGCGGCAAGATGCCACCAACGATGATGCTGCATACCATGAGCGCGAAAAATGCTTTTGAGATTACAAAAGCTTCTTACAATGTGCTACAAAGCGCATTACAAGTAAATGAATAAAACTTCAACGATATTAAATATATGAAAGATATTTAAATAAATGACAATAAAAAGTAAATATAAATTAACTTGTAAAATCCTATTTAGAGATTAAAAAGATAGCTTTTCTAACAAAGCATAACACAGTGGAACAAATAATAGTTAAAAAATAAAATATAAACATAATTTTCAAATTATTAGATTTTCTGATTATTAGCGTTACTCGACTTTATTTTATTTCTTAAAATATTTATTTATTTAATTAAAATAATTTTTTAAATATACATATATTTTGCTTATACTGCTATAAGATCAACAGCAGTGTGTATTAAGCTTGTAAAATATATACGATAATTTAGGCGATAAAATAATGTCAATGCCAGCTTAATTATCTCAGACAACTCAAAAAAGCGATCAACCGAGAATCTCGTTCCATCTTTAATTAATTATCTGCGCAATTAGAATAATCATTTTCTTTTTTGAGTATACTAATAAATTTATTGTCGCTTATCAATGTCGCCAATTTCCCGGGCGCAGCTTAATTATAATGCCAGATGATATCACGTGATGAGGCACGTGGGAATCGTGGGGGAGCGTAAAGTGTTTTTAATGAGTAAGGAGATCGCGCGCGCGAGAGGATGGAGAACGGCGGCGGAAGCGAGCGAAAGGAGCCGCGGCAAGCTCCTGTGCAGAAGTGAAATCACCGTGACCGGGCCGGGACAATGGACAATGATAATTTAGCGGGTTAATCGCGCGGCTTGGACGGCCTCGTGCGGAATCATTGGCCGAAACGGTGGCTTTCTTTCGAGAAGATGGAAATTGATGCGCGGCGCGGTTAAAACTAGCTAACGCTAGACGTCCAGAAGTTCTCGCGAATCGCGCCCTATTATGACGACGCGAATGAAATTCGTGCCACTATGTTGAGTCCTTGATACATAACGCAATTTATTTCCCGTCTCGATTGTTTATAGTCCCGGCCTGGGATCGCGGAATTATCCGTAGAATAACTCTTTCACTGGCTCGAGAAGATCGTTGTGCGTTCTCTCGTCTTGAGATACTATTATAATACTTTCTCATGCTGAGCCTCTTTGTGCATCTAAAAAGAAAAAAGAGAAAGAGAGAGAAAAAATCAGTTAAATTTCAGTTAACTTTAATTAATGTTTAGAGAATGACTGGCTTTAATCTTTAGCAAAAAAAGTTTTCTACTAACGCTAATGAATAACACGTTAATGCGCGTTTATAAATTAACACATGTATTTTATATGTTATTGTCTTTTTTGCAAAAAAAATAAACGAATATCTTTCACTGACTTTGATAATACGTATTGATTCCGCACTGTGATATCATTGGAAAGAAGAACAGTTCCGCTCGAATGAAAATTAATACTTTCTTGCGATCCGCGCGTATCTGCTTCTTGCGAGCACTATAATTTTGACGAAGATGGAAGTAGGAAAGCGTCCCCACATAATTTCTTTCAAGACCAAAGTAAAGTAAATTGCAAATTCCGGAAAAGGAAAGGTTCACCCTACAATGCGTAAAAGCTATATAGGTAAATTACGTCATGAGAGGTTTGCAAAAATTCTATCTCTGATAATCTTTTTTTTTTTTTTTTGTTAAACTGCAGATTATATCTATATCGGTCATATAAAACAAAGATCTTTATCTTTTATCTTATTACTCAATCTTTTGAATTTCACAGAATGGAATGCAGAATTAATGTCGAACTAATGGAATCGATAAAATCTGCCGACACAAAGTATCTTTCGAAGAAATTACGTCTATAAATAAAATATTAAGACAATAAATTTTATATAGATCGAAGATGCTTAGCCATAAGGTTTTATCAGAACCTTACGTACGCAAAAACAAAAACGTGATTCTCCCAACACGTTTCAGGGATGTCGACCTAACATTGAGTCTGACTCCTACAACAATTATCATTTTTCAAGTTAAAGTGCCTCGCAGCAATAACACCGTGAACCAGTTTCAAGGATGCCAAAGTAATCTCGAGCGCGAATCCTTCCCAGCAAAGAGATGCAGTAACATGATGGGTATTAAGTGCACGTGTGATACATGGGAAGGTTCAAGGCCAATTGTGGCGTACCTTGACACTCTACACCATGTCCCATAAAATAGAATTACGTTCGCAAAAGAATCTATGAAAGCGATTGTCGATTAAGAGAAATTTAATTTTATTTTATTCCAGCATGTATCGCAAATATTATTTTACTTACTTAATATTTTACTTTACTCAATATTTTATTTTTATTTAAAAATTAAAATTTAAAAACTAAAATTATTTTACTTAATATTTTATTTTAAAAATTAAAATTATTTTGATTGCATTGATTAAAATTTTTTTTTTTTTAATTTAATAGAAAAAGAAACATCGTTCTTAAAAAAAATTGTCTACAGATATCTCGAGAGAGAGGTCCATTTTTTTATTTTTCTAATTTGCAAATATTTCTGCTATTCTTCATTTCTCTAAAAATATAGTTACGTATATATTCCATGGAGAGAGAATACCCCTTGATGCGTAATATATTTATTCGCCGACCCTATGCTCAGTCGACCCGGCATCTCTTAATATGGACCGACGAGAGGTGGACCTCGCGGTCTTGGTCAATCCCACGCAAAATCCGCGATAGAAGGGATAAGTATCTCTTACGTCTTACGCGACCGCTGTGCTTGCGCGCAATATTCTTCGCTATGAAAGATATTACGATATAGAAGGCATTGCATTCTCCGCGTAGTCGGAATTATTATGGTACACTCTGTAACGTATACTTTCTGGCTAAAGGCGCGGCGAATAGGTTCAGGTCCAAGATACGCTGCGTAAAATGAGGATTCGTTACGTTTCGGCTTTTTACCAACTTTCTATTTTATTTTCGAAACAAGAAGGCGCGAATAATTATGAATCGTCTAGGGATTCGAGCTTTTTATGATGACGTGCAAGAACGAAACGTGATTTTAAACGTGGAAATTTTATTTTTGCACAAATCAAGACGCGATACTCGACACGTATTGTTTTAATTGTTATGTCGGTATGACATTGCAAAATTTACGTGATAAAAAAAGTTGTTTGTTGATCTTAATAATCATCGGGTATCATTGATTAATCTTTTTTTGCAATCAAAATTCATGACTCTTTGCTATACTTTTATAAAAAGAAAATTAGCTTCAAGGAGATCTCTTTTTATCGCATCTATATTTTCTTTTAAACGATCGTGAAAAACACAAAAAAGTTAACAACATGAATAGCAATTTCTAAAGTATACACGCGTGTATGCAATACGTATAAAAAATCCTTTCCTATAATAGCTGCGACTTAAATTTATAACAAGAATTCAGCTATCACATAAATAAACTTTTAATGGTTGCTTTTTTGCCATCGCAATGTGATATAAAATACAATGCTCATAAATGAGACGAGCAGCATGAGCTCGAAATGCCATCATGCGCTGCGAAAAATCTAACGAAGTAAAAAAAAAAAAACGCCTGACTATTCCGTGGTCATGCTTGAAACGAAACATTCATCGTCTGCAGGTCGTAACGCCGTAAATGGAGTGATTACGACCGACAAGCGAAAAGGAGTTTATGTTGCCGCGTCTACAAGCAACCGTGTAGATCGAAGAAGAAAGGGAGACGGGTCTCTCGTAGCCTGAGAAACGATGCTGAGTAATCGCGAGGAGATACCCTCACGTATAGCTGCTCGTGTCCCTTGCACAGTTTGTCGTCAGTTAACTAGAGATTCGCCTATACGTGCTTGTAAACCTTAGCCTTAAACAGCTTATTGATCACATTTGAACTTGTAATACTATCTGGTCATTAGCGCGTCTTATTTTTATTATTTACAATGTAGATAGATATCATCACGGTCATACGAATTTGTTGTAGTACTACGTAATTCTGTCACACATATTATTTAATTTTGTAAAAAAAAAAAGGGAATTAAATATTGTATACGTAAAACATAATAATTTTTTTTATATTTTATATATTTTTGAAATTACAAAAAATACACAAGTCTAAAAATAAATTAATTTTTTATGTATATATTTTTTAATCTGTAATAAATTTTTTCCTAACTTTTATTGTAATAAATATCGATCGATTCAATAGTTTTCATTCAAAACACATCGAGCGGATATCTTGAAATTCTAATAAATAAAACAGATGCTTATATTTTGCAATCAATAAGAATAACGAGGGGTTGACATAATACGGAAACGATTCAAGCAGATTTACGTTGCAGGTTTCAGCGCTGTGTTTGACAGCGGATGAGATCGAGGCCCAGAAGAGCGGCTGGAATCTAAATCCCAACACACAGTATCATATTCAGACCGATGAGGGTCCAGAAAGGTTTTTTCGCTTTCAAACATCGAACGGTCAGTACAGAAAAGAAAAGAGATTGGCTGACGGCACGGTGATCGGAACGGAAGGCTGGCTGGACCCTCTTGGATATTTACGATTAAAGGATTATATCGCGGATCATGAAGGATTCCGAATACTAAGGTAGATTTAACGAAAAATAAAATTAATAATGATTGCGTTTAGGGTGACGAGACTCATTTGAAATGTCAAATTTTTGTAGATCAAAGATGGTCTATGTGGGTAAGGATCGACCAATCCAGGACGCAATAGCGGAAACAAAGAAGATCCCGGCACAAACTGGAGTTTTGGCCAGACCCAGAAGACCACCCAATCCTTTCAGGTAAAGATTAATAAAAAAACTTTAATGAATTTTATTTAATATATTACAAGATAATTTATTATTTATTATTTATTACAAATAAATTAAAAATTGCAAATGAATATTTTTCAAAAATATAAATATAAAAATATATAATAAAAATAAAAATTATAAATAAATATTTTTCAAAAAATATAAAAATAAATATAAATTTATATTTTACAGACGACCAGATCCCAATGCCATTGTACCGTTATCCGGTAATGATATTACTTCCGGTTATCACACTCCGACTACCATCAGACCTCGACCGATTTATTCATCGACTTCAAGGAACAATTATTATTCGAATCGATCAGGTTACTCTTCTGGATCTGGATTTCAGAGCCTGAATACTTATCAGCGACCACAGACTACTTACTATCGCGGATCAGTCGCTCGACCACCGACTCAACTTCTCGAAGCTCCCTATGATTCCGCTATCGGTAGCTCTTCCAGCAGACCGAGCTATCATGCTCCAATTTCTCGAAGCGATTCCGCCGATTTCCCGCCATACGATGGCACTTATAGCACGGCAAACGGTTTCCAATATTACCTAAGAAGGCAATACCACGAGGAGGAACGAGAACCCGATGGCAACAACGTTGGTTCGTTCGGCTACATCGATCCATTCGGTATCAGACGGGTGATTTATTACAAAACGGATCCAGTTACTGGCGGATTCCTTCACAAGAAGAACAACCGATACGTTGGCTTCAATGCAACGCCGTACGATCCGCTTCCGCCCGATCTATCCAGGACACGCGTCTCGAGAGCCTCTTCGACGAGAGCTCCCTCATCGTAATAGTTCCCTCGTTGTTCATCGCTTTGCCACGACGTTTATCTCGAGAAGCTTATCACATCCGATTCCGCATCGACGCTGGATTTCACCAACGCTAGATGGCCTCGGTTCGACTCGATGATCTCGATGGCGAGACCGTTGGATTGAACCGCCCATTGTCGATGTTCTCTGAAGAAATTCTTATTGATCGTCGATTTTCCGGCCGCGATAGAACTGACGAATGTTGAAGGAAGAAAGGATGATAAATAGAGTCTCTTGAGCAGAAATAGAGACGCTCTATGTTTCATGGAAAAGAATAATGTTCCTCGACAGAGAATTCTTGTTCACCAACGTTGCTTATACAATATTTTTTCAAAGTGCCACGATCTTTTTTCTCATGTACGACTCCGTTGTGTCATTGTTGTCAACGGTTGCCAGTATTATCCGAAATAATATAGCGATACGAGGAATGCAAGGATCGATGGAATCAGGAGACGATCAAGATGCGGTGTGGAAAAAAGTTTAATGGAGAAGAAAATATATAAGATTATATAAAGAAGCGAGATATAAACACAAAGACATATCGAGAATCTCTCATCGCTTCCTGATTCATCGTTCTGCTATTGTTGCGTTATTATCGCGAGCAGATGATCGGATACCGCGAGGAGACGACGTTAGATGCCATGCTGGACTAGATTTAGTTTTCAGGGAAGCGCGGTGGGACTTCCTTGAAAGAAAGAAAAATCGTCTCGGACAATGTTCGCCAAGTTTTCCAGTTACGTCATCGATTTATACGAAGCGTGCGAAGATTCTCGGTCACTATTGTCTCGTGCATGCTTCGTACGAGTAAGCTTACATTTTCACACCAAAAGATACTTTAGAAAGTTTATTCTCATTCTTACAAGATCTTGTTAAACTGGTTTAACTTTTCATGGCAAGATTTTGAAGGGAAATCTTTTGTTCGAATTGATTGCCTTTGGGTGTAAACTCCCACATATTTCTGCGCAATCCTTATTTTTCTTTTATCTTTTTTTCTACTGTTGGCGAATATTGAACTACGATAGAAGAAGAGATTCCACCAAACGAATCAAAATAGAATAGGCCGGCACTTTGGCGTGAGCGGATCGTACGTTAATCCTACAACGCGTTATCCTTTTTTTTATATGTTAGGAATTTTACCATAGCAAAATATCAATTGCATAAATTTCAAGATAATCCACTCAATCATTTAAACTATTATTTAAATTATTTAAATTATTGAATTATATCTTAAAAAATTTTAATACTAAAAACTATATTTATACAAGCACATATATATTATCGAGCTTCGCGATAATAAATTACAAGATAATGCATTCGATTATTTAAATTATTATCAAATTAAATCTTTAAAATTATCTTAAAATTATCTTTTATCTTAAAAATTTTTAAAAACTATAGTCACACAAGCATATATTATCGCGCTTCGTAGGATTTAGGATATAGGATATTCTGCGCATTGTAGGATTAATCCAGCGCCGCAGATTCGGAAAAACCTTTGATAGCTTTGTATCTCCTACTCTGCTGACGCTAACGTAGTTTTCTTTCTACTTTAATACGTGCGTCCGAATATTTCTACGTATTAATTGATCTGCTGCCGTTTAAGGTATCCGCTCGTGCCAAACGACGAAAAAATCTTGTAGCATTAGTTAATCGTTAAGTTAAACTTTATTAAGTCGCGACAATGGTGCTGATTGTTAGCGGATACACCGTGCGCTTTCCGTTCTTTTATAGCGATGAGAACCGTGCCGTTCCGCTCTGTGCATGTAGTTAATTGCGATTTTCGGATTATAAAATCCCTCGCGAGCGACATTATCATCGACACATCTGTCTGGAGGTCAAGGAACACGATCCATGTGTAAGATATCGCTTTGTGCTTAACTTATTTCGTAATAAATGCGAGAGCGAATAATCGCTCGAACACAAAAATATGTGATATGAAATAATTTACGAAGATCAAGTAAATAAAAATCTATTTAACATGTGCAGGTATTATTTCGCAAAGAAAATTAAGAGATAAATAAAAAAGAAGCTGACAGTTTCAAGAATTCTCCATTATGTGCTATGAAGACTACGTTTGATGTGAAATTATAATACATGTCACATCAATTTTGAATACTATCGGCATTCGTAACAAATTTAACATTTTTAGTTACACTTGATCCATTTCCGACACATGCAACTTATTGTATTTTACTTAAAAATTGACAAAAATATTGTGTATGCTAATAAATTTCGTTAAGATTGCTAGAAATTGAATAAACTGATTTTATATTTAGAAAAATATCAATAATATCCTAGTTGAAATAGATAAAAAGTCCTCGATATCAGAATATCGCGAATGCCTGACTTTATTTTGATAACATATATTTTTTTTCCATCAAGTTATAGTACTACGTGTTACAAATATTTTCATCGATTTATTTAAAATTTCTTTTTAAAGGGAGATATTTAGTTTATATAAATCTATTTCTTCATAGAATTTTTTATAAAATTGACTTTATAAATCTATTTGTCATAATGTTTTTTAAATAAACACCGATAATTTTAATTATAATACTTATCTGGCTTCAAAAAGAAACGGTATTATTATCGTGCCTCGCGTTGTGAATATAAAAATATTTTATCACACGTACCACGCGTCACACAATGCAATCGCGGAGCGTGCACGCCGATCTCGCATGTCGCATAATTGTAATAACAGTGCAGCGTGTATCCAGAAGCATCGGCATCTGCTTATTCGATCATCATACTTCATTTAAAGTTTCTCCGGCCTTGACGCGCTACCTCGTTAAAAGTTTCACTGGCCTCGGAGTGTGCTCTCTTTTCTCTTCTCTCCGAGCACAAAGACTGACGCCTTCATAGATTGTGTGAACAACAAAACTAATAATAAAGATGCTTTGCTTTGTTAAATATATGCTCTTCTATTCCCTTTTTTCTTCCTATTTTCAAGCAGAAATCAACCGCGCATTTTTATGGATCGCTTATGCAACTTTTATACTACTGCGATTTCTTATTTCGCAGAAAATTTATTGAATGTCTCTGCATGTTTATGTAACTCGTAGAAATGTGAGACTGGCAGAGAGTCTATTTATTTATTCGAAGAACGATTATTTGACTTTTTTTGCCATCAAATATTGATTTCTGTTTTCTACTTTTGTTCCTAATTGCTACTGTATCTATAAGAGATAAATAGTTCTCAAAATTGCAATTTAATATTTTCGTAAATACATTTCTCTATAATAATCCGAAGATAAAAAGAAGGAATAATGTAAAATATTAAATAAATTGTATAACATATAAAAAACGAAATGCTATATATAAAGGATATCTTTACATAGTTAAAAAAAAGATGCTTGGAAAAAAAATTTTTTACATAATGATATCAAAAGGAAAATTAATATAAAACATTTGTCAAGATTTTAAGACTTTGCATATTAAAGAAACATAAGTGTTACATATAAAAGATATCAAAATAATAGCACTATAAATGAACGTACATACGATTAGATTAGGTCGTTGGTAAGAGTTACTCTCGTGACCTTCTTCATAGCAACATACGAGGAATGACAATTCCCAACATTTGAAGAGCACAATTGCAATGTTTCTATTATAGAGAGAGAGAGAGAGAGAGAGAGAGAGAGAGAGACAGAGAGAGAAAAAAAGAAGAGAGAAAAAGAGAGAAAGAAATGGAGATTAATCATTATTGATATGTCTCACATTGAGAAAGGATCGACATAATCAAGGTGGAAGGATGGAAAAACGAAGACGAACTTATCAAGCGATGTTTCTTAATGCAAATGTATACACATAATGGTGAGCGTATTTGTGTGTGGAACGCGCGAGAGAATAATGTAACTTAACAACTTAATTGCTATTTCTTAATAACGATACAGTGCTGTAAATATGCTATATCGCAGGAGGCTCGACAGGGGCTCACTGATACTTTCTATTGTAGTCGTCCCGCCTATCGATTTGCTGGTTCAATGGTTGTTGCGACTTTTGGGCTGCTGCGCGAGCTTCTTCTTCCTAAAATGTAAACATAAACAAATTTTTAATAAACTGTTCCTGTTATTAGTTTCATATGAGATTAAATGCAAAATCTGATTCATATTCGAAAAGGATTTCTTAACCGGAATCAAATAGAGCTTATTTGAAGGTCACAAGCAAATATTAAAATTATGTTTCTCATTATATGAAGAATAATAATTTTTAGAAAATTTTAAAAAAATTTATTTTTAGAAAAATTTTAGCACGTTTATTTCTAACAGTATTTTTTTCCTTTCACATTTCGCAATTTAATTCAAAAATTGCTATCCTTCTTTGCGAGATAAGATATAAAAATATAAAATACGATTGACGGATCAATTCGATAATAACGATAGAATATTAATTATCACAATTTATGAAGCAATTTTAATTGACTGTAAATCTCTCAGCACGGATCTATCTATATTATGCTGCAGCGCATGTAAGATTTCTATCCCAACAAGAGTAAAAGCAGAAGAAAACTAGTAGTAGCTACTGCAGTGACACGATGATTAATGAGAGTCGAGAGGAAACTGTGTGCGATAGCAAGTAGATATCTTTTCTCTTTGCGCAAGTCATTTATACCATGTTGCGCTCTTTAGTCTTTTCATCGATATGGATCTCTATCATGATTTCGCAAGTGCGCTCACATAGTATACGGATAACTGAATGACTTTTCACAAATCCTGCTCGTGGAAACCGTGACCTATGCTAGTTGTGACGAAACAGAAGTTTCTTCCCATAAGATCGAAGAGAACGTCTTCCGTAAAGGTGAACATGAATGTGAACATAAACAGAGGTGATAAGAAATGGCAAGAGAGGAGGGAAACAAGTAGGGATAATTGAGGACAGGAAACTGTGAATGGATTTTAATGTTGAATGCAGCAAAACTTTTACATATTATTTCTTTTTCTCTCTTCTCTAAATAAATCTTTTATTTAATAGTTTTATGTTTTATCATAAGTAAAGTATCTACGTTAAATAAAATATTTACTCTTTAATTATTACATTTTTTTTTTTTTATCAAATATATATAGTTTTAAATGCCCATACCTATTTTAGAATTATCTTAGTCACTCAAATTGCAAATTTAATTGCGTAAATACTTTGCAATATTTTCTTAATTACAAATAAATAATAATAAAATCTTGCATGTAAAATTATTTTATATCAGGATTTATCATTAATTAGATTCTATCTTATGAAATTTTATGAAATCTCGAATAATTATTAAAGTAAATGTGAAAACAGTATCCGAGGATCTTTTAGTAATTGTGGGTTGGACGGAAGAGGAAAGGTCGTGAGTATACTTACCTCTTGCTGACGAATGCCCGCGTAGATGAGGTCGAGGCCTTTTTGGATCTCTTCGCTAACGGGCGGTGGCGTGGGAATGTGATCGCCCTGCGCGTGAAAGCCGGTCTCATCGGCGGTGTAGTGAATGGTGATCAGCTGTCCCTCGGGACTCGTGTACGAGAAGGTGCCTTGCTGAACGATCGCCTCCGCCCGGTCTTCACCTTCACCGATGGTCTTGATGTAGCCACTTTCTTCGGCGATGATGTTGTTGCCCGTTTCGTAACTGCAAGATCCAAATTGCCAGGATGTTAAATAATCGATTGTGCAAACGTACGGCTCGGAAATCGAGTCGCATTACATAATATTAAAATGCTCGTTGCCGAAGCTTGTGGATTCGAGACAGATTCAGATAATGAAAGTGCAGTATTGCATCTATGTTTTTGAAATTATCGTCAAATTATCGTGCAATGAATATTCAATGAGCGGTATAAATATTTTATACAATAAGGGCATTTTATTAAATTTTAAAATTAATTTTTTAAATTGTATCGGCAAAATATCTTCACACATATAATATATAAAGGCGAAATATATGAGAAACAAGAGATTTTTAAGATGTACAATTCTATATAATTATTTTTAGTAATTTTTTTGTTAAAAAATATTTTTTTTTTTTTTTCAGAAAAATTCTAACTAGGATATTATCCTTGCAGTATTTAATTCTTTATTTAATAAATAATGTTTACATATTTTTAAAGCATTTTTGTGTGTTGAATTTAAAATTATAGAAAATATAATTGTACCTAGTTTTATAAGTTCCATCGTGTTCCTGTTGTTTGTTCCAATGCAAAATCGGGATGGGGGTAGTGGATGTAGGTCGTCTGCTGTCAGTCGGTTGTCCATCATCGTGCTGATAGTTGCGTCCATGATAATTTGGATCCTGTGCCACCGCCAATCCCAGAATCATTGCTAACGCCTGAAAAATTACAAATGTTACATTCCTGTCTTGATTATGAAAATGCATTTGTAAGATATATTTTGCTAAAGCGCATATTTCAAACGCAGCAATGCGATCGAGGCAATCATGTCATTAAGGGAAAACGTTATATCATAAGGTTCAGATTACGTCATTTTGTTCCCTTTCTAATCGACATTCTGAAGCTAGAGGAATCAACGGATCGAAATGATCGACGAGAGTAGACACGGAAGAGCGTAACACGAATGCCAAAGTGAATTTATCGATTTCTCTGCTACGAAATCGGGCGATGCGCTCTCAGGAGATGAGTGAAAGTAAGAAGCAAATGCCAGCGCGGGTCGTTTAACTCTTGACCCATTCGGTCCGTCCCATTTCATCTCGATCTATCGAGAACCCCTCCTATATTTCTTGATATCGCGTTACTTGTTCCATTATCATTTCGATTCTACGTCTATCAATTGAATCGAGAACTTATCTTTATAACATCTTTTTTTATAATTTTATTATTTATTATTGCGTTTATAATTGATTCGTTAAAATCGACTCATCTGCATTGATTACTAAAAACAAAATAATAAATTTAATATAATATACAGATATAATATTAATTGCTACAGAATTTTTTAAAGAAAATGTTACATCATAAGTGAATGTATATAAATATTTAATGAAAGTGATTACGTAAACTAAAGATTCATATCAGTCTTTATATTATGTAAAACTCCAACTTTTAATCCCACGCAGTTCTTATTTCGTCACTTCAACCATGCATCTCGCGCATACAAATTAATAAATGCAACTTATGTTGCAATTAATGACAATGATGACAGATTTAAGATTCTACAAGCATCACTTTTTTCGCTACTATTTTTTGTTAGGTAATTCTTCTGATTAAATATATAATTTTTTAAATTCCTTTTAATTATTATAGTTTAAGTTATTCAAATTCTGTTAAGTTTTAAAATTAATTTCTCAAAATCTTTGCTTTTTTCATCATTGTCAATAAACTTTATTCTAATATTGTATATTTGTATATTGTATATTTTTTTATTGTATATTTATATTAATTTTATTTTAATATTATATATTTATTTTTTTCTAATAATTAAAAAAACAGGCAGTAAAAAATAAATTAAATAAATGATAAGTAAAATTAATGTTATTCAACATTGATGAAACCAATTAACAACATCCTCTTTTTTATACCTATACAGTGAGATAATCAAAAACAATGAAAGAACTATTATTTTTTCTATCCCGAAGAATCATAATCGCATCGCGCTCAGTTAACGTTCCGAAAGACAGTCCTCGCGGTTACTTACCATGTATTTCATCCTGACTCACAAGACGTGCACCTCGTATTAGGACAAATCGACGTAAAGTCTCGTGTTACAAGAATACGACGAAGTACAAACGCAAGGAGATAGTCGCAAACCAACGAGATCGACTGCGATCCCAAGAGAGGAAAGAAATCCTCTTTTATACCCACTCTCACTTTACCCCTACTCGAGGAGGCCTCGAAAGATGCTTCGTGTGCTTTATGGCGAGAAGCCTACATATTTACCAAAGTAAATGCGCGTGTGGGATCGTCGCTTCTTTCGAGAGCGATCGTGTCGAGATCTCCCCGAGATCGTGGTACCAAGAATCGTCCTGCTCCGATTATCTCATTGCCCGAGACGACCTTACTCTTGGCTGAAACCTATCATCGTTCTTTCGATAGCTTTTCAATGTCTATTGTTTGCAAAAACACATTATACGCTTGACTTCATTTCGTGATAAAACTACAGCTGGTGAATTGATTAATAAATTGATCTATATATTTGTATCGATATGGTTCATTATATATATATATATATATCAATCTAAAATATTAAGATGTTTCGTCAAAATATTATCCGTGATAATTAAAAATTTTCTATTATTTATACTCACGTCAAGTATTTCTACATATTTATATTGTACTATAAAAAAATTATATGTCCATATATAAAGGTAAATTATACATAAATAATACTGATTTTGTGTCAGAGAGATTATTGAAACACCTGAGTTTCTCGCATCGTCATCGCAGATGATTCGAAACTTTCGTATCGCTTCCGGTGGAATCGTGGGTGCGGATCCTTCTGGATCCATGTACTGTCGAAGTTTTACGAATTATGAGATCGGCAAGACAATGGGCGAAGAATACATTCTAATATGCATACTTACATATGCATCAGAGAATGCGCGTAATAATGCCATCGCAACAGCCCACGATCAACGGCCTGCGACTGCGCTTCCGATTAGCGCAATGCGTTTGTTGTTGCGCGGCCTTCGGATTGCTCTCGCGCGTTTCTTTCTATTTTATCGAGAAAATCGAGAATATGTATTCTTTTGCAATAGTTATGTTCCCAAACTTTTAAAATTTTAAAAGCAAAAGATTATTTATTTTTAAAATATTTAATTAATTTTAACATTAATGTATATAATTAAAAATTTTTGATTCGTAATTATATATTAATGATCTATACGATATTCACAGGAATTAATTAAGCATTTTATTATTTAACATTTAAATAATTGAGATTCTACTGCGCAGATAAAAATTAGTGAAAGTGTCAGCGAATCGTATTAGTCATGTGCATAAATAAATAATCATGAGAATAAGCTGTTCAATCCGAAGAATCACATATATGTAATAATGTTATATAACACTCAATTTTTTATATACTTTTACGCTATCATTTGTGTCATTAATTTCTTAATGAAATCTAATTAATTGTAAGATGAAGATGAGATGATTTAGAAAGCTTCTTCTAATTCTCTTGTATTCTGTTCTCTGTCATTCCTCTTTAAAGGCGATTTATAAAAGAAGAGAAGACACCCTGCGATTTTATTACGCAAACAGATAGATATGCTAACTACTTTCACGCCGAGGAGCCGTTGACTTCCGACATAAAACTCATAATCTCACGCCTCTCTAGAAGCATCTCGAATATTTTATGTTGTCTAATCTAGCATTAGTTGATGTTACAGCACAATTTCTTGCACATACAATTTAATGAGCATTTCTCACGGAAGGTGGAATACAGTCGCGAATAAATCGATGAAATATACATTATATGTATTATCTCACACCGTGTAATTATTTCTTTGTAAGAAAAGTTAAAAAAAAAAAAATTTACATCACAATTGTACATGATTACAATAATCGTTCAAACGCGTTTGTAAAAACTGCTGAATTTTATTTAACTTAATACAGCATCAAAGTCGTTGTACACAAGGACATTTTATTATCACGACACATACATGATCAGGATATATCGGAGACACATACATTTGCACGAAACTCTGCAAAAAAAAAGAAACTAAGAAATATTAATATATTAATATTAGTATTACTTTTCTTTGATATATTTCACCTACCATCTCTCTCTATTTACGATACGGGACAAGGTTGTTGCGAGGACACTAGAATAAATTAAACAAGCCTGAATTATATTATTTATTATAAAAATGCCACTAAGAATTTTAAGAATTTTATAAGAATTACTTTCGTATCCTTTAACAGGGGGACAAGAGGTGGAACAGGATGACAGTGGAACGAGAGTTCCAGGCGGAATGTAGCTAGAAAAAAAGTTATAAGTTTAGAAATTTTTAAATTTATAAACAGACAAAAAGAGTATAATAGAAATTACAAAAATTAAATTAATAAGTAATTGAATAAAAGTAAAAAAATTGAACCTTAGATTGTACGTGGTATTATCCTCCATAGGATTAACGGGTGGATAATAAGTAGCCACAGGCCATGATTTCTCGATTTGAGTTGGTTCCACGGGTTGGTAACTCAATCGCATCGTAGTGTCGGATTCCATTGGGACATCAGAGTGCTGATACTTACATATGGGTGCGTACGATTTATTAGGCAGCAGACATTCAAGATCGTTCGGTATGTAAGATAATCTATGGGTTGTGCAGGCTGAAATAATCATATCGTTGAAAATAATAAATTAAATGAAGTAATCGTACAGTATTTCCAAGATTCATTAATAAGAAAGGAATCTTGTCAAAAAAGCAAATATTGCAAATTTTAGTAATGTTTTATAATAGACTACATATGTTATATTATGTAACTTACACTCTAACGGCGAAGGCGAGACAGTAAGATTGTTTTCTTGTCGAATCTCTGCCGGCGGCATCACCTGCTTCCAGGTGTAATCGTGCTTCTGAGTAGTTTCGTCTTGCATCGGGCCTCTGCCTAACAAGTCCCTATCGCAAGGCGTAATAGGCGTTTCCTGTTTGAAGCACCAATTGCCCAGGAAACTCAGCTGCAACAAGAACGAGATTGATTCATGAAATTTTAAATATGAAATTAAATTTCAAATTATAAAAAATTCAGATAAAAAATGACATGATTAATAGAACGATTATCTCGTTTCATATATATTCCACGATGTTGAAACAATAAAGCTAATCGATGTCCTCAATCTTACAGGAATACTTATTGTTGTCATTTCGTTACAATAGCACATTACCGCTTGATAGAAAAATGACTGTCAAATCAATCTGCGAGATGACGCAATTGATTGTTAGGCAATTCGAGAAGATTATCTCGTAATCATCGCATAATGCATTCGATAATGTGATCATTGACTCGATTTAACGTGTCATCCGCGAATCAAATTCAGCGTGAAGATGCAAATCCGCACGAGTTTGCTTACTCGATTAACGGTGTCGTGAGAGATCGGACACGGTGAACAAATTATATTGCCAGACTGGCGAATGGGATCTGGCGGCTTGTCACCGCCACACCCGAAATAGCTAAGTCGATATGTGGTATTGTCATCGAAGCAGCAACCGGCATTCAATAAGTTTTCGTTCTCTGGTAGAACGATAGGTTCGGGGGGCTTTTCACCGCAATGGGGCCAGTAACTCAGTTTGTAAGTCGTGCATCCGTCCATCGGCGTCACCGGGCGACAGTATTCTCTTCTTGGTTGTTCCTCCTAAAAAAAATACAAATAGTTATATATTTAATATTTATATATAATAAATAATTATAAAAAAATATAATTTTATTCAGTTTGCATACAAATACTATAGTAAAAAGCAAATTACTATAGTAAAAAATTATATTAATATAATTTGAAATAAAATAGATATCCAAAAAAAAATATATACAACACAAAATTATTTAGAACACTTGTAGCTTATTAAAAATTTGCATTATGGATAAAATAGATTTTAGAATTATTGTTTAAATCGCTCACTTTTACAGGCATCAAATTGACCTCGTTTGGCCAATAACTAAGCTTGTATGTCGTATAATCTTCCATTGGTATCTCCGATTTAACATATTTATGAACGGGCGCATAAGAAGGTGTCGGAAGCAAACAGGAAGAATTGTAGTAGCTCAAGCGGTACGTCGTATCATCTGTTTTTCGATATGTTATTAATTAATTAATTAAACAAATTTTACCATAATTAAGATGCCACATTAAATTTTATCTTTATCAAATATTGAAGATTACTAAATTATAATTGCATAAAGTTAAGGTAGATATTCTTATCTTATCAAGATAAAAATTACCAGACAACGCAGCACAAGGACAACACAAATTATCCTCTATTTTGCTCGGTTGAACGCGATCTATATATTTCCACGAATAATCGTGTTTCGTTGTCGTGATATCTTCCATCGGACCTCTACCTAGCAAGTGTCTCTCGCAGGGTGTTATCGGCGTTTCTGTTTTCATGCACCAATTCCCAAAATAGCTCATCTAAAAAAACAATTAATTTTCCCAACAACAATTCCAACAATTAGGTTGTCAACAAATCGACGTAAGTGTAAAATGCTGGCATACTTTATGCGTCGTTTCGTCAGATATTGGTCCTTCGCTGCATGTGAGGTTGTCCTTGGGGCGGATTGGTTCCACTGAAGTACCGGGGCCCTCCCAATAAGAGAGTCGATATGTTGTATTTTTTTCCATCGGTATTTCCGATTTTGAATAATACTAGAAAGGAAATTACAGATGTAATTTTAAGATGTAACATAGAAAATGTAACAAAAATGTCTTTATACAAGAAAACTACAAGAAAAAAAAAATATTTTTTTTAATAATAGTTTTTTTTAATTAAATGTTTCAATTAAATTTTTAATTATATGTCATATAATAATCTCAGAAAATCATGGTAAAAATATCGTTCTATTCTATACAGAATTTTTCTTGGACTTACATAAATGGGTGCAAAAGATTTTGATATCTCCGGCTGAATATATTTCTGTAAAAAAATATCATTTTTTGCTCTTTCTTTAACTTATATGTCTCTTTAAAATGTATAAATAATACAATTGAATTAGATGTCAACTCACGTAACATGTGGGCTGTGGTATACAACAGCAACAACAGTTGCAACATTCGTCATGGCCTAACTAAAATATGTTCCGGAAAAGAAAACGTAGAATAAAATTGAATAAAGGAATTATTAAGACATCAAATACACAAGTAACAGGGTGATCTTCCGGTAAGCTTACCCGAATTTTATTTTTTGCCTCAATAATTGACTGCGGCGGAGATATCTTCTGTCTGCAGTAATAAAAATTATTACGTATTCATTTTTAAATAATTTTATTTTAAATATTTATTTTAAAAAGATATGTTTGTGTAAATATATGAGAAAAAAGTATGATGTCAAAATTAAAATTTAATTAACGAATTATTGCGATGTCAAAGCTCACGGATCAGGGGTGCAGATTTCCATGATTTTTAGTATAATTTGTATCAATGCCGATATCTCACATTAAACACCACAAAAATAAATCAAAGAAATTTAGTTAGATTCTCATAATTTTTAAATATTTTGAATAGTAACAAAAATGTGAAACGACCGAGTCGTGTGACGTTGTTCACTACCACTTCGAGATACTCATGAAATTTCCAATGTCGTTGAAAAACAGACAAATTCGTTTTATGAAAGTACATTTACATATGTAAATTTTTGGTAAAAATTCAATTTACTTGAATATTTTACTAGAATACTATAAACGCGCGCTACGCGCGCACCATCTTTTTGTGTGTGTATGTGTATAATAATTGCTTACATATTAATTCTAGTTTTCCACATTTTCAAAATAAATTAAATTAAAATTATACACCTACTTAATATTTAAACTATCAAATGTGTCTCTCAGTTATGACAAGCTTTTATTGGTATAAAGTAATATTCAATGCATAGTCGAGATAGCCAATTAGCATCGCGAAATAGTAGTAACAATATTGTCAGTATCGGTTACTTAAACTCCTTAATATATTAATTGGTAATTTAATAATTGATTTATAATTTAAAATACATGTATAATTTAATATTCCGTTTGTATATACGTCATAGTGCGGAAAATATTTCGGCAACGAATAATCAAAACATAACATAGTATACGGCCTTGACGATGTAAACATTAGCGCGCTAGTGTTATGGCTTAGGGCTTTATTATTCTCACGGCGACACTCGAACAGTAAGGAACGCGAAACGCTCCACAAAATTTCTCTACTCAACGCGATCGCGACAAGTATCGGGAAATAATTTGATATCATAAATAATTATCTTTCATACACTTTAAATTTTGAATAATACGTAATTATATCATAATGGATAAATTCAGAAGCGCGTATTTTGCGTGACGTTTTAATCAAGAATAGAAATGATTAGAATCAAAATTGTAAATTATTGTTTTATCGCGATCTTTCTCTCTCTTTCTCTCTTTATAAACAATAATTATTTCTTTAAAAATACTTGATTTTTAATTATATTTCATACTTTATCGTTATTCGATTTTTTGATAATTTAAATATTATTCGGCTTGAGAACGTAATAATAAAATAGTCAAATCGCAGATTCGAATAAAGATTAACATAATAATAAGCTCCATGATATATAAATCGTTTTTTAAATAATTAATCTATAAATTAAAATACTTGTATTATTTAATATTCGACACCGTATACACGTCATAGTACGCAACATATTTTCGGCCGCGAAACCAATAACATTGTATTCGGCGATATAAACATTAGCGCGCTATTGTTAACGTAGCCTTGTTATCATTCGTACAGTAACGCTCGAGCAATGAAGTAATACTTGTCGACTCGAAGTACAATTTTCGTGTAAAACGGGGTTCGATCATGTCGAAAGTGCGGGAGTGCCGTTTAAAGTATCACGCGTGTGAATCAACCTGAGAGGAGGAGGAGGCCTAGGAGAGGCATCCTGCACCGGCGGAGCAACCCAAGGGTGAGCATTATTATTTTCACATTAATTATTATAAATCCCGTACATTAATTCGATTCGATTGTTTGAATAGTTTAAACAAGAGATACTCATACTATAAAAGTTTTTATTTAAAAAAAATAGTTTTCTTTTTTAAAATTTATAAAATTATTTCATATTTATATACCTTCTTATTATTATCGGATATAAAATTCGATGCGTACAATAATAATTTTTGAAATATTAATTATTTTAAACGTTACTATAATTTGAATTTTATATTTGTGTGTTACAGACAACGTAGCCTCAAGACCAAATCTCCGCTGTTGCGCATCAGTGCCGGTGAGTGATAAATTTTAATTTACTTTGAGGTGACGGATCCGTAGATCTGTAGATGTAAATGTAGATTGTAGATTGTAAATAAATCCGTTGCCTCGAAATGGATGGGCTATATAATAAATGCAATCAAATAACTTTTAATAGATTTTTTAATATATAAAACACATTAGAAATATAATTTAAAATATAAATTAAAACAAAAATTGAAAAAATATAAAATATTTTTCTCAATAGAAATTTTATTTAATTTATTTAATGTAGAAGGCGCTAATAACTTTATTTCTTATATGAAATATTGATAATTATTGTGATGATGCGCCAATTTTGTCATAATTTTTCATAGCCCATCCACCTTTATTATCATAGCAATAAAAGCTTAGACAGTTTGTCACGCATCGTTTTAATATAATTTTATTTTAGTCAATCTAATGCCAAGTTATCAATCAAATTTAATCATTGTTTAAAGTAATAATCTTATTTAATCTTATAATAATATACAATATTTATAATAATATGTAATTCATATAAAAATAAATTAATAAAACATTTATGTGTCATATAATTTGAATAATTTGATTGAAAGTCAAATTATTCATATATCAAATTTTGTAATTTATTGAAACAATGCATGACAAACTGTTATGCCATAAATGAGCATAAAATTATGTACCCGGCGACAATAATTAGCCGGCAACGGAAGGAATTTTTTTCCTTCATTGACTTCTAATAGGGGGTCGAGGCTACATCTCTGGCTAGACGTAGCCAGAGTTAATTTAATATGGCCAGGATCAACGATAGGTAAGTCCAACTGGCCCAACGGAAGCAGCCTACGGTGCATTATATTAGGGCATTCTATTAGGGCACTCGAGTAGGGCACGCGAGTAGGGCACGCGGTTAGAGCACGCGGTTAGGGCACACGATTAGGGCACGCGATTAGGGCATGCATCTATTATAAAATAACATATAACTATTATAAAATTAGTTATATGTAATATAATATGTATTATCTGGTTTTTCCAAAATCAATTAAATCAAAATTATATATATATAATATTTAAATCGTCAAATACGCAGCCATGGCAGATTTTTATTAATATGAAGTAATGTACAGCGTAATATTGAAATAACCAATCAACATTGAGGAAAAGAAGCAACAATACTTGCGAGTATCGATTTAACATGTCTTTTTTAAGAGTGGAAACTAGTAAAATATAATGTAATTTATTAAGTATTTAACAAAATTGATTAAAATACTGAAGAATTTTTTGAAAAATACGGCAGGATAAAAAAGTTCATTTGAATTTTATTAATCAAGTATACAACTACAAGTTTGCATGAATCGTGTAAAAAAAAACAAAATACGAACAGTATACACACACATACACACATTCCATTAGTTAGAATCAGTCGCCGATTTCATATTAGACGAGATCTATTCACAATAAGACGCTGAAACGAATAATAGCTAAAGGCACGAATAAAATTTAATATTCTCTTAGCTTTATTTATAATTTAAAATTAAAATTTAAATATTACTATATATTTAATCGTAAAATTACGTTATTATTGTGTACTCGACAAAAAATATAAAGTTAGTTTCTCTTGGCCAAAAATATATCAAAACGTTCATTGATAATTAATTGATAATTATCTATATTAAAAAAAAATATCTATCTATAAAATACCACGTAAGTCACAGAACACCAGTATAAACAATTGAATGGATTTAAGTTAGCGTAAAACCAAATCGTTGCGTTATTTCCGGAGAATGAGTGGTCGCGACTGCAAGTAGAAGTGGTATGTCGGCTGCATCGAGATCAAGAGCACTGGTTAAGTTGTTAACATTGGCATCGCACACTTCCACGGACATCATCATCTCTGCCAATGCTTCGCTTCTCAACCATAATTCTCTCAGTTTAGCCTCCAGAATTGCTATACACTGAAACATCAGTTTAATTCAAAAGAATAATATATAAAAAAATACAAAAAGATATTTAATTAAATTAATAAAAAAGAGCTCACATGGGTAGGAGAATGATAATTTCGCCATACATAGGCGAAGGATTCCAGCATGTTCGACACTAAACGCGACATCCCGACCGGCAAAGGCGGACTTTGACAGGGCGTATTGTTCGATAAGATCCCGACGTGCCACGTGTCCAGGTCGGCCAGCACGCAGAATGCCTCCGCGACCGGTTGATCGATTGTGGGAAATCGAACGCTGGCCATAACTTCTTCCCGCATACGCGACCACCACTTTTCCTCAGGTTCAACCTCGACGTCTTCCTTCTCCGAAATCTTTTTTCTTTTTCTCCTCTTCTTCCTCTTGGTCACACCCTGTAGCACTAAGCCCCACGTGTAGCCTGTATCTAAGGTGTTAGTCTCATCATGAGTAATTTTATTTTGCACGAGAGTCTTCGTAAAATCCATTTCTCTGACTATATCTTTACTTGATGAAATCTTCCTTGACCTGCAACGGAGTCATCATAATAAAACATATAATTCCTCTTAACGAGATCATGAAATTAAAATAGAATGGTAGTCTATTGTACATAAAATATAAAAATTTTGATATTAGCCTTTATGGAGTTTAATTAATTTAATTCCTATTTGATTTTGTGACAAAAAAAAATTTAAATTAATATAAAAATTATATTTTTAATGGAAATTTTTATTAAAAATATACACTAACTGTGGCATCGGTAGCTCGACAACGCTATTGGCTTCCATTAAAGCCTCAAGACTGTTTGACCGCGATAATTTTATGCTTCTACCACCTTCGGAACTTCCGCACGTGCGCAATACTTCCGTCGCGTTTGTCGGTGTTTCCAACACTTGCTTGCTACCGTCGTAATCCTGCGAGGCAGCGTATCCCTGACCGTTGCACTTTAAACAGAAGCCAATGGATCTCGCGCCCATATCGGATGTGCCCGGTGGAGGCTGTATGCTCTTCGATGATTCGGGAAAGTTTCGCTGAATAATCTTTCTCAGCACGCCTTCCGGAAGTTGCGCGGATGTGCTCGGCACCCCTTTCGTAAAAGTGTAAGAACATTGACAGATGTTATCGAGCCGCGGTCTCGACGGTAACTTTGCGGATTTGTTTTCCCCTCCGAGAGTGAAAAAGACCTGCGATTCCTTGAACTCGTCGACAAAACCACGATCCATATTAAGCGGTAACTCGGGTCTGTTATAAAACATTTTTAGCGGATCCACATTGTTATCGAACGGATGCTGTTCAGCCTTTCCGGCCGCGAGATTCTCTTCGAGATCGCGCGCATCGAACTTCTTTTCGAGTAGCGGATACTCTGGATAATTTTGCGGTTGACATTCTCTTTTCGTAATATCCTCCTGAGATTCGATCTCGCTAACGATTATTTTTACCTTACTCGATGCATAATTTTTGTCGTTATCCTTAATCGATCGAGCGTTTTCCTCGCATGTCTCGGTCTTGTCATTTTCGCGTGACGAAAATTCCTTTGTCGGGAGCTTCGAGTCTATTGACGCCTCGGTTGACTTCGTCATGAGCGTGTCGAGGCCGGATTTTATGGTGCCGCTGCGCTTCAAGGGACTGACAGATCGAGAAATTCTCGGTCGTTCCACGGGATACTGCACGTTGCCGTCTCGAGGCGTGTTAATATCATTGGTACCGATGATATCGGACGAGCGTGTCGGTTTACGCGATGGCAAAACGCGCGACTGGCATTTACGAATCGCGGCATCTCGATCGTTGAGTGTCGGCCTTTTGTTAGCGAATAGATGCGGTCGTTTGCTATACGCCTGCTCCAAAAGATTCGTCGCCGTTTGCACGTCTTGCTGCGACGAACAACGGTATTCCCGACGTTTCTGTATCATCCCGCAACGAATAAAATAAGACAAAAACGACAAGACGGAATTAATCAGATCGCTCTTTCGAGGATCGCCCGCGACTACGGTATGTGCCACTTTCACGGGATTGCCTAACGCGCCGTAAAGATCGCCAAGTTGTGCCCAAAGCGGATTGCAAGAGTACCAGCTGCCCAATTTTTCGATCT
Organism: Cataglyphis hispanica; assembly: GCF_021464435.1. NCBI lineage: Eukaryota > Metazoa > Arthropoda > Insecta > Hymenoptera > Formicidae > Cataglyphis > Cataglyphis hispanica. Next base: position 2,477,757 of record NC_065974.1, read on the forward strand.
AAAAATAAAGATAAGTCATCTGTCAATTAAATATTTCTTATTAGAGTTAATAATAATAAATTAAGATAATTAAAAGATATGTCTGTTTCTATTATCACAACTTTATAATACAGGTATTAACAAACAAGCATTATATTATTAATTTATTTAAATTTCCTTCATATAATTCTTAAGTCAATATATATAATTTTTATATTTAAATAATTCTTAAAATTATTCTTATAATCTATAATTTTCTTATTTACCGTTTGCCGATCACGTGGAGATAGTACGGTATATATCCAACCGAGATGATACGTTAATACAGCGGTTACTACGGTACTCAGGAAACTGAAAGACATTGAGATAAATATATGTTTATTAAATCCGAGAGAACTATGCTCTTGTATACTCACAAATTTGTCGATTTTGTATCGAGCTCGTCAAATAACTGGCACATCTGTTGTAAACTGCGATGTAAGATATTCGTGTTATCATATACTGTCACAGAATTGAGTAAAACGTCATGCCACAGCAAAGGTGTACGGGTATTAATGTCGACACTGACATTGAGAAGTATATGTAATAGCGAAATGACAAATCGAGACGTTGCTCTGCAAATTCTATCAGCCAGCTGTATCTTGCAGGGTGAACCGTTGATTTTGCTGGTCTCAATACAAAAATATCTTAAACGATCCAGCATTCCTTCTAAGAGAGCCATATGTTCCAAAAGACGCGCCTTTATCCGGCTGTAAAATATTTTTCATCTATTTATAATAATCCTTTGTCAAAAATCTTGATCTTTCAATCTTTTTTCTTCACAACTATGTACAAGTATCTTTAATTTTTATTGTTTGAACAAAAAATTTATATTTAAGATTATTATGTTTATATTTCAGGAACAGATGTTTTTTTTTGTGACTATATATATTTTTACATGGATCATATATAAATACATGCATGTAATTCAATACCTTTCGTGGCCCTCAGCCAATCGCACCAGCATCGTTAAACCTAGTCTGGTCTTGTGACGTTTCCCGTGTCCGTCACGTCCGTCGTTCCCATTTTCGCTCCAGTGCTGCATCCCGAAAGCATCGTCAGAATCCGATCGTCCGAGGGAAGTCGAGACCGCTCTCAACCATCTTCTGCGCAAGCTAGTGAGACTGCCGATGCCGGACGAGCTGTTACTCTCCAACGATTGCGAACCTGGATCAGCATCGCGTTACGACGTGAACATCGATTAGATTCATTGCCATCCCCGGCAATGAATCTAATCGTTTGACGTGAACTTACTACCCGTCCGCGGTGTTACGTCTATATCCCAACCGCTTCCGATACTCGAGCAAGTCGAATTCTTCCGCGGGCCCGCGTGCAATTCATTACCAGATAAGTTGCCGGAGCTCGGCCGAGAGTCTGCGATGGAAACCTAATCAGGATTTATTCTGATGCTATTTTTGATAACCCTTCCAACTATTTGTGACATTTTTATTCATCCAATTTTTGTCATTAAAAATTAAACAAATTAAATTATAAAAAAATAATAGATACCATGTAAGCACGACCATGATAGGATAAATGTTTTTTTAAAAATCCTTTTTTTTAAATTTTTTTCTAAAAATCTATTCTCCCCAAAGTATATTTATTAATTAAGAAGTTGACAGAAATAAGTATAGCTATAAAAAATATTTATAATAAGGTATTCTTATAAATATTTTTATATAAATATTTTTCATTAAATTTCGTTCATTATACAAAATATATCTAATTGAGAAGTTGAAAGGATTAATCTTTATAGTACTTTGTGTCTGAAATTATTAATTTGGAGCAAATGTAATAATAATATCGATATACTTACAAAAGGATCGCATACTACTGTTACTGGAAGCAGAATCTACATGCATTGATCGTCCTAGTCCTTCATCCGAAATTCTTTCACTATAAAATGATAAGTGAAGAGTAAAAAAAAAATCAGTAAAATGATAAATGAAAAGTCAATAAAAAGTCAATAAAATGATAAGTGAAAAGTCAATAAAAGCATTGAAAAAAATAATGGAAAATAATTTACTTTGTCTTGCAAATGTTATGTTCCGTTGCCGGAAAAATTTTTGTGCACATAATGCATGGCGGAGAATCCATCGAATGAACCTTCAAATTGTGAAAAAATAAATTAATAATTAAAACAAATAATTAAAATAAATATGCATTATGTTGTGGCAAGATAAATTAAAAAATAAAATTTTTTTATTGATCGATTTACCTTAAACGATGATCCTCTGTACGTCATCGCTACAGTACCGAATACCATTTCGCTTAATAAGTTCACATCATCTTCGACTATCTTATCTCGCTAAAAATTTTAGATGCTACTTTTCATTAACAATATTTAATTTTTACAGACTCGAGAGAGAAATGTGAGTGCCAAAAAAATATAATTTTCAATGAAAACATCTTATTTGATTAAATATATGTTGTGTAATATAAAAACAGAAAAAAAATTATTGTGCCGATTATTGTGTCGAGTATTATAAACAAAATATGTGAAACTCGTAATTACCTCGAAATCGCGAGTGGTTTCTATGTTAAGGGACGTCTCGCACTTTCCCTCATTGTTGTTTACCGCTGCGCACAAGGTTTCGCTTTTACTTCGGTGCTTCTGTACCGTCATTGAATCAAAGAGAAGTTTCCTACCGCGCCATTCGCATTCTCTAAATAGCAAAATCCGCACTTGATCCGCTCCAAGAAGCAACACAGAATCCCTATAAAACGCATCACATATAGAAGATTTTTTCATTCGCATGCCAGGTAGTTAAATTAATATGTGTATTTTACAAGTGCATAAATTAAATATATTATTATATTCCAATAATAATAAAAATATACTTTTATTCCTATATTGCGGAGAAAAATATCATTTCTTCGATAGAAAATCTTAAAACATATCCACACAATCAATTCATAAAAAAAAATATATATATAAAATATATTTTTTAATTCTATTATATGTATATAAATATAACACATTTTTATATTATTTTATATTATATATTTTTAAATATTATTAATTTATTAAGCATCCTGTATACGATAAATGTTATTAAAATTTGCATAACAATTATTAACAGCACCTTGATCCACATTAAACTGTAACGAAGAAAATGAAAAAGAAAATCAAAGAGTTTAATATTAAAAATCAATAATTATTGTATAGCATAAAAGTTTGCATATATAAAAGAGTCGTGATAAGACTCTCATGATATCTTTCTGGAAATGAATCAACGCGCGGTTGCTTTGATGTCGCGTAGGTAAAACAGCCGTAGATGCGAGTAAGCGAATGGAACAAAGTAATCACAGTGTGGAGTAGGTTAGGGAATCATCAATTTCTCTGAAATAATTTCGTGTTTTTAATCAGCTTTTTATTATTAATTCTTCACTGCAATTATCACTTTTATTTTTTTACCCGGGCAACATGTAAATGTATCTCTCGCGCTTTTTTTTTTTTTAATTCAACCTTCCTTCTTTTCTATCACTAATACAAAATGACAATACACAAATGATTGATGCGATAAGGCGTGAAATCATATCGTGATAATGGTAGATGCTGCGCGAATCATTCCGAAGAATTTATGAACATCGGCGATAAGGGACCGTGCTCCGAAATGGAGACGCGCGCGCACGATCTCTTTCTCACCTATCATTGTCAGCTGTTCGCGCACTGGACACTAGGCTTTCGACACTTTCGCGTAGATTACTCTTCTTCAGAGGCAGCAGCTTATCGAGCAACGGCATCATAAAGCCACGGCCCGCCGTCTATAGTTAGCCCGCATCGCTCATCAGACTCGTGTCCCCGCGGTCTATCATGTCACGCGGAACTGCACCATACATGTTCGCGGGAGTGTAAGTCTACTGTAAATAAAGTCACGTGCGGAGGAGTCATATGATTGCCGGAGATAATAGCACAGCTGAAATCGCTGTCGTTGACTGAAATGGCACGCTCGAGGTCGCAGCTTGACGCAAGCCAAGCGCTCCTTAAATCGCACTCATCCATGCCATTTTTTTTCCATATGCGATATGAATTTTTTCTCATCTGTCATGTATGAATGAAGTATTTTTATGATCTTTCTATGATGAGTTAAATTTTGCAAAAATTCGAAATATACCGATGGATGAGTTTTATTGGATCATTAGTAGATCCCGCAAGATGGAGACACCCGTTATATCGTGCAACAATGAGCGGTCGCTTCAAAGGCATGTTAGGTCTGCTGATATTGATATGCTTACATCGCACATTTAAGGGTCGATGATACCAGACGCCAGCTATTTTGGAGTATGATGTCAGAAGGAAAAATTCGTACAAATTTATGACTACATATAAGTGATTTCTCATCATAAAATTTGCTTTAGTTTTTGATATAATATAGAAATAAAAAAATATATATTTGTGCATCGCGCGTAATATATAATATAAAATATATATATGTAAAAATAATTTAAATACGTTTTTGAATTGTATATTATTTTATATATATATAATCTATATATCTATCTCCTTTAAATGTATCATAATTTGCATTTTACTATAGTTTAGTTGTAAATATTAATTATACGGTAAAATAATCAATTGCATAGAGAGACGATAATTTTGAAACAACTTTCGTTTTTATATAATTTCTCACAGAATTTACGACGTTGAAATGTACAAGTTATATATCGAGTCAATATGCATATCAAATAAAACGCGAAATACATTTGCAAAAGGCAGATCCAAAATCATGTTTGACATATAAACTTCAATCGATCCGCTTCATCGTTCGCGCCTCGTCGTAATGGAATGTTGTCGTCAATGTTTCTGCGCATCTTGCTGTCCAATACAAAGCGATGAATATACTCGGTATTTTCGACATTCGTACTAGACATTTCGAAAGCTTTCTTGATGTGGTTCTTGCTGAATGATGGCAAATAAATCGGAAACTCGACATTAAATTTCATTATTAGATCGCCCCTCTGCTTCGGATTTTCTAGGAAGGGCATTCCTTCGCCTAATATACGTTTCGTGTAATCCGGTCTGTGAGACGCAAAAGATGATTTAAATAAGACTTATTTAGCTTTCTTAATTGTAATTTTAATGAACAAAAAAAGGAAATTATTTAAAATCAAATAATGTATTGAGAGAAGCTAACATTGAGAAGATCTCTCTTATTGAGAAGATAAAATTGCTTTTAATAGATTAATTGCTCTCTATTTTTATATATAAAAAAAAAAAATATTTTATTCCAGATTATTTTTTTTATTTAAAGCAAATAAATTCAAAGAAAATTTATAAAAATAGCAGAACGTTGAACGGCAAACATGATACGGTTTTATAACGGGTTTTCGTACGCAACAATCGATGTTATCGGGATCCGAAGAGTTCTGTCGTCGACGGTGTTAAGCGTGATCACCGTTCCGGTCAGCGCCTCCCTTAGAAAGATATCGACCGTCATGTGCAAGTCCGAGCCCTCTCGCCGGAACGTTTCGTGAGGCCGATCCTCCGTGACGAAGATAACATCCGCTACGCTAACGTATCTTAGACTTAGTGAAGATATCATCCCTTGTTACGATTTATCTTTAACCCTTATTCCACGAAATTCGCATTGTCATGTGACGCGATTTGATTATCTTATATATTTCACCACAGATTGACGTAACCGTTACGCATTGCAAATTTTTTTATTAACTTAACTATGTCGACTAATAACGCTAGATTGATGATATGATTAATAAAAATTAAGATTTATCACACAACAAGAGTCAAATTAAATTTTCAAATATCTTCCAATATCTTCGAAAAAAATTCACTCGAGAATAAACTTTTATAAGTTACAGTCGCAAGTAAGAAATGATTGTACATCAACATCACTATTTAGAAAATTAGTAAAATTAAAAAAGAAAAAAAAAATATTTTTGTCCTTAAAATTTATATTAATTTATTTATTTTTATACATGAAAAATTATTTGCTCTTGTAATTAGAGTGGAATTTGGTGAAGAAAGAAAAAAAAGTTATCTCTTTTATTGTTGCAATTGTAATAATGCTCAAGCGACCGCACTTATAATCATAAACTCAAACTCAAGAACACAATGGAAGGACTTACCGGGTACCTTTGTGGGTCCCTGATCACCTTCTTCTGGAAATACTATTCTAGTACCCGACGGGATCCCCGGTTTAATAGGTATCGTCAAGATTTTTTTCATCGATACCGTTGTCGATTTATCGCTGCCGACTAAGACCAATTTTTGAATTTTCATTTTTTTTATTCCGCCGAAAAATATCTATGGCGAAACATTTTTTTGTTGTCTCAAATGCAATTATATTTATCTTCGCTTTTTTTTATATATATATTGTATTTATATGAAATTCAAGATTAAATTAATTTTTATTATCTTCTATAAAATTTTGAAACTTTGAATAATATGTGAATAGTGAAATAATTTGAAGAAAAAGCAATTTTTGTAAATAATTTGCAATATATATATATCTTTCTCTCTCAAAAAGCGTAAGAAAAAATAATCAGAGATATAACAAAGATCAGTTTTATACCTCCGAAAGAGTTAGAAATAAAGTTTTGATCCAGGGTTCGTCTTTTCGCTTAATACCTCGACCTTCGGGGAACTGGAGTAGAGGTTGAGGCTCGGTTAGAATGTGTAAGAGATTGACAAAGGGATTTTCAGCCACAAAAAATTCCCTGAAAATTTATAACTAACATTCATTTCTAAAATATGGAAAATTTTTTTTCTAGGGAACCAATAATTGTAGCTTAATTTTGAATATTCGATCTACTATGTGTGTGCGTGAGCATATAATAAACATATATTTCAAAAAATATTAATTCCGAGAAAAAGAGTATTGTAAAATATCACATTGGTTGTAAAGCCAATATTAAAAGCAAACATATAAATTCACGATTCAATTCAGAAAATTGCGGAAAATCAATGGCTTTCCATTTCACCTAAAGGTTTGCATCGGTTCCCCGTGATAGACATAAGGTTTCACAAATCCTTCTGGTCGCGACACACCATTTTTAAGACCGTCTTCACCGTATTGATCATACACAGTTCTTCTAAAAGGATCTGAGAGCACGTCGTACGCTTCAGCTGCTAAGGCGAAAATCGCCTCGGCACCTCTGTTCTTTTGCTGTGTTGGATTATATCGTACAGCACATCGTCGATATCTAAAAAAATAATCGTGCTATTTTGTCAATGTGATACATTTTTTACTGTTATATTTTTTCGTAAAATATATCATCACTATAATATTGTATATATATAAAATTCATATTATATATATATATATATATATATATGAATTTTATCGAAAAAAAAGAGAAATATTATTTAATATGTATCGTAAAAAAATCATATATATTATAAAGATATCACAGCTATTATTAATAAATAAAATAATAAATAAATAATATATATGTAATATACAATCAAGAATATAAGACGATTAATTGTTTTGTGTTCTTGTAAAAAAAAAATTACGCTTACGCTTCTTTAATTTCTATATCGTTACAGTTCCTTTCCAACGATAATACTTTGTAATAATCTATAGCATTATGATTACACATGCATTTATCAGGTGCTATATCCGTATCAAGATCTACATTTGAAACTGGAGAAACCATGTCGAGAAATGAGAGTGGCAAAGAATAATGCAAAAGAATCGAAAAATGACATTTGTACTTAATCGAGTCTTTTGTGGCCAGCGTCTTTTGTTCTCTTCGACATGGCAATTTATCAGAATCATTGGATGACAAAAAGATAAAAAATAAGACGATCGGAGCATCGTTACGTGTTTTCAACAAGCGACGCGGCGCCGACGACAACGGAAGAATGCCAGCATTCGTGTGTCATGTTTCGCCATTATCAGAAGATTCAAGAGTGCATTATTAAACACGCATAACAATACTCCAAATCGGTGCGACGTTTGAACCTCAGTGGCAAGTCTAAGCGACAAATTTTTATCGCTATGGAGACTCGCGAACGTGTCTTGAATTTCGCCGAAAAGGGTAAGTGCATAAAATTGAGTTAGCCTAAACATTTCATGACGCGACAATCGGCCGAAACGCGCATGTCGACTAAATGCACGTTGAATAATGCAAAACGCGTGAAATATTTTTCAAACAGTTTAAAGTGTAGATAAATTTCAAGATGTAATATTAAAGATCGAATAAAAAAATAAGAAGTTTAAAGAATATTTAAATATAAGTACAGAGATATAGTATAGAGATGATAATGGTATTAAATGTACCTTAAATAGAAGAAGTTTTAAAATTTGACGAATTTTTTTTTTCTCTTAAAAATGATTTTAAATAATATGCTCTATGCACAGATGAAATAAATGAGATCTGTGAAGAAAAACGATGCATCCGTGATCGCGGGAAGATCATTGTCGTGGTATCAGCGACGGAAACAAGACCATCAGTTTCTAGCGAGTATTTGGAGAGAAAGAAGGTCAATGGTGAGATTAGTCTTGTCGATGTTACCTCCTCCATGCATTCTATGCGGGAAAACGACGACGACGACGACGACGACAAGGAGAACGCGGAAGAAAAGCGTATTTCCGACGAGTCGAAGACATCGCGTGGCAACCGCGAGGCGGACAAGATTTTTCCGCAGCAACAGCAGCGGCAGCAGGTGAATCGATCGCCCAGACGCAAAAGCGCCGGCATCCCGACGTTGTTATGCATCGATGGCGGTGGGCTCACGGATGCGACGGCGGTTGAAGTTAAGCGCAAGATCCCGAGGCCAGCGAACGCCTTTATGCTCTTCGCCAATGAATGGCGACGAAAACTCGCCGCTGAGAATCCTCGAGAATCCAACAAAGATATCAGTGTCAGGCTAGTTCTTTTTTTTTTTTTTAAACAGAAATGTTTATTTCTCTTCAGTCTATTCTTCATCAGATAAAAAATTTCACAATTTTAAATCAATTTTAAATTTTGGAAAGCTCTTCCGTGATTTATTATACTATTTTTTTTGCAATATTTTTTTTTGAGATATAAAATTCGTGTGAGATTGTCTAAAAATTTTGAGATTATATTTTGAGAATAAAATGGTTTATTCTTTTTACTCTTTTAGATTAGGCATCTTCTGGAAAAATATGTCGAAGGACGTGAAAGAAAAGTATTTCGCACTGGCGCGTGAGGTAGACAGGGAGCATAAGAGGAAGTATCCTGGTACGTCCTGCGCCAATATCTTTCCTTAATCTCATTTACGCGTATCTGACGGATCGCGTCGAAATTTTCTGATTTACCTAAACGCGCATAATACGCTCTCCGCAAGTACGTATACAGATTCTCATTCTCGCGCATTCAACGGAATCTAATGCAAAGGATAAACGTGAATGATCCGCGGAGAAAAATATATGTCGATAAAAACACTCGGAATTTATTGCAGACTCTCGAGTCGATAGAATTAAAAAATCCTTGTTCGAATTAAAAAATCCTATTACTTTTACGCCGCGTGCAACGATGTGCCAAAGTGTCGGGCCACGCTCTAAAAATAGTCGGGCTGGATTAGATAATATCGATTGCCGGCGATAAGTCGGCTCGCATTATCAGCTGACGAAAAGCGAGAAGCCAGCTCGCGGCCGGCACTGACAATTCACTCCCAGTCATCTCCTTGATTTAAATCCATAAACTTGGTCCCATTAACATTACCCACAACGTCATTCATATTCTCTTCCTCTGAGAAAAAGAATATTATACATTTATATAAAAATATATATTTTTTTTCGACATTGCAACTCAAATATCAGATTTTTGTTAAAGTTTATATTAATCGCAGGGGTGGCGGAAAAGGAAAAAAAAAAGATCAAGAGGTGGGTTCGCGATTCTAGGTCGCCGAGGACGGCGACGACGAGCGTGAACGATTCTCGCGGGGCAAGAAGGGTGGACGCGGGGTAGATGCGAGTTTTGCGGGTCGAGGTACAGGGTGGCGAGCGGAGAGAAATATTCTCGGTTGAGTGACGCGGGGAGAACGCGCGGGTGGGAACGGCGGAGAGAGAGTACCGGAGGTATTGATTGCGACACGACTCTAGGAACCTGCCCGATACATGACCACACCGGCTTTCTCTCTATACTTCTACCTACCTACCTACCTATCTGACTATCTACACCCACCGAGGACGAAGCGAGTAAATGTAAGCGAGCGAAGGAGCGAGCGCGCGATTATGATTCGCGTATCCGACATCGCTATTGAGCGTTCGCGAGAGTAACGTCACATATTCATCCCCGTTCGATGCCGTCTAATCTTTGACTTGGGTCGATTCCGCATGCTCTTGCGATAATATACTTGCTTTTTTCAATATTTATGAAAATTGCAATAATTAGATAGATCTCTCGCCCCCGATATTTCCTAAATTAAAGTTTTATTCACCAGATTGCGGTTTTTTTCTCCTTTTGTGCGAGAGAAAGTTAAAAGTCTGTAAACACATGTGTATCAACTATATACATATATTTTTCATTTTTTCAAATTATTGTAAAATATTCTTTTTTAATAATCTTTCGGTATAAAAGGAACATAAAATTGTGGCGAGAAAGTAATTCGATTGACCAATTTTTTAAACCGATTATACAGTTGCGTCGCTCGAGGGATAGTAAAGATAGTTAACCCGTTAGATCGATATGTATTATTTTTGTCCGTGTCTCTCGCAGCCGATACTGTTGAGACGCGGATCCTTTGTTTCTTCGAGTAAACCGCAAATTGTCCTTTCACCAACGCAGATATTAACGAACCAACCGAATTTTTACAATTTTATTTTTTGCACAGCTCATTTCATATGCACGCGATATTTTATTAATCATAAAATTACTATTTCCTTCCCTTCACATAATTTTAATTTTCCAGAAAATAAAAAATTAAGCTTTATACAATTAAATAGATTCTAATTATGTAGGTTAATACACTACATAAATATATAGCCACAAAATTATTCTTATTTTGTCTTATTTTGACAATTATCAATATAAAAAGTACTAATTCTGATATATTTTTGCCAAATATATTTTACCAAGTAAAAAAATAAAATTAAAAGCAAAAGTATAATCACATCTTCTTCAATTGATTGCTTTTAATAATTTATAACTTTTTAATGTAAAAATCAAACTTCATTTTTCGCATCCTCTATTTTAAAGTTTTATCACATCCCAATCTTTTCGAAACGCTCGCTCGCAACAGGCACCGGCGCAATTTTCTCATCCTTGTTTTCATCCATCCACCGATAATGTAATCGATGCCAATTTCAGCCCGGGGGAGAGGCGGGTGTCCCGAGTGGTCAATTAAGATCACCGGGAAGCGGCGAGACCGCATCGATGCGTCCTGCGCCGTCGACCGGACATCGACGGACGCGTCGACCGAATTCACGTGCATCTGCGCGCGTACGAAACGCGGGGGTGGCGAAAGGGCCGGTGTGGGATTGGAGCGAGAGAGAAAAAGGGAGAGAGAGGAGGGAAGGCGGCAAGGGGATGGCTGGCGCGCAGTAGGTCGCGCCGAGAGAAGCCGTCAAAATGTCGAGGCCCCTGCATCCAGGCGGTTCAGCTGACGGTGGAGTGTTGCGGCGTATGCACCGGGCTGATCGTCGGTCATCGATCCACACCGACGTGGACGCCGATGCGAGAGAAAGAGAGAGAGAGAAAGATGGGGTAGGAGGGTGACAGGCGCGCGAAGAGAGGGAGGCTCGCCGATGCGTTCTCTCGGATCGTTCTCGATGCGCGCGTAGATCAGCGGAACGATGATAATGGGAGAATATTTAATCGACGCCGTGCGGCGACGCGATTAATCTCGGTCGTACGAAACGCGACGAAACGCGCCGTCGCGCCTACCGATGTGCGTAATTGCGCGGACGAGACAGAGATAAAGAGAGAGAGAGAGCAAGAGAGAAAATATCATGATCCTCATCAGATTAATAGAATATTGTCATAGACATAGGCAAGCGCGAGATAATTAGGGAAAGTAATTAGGGTATTGGGAAATTGCGCGGAATGGGTCGTGCATAGAGTTCCCCGACGATGCGACGTATATATCGAACGTCCGGAACGCATATTCGCCGAAGCGGATTGCTCGACTAATGCGATATAGACGAGCTGCTTCAGTCGAGGCGGCCGAGTTAATCCTCTTCGATCGCTCGACCGTTCTCCGGAACGATCCTCCGTACTCTGGTCGAAGCGACGCTCCCCTCGAATCCGACAACCGGCGAGCGAATGCGGGAGTGAGAGACGAATTATCGACTCGCGCGAGGCGAACGCCGTACTCCGTTTGCGGAACTGCGTCGATGCGAGAGCATTGCACGAGGGGCTCCGGCTTGAAGCCGTTGAAGAAGGCAACGACGGTAGAAGAGAAGAGGAGAATCCTGCCGGCACCCCCTCGTCTCTCTTTTCCACCACCACCCTCTCCTATCAGTGGCGGATTTAGAGTCTGGGAAACCCTGAGCGAAACAATATTATAACCGTCCCATAATATATATAATACATAAAATCTTTTTTTTTTTTAATTACATAATTATTCTAAAATTATTCAAAATGTTGCGTCACATTTACATTTATTATTCATCATTCACGAGATATATTTACAAAAAAAAATATATATATATATAATTATAAGTTTTTCAAAAGATGACTAAATGCACACGTGGAATAAAATTTGAAATTCCTCGGTAGTCGAGGTCCTAAATGGCCGTTTATCGATAAATCCGCCACTGTTTCCTCCACCTGCGACCCTCTCGCCCCCCCCCCTCCCCCTTTCCCGTCCCGCAACACCCCTCGATGCGACGCCCGCGAGAGGGTGGGGTGGGCACTCTCCACGCTCGTGCATCCCCTTTCGCACCACTCCGGCTCGTCGATGACGAAACGCACGTAAATTCGTCGCGGCGCCGCCGCCGCCACCACCGTCACCGGCCGCTGCCGCCGGGTGAAATCAGTGCGACCGAAGTGCACCGCGAGGGAAGAACGCGGGGTCTCCCGTGTGCGGCCCGCCGTTCCCGCTTGCGGCACGCGCGCGCGCGCGTCCGCCCGCCTGTTTCCGTTTTCCTCTCTCTCTCTCTCTCTCTCTCTCTCTCTCTCTCTGTCTGTCTCTGTCTCCGCGCGAGTGATAGCGGCACGACGTGACGTGACACAGACGGTGGGATGACAGACGAGTAAATAAATGGGTCGCCGTGCGCGCCCAAAAGCGAGAGCGTCGCACAATTATGCGAACGATTGTGCGAAACGCATCGAGAACCGCGATCTTTCGTTTATCGAAGTAAATAGACGCAAACGTGCGGAATCGTTGTGATAATAGCGTAGATAGATATTTATCGGAAGGGATAAAAAGAAACGATATATAATTAGGAAAGGAGAGAAGCGTACTTGGTAACTCGAAGATTGATTAGGATCCTTTGTAAAAGAGGAATTTAGAGAGAAAAGTATCGCGGAGAAATTAAACGGAAAAAGCTCGTCTCGAATCGACTGATCGATGTGCGTCGCGTGGACTAGGTCAAGTGATTAATTAACAGCGAGAGCAAATTAGAGCGGGCGTTAACGGAAAGACAAAGGCTTCCCGACAATTTTCACGTCCTCTCGTCATCAAGAGAATCGTCCAAAACAGATCATCAATTTTTTTTTCAAAAAAAAAAAAAAAAAAATCTATCAAATAAAATTTTGTTGCAAAAAGAAAAAAAGGGAAACGTTGAAACGAAAAGAACCTAATTCGTCTCGCGAGAAAACCGTGTCAACGAGGTGAAAGAAGGCCGTACTTGCTTGTCGGTGTAAAAGTGCGCAAGACGTGCAGCAGGTGCAACGGGAGCGCAGCTTCTGTCATCGATCTCGCCGCGTCTGCAGCGAGCATGGCGCGGCCCACCGGACACGCCGGATCGCGTCCGCGTGCGAACGCGCGACGATTTGACATCGCGCGCGCGGCGATCGACGGCGACCGCAGGATGACAGTTCGCGCAATCGTCGACGCGTATTGATTTTCGGCGAGTCGATCATCCCCGATGACTATGGTAATAACGATGACGACGATAATGTCGACGACGACGAGGAGGAAGTGGTCGGCGTCGACGGCGCCGGGTGATGGTACCGCGAACGCTGAATCTTCCCGGAATGCGGGAGGTCGATCGAACGTTGCCTCCCGACGCATCCTCCGACAGTTGCACGGCCCACCCACGTAAGCGTCCGGCGACCTCCGGCAGTGAGGGCGAAGAAGAGCGCGAGGGGTCCTCTCGAGACTCCGCGCTCGACACTCTGGAACATAAAGGCGAGAGGAACGCCGGTGCGCGTCGTCGTCCCGCGCGCGGGTGGTGTTTACATTCGCGAGAGGCGCGAGACCCGCGAAATATCGAGATATCGATCGCGCCTTCTCTCGCGGAGAGAACTCTTGTTTCTTTCCCGCGCGTTCACGGTGTGTTTGGACTTTGGAGAGACGCGCGAGGAGTGAATCCGAGGAAAAAAGTTTTCTCAATCGCGTCGATTGATGAGAGCGCGACGCGAAGATTCCAGCATTATTCAGGTGTACCGAGTGTTTACATCTGTGTTTACATCTCTGTAAGATGCGCATTCGTGAGATCGTGAAGATGCAATTTGACGAAGATTCGCGCAACACTCGTGTGCTTTAGCCAGACTTTAGTTACTGAAATATAAAAGAGAAATATATATACGTGCAAAATTAATATTGAAACTGATTGAGATGTTAAGCAGTCGCGAAATCCGACTGACTTTGATGACTCGCGTGCTGTCATAAAAAATATTAATAACAATATTAATAACAATTTTCGGGAAGATCGAGGGAAAATATTTTGAAGACGCTTTCATCGAACGAAGCGTCAAAGTTTGATGTGTGTTTATGTCACGATATATTGTAGTCGAGATCTCTTACGATGTTTACGCGCAACGAGAGAAACGTAGCCTAAGCGTGTCGTTGATAGACGAGATCTAGATCGATACGAGGAATCATAGTCGCGCAGAGATGGACTGCTGCAATTACATCGAGGCTTACGCGGCAGGTGGTCACTTTTACCAACAGCAACAGCAACAGCAACAGTACTTTTGTTACGACAATGGTAGCGCGATGTACGGCGGGTACGAAGCCGCGCCGATCTCTAATGCGATCGACATTAACGCTCGATACAACGGGACGATACCCTCCTCCACGTATCCGACAGGTAGATTACCGTAAACAAAATGCAAAATGTGGCAATGTAAATCGATCATTCACCATAATCTTTCTTTAAACATTTATATATATGTAATATGTAAGAAATAGATAATTATATTATTGATGGTCGATACTTGTTTTTAATTTCTTGATATTTATTTTTTTAAAATTGTTCCAAAAAAGTGGATATTTAAATGTACAGAAAGTTATCTATAAATATATATTTAAAAAAATATAAGATTAAAAAAATATTTGACTTTAAGATTAATTAAATTATTAAATGCTGAGAAAATTCAAAATTTTCTTAACTTCTTTATTAAAAAAAAAAAAATCTTAGAAAACTAAAAGACAATTCAATTCAATCTGTTATGCATATAAGATTTCAATATATGTATACATATCATAAAATTCGTCTTAAAAATATTAAAATTTTGATCTTTCTCAGTATCTTCTGAGATAGGTATTATTTCCTCTTTTCTGTATCATGTTGTAAATATTGAAAGACACACTACAAGAGACTTGCAGCATGACGTTTTCGTGTTAATAACGATCCCACGCACGTTTCCGCAGATTACGTGTATAACCCGAAGGAGGCGAGATTGCGAAAGGCTATGCGCGAGCAGACTCGCGAGCTGTCACGACGATCAATCCTGCAGAGCGCGATCGCGAACGCGAACGGACGCACGATCGGCGGTGGCGGCGCGTCCGGGGCGATCTCCGGCGATTTCCTAAACCAACATCATCGTTTCGATTGCGCTTCCGTGCCCATGGGTCCGAACGTGAGCCCTCATCAAGAGTCCTGGTACCAGACCGCGCATCGTGGTCTCAAGCCGGCGCATTCGCCGCGAATCGGCGACTGGTACGGGAACGTGTGCGGCGATCCGATCGAGAGGCTGCAAGCGATGGGCGTGATGCATCAGCAGCAGCGGGACCTCGACAAGCCCATCAAGGACCAGAGAAGCCAGGCGTTCGTCCCCAACGGCTATTCGCCGGATATCGCGGCTGCGGAGAGGGAGATTCGCCGGCAAGAATCCGCTGCGGAATACGCCGACTATGTCGACGGCCAGAAATGGCATCCTTATCAAGTAATAAATCGCTCGATATTTTTAACTTGTAAATATTTCGTTAATTTCGCAGATAAGAATTCTATTAATCGACTATTTTTTCTTGAAAGCTTTCGCTTCTTTTCGATTTAAACGATCTAGTTACTCATAAGTAAAGTGGACGCGTTTTTCAATTCTGCCGAGCACGTTCCAGTATAGTTTATGTAGCGAGATATGAATAGGCAGTTTTCTCGCTAGATTGTCACGTTTACGAAAATCGCCTGACCTGTCTGGTTGCAGAATAGCGCGAGCCCTCATTCACATCCGAGGACACCGCATCCGTCACCGCAAATGGGCGGCATTCTTCACCCGAATGTACAGAATACAAACGCGCATGGACACACGCATGGTCCATGGGGCCAATTTTGTCACGGCGTACTACCACGTAAGTCTTACGGCGTACGGCGATTTATTCTTTCGTGCTGCAATTGTAAAAAAAACGCGTAATTTTATCATTTAATTTATAGTTCTAATCACACAAGTATGTTTATATACAAAATAATTGTATTAAAAATATGAAATATTTTATATATGTTCTTTTTTATTATGCAATATTTTAGATGTCCCGATCATGGCTCACAATGCGGCGATTCGAGGTCCGCGACACGCAGTTTTCTTACGGGATCGTACGCCAACTAGGCACTGCGCATTTTCGGAAGATGCGTCGCAGATGGGTTACGCTCCGAGAAAATTAAACATGGATAGTATTCGCGCGTCTTATCCGTTACCGCAGCATCAGGTATAAAAATTGTTGCATCATTCCTTAGTAAACTGCATAAATAATTTTACATACAGCAAATAGAAATCATAAATTATCAAGATTGATCAAAAGTCATCTCTTTATGTCAATTTGACACATTTTTCCGAGAATCAATACGAAATAATCTATACAGATGCCAAGATTATTGGAATCAGCGGTGGATTCCGTCATAGACTCGACGACGACCATGAATCGACGCGAGGAAGACGACGGGACCAGATGGGAGCCAAATACCGTCACCGCCGGAGTGTCTCTCGACGAACTCGTGCCAACCTCTACGGTAGAATATTTTTAATATTGCATTCTCGTACAAACATCCGTTTTATCCACACATATTATTATAAAAAACGCTTTAAAAATACCAATTTTAGCCGCAGGAAAACGCAGTTTCTCGCGAGAAGGAGCAGCGCGAGTCCCGGCACTCGAGCGAGCGATTCGAGCCGAAGAGGAAGCCCGTTTCGAAGCAACCGCTTCCAGGTTTCCATCAAGCTTTCGGCTCCACGGAGATCGGCAGATTCTCCCGATCCGAGTTCTTCGTGAACATGGTGGGCGAGACCGGCGGCGGTGGCGGCGGAGATACCGGTGACGACGGCGGCGACGATGGGGATGTAAGTAAGGAACGTCCGCTGCTGGAGACGACGGGGAGCGCAGCCGCGGCGGCGGTCGCGGCCGCAGCGGCCGCGACGGCCGCGACGGCTGCCGCAGCGACGGCCGCTGCGGCCGTCGCAGCCACCACATCCGGAAAGATTCTCGACGTCGAAGATAATCAGGCGACGTACGCCGTCGGCGCGCCGTCGATCGGCGGCCCTTATTGCGGACAGCCGACGGCGCCGCGCTGGCACAGTCCACACGTAGGTGCTATAGGTAGCGAAATTTAAGCGAGTTCAGTCGCGGTGTCGCGTACCGTCTTCACGACACTTGTCGATGTCTCTTCGCTGTTGAAGGGCATCGAGAGGTACCGCAGATTTTTGAAGCAAATCGATAGAATTTTTTTTTTTTTTCAGTAAAATTGGAAGAATTATTATCATTTTTATCATTATTATCATTATTATCATTATAATTGGCGTTCCTGAATAATTAAGGTACTAACAAGTATCGTTGATACGGTACAAAATACCGCTACAGATCTACTCCAGTAGGAGGTTGTCCTTGTCTTTTCTTAGGCTAAAGCGGTTCCCGTAGCTTTTCGACGCGTGACAGATTGCGATGGGGTTAAATGGCGATATTACATTTCCAATAGGAATAAGTTACGAGTGTAACACTAGTAGTTTTGATGTGTAGCAGATTTCGATAACAGAGAAATGTGCCCATACTTTGTGTTACATATGCCAATTAATGAGATTCATCCAGAAAATGCAACCGCTATAATTTCAGCATGCATTTAAATTTTTACACTAAAAACACGCAAAAGCGATTTCTACGTTTATTCATAACGATTTTTCCGATAATTAATATAAGAACCATCTTTTAATATATTTCTAAGAGAAGAAATTGAGTTGGTCATCGTATCGGTTTCAATTCCTGGATTTATCTCCATGACGGAACCTTCGTCGAAAACCTATAACGCTGCTCGGAAAGGAAAAGCGGGACACGCGCGTCATGCGTAGCGAATGCAAGTGCATCGATTAGCGAAAGCTGTCGGGGATCGATGTTGGCGTACGAAACGTCCCGACAAACTGCGAACGTTCGTCGAGATTGTGCCTTCCAGAGGATCGGGGTCGCGTCGGGGAGTTCTCGTCGAGTTCTCTCGCCTTATCGAGAATCAAAGCAGAGCACGATATCACCGCGTCTCGTATGCCAAAAGGAAGATATAATCAAAATTAATCATGCCGAGATGATCCGTATTCGATCGGCATCTTCCATCACTGTTGTTAGATGCCGTCGACGTTCTATGCGTCGATGAGAGCGATTATACATATAAATATAAATATAAATATAAATATAAATATATAAATATATATATATATATATATATATATATATATATAAAATATACTCGTGTGTAATATGTGAAAAAACGAATACGCGCGACGAAGAGAGTAAGTTATTTAGTAGATTCTTTAGATGAGTACGTATTGCCGCACGGAGAAACGATCAAATAAAAGTGAAACACGCCTGCGAGCGTTGGAAGCCGGGAAGTCGACAGGTAAACGTTCTTCCGCTTCTGGAAAATAATTGTGAAGGGATAATGCACGTAGTTTGTATTAAGAATCTGCGTCTGAACGTCTTTTGACAGTTTCCTCTTTCGGCCGATCTGTCTTGAAATTAATTAGCATTTAATCATGATTAATTTAACATTTAAATATTATAGTATATATATATACTATAATATTGCTCGTTAAACTTAGGAAAATAATTAATGAGATTGGCAATTAAGAGATATCGTGTGTTATTACATTTAAACGCGATTTTTTTTAAGCTTATGCTTATATTTATTTCTTGTAATGTCAATTTTGACTCTATTTTGTTTAATGATTCTAATAAAGTTTATTGACGTTTTGCCGGCAGATTATTAATACGCGCTAATATCTATAACTTGCGTCTAGTCTACTGACCAGTTAATTCGCGATAAATTCGTGCCGGATACCCTGTACCTATGATGGGACCAAATTACGAGAAGCTTTTATGTCGCGTTCACCGTCGCGCTTACGTCCTACGATGTATGGTCGCGTAAAAGGAACTTCCCTCATTCTGTTCGCGTGATCGCTCGCGAGTGAAAAAAAAAAAATCGCAAAACTTTCCGCTTCGAGAAACGTGGAATATATTCTGCAGAATAAAATGTGACACACATATGAAAGTATATTAATATAATTGAAAATATATTCCACTTCTCGCAACGGAGAATAAACATAATCACGCCTTACAAAAACATATTTAGACAATTGTCCGATCAAAGCGTGCATGAATATCATAACGAAAAAGATGACGTTATATCCGTAGGACGGAGAGATTGAAGTAATCTGAACTAGATATTGATAGTATTTGACGTCGTAAAGAAATCGTCTTCTTGGCTCGACTGTGCGTATTGAAAGATGCAAGTAACCTTTACGAATAAGGGGTGCTGTTTAATTAATCAGAAGATCGTAAATGTACACTGTGTGATGCGCAATATGATAAGCAACGGTAGCTAAAAAGAGATAAAACAAACCGACCTATAACAGACCTACAACGTTTTATTCGAAATAGGTAACCACAAATGTCAAGTTTTTCTGATGCTGAAAATATTAACGAGAATATATTAACGCGCATGCTCTTTCAAAATAAAATTAAAAAATACAAAATTGAATTGGCATTTGCGGTTCTAATCGTCCTGTGATACGAGATGAAGATTCATCTCATCGCAAAATGTATGCTTTACTCTCATTCGATTCCGGACGATCGCGAGCAGTATGAAAAGAATAAACGGATGTCTATGCGACAGTAAAGAAGATAAAATGAAACAATCTTATTCTCACTAATCTTATTTTTCCCAGTTGATTCCAGAAGCCTACTTGACGACCCCCTTGCTGTTTCCCTTTCCATCGACATCCCACAATATTCTAGGAACCAACGCCCTTCACGGTATTACAGAAAATGGACAACTAGTATCGCGCATTTTACCTAACGAGTGTTGCTGGTTTGCACAAAATGGGCATGCCGTAACTAAAATACCCAACAGTTTAGTGGTAAGAACATTGATTTCGGGATTATCTTAAAAAAAAAAAAGTGAAATTACAATTGATTATATTTTTTATTCTGATATTTATTTGAATATTGTAAAAAAAATTTTGAAAAGTAATTTAATTGATCCAGCCATGAATTATACAGACCTATGCAACTTTATTGGATTATTCTAATGATTCGAACGAAAGGAAGTGGATCCGACAGAAGGCGACAATCGCACATCCGATGGAATTTCCGATATTACTCGGTAATCAAAGTATGGATTGCGAAAGAATTATTAGCGATCATGCGCGACGAAATTATATCATCAACGGAGATGAAATTAGGGATCACGATATTCGTCGAGAACAAGGAAGCGAGGCTGTCAATCTGAAGATTGATCGGGATCAGAATTCACCCCTTGGCTCGAGCTTGCTCGAATCTAAGAAGTCTGAGAAAAAGAATTGAACTGCATTAGTTGATATTCTCGTTGCTATAGTTAATCGCAGCGACTTTTTTTTAATATTTAAGAATTTTATTAATCAAATAATTAATTAGTTGACATAATGATTTATGCAAATATAATCTCTAGAAAGTCTCTTGTTTTTAAATTGCCCTCTTATTTTTCGTACGAATTTACAATATCTTTAATAAATTCATTCGCGATAACACATAATAATAAATAACTTTAACTGTTACAAATTTCTAAAAATTTCGTGCATTACATCTTATCATTGATCTTTAAATATGTTATAATTACTATAAATTGATCGATGGATTTTTAACTGATAAAACTCAAGGAAAACATCATAAAGTGAGATCTTTGTGGAAGATGATGATATCTCCTTGCCGATAAACGCCGTTTCTGATGTTCGAAGTGCACAAATTCCGCTTAGAATATTCGCTGAGTAGTACAGTCTGTAAATAGACGAATACAAAAGGAAAGGCGAGTTCGGCACGGTTTATCAAAGCGATCGTAACCACGGCGGCGTGGTCTCTCAAACGCGATAAACGAGTTGTCGAAGAGAAAAAGACCTTCCGACTTGTGTCCGGGGACTGGACCTAGCGGCAGGTAGCAGTAATCAAAAATACCTGTATCGTAAACTACGCCTCTGCAGTGTTGCAGGCTGCACATATAGAAGTTGTCTGAGGTAAAAATTTTTATGACAGCCACCGTGTAACCGACACGACGAATGTGAATCTATTCTTGCGAAAATATCTCAATTTCGAATCATATAACAATCGAAATGAGACAGGATGCGCGTTCTAATTGCAATACATTATATTAAAAATTATATTATAAAAGATAAAAAAAAATGGAGTCTTTGATAAAATAAAAACTATAATTTTAGATATAAAAAAGTTAGATTTTGAAGAAAAATAGAACACTAAATATATTAATACAAATTACAAGTAAAAAAATTACGATAATTATGAAAACAAAAATATAACGTCATCTCGTACGAAAAATTAGTTTTCAGCTTGACAGATATTGAAAATGCCATTACTTATCCTTGTCTCCAATATAATAAAATTTTCATTCAATGATATCATTAAATGAGGATTTATATAATCTACAGTTTTTTTTTTTTGTAATCACTATATAGTTATCAGATGCAAGGATACACGCGACACTTTCATTTTTGACTGCGCACTTTCGAAAAGATCTCGCCCAGTTGATGTCATCGTGCACTTTGCGGCCCAAGGACCGACGTGTTCTTTTTTTTTTTGCAAATAATGACAGATCCAATCGCGTTGAAAATTATAATTACCTTTGGCAACCTCGGACCACCTTCGTTCAATAAAGATGGCTCAACTCGGCCTCCGGCGATGTCGCAGCAACAGGACGATCGCGACTCCGTGCTCTCCGCACGAAATTGCTAGCACAAATAACCGATAGGGTTATGACCGTCTCGCGTCCGCCGATTGCTGTCCGAAACCGTGTGCACGATGGCAAACAAGAAACGGTCCTGCTCAAATATCTACTCGCGATGCGTCGTGCAGTCGGTTGAACGGCGCTTTGTTGATTTTTGTCATTTGACTCTAGACAACCAACACGAGTCTATCTTCGGGACCGTTTCTCCCGTGACAGACGAGGAGAGTTTCATTTTTATAATCGACAAATATCAAAATTACCGCGAGGAAAATTGATTCCTTAGAAAGATCTCTTTTCTGAATTAAAGTCAAGAAGCGGAGCACCCTAAATAATTATCGACATTTTTAAAAATATTCGGAATTTCTTATATTTTGCTATATCTAAATTGAAAGAAAGAATTATAAAAAAAATTGGCTGTAATTAGATATAAAATACAATAATAAAATCTCTATTTTTTTTTTAAGCAAATGGAGAATTAAATAATTTATTATTTATTATAAAATAAAAAAAGGATGTACTCTTGATGCTGCCTTATTTTTTGGCTGCAGAGTAATCCAGATTAAACATAAATATTTAGATAGAAATTGCAGATTAACACAACTCTAAAAGAGAAAATCGATTTCTCGAGTTTTTGGCAGCTACACCGAGATCCGTTAAACTTGAGCAACAAGATCATCACTTATCTCACGAGGAACAAATACGTGTCGCATACTTTCCTGAGCGCAACAGACGCAAATATTAACTCGAGAAGGTGACATATCGCCGCGACTCGATCCGGTATCGCGGCCGCGCGTCTTGGAGATCCGCACGAGGAGGAACTCGCGACCTTGACAGACGATTCCTCAGCATCGGTCGCGACGTTCATTTTCGATAAGAGCAAATCCGATCCGATCGATCGCATCAAAAGCAGTCGATCAAAGTGGCAATCGCGGCGCGATTCGGTTCTGGGAACCATCACGTGCGGATCCGCGTACGTTGTCCGCGAGAACTAATCGAGAAAACTTGCCGACCGGCACGTGGGCGGACTGGCGAACGTCTCGTTCACCATCGGGCTCACCAACCATGGCAGATTCGTCCAACCGACTCGTTCAACCATTGGTCAAAGAAAGCCGCCGAAGGCGGCACTCTCCCTCATAGCGACCAGACGACCGGTCAAACTGTCTTCGACCAATGGACACCGACATGGTAACCGCCATGCTGCACCCGTGAGCTTCTAATTTAGCGAGTAATTAGCACCCGGCAAACGCGAACGCGACTCAGTAGTCCCGGTGCCTACTCTCAGCGATCGTCGAGAAACGGAGAAAGAAAGGACGCGAAGTGAGGACAGAGAGGCAGATATACCGCCGGTCAGTCTTCGGCGAGTCTTCGCCGGCTAGTGTGAAATATCGCGCCCAAGTGTTACGAGCCTACGGTCACGCGGCGCGGCTTCTCGCGGATACGGCTATCCCCTCGGCTGTTGACGGAGACGTCTGAGGTGCCCCGCGACGAACGACGATTTTCCGTCCCCTTTCGCCAGCACTCCCCCCGCTCCCCTCCCCGTGGCACCGCGTTCGTTTTTCTCGCGGAACATCGCGAATCGATCGCGACATCGACGAGAAAAATAATCCCGATTCTCGTCCTCATTGCCTTTTTATTTGAAAAACACATTATATATCGTGATTGTCGTTTATTCCCTCAAATACATATTGTCGTTTCGATCAAGTTTTCTAAATTTAAACGAAAAGAGCGGAAGACGCGAGGCGCGAAACGTATCGGAGGACGCTGAAGATGCAATCGGCAAGCGCTCCACGAACGCCTGGTTCCCCAACGCGTTCGTCGTGTCACGAGCACGTCGATCGGGAGCGTGAAAGGGAGCGCGAGCAGGAGCGAAATCGCGAGCGGGAGCGCGGCGGAAGACAGAGCCGGACGAGCCCTGAGGAGAATCGAGAGGATCGCGATGAGCGGGGTGCGATCGCGAGACAGGGTCTCGGACCTCCTGCCGCCATCACGGGGAATCAAGGATTGCCGCTGTCCTTATCGTTGGAGGATCGGGAGCTCTGGACCAGATTCCAGTGCATCACGAACGAGATGATTGTCACGAAAAACGGAAGGTACACATACAAACACACATGTGTTAATTGGAAGCTTTATAAATATTATTTGATCTTGAAGGATCAAGTCGTATCATTGAATTTGTGATTTTTTTATCATGTTCATGTAGCATGATGATATAATTGACAAACAATTGAGATAATGATCTTAAGATTTTTGTGCATTTTTAAACTCGAATAAAAATCAGCGCAGTTTTTTTAATTTATGATGATATCGATGATATTATACAGATTTCATATTTACTGCAAGCAAAAATATCATTAACTAGAATGGAAAATCGAAAATTCGCAATTTGAAATTGAGAGATATAATTTCTCTTTTAATGATTTTTTAGTTTAGTTAATTCTATTTCACTAGTTCTTTATTCTATCTTTATAGAAAATATCGAAAACAGAATGAAATAAATTATCTTATTGCTATCAAGTGGTTGCTTCTTGTCATTTAATTTTTAGTCTATAAAAATAATGTTACATCTAAATAGAAACATGTTAACTGTGACATTCAACATTCTTCGTTCAATGAGATGGAAATTTTGACAGCAGTGCACACATTGCAAAACAACAAACAAAACATAGAATATTAAAAGCATGGCTTAAAAACGTTACGTAATGAATTTTAAGCAGTTTGCGTTTCTTCTCTTCTTTTCTCTTACGTTTCTTTTGACATGTGACATCGAAAAGTCAATAATTATAATTTTTCTTTCAAATGATAACAGCACGTTTTTTAAAATGATAATGAAAAAGAAGCTAGAATGTTAATTGCAATTTATTTGAATTTGTCGTGAGAATATTTTCGAAAAAAAACATCCCATATATCTGGATATCCATGTGTCACTCATTGCAAAGGAATAAATAATAGTTGCATAATGCATATAATTAGGATACTGAAATAAATGATAAAGATTCAAACCGCGTGGAAAGAACAGAGTTTTCTGGGATTATTGTGAGAAGATGCGAGCCGTCGGCAATAAAACTTTACGATGCTTACGATCCTCTTGTAAAACGTTCTCTTGTCGAGCTGATGCCTGCGAGCGAGCACTTTACCTGCACATCCGCAGTCGACAAACCGTAATCGCTTTTATTAATACGCGGCTTGTAAATGCGCCGAAGACACATTGTCTGCAAGGCGGTTATCTTTTGATCCGCGCCGTGAATCTCGTCGTCGAGCATCGGTCTCTCGCGCCTACCTCTGAATCTTTGAAACTTTACGTTCGCTGTCTCATGCAATAGTGCTCCTGATATGTCACTTTCGCCCGTAGGAGGATGTTTCCGGTGGTGAAGGTCGTTGCGCGTGGTCTGGAACCGGCGGCTATGTACACGCTGCTACTGGAATTCGTTCAAATCGATCCGCACAGGTAACGAAATAATCTGATTTTCTTATTCGACAAATGTATCGTCAATTCTGGAAAATAGCAACAACTATATTTAATTTTTGTCGAAAATTAAGGATCTCTTAGAGCCCTTTTTTTTAAATGTCAAGCATTAAAATTTAATGTGTAATATATATCGGTAGAATGTGCCACTTTATAAAAAATAGATGACACACACACACACATACATAAAAATTATAGCAACAACGTAAAAAAAGTTAAGTCAAATAAATATCGTTATTTTACACAAATATTTTTATTCTTCCTTTTTTTTTAATTAAAATAATTAAACTTAAAAAAAATATTATATTTATAAAATTCATAGAAATATAATTTTTTTTTTCTAATCTTGTTAAATACGCATAAACTATTTGTTTTAAACATTGCGTGAACATTTCGAACATATTATGTTTTTTACTATGTCTGTTATCAGTTTGACAGTTTAGACAGTTAGATCTTGAATGATTCGCTATTCGCCTCGACCGAGGTTTAATTAACTATCCTTTAAGTACAAGTAAGTAGGAAACTGAAATTGTGCAAATTGTAAAGTTATGCTGTGAGCAGAATAGAAAGCGCATAGCATCGAAATGTTGCGTAGGCAGTAAACGGATGAGCGCGTTACCGATTTGCGTTGATTTATCTCGCGAAGAGAAGGAACGGGGGGCGCGAAGGACACTAACAGGTCGTAATTACCGTACCCTTTTCGTCCAAGTATCACGTAACGTCGCTAAAGTCGATTCTAAACTTGTTAGAGCGTTATTTTTAACTCGTCGGCGATTCGTCATCGGTGTTGAACGAACTGAAGAGGCATTCGAGAGCTCATAATAGCTTTCGCAAAACAATTTCAGAAGACGATTAAAAAAAAATTACAAATGATATTTTCTGTTGATCGCGAATCTTTCTCGCCAAATCGACTCACGCGATTTTCCTCTCATTTTTTTTTCACACAAGACAAATATATAAGTAAAATTTCAGCTCATATTTTGAGGAAGAATACGTGCATTCCGTTTTCTATCACGTTTATATAAATCATGTAAATAAAAAAAAATCCGTTTCAATCAAATTATATAATACCAGGTGGAAGTATGTCAACGGCGAGTGGGTACCAGGAGGAAAGGCCGAAGTGGCCCCGCCTAATCCGATTTACATACATCCTGAGAGCCCGAATTTTGGTGCTCATTGGATGAAGGAGGCAATATCGTTCGCCAAAGTCAAGCTAACAAATAAGTCGAATGGTAATGGTCAGATCATGCTGAACTCATTGCACAAATACGAGCCACGTGTACATCTGGTCCGAGTGGGTGCTGAGGAACAGAGAACGGTATGTCTTTCTTTTTTCTTTCTGCGTTTTTTTCTTCTTCGAATTACATACTTATATCATTATTTTTATAATGTAATGTTTAATCATTTTATTTACACGGATGCAAATAATGACGTCGTCGTTCTTACGCAGGTTCTTACATATCGTTTTCCTGAAACACAATTTATCGCAGTGACAGCGTATCAGAACGAGGAAGTAACGAGCCTGAAGATTAAGTATAATCCTTTCGCGAAGGCATTCCTCGATGCTAAAGAGAGGCCCGCCGATTCACAAACTTATCCTCAATGCAAGTTGATCTATTATGTATAATTATATGCGTACAAGAAAAAATATTGGACATGAAAGCAAAGTCGAATCAAGTATTTTTAATAAGATAATATTATTTTGCAGATGCGGGTGCATTGTTTTTACCGCAAGCCACAATGGGATACGAATACAATACTGCATCGGCAATAGCAGTCGCGCAAAATCAAGTTTCGGCTTGCGTTAGCAATCACTTTTCTAATTCGTGCACGGTCACCAGCTCTGGACACAGAAGCGCTTGCAGAGCAGCTCCTTACACTTTGAGACACAAATATGTCCAAGATGGTACGTAAAATTATTTCATTATTCTTTTAATCAGAGTCCTAATGAATCCTTGAAAAAATTTCTATTAATTTTAAATAATCTCTAATAACCATAAAATCAAATGAATTATGTAATGTTATAAAAAATATGTAATATATATTTTTTCAAAAGAAATTTTTCAGACAAACTCTCAATTATTACCTATGTACAGAACAACACGCCGACTCATATACGCCGATGCCTCTTCTGCATTCCACGGCTTACGTGACAGCACCAGCTTGGTCGCCTCGCAGTCCGGAATCATTGCAGAATCTCAATTCCACGTGCTTACCGTCAGCCGCGTCGCAAGAGTGGCCGACATCTCCGTCGCCGTCACCGACGTCACACACAGTCCTCGGCAGAGCCGTGGTCGGTACCGCATCCACAACCACAGTAACCGGATGCACCCTATATGTACCGTCCCAGGAACAGCACGGCGGACATTGTGCCGACTCGTCCTGGATTCATCCCACCGCGTTGGAACAGCAGCAGCAGCAGTCGCAGCATCAGCAGCAACAGCAATCCTATCTAAACTTGAATCTTCACCTGCATCATCAGATGTCACCATACGGTTCCGTTTCGCATCCAGGACTACATCATGGTCTGCACCCGCAGAGCGGAGAACCCGTCGCTCCGACAGACGCGAGCGAATACGTCCATGAGTACCATCATGCTTCGCCGGTGCAATCGACCACTCCCGATCAGCACCGTCATCATCATCATCATCATCAGCAGCATTCGCAGCATCATTCCCAAACGCAAATGTTGCATTTGCAGGCTCTACCGCAGGCGGAAACCTCTTCGCCGGTCAGTGTAGAGTACGACAGTCCATCTAAGGAGCAGTCTCATATTCCGATCGGTTATCCCGAGCAAACCGCGGACGCCTTGAACGAGGTGCAGCCGGACGATGAAAGAAGATACCTGACAGTCGTTGACCGTCATCCTCCTCATCATCTTCATCATCACAATCATCATCGGCAAGACACGGAGATTGCCGGCGAACAGCAAAACGCTTGGACGCCCTTGACGCCACCACCGGCGCCACAAACTACCGCCATTTGATTCGAAAACTCTGAGAAATCTTGCATTACGCAAAAAACGCATATTCGAGTTGATGCGTGACCGCGCGTAAGATGGTCGACGCGGGAATTATCACAAAGATGCATTCTTGTTGGCGTGACATGTGATTGTCGATCGAAGTTAAGTGTATTAAGCGCGATAGGTAATCAAGAAAATTTTATCGCGCGCAATATTGATATTAAAATATCAATTTATATCAATCCGTCCTAAATAATGTAGTGTTCCGATATTATTTTTAATCAATTGCGAAAGATATTATTACTATGTCAGATATATCAAGAGAAAATAAAATACAAATCAAATATTTTTTTTCCTGAAACATTTATTTTACTCAAAATATAAGAAAGAAGTTTAATATTGCAAACATGATATATATATATATATATTTTTTTTTTTTCTGTGTCTAATTAAATAAAATAGCTCAATATACTGTAGAATTTTATTCAATACAACAAAATTCTACAGTGTTCCATGAAAATAAAAAATTAACTTTAAATTTCTTCAATAACTAAAAACTATCGCGATAAAGTAAGACATTCTGTTGTGAAATATTAACGTTTCTTTCTTATTAACAGCAGGTAAGGTTCTTACAATATTATATGGATATCATATAGGAAAAAATGTACATCTAAAGCTCCTAAATTTCCGACAGAAAATAACATTGAACGCATATGTATCGTTGCACGATAAGAAAATTCCATCTCAGAATTATCAAAATTACGTTTTGCATATAAAATAGGTATATATAATAATAATTCAAAAGGAGTTTTTGCTCTTGTACAAAATATTCATTGAATATACGAAAAATATCTTTGGCAAAATTAACAAAAAACAATATCATTGATTTTTGTTAATTTATCCACTCTATAATCAAACTTTTTTAAATTATATGTTAATTATATAAGTGAATATAAAGATTTACATATATGTCAATTTATATATGAATTCAGATGTGAAAAATTATTGTGGCGGTATATTACAAATAACGATATTAAAATCAATAGAAAAAATATATAATTTAAATTATTTTTTTCATGTATATGCCGTTACATGTCTATATTTGTATAATTTACAAAATTTTGTGAAAAAACTTTGATACAATGCACGAATTTATTATAAATGTTATACAAGATTATTTCGTTTTACGAGCGATTTTCTGTTATTTGATTTTATGTCATCGATTTATCTCCACTATCTCTCGACGCAAATTAACGCGATAATCGCTAAAAAAGTTTGACGCTATAAAAGTTCGAAGCATTTGATTAATTAATCAGAACAAAGAAATCTTTGCTTCTTTGGTTTAAATTGATCAATCAAATGGTCCGAAATTTTCGTAGCGTCAAACCCTTAGAAGTTCACTCTCAGTCGTCCGGTGAAATCTAACTTAGCACTTTAATGTGCCTTATTTTGTATTTGTTTGAATGCAACTGACGCAAGTTATTTTTCAGATATATATCGCTGTGCGTAATGTGTCATAACGATTTATGGAATATATATTCTTCGCCCTCTTCCATGCGCTTAAACTTTCTTCTCACTCGCTTTTATTACCTCGTTCTCGCCTGTGACGAGATACCAGGAGAATTTATAGCATCTTTCTACGAAAGAAAAACAGATTTGCTGCTCCAAACACTTGATGTCAAACGGTCGCTCTCAAGCAAGGTAATCTTATATTTGTAAATCACGTTTTCTTGTCTTTTCCACTTTTGCGATCGAATCGTGCCATTAATAAAGCACAATTGCTCGATCGTTTAGAACTAGCACGTCGTTATCCAAAGTGTTCGGGTGTCAGATAACGCGGACAAATACGTACATGGATAAATCGGCGTATGCGGTGTATCGATATACACAATCACGCGCGAAATTGCACAAACGCTTCTCGTTTGCTGCAACACGTTCGCCTCTAACGATCCATAAGCGCGCTGCCCTTTTTACCCAATCGTTTTGCCCAAACCACCCTCTTGCGCGAACAAATAACATAAAACGAATAATGAAATGATATGGCTTATATGGCTTCCTTTCTCCTTTACCGGAAGCAAAAGATCACCGGAATGCGGATCTCGCATCCACGGAAATGCCATAGTATGATAATGATAAGGTATGCGAAATGATCTAAACACTTTGTTGAAGTTTGAAACGTTCTTGGAACAAAGTATTAGCGAAATTTTCACTCCAAGAACGCTCCAAACTTGAACGCGAGGTATTTAATCGTTTTCTACATTTAATTCTTTTTACATGACTGCGTTAGAGAATAAGATCTCTATTTCAAAATTGCAATCTCTGCCATATTATATATATATAATTGTATAATTGATAATTAATATTTTACAATAAATATACTACATTCGCATAAAATATCTCATCGAATAAAATTTCAAAAACAATCTTCTAGAGCAATTAAAATGCCACGAGTATTTTAAATTACAATTTTAATTATATATTATCGTCATCAATGGCCATATCGCGTGATTACAATTATCTTGTAATTATAATTATCGCGTAAAGATATGAGATTAATTGAGTCGCACAGTTAAGTACAAGCGGTAAAAACAATTAACTATAGGCCAGCACGGCTATAGCAACCTCGGTAAACAGTTCTCCATGGTAATCCTATTATCGGCGTCCGGCAAATGTTCATGGGCTTAGCGAGGCTTACCAATCTCTCTCTTCCAGAGACCCGTCCAAACTGTGTTTCAAGGTCCACCGTTGCTGTATGGAAGCTAATGTGCGAGATCTGTTTTCCGTCAGA
Source organism: Cataglyphis hispanica (assembly GCF_021464435.1). Lineage (NCBI taxonomy): Eukaryota > Metazoa > Arthropoda > Insecta > Hymenoptera > Formicidae > Cataglyphis > Cataglyphis hispanica. The sequence goes on from NC_065974.1 coordinate 2,509,496, forward strand.
AATGTCTGACAATATTATTGTAGCTACTGAACTCTAGATAATAACACTAAATAACAATAAATAACAATAAATTTATATTGCACCAAAATTATAAGATAAATGATGGTACAATGGAATGAGTAAATAATTGTTATGAGCCATTTGAATAAAATTCTCAGAGTCTTTGAGTCTCTCGAAATGGGAAGAGGAAAGAGAAAAGAAAAGAGATCGCGAAATACGTGGCAATTAGTCTCGCGATACTTGTAACTTGTTTGTTTTGTTCTCAGCCAGGTTTACTAACGTTTGTAATCTTTGTTAGTAAATCTGGCTATAAGAACTTAACTTTAAATGTGAACATTGTTGACCGATATTTAAGTTTTTTATTGCGCCGTGATGACGATATTCAAACTAATTAAATTGCTTGTAACAAATAATAATCACGATGCTTTTTACTTCCTATAAAATATTAATATAAAATATTAAATATTAAATACTTATTTCTCTTATTCACTTGATTCATTATCGCTATAATAGTTATATAGATTGCACAAAATAACAGAGAAGAATTATATTTAATATTTTATTATCAATTAAATTTCCATTAGAATCGAAAAATTATTCATTCGAAAGATCATCGTGCTAGTTTTGTCGCGCATAAAATACACTATGCGTTTTATACTTTTTGTATTTCCGGTTACTATCACACGAGAAAATCGATGTTAACGTTTGCATTTGTGAGCCGTTTGACGATTCAACAGTGGCTGCACTAATATTTTGATGAATGCAATTTTCAAGGGAGATAGAAATAGAGGAGGAGAGATAGAGTTTGATGCGCGCATACACGTACGATGATTGCGAACGTTGTCGGACAGTGCCTCTGCAGGATTACGAATTAATTTGTAACGTTCTCCGTGATGGCTGCGGATCTAGCACGCGCGGATTTATTGCGCCGTGATTACTTGCAGAATGCCAAATGTTAACTGGCCGTGAACAGAAATCGGCATCACACCGTGCTTTGCGTCCGCGGCGATCAAATCGAAGATACCGCCCGTCGCTTCCAATAACATACTTGCATGGCAAATTGCAAACGCAATATCCCGGCACCGTTCGCAACGTGATTTCGGAAGCGACGTATTCGCCAATGAGGCTGTTTCATTATATAGTGTCTCCCGCGGAGAGGCACGAATGACTTACCTTCGAGTAAATTGCATGTATCGAATTGCAATCTGTTACACAAGAAAGTTGTCCGCACACGCGACCAAAAGATGAATTGTTATCTTAAGTAAATATAAAACGGGACTTAAAATACAATTCAATTATTATTATACAATCAGCTAATAATCATTTAATTTTAAACCGTTATTAATTGTAAATATGCCAATTTAGTGGATTGTTTTTATAAGAGAGTCCAATAAACGGGATTCTAATAGGAGCAGGAAACGTATTTCAGAAAAAATAGCAAATTGGGCTTATCTTAATCCATCCCTTTTTAATACTTCCGGTAAAATTTTGGTGTTTGAAAAAGCGAGTTAAAAATGAAAAGACGATGAGAAATGACTTATTGTTAATCTATTGTGCAGTAGTAAAGTTTAAAGTGTACAGTAAAAAGAGGATAGTGACGGTAAAGATGATGTTTTGTCAGAGGAGAGATTCTGGAAACTTAAGCTTGTATGCGATGGCCGTTTCAATTGCCAGTTAAATGACAACAGCCTCATTAATTTTCTTGTATGTTGAGAGCAGCTCTGCAGAGACGATGCAGTCTCTAGTATTTCAATCCTTTGTCTACGACGCAATCTTATATTAACATCCAACTTCCTTCGTCTTTTCTTGCATTTAGTAAAATTGACGATCAAATAAGAAACTATTTTTCTCTCAAGATATATACATATACATATATGCAGTTAAAAGGTTAAAAAGATTCTAAAACAAAAAACTACAATGGGCAATTACAACTGATTATAGGTATAACCATATAAATGAATTGATTCTAATTTCCTCGAATAGAATTAAAACAATAAAGGGTTGGCATTGAACATTTTTAAAAACCTTGTAGTGATTATATTCTCCATGAAAAAAGCAATTCAATCTGCACATCTAATTATAAAGTAGGCGAAATGTTTATTAGCGAATACAGATAGCAGATAAGGATATTTCTTTAATAAATCCAATAATTTATAATATATTTAAAACTTTTATTTTTTAACAAATTAGTTGACATTAATCACATTAAACTTTATTTTTAATAAAGTATATGAAAATATCTTAGATTAGAAATCTTGAGTTTTATCTCTTTGTCCGCAAAATAAATAAATAAAAGTTTTAATATCCATATAATAATTTTTTTTCTTGTATGTTTTATATTTCTATATGTGTACGTCATATAAATAATAAAAATAATTAATAACGTTATTATTATAAAAAAAAAAACATTAAAAAAATGTATAAAAAAATAAAATGATATATGTGTATGTATGATTATATGCTCTCTATTCTCTGTAAATAATATAAATATAAATATATGCTCTAGAGATAAAACTATTATTTATATTCCAAGTAAAAAAATATTTTCTCTCTGTAATATTTATGTAATATATAAATATCACGCGTGTATGTTACATAAATATTACATATATATTTTTATAAATATCGTATAAAATATTTTGTAAAAAAATAATTATGAGACTCAAAAGTCAATAGTGTTTCTCATAAGACGCATTAGGTCTGGGACCGATGTAGCTGTACAGTCGTATATTATTACATTTTCCTTAGCATTCGAACTCACTTTTACGACATTCTGGAACGCGTGTTTTCTTGATTTTTTATTAAGAGACTTTTCTGTAAAATTCTCAATACTTCGCAACGGTGCGCTGTTCTGACTTCTATTAGTTTCCTGTTGCATACGATAAATAAAGATCTTCTTTGGTGATTTAACAGATTGCCGTGGATGCCATATATTATTTTTAGATTTTTCCTTGTTATTCGATTCTGCATCTTTAACATTATCCTGCGCGTGATGAGCACTATTTGTATCCGCGCATTTTTCAGATATTCTTTCTTTGACAATTTTGACAGAAATTGAAGTTTTTGATGTAACATCCAATGTGCAATCTCCATGTTTATTTATTGCTATATTACATTCAGTAGAAGAGTCCGAAGACTGGGTTCTTTCTTTCCATCCTCTCCCGTATCTTTTACTCTCATTGTGCATATTTCTTTTGTGATCATAATAATCACTTTTTGTGTAAAATATTTCATCTAAAAAAAATTTACGTTATTAATCTCATCGATATTGAATGAAGGCATAAAAGGCAATTTTGAAAAATAGTGTGTGTGTGTGTGTGTGTGTGTATGTGTGCGTGATATTTTGAATAATGCGCAGCATTCATATAACAACTAAAAAACAAAACCAATAAAAATCGTAGTTTTAAAAATTAATAAACAGAGAAATAATTTCTCTCTTATTGTATATGGACTATTTTAAAATTTATAAAATCAATTAATATTTATTATAAACTTCGCGTAACGTAATGATAAATTTTAAACAATCTTTCATTAGAAATATATATTTATTAGTAATATATTTTCATAAAGGCGTTGAATGCAAAATGAATTTTGCATGTCTTGCCGCCAACATCGGAAATTTTCATTATTGCTAGCATATAATAATAATATATATATATATATAACATGATTAAATTATTGCTTATATTAATATGCATAGTGCATTTATCTCATCAGTGATGCTTCGAGCGTATTAATATTATTCAAAAGTTTAAAAGTATCATGATTTATTTGCTGCAAGCATTTTAATTAATTTGCATGTCATCTGTCATCGTCACATCGACCATCACGGTACTCAACGTATTAAAAAAATATATATATATATATATATATATATATATTAATATCAAAAATTTATAGTGTTTTGAGTTTTATTAATATAAACAAAGTATTTTACTCATTACTTTGATGTAATTTGTGATGGTATTAAAACAATATATTATATTTTTTTATTTTACGTAACTTTTCGATTAAAACGCCATTGTATTTGGATAGTCTCTAATTATTTCGAAATATAAAATAAATCGCGCTATAACCGAATATCACACACACATATACATTATTCTTATTTTAATATGCAGCTGAGAAAAAATGTCTTTGATAATTTTTTCTTAGACACACACCATAATGAATAATACAAATTTATTTACCACAACATTTCCGCGCTTGTGTAATTTCGTGAAACCGTTTATAATGACGTTCGGCATTAAATCGGCGCGGATATATGTTGCCGCATATCATGCATCGATATGATGATTTGCCTTCTACTTTGATTTTAACAATATCAGCTATTTTATCAGGTGTATCTGGAAAATAATTATTATTTTTAGATATTATTATTATTAGATCCGTTCTAATAATAAATAAAAAATCGACAACTGATCATTTTCTTTAATTTATCTAATTTATCTTAATCAATTTTTTAATTTAATTTTTTCAATTTTTTTCAGAAAATTTTTACTAAATTTTGTTTAGGAAAATTTCAAAAAGAAATATTGTGTCTCATTTTACTTTACACATCCTATGCGCACTGGAAACTAAATAAAAAATAGAAAATAATAGTGGTCTGTATTGAGATCCGCTCAACGGCATCTTAGTCAAGTGCACGCGTACTCAACTAATATTTTAAGTCAATTTTATCAAAAACAAAACCCCATATGAAAAAAAATTTATTCTGCAATTTCGTCTTATTTTTTCATGAAGAATCAGCTTCTTGCCGATTGTATCAAATTATAAATTACTCTATATATGTATATAAACAATTTTTCAGTACTATTAATATTGACAATCTATATCGGAGTACATAGTCCATCCAAATCGAGTTATTCCTGCAATATTAGCGTACAGATTGTCTTAAAAAAGAAAAACATTACTACTTATATATATATATATATATATATATATATATATATATATATATGTACTTTTAAGTATATTATATTTCTTTAAAAAAAGATAGTAAAGTAATGATTCTCGCGCGAGTGCGTCATGTCGGAGAAAGTTTTCGAAATCTCCAAGAACATGGTCCAGAGAACTTTGACAACTTTGACAAAATCAACCGTCAGAAAAAATCAATGCAACAAGCAAATATTGATTCTAAGAAGTCGAGTATCGTATAATTATAATCAACTCGTAAATTGCTTAACTTTAAATCCTACCGTAATAAAGCAAAACGCATAATGTAGCAAATTATTGTCGAATCACACAGTTTACAAATGTTATAAATTTGTATTTGTTTACTTACTTGTTACCATAATACGAGATTTGGAACGTGTATTCTTCCTTGGGCGCATTATGATACTTCTTGAAATGCTTCACTTTTCGTAACGTGCAAATGCCGCGAGTTGATCAACGATGTAACCGCGACTGAAGACTGAGAAAGACTGCGTGGAAATTTGGAGACTCCACATACCGTACCATAATACATATACTCTTCTATTATCAATAGCGCCGAAATGTGCGACCGCATGCGACTCCCCTGCCTTCCAACTTCTTTTGTCATCGCCGCTACCGGCGACGCTTTCACGTCGGTCCCTTTGACCTGCAGTTCGTGTTATCGTAATTCTTATAGTAGATCGATTCCAAAAAAAAAAAAAAACACCTTAGCGTAAATAGCGACTAAATGCGTATGTACGCAGTATGACATCGTATTTCTTTAGTTTTCTTGTTAAAATATATTGTGAGTTGACAGTTTTCATCTACCATTTACCAGTAATACTTCTACGATTCTATTAATTAAAAATTTTTTGGAAGCATGTGTGCTTTGCACATGTGTGATATATCGATATTTATAATTAAACTTTAAGAAACAAATTATTAGAATATTGAAACAATTATCGATTTAAGGGAAGCGCATTTTAACGACAGTTTCATAAACACAATATGCAGACAAAGGCAATTATGCGCAAGTGCAATTAACGCTGATTATTATTCGGAAACTGTGTACACTGTGTTATCGAAATTCACTCGGTATGACCTTAGCAGACGGAGGCCCACTTAAAATTCATAGCACCTGCTGACCGAACGGTAACGAAAGTGTTTCGAGAGCGTTCATTGCGAATACATATCGCGGATACGCAACGATTCGTGAAATTGACAGCGATAACCATTCCGATAATATTCTTAGTTTCCTTACATAAAAGATAACATCCAATTTACTATATTTTAACATACATTCTATCGTACTTAATTTGTCTGTGATAGAATGTATTGCAAAATTTCTACTTAATTCGTATAAAATCGAACCGTGAATTTACAGTTATTTTATCGTTAGTGATGTGAATTGGCTATTATCTGCTTTACATCAAAGTTTTACGAACACCTAAACGATGTCCATAAACTGTGTAAATTTTACATAGTAAAATTTTGGAGGTACAAGGAAGAGCATTGAAAAGGTAAAAGGTTATCGATTTACAATTATACTGTCGAAAATACATGTACAGCAAAACTAAAATTATCGCAATCATATTTAAAGATATTATATATTTATGGAATTTCTGGAAAAAAATTCATATCTTAAAATATTTAAAAAGCGCTCATCCTAGAGTAATATAATAATTTCTCATTATGACAAAGTAATATATATATATATAATGTTTCTACTTTCATCATTATCACATGGAATGTAACAATCTGTTAAAAAATTAATAAAAGTTACTTGAAATTAATTACAAAATTAATTAATATATTCAAAACTTAATAGTAAATTATTTATATTACTTTATTTAGTTGTAAACCTCTGAAAAATATGAAACATTAATATAAATGAAACAAAATCTTTTATCAAATAGTTAAATATAATATATATTTAATTATTAAATATTTATATGTTTCTTGAAAGAAAATATAAATGTTTATTCTCATAATGTAAATGTTTGTGTTTTAAAAGTAGTGTCTTTATCACTAGTTCTTGTGAGAGTTGTTAGAGCGAAAGAATGCAAAGATCATTTGTAATTGTGCAATCGAGTATTCCGGATTTTTCATTATGCAAGAAGAAGAACCGCAATTATCTATGGACCCGTTTTCTCGCGTAGCATTTATCAAGTGCGCAACGAGAAACGGCTGATTTCCCAAGTGGACCTACAACATCTACGATTGTATATGCGAATGCAGTATATTTTGCACACATCTGTGCAAACACCCCACTAGTAACAATTATAATTATCTTAATTTATTATATATACAATTGATATTATTGTTAATACGTAGTAACGTATATTATTCTCTGCAATATATTTGATCAAGGTTTGCTGTTAGTTATTTTCATCGTTTATTTTTTGTGATCTTTTTAATTATACTTTAGCAATCAAACAAATATGAATTTATTAATCTATAAAATAAAATACAAGTAATAACTTTTGGCTTGTTTTTACAGAATAAATTTACTTTTTATTATTACAACGAGTCATTAGGCAATTAGTGTTCAACGGTTATTGTGTTAGCTTTATTATTGCTACTTGGATTTATTTCGAATTCACATTATTTTAATTCTTCATATCGAAAATAATTGAGCAAATACAAGACAGTAGAGACAATACGATAAAACGGTTAAAAAAGGACAATACCTTTATAGTCCGATGGCTCGTATTGATTATTTTATCGTTACTCGTATTTGCTCAATTATTCTCGATAAAGCACCAATAACGCGAAATTGATTCATCGATGTGATTGACGATTTGGGATACGAAATATTTAAGACAACAGCGCAACGAGAAGCGATAGAAGACCCAAAAAAAAAAAAAAGTTATATGACAGCAATTTTTATCAGTGCGCCGTAAAATAACGGACGCGTTCAAAATGCACGTGGAAAACGTTCCCGATTATTTTCTCGGTACGATTATAACGGTGCAGGATTTGCGGCGAGTTGGCACGAAAGAATTATTATGCGAAAAGTTCTATGCTCTCCTCGTTTCTTCCCTGATGGACGATTAAAAGTTCCATCCGAGTCGAATTTACAAATTCCTTCGGGGAGCATCCTCGTCGGAATGTCGGCATTCACCGTCGTCCAGCGAAATTAACCAGCCTCCACCAAGTCATCTGGTCTGAATTAGAATTTAAATCCGCGGAAACTATCCGCATCTAATGACGTTATTTCTTTTGACCGCGATTAAGCATCGGGAGTACCTTTTTAATCGTTTCTATAAGTTTAGTGAGGTCTAATTGACCATAGAACAACATCTTACATTTTAATGCAAAATGTAAGATAAAAACATATTGAAATACTAAATTAAAATATCTATTTCTTGTATTTATTTCAAATTCTTATATAAAATAGCTTTTAATGAAACTTCTTTTTTTTCTCTTTTAATTATTTAATATACATTTAATATACAACATAATGATAGTATAACTATAAATATAATTATCGCGAGAAATAAATTTATAAATATTTATAAATATTTACTTACAAATATTAATTTCAAATTTAATTCATCACCACGAATGCGATGCGAAATGTCGATTTTTATTTTAAGATGACATGTAAATGACATTGTATGACACGTTCGTCGTGTTTTAGATTGAATCGATTTGGTACAAATATTTCTGTTACCAAGGATTGACATGGTATGTTTACATTTTGTTTTTATATCGGAAAAGGGAATCGTCGCGCGCAAGCTTGTTTACGCGCATTCCTTCACTTCGTGAAAACTCGGTCGTCTTCGAGGGCGCTCGCGGCGTCAGCGGCGTCGGCGGCGCCACGTCGGTCGAAGGGCTAGTAGCGCGCGACGTAGTATTCGTGTGGTAGTAGTGGCGCGGACGCGAAGGAAGACGGAGGGGATCGAACTCGCGTTTGCTAACAGCGGGTGGCCGGCAGCGATCACAGTCGACAGTCGGAGCCGGTCGCTCGTCGTGTGAACGTCGTGACGTTGATGTTTTTGTCGCGCTGTCTGAAAGATGCGAACTATCAAATGCGTTGTCGCGCCTCACTCATCGCTTGTTCATTTACCGTAATCGGAACGCGTTCGCGATTGTGATTAATTTGTGCGCCGTTCGCAGCTAAGGCAAGTGTGTGTCAAGTGTGTGATTAATAACGAGCACGGCAGAGAGATAAGACTTCGTTGTCGATCTGATTGAGACGTCATACAGCGGTGGGCTTCATGGTGACATCGGTGAGTCAAGCATATTCATTGATTGCATTATAATTCGAGACACTCGAGGTATCCGCTGTCAGAGACACTGTTATGTTGTTTCTTTAATCATTTCCTTTCGACTATAAAATTTATTGAATGCGATGCGGTTTTCGTTGACGTCACGTGTCACCTTTTAACGTACGTCGAAGCGAGGTCGATTTTAAAGTTGCCGCAATGTGAAGTAGACGCTTATTGCATATCAATTTCGTAGCGAATGTAGTTCTAATTTAAAATTATTTACTCCAATATTCTTTTTATTTCTCTTAAAATTTATTATTTAAGTATGACTAATATTATACATATTTTTAAATTGAAATGTTATAGAATATTTTTAATTGTCATAAAATTAATTCGTAATCATCAATATTACGATCTTTTCATGTGAAAGTATATCGGTGCGCGATAAAATTCTTTTACCATCTAACTGAAGAAAATGCATAGGATTATTTTCATGATCGAGTAGTTTTGGGATCAAAGGCGAAAGCTGTGGCGAAAGTCAACTTGTCGCGGTCTGAAAACGCAACCTACGTACGATCAACCCTTATGTCATGTTCGTGTCGTTGCAATTTCGCATCGCAAGCATGCAAAGCCGCGGGAGCACACCTGTTTATGTAGGTCGCGCATAACGCGTTATCGTACACGGGTGTCGCAAGTGGCTCATTCGCGAATAGAAAATAGATTATGCGTCCCGCGATTTTTGACGTCTCTTGCGAATCCTCGAACGAGATGGAAATCCAATGATCCTCGAACCAGATGGACGGAGAGTATTCGAGAGCCGCGTCAAATCCTCGTTGAAAAATATCGAGGAGAGATATTCGTAAAGAGGACTCGAAAGTGCCCCTAGTATTTTCGACTTTGAAGTCCCTGACTCTTTCAACTTGCCGTTCGAAAGTGGATTTACCTCGAGTGTTTTTAGCATGCAATTGTTTGTACACACTAATTGCACGAATTAAAACAACGTTTCTTATGCTCGAATCATTATAAGAGTAATATAATTTATGAATATTTTTGTGAGAATTTTAATAGAGAAAAGATATGAATTTTATGTATCATTTTAATTGTGATTACACATAATACAACAGAAAATAATTCGCAATATGAAAATATATTTTAATTAATAGTTTTTATATAATATAATATTGATAAAATATCGTATTTATATAATAATAAATTATAAATAATTACTGCAAATTGACAAGTTTGTTGAATGCGTAGCTTAAGAAACATTGGATTAGATAAATATTTAATGCCATAATTATACAACGCTCAAAAATATTGTTTCTTTCACTTTGAAATATTATTTCTGATTGATAAAATATAGATCACATATGTCATAAAAAATTGAAAATAAAATGATGCCCATTTTTAGTTCTAATGTAACGATTACATAACGACGGGAAACTTTGAACGAATTTATGAAACCCTATAGAATGTGGTTAATAATGAATATATCTCGAAAATTTTCATAATCGATAATTTTCTCAATGCTATTATTTGCAAGATCTATTTATGTATCGACAACTTGTTCTGGATACATATGGCATACCAGATGTACAACGTAGTATTATTTGCGCGTCGTTGTTGCCCGTTTTTCGTTTAAATTTATTGCTCGTGAAGAAACGTAAGTAAATCACCTCTGCGGTTGGTGTTGGATGCGTTTAAACTTTTTCACTCTCTTTAGCCTTAGTTTATTTTAAAAAATCTTATTTATCTTTATTAAATTTTTGCTAGAAATCGAAACAAATGGCGAAACAATTAATTTTAGATTTCGCTTTTTTTTTATTCTATATTTTTTTCGAAGCTTTCACACGAAATTGCGTTCTTTTGAATTGATGCTTTTACATCAATAAAGATTAATATTTCATTATTCGCGTACATTTGTTTATTATTTTTTTTTTCAGCGATAACTTTGCTTCTAAAATATGATAACGAAAAGTTACGTTTATGAAAAATCTCATTTCCGATTACATATTTCTCGTCGCATACATGCAAACGTATAAGATTCAAATAAAGATGTTTATGTAGCGTGTATGCCAGTGAAAAAAATCCAAATGGTCTTGAATACGATCGTAAAGAAAGTCGTGAAACAATTCTAACGACCGACATGTTCGAACTTTGCTTCTTGCCAGTACGTTCATAAACCATCGGTTGATGCTCGCATATATTACTATATAGTTTGCTAAAACGAAAACGATTAAATAGAATAAATCCGAATTTGCAGTCCATTTAAATTTTATATTGATATACTGCATTAATGATAAAGAAACAATTTCTTTTTTTTTTCATTTATACATTTATATTATGTTGAGGGATATTGGTTACATCGAACTTTACATCAATCAAATACCGTATCTTTTAATAAATAAATCTATGCAAATCTTGATGCGTGAAAAACGTCACGCGAACAATACAATCGCGCGGCAATACAATTCTCGACAGCTGCATATTTATTCGAGCGGCATTTAATATATACAGAGCGTTTAATTAATCTAAGTGAACTAGGAAGCCCGTTGGGGCACTCGGACGATAAAGATGGATGATAAAAGCGTGGCTAAATTTTCTCAATTACGTACGGCGAGCGCGCTCTTTTGAAAGTTCATTGTGATAATCCCGGAAATAACTGTTGGTCAGTCGATTGCAATTAATTCGCGGCAAAAGTAGGAAGCGTAACCGCGAAGCGAGATAAAAACAAAGTTCGTGCTCCGCCTACGGATTCATCGGCCGGATTCACAGTGATATTCGAATGGCAAACGCGAGGGCGGAAAAAGTTTAATTGATATCGCGGCCGCGATATACACGCTTCGTGGGGAAAATAAAATGTAGATATCTAACGCGATAGGATGTAATCAAGGGCGAGTCCCAAGTTCGTGCCGCTGAGCTTCATTCAACTTTAGAAACGGAGCGCAATGCATCTTTAATTAAATCTCCGGTTGGCCACCGTTCTAGATTGAAATATATTCTACGAATTTACCGCTATATATGTATATATATATATATATATATCTCGCTTTCTTCGTGCTGTAAAGAATAGGATTACTTATACTTTTTAGTATCGTGTTTCGTTACGATCGAAATCGAAATTTGATACGAAACTAGTCATATATGTGATAAATCTGTTCGATTTCGTAAGAGAGAGGGGGGAGTAGAGAAAATAATAGAGAGAATAAAGATAATTCGAATTTTTGCGATATGAATTTAAAGTTAGAAGTGCCCGAATTTAAAAATTTATTTTCAAATTTTCTCAATTTAGGAAATAATTACTAAAGTGCCTTTGCTTTAATTTTTGATATTTAAAGTTACTAAATTAGAGAAAGAGACAGAGAGAGAGAGAGAGAGAAAGTTAATAGAATTTTTGATAAAAATGATAAAACTCAGGCATTTTAAGATTAATTTACTTTTTTCGAATAATCAATGAAAATATTAGAATAATATACGTTGAAAAACAATATCTAATTTTATCACGTATAATCGTCAATTGCCGTCGTTTCGTCAAGTCGAAAAACATAATCAAATATATCAAAAGTTGTTTTCTTCATCGAACATTTTCTTGCATAGAAATTGGAAACGTATAAACGCGCGGTTAGTGAAAATTTCGAAGCGAATTTCCGTGTAGGAAGCAACAACTTCATTTTCCTCCTCTTTTCGTTCAATGCGGCTTAGTTGCATATGTGTCTACTTGCTCGTAATAGTTTGTTCTGATACAGCTGCACTGAACTATTACCTCCAATCTCCTCCTTCCTCCCCGTTCTCTCCCCTTGGGCATCTTCAGTTTCCCCGAGTTTATACCATTTCCGCTTTTCATCCTAATGATTCGCGTACGATAATGCCTCTCGTCACGATCGTCCTGCATGTTAAGCGAGTCTTGACTAATGATTAAGACGTGGTATAGGTATGCGAGATAGATTCCAAATTATAGATCACGGATTCGCAAGTCCTTGCGCACAATGACGGGTTGCGTGTCTATGTATATGTGTTATAAATACACTTTGTGAAACTTTCCTTGATTTAAATAATGCCATATAAAAACGTACAAAGAAATTAAATAATTTTTTTTTAAATTCTTGATTTTAATTTATATATTATATTATATATTATAATAATGATTTGAAATATTGATGTTACAAAAATTATATTGTGATTATATAAAATTATGGGATGCGATACTATCGGAAGTTTCGTATATATACTTCTTTTTGAGACATGTCGGGTATCGACAGCGTGGGACGAGAAAAAAGGCGGTGAGGTGAATCAAATTTTGTGTAACCAATCATTCGTCGCGGACTTCCAATAATCCATGGGCAATATATTCGGGCGAGCAGCGAAGCTGTGCGAGATATCCGAGTGGGCAAATATCTGGCCCCATTCCGGATTCGATCGAATTTTAAAAACGACGCTTCGAGGGGTTACACGTATGTATGTATGGATGCGCGTATGTGTGAGGAACAGGCAGGAGGAATACAGCGAATTACAGCTATCCGACCCGAAGCGTACGACACAGCGAGTGCGAGTACAACGGTATGCTGTCTGGTCATCTAAAATTTAAATGTTGTGTGCTCAATGCACTGTAAATATGTCATCGATGGCCTTTTGTAGTCGGGAGTATTCGCCGTCTACGTATGATGCATGAATATTGCAAATGCAAATTTTACGACTTCTTTTTCCATGAAACGTGCATGTATTGTTGATACACGATCTTAATTTTTTAAGCCATTTATTTGCATTCTATTCATGTGTGATTAGGAGTACGAATTTGTTTGCATTTCATTTATGTCTCATTAAGAGAACGAACATACATATGTACGGACAATTGTTAAAGAATATTTAGCATGACAACTTTTCACATACGCACATACATACAGGGATATAAAATTTTGGGGGGGTTTTTTTTTTATATACGTACAGAATATTAATGTACGTTTCTGCACAAATCGAAATAATAATTATTAGAATAATAATACTTCATAACGACGTGAGAGAATATAATAAATGTTCGTACGATAAACAAGTTACTGGCTCGTCAAAGGATATAGTTAATATTTAAATTACCAGCGAGACCTTTCTCGCTTAAAAGTGCCAACTCATAAAATTGAAGATATATTCACTGGTCTCATGTGATGTATCGATTCAAATATATTATTAAGGAAATCGTACTTTTACTTTTCTTTATTAACGCGTTCTCCAGCTGTTATATGAAAGTTGATAATGATCCCACGATTATTACATTTCTGTTATAATAGAAATCTTATTTTTTACACTGTGATTATATAAGAAAACAGATGTTTTCCTCCTCTACTTATATAAATATTGCGAAAGTCGGCAGAATTTTATTTTTACTCGTAACTTATAGAGAACAAATATAGAAGATTTATTATTTATTTATTATTATATATATTTATTAGTATATATTAGTATTTTAATATATAGGATGCTTGTTATTAAGTACATTTTTTGTGTGTGTGGGTGTTTTAAATTGCAGACTCTTTTATGAATTTTTTTTTTCTTAGCAAGGAAATCATTATTTTTATTAATTGTATGTGTGTCTTAATTTTCCAAATATATTAATATATATCTGTGAAACTCTAAGCCTTAATTTAAAATTAACTTGAAATTCAAAGAATATTTTATTATTTATATTTTTCTTTTGTAGCGTAATTTTTTAAGAAGTTTTTTAATCGCCTTGACATTTTTTTAAAGAAATATTGGAATCAAAATTAACAAAAAAAAATTGAAGAGAGAAAAGTCCTTTTTAGTGACAAATCTTCCATTTTTATATACAATATAATACAATATTTTAACATATTTGATATTGGAAATTAAAGATCCTATTATAAAAATCGTTAATCAAACAATCTCTCAGAATAAATCTAATCGCCAATAAATCTATCTCAGATAATGATGACGAGAAAGATTGCATATAGCTTCTTATTGAATTTTCTTCTATATTGATAAATTGCGATATACATTCGCAAAAAAGAGAGAGAGAGAGAGAGAAAGAGAGTTCCGCTTTAAGCATCATTCATACGTATAGCAACTTATAGCATTCGTTACGCACTCCCGTTCGCGGTCACGCTTTCCATTTATCTCTCGTTTGGGGGACGAAGTTTGTCCCACATTCCCGAAGGTTATATTTTACGTTTGCTCTCACCCCTGTAGTTGCGTGTCTTTGGCAATGTCCGAAAAGTTGGGTAACGCAAAGGATTAAATTAGGGACCACACGGGGCGTTTGCAAATGCGGGTGCACTGGCATGTTGAGGGTCTCTCTTTGTCTGCGGTATCGATCACAGAGCGGATAAACGTCGCTCTGTGCGAAGATCGATCGATTTGTTCTTTGGTGTAAATGCGGCTTAACGGAGATTGCTTACGGTTCTGAGCGAACCCCATCCGGTTGCATAGCGACTCAGAGGCAAACATGTGGTTAGACCGGTTGACTCAGACAGGTCGGTTTGGTTCTTACTTGTTCTCTTTCTCTCTGCTGCTCTGCTCTTTGCTACCCACTTCTTCGTCCCTCTTCAATTCTCTCGGTAGCAGTATCGCGCGTGTACCTGCGCCACATCTTTTGGTTTTACTGAGAATTTCTGACATTTTATATAAACTCGAAAGGAGCGGTGATATAAATCTATCCGAGGTTTTCCCGTCTTCTTTGTGAAACAAAAGATGAAGATTATTTTTATTCTAAATAGCATATTTTTTCCTATAATATATAATAAAATAAATTAAATAAAGAAGAAAATTTTTTATTATCATATTTTAAATATTAGTTTTAAAACTAAATAAATGAATGTTTAAGGCAAATAATTATTTGTCATTGAAATTGTTGTACGCGTTATTTTTCTTATAGCAACTGGAGAATTAAATTATATATTTTGGGCGTCGATAAAGCTTTGATAGATTGTAGATGCGTGACCTATACTTATACTTGGTGTTCTGACTGTTAAGTATATCGATTAGCTTCCAAGTCGCGGGTATTAGGTGGTGTTGTCATTCTTTACCTTACTTTATATATCTGGGTTATCGACCACATTGACTATAGAAATATCTTTGCAATCAATGGTTTGAATTAAACACGCGGTAACTTTTCGATTCAATTATGCGTATTTGTCTTTTTTTTTTTAGAGAGGATCGCATCTATTACAATTTTTTTTTTTTTAAATCAGATAATTATAATATTAAATATTTATTTTTTTTTAATAATATGTTAATTCTTAGACGTATTTACACCTAGAAGAATTTTATTGATTTAATTCAGCACTTAGGAAACGCTCATCCGCTTTATAAAGAGTTAATTAGTTTTTATATATGTAAATTTAATCTTTAATTGGCAAAGCTACGTACAATCTTGTCTACGTTTTACACGATACATTCTTTTTTTTTTTTTTTAAATTTGCATGCCGGTTGTACACAGTAATTAGATGTAATCATCATACAAATGAATTTACTGTTTTATATTATCTGCTTATTAATTGATGCCCTGCTATCTTAGTACCGCGAATGTA
This sequence comes from Cataglyphis hispanica, assembly GCF_021464435.1. NCBI lineage: Eukaryota > Metazoa > Arthropoda > Insecta > Hymenoptera > Formicidae > Cataglyphis > Cataglyphis hispanica. Next base: position 2,526,159 of record NC_065974.1, read on the forward strand.
TCGCACAAGGAATCGCGTGCGCGATTGTTGCTACTTATTCAGAATATGATTCGTATCTATGGAATTTTTTTCACGCGATCGAGCTTACCTTCTATGAGAAACTAGTCAATGTACAATATATCTCGGGAAAAATCCTTAATGTTGTAAATACGTATTGAAAAATATTTGAATCGTCGCGGACAGAATATTGAGATAAATTAGAATTTTTTCAAAAAATAAAGTTTGCCAGATAAGAAACTTTCAAGATATTTAATGTAATTCAATTTGTAATTTTATTCAAATATTTTTAAAAAGAAAAAAGACTTTATATTATGACAATTTGAACATGTAAAAGAATTAATATTTTATTCCTAGCGATGTAATAATAATTATTACAATAATTATAATTTGAGAGAAAGAGAAAGAGGAGAAATATTATTTTTCTGTAAATTTTAATTTGGATTGAATTTAATCATAATAATCCAAATATAGCTATATTTTATCAAGAAAAATATCATTGGATCAAAAAATCTTTCTCTTTTCAAACATCGAAATTCGTGCACGTCCTGACTCGTACAAACTCATTTTACGTTTCTTAACATTTTTCCTTTAGTGAAAATTCAATCTCTTTCAGATAAAACACATTTCTTTATAACATGTGCAATAAGCAGCGATAATTGCTCAGAAATATTCAAAAAATAGATATTACGAAGATATTATTAGAGAACATTTTATTTTTATTGTCTATCCAAAAGATATTTAAATAGATAAAAATTTACTTAAAAACAAGTTAAAATATTCATTTATTAGTATTGGCAGGAATATAAGAAATAATGTTATAATCGATTCAGGAATCAAAATTCAGTTTTTTTTTTTTTTTTGCTGAAACCGCGTCGCAATTGTTTATCCTAAATACAAATTTTATGAATCTCCATTCTTTAGAATCGAAAATAATCATAACCGTAAAACATCGTTTGACTGGGTAAAATCCGATAAAAACAATAATCAAGGTAAATGTAAGGAAACAACGCGGTAGGTCGATGACCTTGTTATACGTAGACGAGTAGTCATGATGAATACCTCTTCACGGACCGCGCTCCGCTTTAATGATCATTGTCCGCTTCCCGTTGGGCTGTTACCAATATCCTTATTATCGGTCCAGCGCTTCCCTCTAGGCGTGACATGATACGCGTCCAGAAATTATATCGCTTCGCAATATTATCGCCGCATGCGTGCGCGTTGATTGCACGCCTGCGAACGCCTGTTCGCAGAACTGCGCGATTGAACTTTATAATTAGCAAAGTACAGTAATCAATGATTATTGTCTGTGGTGCGTATCGCGACGCGACATTTTGCACTATTGTTCGATTAAATCTTAGTACTATTGAATATATAAGTAACGTAGTCTAGAATATTAGGGAGAGAGAGAGAAAGAGAAGCAATAACTCTATCGTCAATAGTACTTAAATCGATTGTGGACTGTCACGTTACGTGGCTTAGTAAACTAGATTATACAGATGCTTAGTTTGTGTATTTCGATCCATAACAAAAATGTTATCGCATTCGCCCGCGAGACTATACCACGCGCTTATTCAAGAAACGTATCGATTTCTGTAGTTAAAAAGATTTCGTTTCGCTTGGACGGCGTTCCGCTTATATATATATATATATTGCTCGCGTTGCCGCAATACGTCCAATAATCGAAATCACTAGGTACTAGCTTATCATTTAGCTTCTGGAGTATGCAAATGTTTACATTTATGTATTCCTATCATTTAGAGAGATATTGTATTACGAAGATCTCATTTGTGTCTATTCACATTCTTGTAAATGTTTGTACCTAATGTAAAGAATACGATACATTCATCTAGATAATATTGGCAATTTTAGTTATTAAAAATTTGATTTTTATTTATTGTATATTTTGTTTACTATATGCGCATTTAATTTGATATATTTTCTTTGTATAATTTTATCAAAGTATCGTCGGTTTGTTAATTTGCGATTTATGATTTTTACAGTTTATAAAATATTTATAAAATATTGCATGTGTTTATGAGAAAAAGATAATTATTCGAGATGATCGAGGTAAAGGGGAAGCTATACGATCGAAAAAAAGAACTTGTAGTCGATAGCCTGTTCGTCATTGGTCCATTCGTTCTTAGTAGCTGAAATCCAATTTTCTATCTACTACGAGCGTCTCGGTATCTTCGAATTCAGTCTGCGTTCTCTTTTTTTTTTTTTTTCTTCGATCTTTCTCCTCGGACGGATTCAATTCCAGACCGTTAAACTTTTGTCATTGCAAATCGATGAGCGTTAACCATTTCCGAAGGGCACCATTTAATTCTCGTACAAGCTTTCGAAACAAATCATGATTTAGAATCAACTTTTTTCAGTCAGAAATAAGAACAGAGACATCCTTTGTTTGGAATCAATTAATTAGCACTTTGATATACTTCTTTATTTCTCATATTTTGAATAAAGTTTATTCATAATAGTATATTGAGAAAAGATTTTTAAAATACTTTTTTATATTTTTAAAATATAATTCTATATTAAATATATATATATATATATATATATATATATATATATATATGTATGTATATAAGAAATAAAATTTTAATTCTTATGAGAGACAGTTACTTTCCTTATCTCGCAGGAAGCGGAAAGGTAGCTATGCATCCGTATATGTTATTGATAAGGAATACCGGATAGGCCCGGAATATGGAGACGAGCGCATAACATGCAAGTGCAGCTTACTATCATGATTGACGCCGTAATCAATAACGGCTGCTTTTTCTTTCACAATCAGACAAATTCGTTTTGCATTACGCTTAGATCCTGTTCATTTAAAATTTAAATACATCATTTAGACGCAGAGTACTCTTATAAGGACATATACGAAGATTTCTCCTTTCGATGCGCCATTATCGGCAGCCATACGATAATTAATTGGGTTAATAGAGGCTTTTAATTCTAGAACACGTCGCCGATCGATAGTGCGCCATTATGACGTTAAGTGAAATTTAAAATCCGGGGCAGAGTTTCGCAAATATATATTTTATTTAAAAAATTCATTTATTTGCTGGATTTGACATTACAAAATAGCTTTAAAATTATTATGTATATTTTTTCCGGCGATAGCCTTTTTTAGATTTGAACAAAATATCGACATCATAAAAATATTCCAAAATTTTTGGATTTTTTTTTTTTAAAGAAGTTATTTAATATTTACGTGAGAATGTTTGTGACATATATAATTTCTATATTTTCTTAAATTCCACTATTACAATGTATATAGAGTTTTTAGCAAAAGCCTGTTTTAGAATTGAATAAAATATTGATTAACATTGCAAAAATATTTTAAAATTTTAAAATTTTTATTTAAAAAAGTTATTTAGAGAATGTATGACATATATATATATATATATATCTACTTTCTTATTAAATTCCACTATTATAGTGTATAGCATGGGTTTTCGTTTAGTTAAGATCGTTTATCCCGCTATACGATTTCTAACATTTTTCAAGGCGCAGAGACTTGTCAAGCTTATCAAGGAAGTCACGAAACGTTGGCTTGAGCTAACAGGAAGTTAAGCATGATTGAACGCAGCTCGAGATGAAAGCGCGTTGCAAGATATTTGCAAAAAAAAAAAAGTCTGTGATGCAAACGATCAGTAATGCGATGAATGCACCGGATTAAGGATAATCGCTTAATGAATTTCGTCTGCTCTTTAGAACATTTTTTGACGAAAAAAATTTCCAATTTTGATCAGGGAAATAAAATTTTAAAACGATACCATTTATACATGGAATTTCCACTTGGAGACGGGAGGAATTTAAAATGCAGGGTATTGACTCGGCCGTTGCTCCGACCGACTACATCTTTCGGTATAATGGGCACTCATTTATAATACACTCGCGGATCTCTATTGCCATAATTTATATGGGTTCTTATAATGGATGAAGAAGCGCGCCCGCGCGATCAAGCCCGATTTCGAAGAACAAGGAGAGATCGATCGCGACCTAGTTTGCAGGTTCCGGCTTGCGCGCGTGATCACGTTCGATCCGATCTCTTACAATCTGGTACCGTACATAACGAGATTGCTATTGCCTATCCTTATCCCGATCAACCGCGCACGACGTTGTGTACATAAATGTCATCCCTATTTTTACGCCGCCGCTCTCGACGGCGTTATATCGCAAAGAGTGTGCGTGTGCATGATAGCCGTATAAATTTTTCTCCAGATTTTCCTACACAAACTCGATCGACGACTTCTCGGTCGTTTGGGTAAGGGAACGAGAGGATGCCTCTGTTGTTATCTTGAATTTATCGCTAAATGTTTCAAACTTTTTGAATCCGCGTGTGACCGAGCGGGAAAGTGGAATTGGCACCGAATGGAGCTGGGGCGAGAGAAATGAAATGACGAACGTAGATGGAATGCGAATTCACTCGGTTCTCTGTTCGTGCCACCTTTCCCCGCCCCCTTCCGGAAGTTTAAATTTTACATCGCGCGCTATACATCACTCACTCGCATGCTCTATTGTTCGTTCCAAGATAATGCGGCATTATTATCAGCAGTCCCATTTATTTTTTTTTCTGGCGATAATGAGCACGACGCGATTCAGCTGGCGCATTGTGCGCCGCACTTGAGAACGAAATTATTACTCAGCGCACATGTACATGCGTTATGCAGGTGGAGGGAGGGTACTACATTGTATTGCTTTTACCTCTTCAGGTAAATTATTTTCTGCTGTCAAAAAGATGAAATCTCAAAGCGGTTGGGCGATACACGTAATTTAATATACGCTTATTTATATTACATAAATTATTTGTTTTATTAATATTCCGATGAAACATGTCGTTAAGCAATGTATTACATTGCTTTAGAGAAACGCAAATCAACGTACAAATATTAATAAAGCAATTTGATATTTCAATAATATAAAATACGAAACCGAATTCTCCGATTAATTAAAAGGAGAAAAAGTTAACTACACATCGGTGTGTGTGTGCCAAATTATAATATTTCATTAATATATTACGTTATTAATCTACGTAGAGAGACAGAATATGCGATATCACATTTTCCGATCAATATATTAAACTAAATTAAAGCTTAATTGTGGAATTTGAAATTGTGTTTAATTATAACATCATCTGCATTGGACATTTGTCGTTTATGAAATTATGAACCACGAAGTGTGTTATTCCCCAACGTTTTGCAATTTTAACTGTGATAATGTAGAAGGGGAGGGATCGCATATTAAACTGATCAAACGTTTCATTAAATAATCAGCAAAACATTGGCGACAAATGTGCGTTTATTATCGTGAAAACGCACTCATTGTAATATTATTAAACCCGTAATCCGCGTGACAAAGTCACTGTAAATATGAATAAAAAATGGGGTTATTGCCTTTAGTTTAAATCATTCAACGAACGTTGCGGTTTCGAGCAGAGGTCTGATGATTAAAAAGACATAATAATCACAAATGAAATTTTATGCTCGTCGACTTTGCGTCGAAGCATAATCATAACGTAATAAATAAAAATACTTTATAAAAAAAAAATGCAATGCACGTACGACTTTTACGAGATTTGTGTACGAAGATAACTATTTTCGAGTTCAAACTGGAGCAATCATATATTTGTGTATTTTATTCCGGCTATGTATTTGATTTCATAATTGAGACTTTTTTTTTTATGACGGATACATAAAACTGCGAAATGAGTCATATGTAGAAGTTGGAAAAATTTTTCCAAAAGAGAAAAATGTATAATAATTAAAAATAATTGCCTCTTGGTTCGCACTAGGATACTTATTAGCGAAGTAAAGTGAAATTAATGAGAATAAAAAGGTGAGTTTTTAATTTAAAACTTGATTCACTCTCTAGTCTTATATTCATTTTAGTCGCGAACTCGAGGAGGACATCCGAGGGATAGCAAAGAGTAAAGTTAATCTTCTCTGATTCTACGAAACTTTTATTTTTTTTAATTTTTTTTTTTATTCGGGCTGTTACTCGATTAGATGGCAAAGTTGATACTCGTGAACGTTTGCTTGGCTGGAACGCTGATTTCATATTGCAAACGGTTTCATGTTAACCTTTACCATGTATCATACATTTACTCATGATTGTAATCATCGACGGAGATGAAACACCGCGATGTATTAATAATTACCGGCGACATTTAGTGAACTATGCAATTATGCCGCGCGTTGTCTTATCATTTATAATTTATTATCGCACACGCGAAACAATAAATTAAATACTGACTCTTATATTTTCTTCAAGGAAAGATTTCTTATTTTTCTTCCATTTTTTTTTTTTTTTATCGATGACGCAGGCGTTTAATTGCAATTTTGACTTATGCAATTTTACATTTCTTTAAATGACTTTTAATCAACGTTTTAAGTATCAATTTTTTACATTTGCTTCTGTCAGTTCTTATTTTATCTTGTATTTTATATTGCATTTTCTATATATTTATGACAAAAAACAGTAGTTTTTTTTTATGTAATTATGAATGTGCATTTATTGGTTGATTTTATTTCTCTCTCACAATCTGATGATAATACTATAGCTGCAGTATCTGCTAGAAACTATTATCGTATGATGCGCAGTTGTGGACTAATGACATTTAAAACAATTGGTATTAGATGGTGTAAAAAATTAGCGTTGCGATCACTGATTTAGTAGTTTCTATGCAGTGATTTTTATTCACATTATAAATTATAATCGTTTTATTTTATAAGTTAAGAGTAATTTTCTTGTTAGAAAAAGAGAGAGAGAGAGAGTAGATGTTAATATAATTAATATTATTTTTAATTTTTTAAAATAGTCGACAATAATGTATTACATTTATATATAAAAATAATATAAGTGAATAATTGGACGTTAAATAGTGAGAAAAAGTCGTAAATTAATTAGAAGACAAAGAGAGAGAGAGAGAGAGAGAGATGTGCGCGAGATAACCGAAAAAGATTGTAAAAGACGCGGAATGATGAAACACTAGTGAACCCGTGATTCGAAAAAGTTACGCGCGTGCTTTCGAATTGAGATTCGGATCTTTCCTCGTCGACTTTCGCGGAAGTGAATTATGATTTCTACTAAAGGAGATCTTGATTGGTCTCGGCGCGACGTGACGAATTGCGAGCATCGGGAAGCATCTCTCGAAAAATTGACTTATCGCAACTCTTCTGGCACGTGATCGCCCGACAGGCCATTGTTAATTCGAATCGCCGGGTAAAGCCAGATTGCCTTGTCGTCGACCCGATTTATTTTTGTACGCTCGCACAACGCGCTCCTTTATCGCACGATCTCTCGCCCGTGATCTCGCGACCGGATCTTTTTTCGTCGTTCGTGACGCGATATTTTCATGCTCTACTGCTCTACTCTACGAGTTAGTACGGCGGCGGTTTATTAGCCGAGGACAATATACGACGCTGGCTGGGTGACTTTCAGCTTCCTTTTCATCTTTCTTAGTCTCACAAATGGCACGGCATTCTATGCTCTCGAAAGCAGATTTAAACCCTCCTTTCTCCGAGATTCCGAGAGGCGCGCATGTTTCTAGAACGTGCTCGTATCGACAATCGACAGGCCGATTCTATAGAATCTATCGAAGCACCGAGAACCAAGGAATTTTAAAGAGGGTAAAGAGTTTGTCATCGCGTCTAATGACCGTTATTAGCTGTAATATTATTGGAGCTTTGATTTTGCGCGAAGAAAAGTTTTTTTATAAATTTTAATTTTAACAGAGTACATAGATAATGTATTTTCTCCGTTTGGTTTCCAATCGACTTTAAAACGTATATAGGGTGTAAAAAATTTATAAACTAAGATATTTGAACTATTATTAGATTTATATTAATTAATTATTTTTTTTGAAAAATATCATTTTTATTAATTTTGCAGTATTAAAAACATTCTGGGATATTTTTTTATTTTTTAAGATTATACATGCGCGTAATATAAACTGCGCACATATACATTAAATCTAAGAATCAAAAAATAGATTAGTATGTCATATAATTTGAATTTAATTATATTTTTATTACATTGTTATGGAAATCTTTAAAATCTTTATTATAGAAAAGACAATAATAGAAATACGTCATTAAAGCAGAGTTACTCACAGAATACTACGTAAAGTAAAAGTTATATAAGGGACCTTGCGGAAGAGGATAAGATCGCGTGAAGTCTTACATATGATATTCGCGCATTCGACATTCCTTGAAACTCGCTACGCACAATCGCTGCATCAGTGAGCATCTCATTAATCGAGAAGCGTAAGACGATATATTGCTTTACGAGAAAATTATACAGGATTGATTGTCAGTGACAGGAAAGTTTTAAGACGGCGGAAGTCATTAAATCCGAAACGCATCCTTCTTACTCTACTCCCTTTTTCTCGCTTCTACTCTCTCGCCATCGCTGTCTCTTGTCCACTTAAATCCGCTATCGTAAAACTGACACGGATAATTACAAGTTCCGGGCGTAGTTAGCGCGTAAATGGGACCGGGCGCCGGTTACCGGATAGTTGCAAACTTTCGCTCGCGTAACACATTCCGGGCGAAATAGTGTTCTTGCGCAAAAATGCAGTTTGCAGGTTCTTTTTTTTTCCTTTTTTTCGTTTGTGTCGATGCCGAGTTGCGCGGATTCCGAGTCACCGTGGGGTAGGAAGAGCTTTCTCAGTCACACATTCGGCTGTTCGCGATCGAGAAAGTTCGCTTAGGTCGTTTCCCGTCCGTTTCACGATCTGCCAAATGGAAACGTACGTAGATTGGCTCTTTGTGGCGACGCCGCTTGCTGCAGTTACCGCTGTTTTCGCAGCCATTTCTCGTTGCCTACTTTTTGCACTCGTTTTATTGAGCTATATGTCCCACCGACGCTCCGTTTTTCATTTTCCATGGAAAATATTACCTTGGAACTACCTGGAAACGTGTCCTCCCTTTTAATTCTCTTCCTTTTGTTTCTCCCAAACTACCATTATTACTATTGCCGGCTCGGTACCACGCTTATCTCCGTTTACGACGATGATAATCAACCGTCTCGCTGGGCCCCGTCTCTTTAATTTTAATGACGTCGTATAAAACACTTTTGTTCTCGGCAATGTCCTCGTGCATGTTCGCTTGAGCGAGTAGCAGCAATTTACAGATCTTTGTCGTAACATTAGTTCTTTTTTTTTTGTGCTGATGCTAGAATTTTTCTTCTCAATTTTTCTTCTTACACTTGTAAAATTTTAATAAGATTTTAAAGTGAATCGATTGAATCATGCAAAAAATTTACATGTAAAATCGCTAAGAGAAATTGTCGTCAGTCGTCGAATGTTTGATCTCGTGATCGAAGTATGCGATCGATCAACTTGTCGAGTTCACGGAACGATCTATGAAGTCGACGATAATAAATAGCCGCAGAATTTCGACGACGGTCGCGCGCGTTTTATAGATCGAGACGAATTTATGTCGCTTATACGAGCCGCGTCGGTGAATTTTCGAATCGACTTTACGACTTCGTCGAAACGGTAGCGCGATGGATCGGCCGATGAAGCGATCGCCCACTACGTATCGCTGGTTTAGGCGAGATCAATTTTTTTTCATACTGCCGGCCGCGGTTGCGGTCGCTGTCGATAAATTTTAATCGAGTCCGCGTTATAAAGTTGGCGCAGTAGGGCCATCGAATCGATACGTATTTTCGCGAACTGAGCGAGTTTTAGCGGGGGCACAAATATTTAATTAAATCAATTTAAAAACACGGAGTATATACATTTTTAAACTAACTCCATAACTCACGCAAAATGAAAGCAAACTATTAATTTTCATGCATCGCAAAAAAAAGTGGATGAAATGTTCTTTAAAATTACTTATGTTTTTTTTTTTTTATTGTGAAATTAAATCGCTCGTTATTTGGCGGCAGAGCTTTTAAGAAAAATAATTCCGCATGCGAAAGAAGAAGCCTTTCGATTTTGTTTTCAGGGAAATGATCGAAACCAATTTTCATTCGACGAATTCTATTAAAAGAAATTGAAAATAAATCAGGGCAGTGCGATCTGAATTGTTTAAACCACCTTGACCGGTCTCTCTCATGAATAATGATTTTTTTTTTTTTTTGGATAATCAAGCGATGGCAATCGTCGTTTTATAATACAATATACATATGTTTGATAATGGATGTAACACACGTAGCTATTCTCGTCTGTATAAATGATGCGTCTGTTGTGCATACCTGTTTGCTTGTATGCGCATATATATACGTATGTGTGCGTGGACGACGATCCAAGTAGACGAGAGACAATGGCATTGTGCGTATATATCACCTAGGTATAGCTGTCCTCAGGGTAAATAATTGCACGACGGTGAACGGCTATTGTCTAGGCTATCGGCATGTTGCCGCAGAAGTAGGACAGATATAGACTCGCTTGTTGTTGCACGTAGTCTGCCGTTTGATCGACAGCGAAGTCACGTCGCGCGGAGCCGATAGAGTCGCCTGGAAAACCCGCCCTCGATTTCCTACTTCGGAGGCGTTCTAATGAAAATGGGTTTAAAATGCGGTAAACGATGCGCTCGACCCAACCACGTCGGTCGGGCTTTACCGAGGGCGACACGCTCGTCACTCGAAAGAATCGACGAGAGAGGAAACGCGGAAGTAAACGCTGGAAAGGGGGAGAGGGAGGGGGGAGTGAAAAGAGGGACAAAGAGGAGGGCTCCGTTACGAATTCACAATAGCGCGCGATTCTCCTCCCTCTCTTCTCTTTCTCCTTCTGCTCCTGTCATCCTCTTCTCTCTTCGTCTGCGAAACGCCCCGCATCGCCGCGCCGGCTCTCTTTCTTTCTCGCATGACTTTTTATTTCTCTTTTCCTACTCTTTTTCTCTCCCGCACTTTCATCCTCCATTTACGTCCCACTGAACCACCCCTCTGCTCGTTCGCCAACCACTCCAGTCGCGCCTACCGCATCACCATTAATGGTTTCCGCTTCCGCTGTCTCAATCTCGGATTTTCTTTGCTTTTCGTAGTGTTCGCTCTTTTCCTTGCCGGTCTTCTTTTTAGGCTTCCTCCGTCTGAGGAGAGCTTGTATCTCCGCCCTTCTCACCGAGCGGAATTCTTCGTATCATAGTAGATCTAACGAGTTTCCTGAACGAGAAGTGCTGCCCGCGCACAAGAGGTATTTCCGGATTAATAATAACGCGGATCGCTTAGTTTCGTCGCGATCGCGAGGACGATTATCGCGCTAGCGATAATGACTATATTTGCAATCTGCAGAGATACGACTTTGGCCAAAATCTTTCGTCATCATTGTTTGCTATAACTGGAAAAACATGACACAAAATAAATAACTTTCGGCGTGGCGCGAGGTGGTCTTTTTCACGACATCTAGTGTCCGTAAATTACCGGCGACGGCGTCGCCCGGCGTTTTAATTAACCCCGACGATTCTTTATGTTGGGAAAAACTGGGATGGATCTGGATTCATTATCGACGCGAGATGAACGCTGGAAAAATCTGATCTAGTTTCGCGAGCTCAAAAACTCGAACATCCACCGTGACAGGCAGGCTCGTTAGATTCGATCTGCTGTCACCCAAAAATATCCAGATATCGTATTTTGAATTCAACGAATATGAATATACATATGATATCGAACTTTTGACCGATGCACGGCAATCTTTAAAAATATTTTAGTTAAAAATATTGTTAATTAACGCTTCGCGGTCGGATGGCGGATTAAATTCGCGAGATCCCTTTCAACGCTCAACATGCTCCGACCGCAAATAAAGTTAAAATATTATAATTAATTAATATAAATTTATAATTAAATAATTTTTAAATGTCAGATATAGTACCGCAATAATACATCGTAAAAAAATCATCATGTGTATACGTATACACTTTACGTTTTAATTTCTAGCAAGTTTCTTGACTGCATGATGAATATATTATGTAGTGTGCAAATATTTGACTCGGCGCCGTTTACATAAATCTCAACGCCTACAAATACTGATAACATAGCTGGGACAAATTTACAATGACAATTCCCCATGGTCTGGGTTCGACGGTAACCATTGTGGCTAGTCATTAACATTCAAGGCGCGTGGTTTCTAATTCCGGGGCCGAGCCAAATCAAATCAGCCCCTCGCACCCTTCTCTCCTTTTCCTCCCTCTCTTTTCGAACACTTTCTATGTGCGAGGGACGTTACGCGGATAAGTGCTAAAACCAACTTTTGTTTCGACGAGGAGGGATAGGAAGAGAATGAAGAAGAGGGGGAGAGCTAGTTTTATGGCGTATGCGAGAGAGGAAGATAGCCGAGGGACGAAATATAACGGAACAGCTCGAGAAACGGAAGTAACGCGGCTGCTATATACCTCTATCCTTATTCCGTTTATATGTGTGTGTGTGTGTGTGTGTGTATGATGCGTATTTTCTCCCGCTCGCTCGCTCGCTCGCTCACAGGGGCTGCATTTTCTCGAAGGCTCGCGTTATCCGCACGAGTGTGCGCGCTCGCTACAGTTACTCGGATGATAAAGTGCTCCCGGATACCGGATCTTGGCGTATACGATATCCTCCTCAATATCGGAGAGGAGGACGTTTTTTAGGCAACGCCGCGACAATTTTTGCCAGTAAAATTGCACCGCGTAAATGACGTTTTCATTTTGATTGAACCTCGCCGCGCACACACAACCCCGTGTGCGTTGATTGCCTTTTTCGTTTTATTTCGCTGCTTGCTTATTTGTTTTTATTAATCAATCGCAAACAAATATATAAGGTAATTTTACAGATAGGTTATAGATTATTAAGAAAGAAAATAAAAATAATAAATCTGTAATATTTTCCAGTCTCTGTTGTTTTTTAAATCATAAAGTTTTATCTTAATATGTGAATGTAAATAGAGCTGTTGGAAAAAAAAAAGCTGATATAATGGAGAGCGTAGATACGACAAAGTTTGATGATAAATAAAAAATGTCGATAAATAAAAATGACAACACATCGTGATTAAAATTTTTATCAGCAGCAGGATCGATTTGTGAAACACAGTAATTATACGTTCCGCGCATTTTTATCTAAATCCTATATTCATCCGATAGTTGTTTGCCATCAGCGCACCATTTTCCATCATGCTTATTTTTTAAATAGCGAGCTGTAACGTGCGCTCTGCACGTAACGGCGCACTATATTCAGTTTTACATTGTGTTTGTCGTACTCGTTGTTTCTTTGTGTATACATTTCTCCCGTAGATTCGTATTTTATGCATTTCGCTCGCATCGCGTTCATTGTTTTCAGATACACCTGCAACCGAAAGATATAGTGTATAAATGGCTCGTTAGTTCGTAATATATATCTATAAATTTCTCTTATATCTCATGCGTTGTATGCGAGAATTTTTACGCATAGATTCGGATTTTGCGATACAAATTACAAAATAGGACAAGTGTCTAGAAAGAAAAATTCACAAAACTACTAACTATTCCGACCAGTCATTTTTTTTTTGCCAGATAAAAGCACACAATAAAAAATGTCACGCGCACGTTCAAACGTTTTTTAGTAGAGATGAGTTGATAGTTAGGATTAAAATTTCAAAATCTCGAAGATGAAATCGGAACATTCGAGGCTTCTTTGTGTATGCGTGCTTTTATCTGTGCACTTTTTCCTACGGGCGTGCATGTATGCGTAAAAAGAAGCGTAGTGTAAATGACAGGTGAGGAATGCATCTCGGATGCAATTGTGATAGCGAGGTCGCGTGTTTTCCGAAAGGATTCCTATTCAGTCTTCCTTTATATGTCATCTCTACCCTTTCTGTGCGCCTGGGCGTCTTCCCTTTTTGGTTCTTTCCTTGCGGTACATCGCTGAAATTTATGGACTATTCGCAGGGAGTGCGAGAAGACGGGGGGGGGAGGGGGAGGGGGGATGGGTTGGCTCGATAAATCGCTGCTCGTAAAACGTCTTCCCGACTGTCGCGGGAGGGATGAGTAGCGGAGAGAAAAGCGAAGGGAGGGTGTGATCTACGTCCGATGGCGGAATTTTTGTCGGATGCAGACTGCTCCTGCCTGTTGTGAATGGTTATAGCGTGCCCTCCTTTTCCGAGAGGGAAAACGGCTGCAGGACGCCTTGGACCGTGAAAAGAAATCGCGACCAATTCTTTAACGGGAGAATGACGTAGCGTGCGTGCCTTTTACGAAAACGGCGTGCATGAGATTCTCGCTGAAATTCAAACTGCTCTTTGAGAGTAAAAGTGTGTGTGTGTGTGTGTGTAAAGAGAGAGAGAGAGAGAGAGAGAGAGAGAGAGAGAGAGAGAGAGAGAGACTATTTTCGCATCTTGATGAGAGGTTAACGAGCTGCAGCGATAATCACATTGGCGACACTTATACCACACCTGCTATCGTGTAATTAGATTCTCGGCGTTCCTTATTAAGCAAGGTACAATGAGATAACTTACCATCCCTAATTTGAAAACAGTTTTGTATTTTCCCTATTTATTATCTCACCTAGCTAAGCTTTTCTAATCTCGGTTCGTATTATTTAAAAAATATTTTTTTACTTTATTTTAACAAACTAAATATTATAAAATTTATGAATGCGAAAAAAGGATTAGAGATTCTGTTTTCTTTTTTTGGCATCTTTTAATGTTGTTTACCTTATGTAGCAGCATGTGTTTCCTAACTTATAGACTGTGTAACTTGGAAAAAAAAAATGCAAATTACATTGCATCGCGTCGCACGTGTTCGCAAAACACGATCGCCGTTGCCATTACGATGGAAAAGTATGTAGGTCGAATTGAAGTTTGGAGAAAAAAGCGTTTAATAAGACGATAATTAGAAGCGCGCGTTTACGTAAATAGTATCTCTTATATGGTTCTACGATTCACCGCAATAAGACTTATCGAGGACAAATTAAATAAATTATCTCACTTGACGTTAAATAATCGAGCCGCTCTTCATCGATATTCCGCGAGAATTTTTTGAAGAACGTATTTTTTGCAAAGCATCAATTTACACACATGTATAACAGCTCTGAAAATCTCTCGCGAACGGTTTCGTCTTTAGAGCGGTCGATTCAATCGCCGCAGTGGTCAGGAGGGAGGGTGGCGGGGAGGGAGGGGACAGGGGCTATCATTATTTACGGAAATATATTCGGCGTTAACCTGTCGGCGAGAATATTGCAAGGGTGGTGAGAAATTTGCCACTGCACGCAGGGCAGGGACATGGAACTTTATGCGCTGCAGCGTGAGCATAAATTCAAGTTTGCAGCGAGCCCTTCGTCCCCTGCTCGTATTAGGTACCTGCCAAGCGGGATATCTATGTGCTAGCATCACCCGCGTACATATGTACTCGTTCCTTAGCTGTTCTCTTTTCGATAACATCGATTCCGGCACCGGCGCCGGCCTCTCTCTCTCTCCACCTATCTCTCTCGTCATGATATTCGATTGTCCCATCTAAGATCGCTCGACACGTTCTTTTCGATTTTACATCCGCATCCTCTGCTATTATTATCCCCTAATAATAGCATTTTTCGCGAATTTTGTCAATAGCTAGTCAATCGAATGTATATGTGGCTGAAATCTGACTATATTTAAATTATGTTATTTAATGTTTATTATTTTCTCTTTAATTTTGTAAATAAATTTCAACAATTTTTCTTATATCGCAAATTTATAATCACAATAAGTTCTTGCGCCTCTCAATCTTTTTCTGGATTAGGGACAATACATTCAAGTTTTTCGAATACTATCTTTAATTTTTTTTCAGCGATAACAGTTTTTCTCATTGACAGAAATAAATCGAGTAGTCCATGACATCGTAATCTTATTTATCCGCAGCAATCGATCGATTTGTCTCTCTGTTTTTTATTTGTCATCTAAATCGTTAATGTTCCGATTAAAAGCCCATTGTTCGTAAATATATTTATCTGCTATACGCCTGCCAGTATACATCGATGTCCACGTCTGCACGGTAACATTGATTTGTTTAGCGCTGCCAGTGTTAATTAAATGCGATACCGTAATAGCCAGACAATGCCGTACCGCTATCGGAAAATATCGAACGCGTACCCACTCACTCTTCATTAATTTCGTTGATTACTCTCTTCGAAACTCATCGTCAGTTATAATGCGAACTTATCGATGCGATGGTTATTGACTGACCTGTGCGGTGACGTCTTTGCCTGAAAATGCTTCGCAACTTACGCTTGCAAGGGCACTTCAATATCCACGCTGCCCATCATGGGTTATGATGTCAGAAGCGAGGAAATTGCGAGGAAATACACGCGAGTAACTCTTGTAACTTACGTCCACACAAAATGGCTTTCACTTGGAAACGTTGGATGATTAAATGTGATGACTGCACCCGTCAAAATGCTTCAAGCTCTAGATGCCGTATGGTAAATTACATTTCGCGTTTCTGACGTATTCCCAGAAAGCTGACGCAAGTATATCGGGACTTTTCAATTTTTTTTTATTACGGCATTTTCCACACGAGACTTAATATTAGCCGAAATTCTATAATATTATATAGTTAGGAAAAGAGGAGGACGGCTATTCTATTGCCGGCTTAATTCAAAGTACATCCCTTGGAATTCGTGGACTTTGCGTTCATTTAGCCCGATTTACGTTCCTAAACTATTACAAACTCTAACATTAAGTTTTGCAGAGACCGACCCATATTCGGAGTTCTCGTTACGCGATAGTTAGCATCAGCGATTTTGTTTCTCTTAGCTTTCACAGATTTTTCTCGAGTGTTTTGTAAACGAGTTACTATTTTACTTTTCTTTCTGTATTAAATTTATATTTGTTTTTTCTTCAGTTTCACTTAAGAATTTATAGATGGATAAATAATTTTTGGATATTATATATTTGAAAAAGATAGAATTGAAAATGCGATGATTTTAAATTTAATTTCTAAACATCTGTTAGCCTGGATCTTCGTATAATGTCACAAATAGATTCATGTTAGCTGTGATAATTCCAGAGTCGATAGTCGATAAATTATCGGTGATTCAAACAGGCACTCAAGTAATTGACGAAATGCCGAGTAGACACGACAAATACGCGCGCATTGATCGACTTCTGGTAGCTCTGATCAATGTGATTCAAATCATTCGATGTGGTTGATGTTTGGTCGCACCTGTGGCAAGCAGAGACAATGTCTCTATCTTCCGTTGATGCACGATTGTGTACTATCTACATAATGTACATACTCTGCTCGAGATAACAGAAACACTGACTGATACGATTTGCATTTTTTAAACAATGGATCTTTAGTTTAGCGAAAATATTATTTCTGACTTTTAAATTATTTTAAATAGTTAGACTTTTATAGCTTTTAAATACTTGCATAATCACAGAGATCTTTATATTTTTGGACTTTGAGAACTCTGCACTTTTTTTAAAATTTTTAAAATTTTGATTTTTAGTTTTTTTAGTATAATTAAATTTTTTATGGAGTTGTTCATTTGACGCATCGCGAAACGATACATAAAAAATAGAAATACATCATCGTAATCGTATTGCACTGCTAGAATTTTATAATCGCTCGGGGTTGCCAGCAAGTAACACTCGACAGACATAAACTCACGGCTTAGAAAACTTTCTAAAGCTGGTCCTTTTGACAGTTCGCTAAAGCGCGATTCGCTGAGGAACGCGAACTTGCGTGTCGTTCGTTCGTGCATACGCGATTGTAAGCGCATAAACCACGCAGCGAACGTTTTGTCGTAGCTACCAGTCGGCTAATCTCACTCAGTTTACTGTTATTATTATTATTATCACCGCTAGCCATTAATTTAATTCTTATTAATCCTTTTTTACCTGTTAACACCTCCAATATTATAATATTAGAGATAATTTGTATATTTATAACAGATGCTGATTAATCTCTTATCTTATTATCAATCGAGATTTTAAGTATTCCTCTTCTACTTGTCGGATAATAGCTTACACAAAAAACTTTTATAACAGAGTAGAATCGTTTTTATTTAGCATGTGTCTTAATTATAATTTACTTAATTTTACTATGACGCCACTTAAATGTAAACTGTGATGGAATGTGTTTCATCGATACGGGCGCAATGGTTGCTGGCATAGTGATTATATAAGTTATTCGAACCATTACGTGACAAACCACGTAACTGCGCGCGGTTAAGCGTGCGTTAATAGCGCGGATACTCGAGACGACCCGTTGCACAGCGCATCGAATGTCGGAGCGACGGTGAACCGCGCGATTACCTGATGGATAGCCGTGTCAAAACAGTCATCGTGCGGTTTAGGCAGTCACGTGTGTCCCGTCCGCTGACACCTGTCGCAGACTACACGCAGTTTGCGTTAACACGAATAATGGGATCAATATAGAACGGGAAGTCACGGGGACGTCTCCAAAACCGTCCGATGACTGAACTTGGATTAACACATTCTTATGCATAATAATTAATAATTTATTTTTGTTATTAAATTTCAGAATCTTTAATATTAGCGAAAAGGAAGAACTTAAAATCACTTATATGTATATTGAGGAGTATCATCCGTCAGAAATAAAGATTATGTAGACAGACAGGTAAAAGTGATTTGGCAATTGATATAATAATTTTAGAATTAGTTCGGGCATATATTTTATTTAAAATCTAAGATTTGTGTGTGATATTTCGTAAATTAATTAAAATTTAATTGATTTTTTTAATAGAATTTTAATAAAAATTATTTACATTCCTTTTACATTA
Source organism: Cataglyphis hispanica (assembly GCF_021464435.1). Taxonomy (NCBI): domain Eukaryota; kingdom Metazoa; phylum Arthropoda; class Insecta; order Hymenoptera; family Formicidae; genus Cataglyphis; species Cataglyphis hispanica. The sequence goes on from NC_065974.1 coordinate 2,544,837, forward strand.
AATATTTCTTACGTTTTTAATTTTATAGAAATGTAAAATTAATCGTACATTGGTAGTTTTGTAATTTTTATGATACTTTGAGAGAGAGAGAACGTCATATTTTCGCATATTATGTTCGTATTTATATAGAGTAAATATATTTAGATTATCATTCGAAAGAGAGTGAAACTTAAATTCTCATACCATTCTTTGTATCCTGAGGAGAATTATCACGAGTCCGATAAAGTTTTTCCGAATTCTGCGATTTCAATTTTACGAGCATCACTGCCTCGTTCGATCCATCTCTATTGACCGGCGATAAACATTTTACGAGAAATGGAAGATTGCGTCCTGTCGCAAATCGCGTTCTACCTACTGTTTTCATCTCTTCATGTTACGAGATTCTTCCATTCCACTATTGCAAAAGGCAAGAGAGATAACATTTTCCATTTCTATTTACTATTGATCGTAAATACGACAAATCTAATGGCGTTCATTAATTTAATGAATGCGACGATCGATAAAGATGAAAGATTGAAACTTTAAATATCGAAAATGCAAATATTACTGAATAATTAAATATCGTTAGAGAGTATGTCGCGAAATATATATAGAATATATTTATAACGAATGAATGATAGATGCGGAATATTACATTAAAATATTAACATCACGACAGAAATACATTTTTATGTGATTTTGTCATATAATTAAATATATGGTACATTGACTATGTAATTCGATATAAGAAAATATACGCCATTAATGGTCACAACGGATCGACAACTTTAGCTTGTGCGAAATAATATTACAATATTAATAACATACATAGAAAGAAGAGAGGTTTCGCGATTGTAGAAATTAAAATTGTGATGTAGCTAAACCTTATATGCAGATCGCGCTAAAAGTTTCAAGAAAATATTTTATTCCCTTTTTATTGACGCAAGTAGCGTGTTTGTCAAATGTCAGTTCTCTCGTTGTTCGCATATCACGGATCTCGGGGCATCTCTAGCTAGAGGGCTGCGGAAAATAATAAAACACAAAGCTGGACAAAACAGTTGTGCGGTTTCCGCGGCCTGGCTTCGGATCCTGCTTCCAACGGCTTTGAGACGACCTGTTTCAAACCCGTCGACAGGTCCTTTCTCTCTCTCTCTCTTCTCTCTTGGCGCCTGGAAACGGCCAACATGCCGAGGAAACTGCACAGGGGACTCTTATCGGGGGCGTTACCGAATTATCACGTCGGCAACGAGTTAACGCTTCGACTTCTCGACTCTCGAGGAGTTTGCAAGTCCCACGAGGATCAATACTACTCCGCGGTCGTTATTAAATCGCCGACGTTACGAGCCGCCATCGCGAGGCAAGGTGCAACGCACTCATCCTCCAACTATACGTACGTGTACACACGTACAAAACGTTTCGCGTGTATACACCGCGTATGTCGAGAGACGAAATACGAGCATTCGAAATTGAACACGATGTATGTATATATCATTTCGATGAGTACGATACGCACGGTACGCTTTCGGTAAGCCAGATTGAAGCCATCTTTCCGTGCATTCCCCGATCGTTCGTGCTCGGAGGAGCAGGACTCTCATTAAGACGACTTGGCGGAATGCACACGCGAGACGTCAGATCTACAAAAAGGAAAGAGAACGTTGAAGTTGAACCGACTTGCGAAGTCGGAAGAGATCGTTAAGAGTGTATTGACACCGCGGCCGAGTACGCTTATCGCATTTTATCCGTAATGAGGGACTATTGCAAAAGCGACGAGCATAAATGAGTTTTCTACTACATTGAAAAAATTATTTATATGAATTGTGGATATAATATAGCGAGAAATTACAATAATGCCATTGCATCGATAATTAAAGTAATAGATATATTATTAAAAAAAAGATAGGAGCATGAAAAAATTCCTATATACATATATATATAATATTAAAGAGATAATTATATGTGCAATAATTGATTTCTTTGAAAAAATAATTTAAATCAAAATAATTAAATATCAAATAAAATCAAATAAAAAAATCAAAATAATTTACAAAGTAATAGTTTATATTGTTACTTTGTATGCTATTTCAACTTTTACTAATATTAAATCGCAGTCCACGAGTATTATTATTACTGATAGGGAGCTACAAATCAAGTGAAAAGAGACTGCGGAGAAATCAAACGTTCAAACTGTCTTCGGCTCGTCGGCGGTCGGTATCAAGGGCATTCTTCGCGGTCGGAACAGTAGAACTGCTTTCAATGAAAGAGCTTGGTACGAAAAGGAGATTTCAGGACCGCATGAGATTGCTCGTTTGGTTCGTGAAAATCCAATACACGCATTTCCTGAAGGAAACTTTCAACTATTCTTCAAGTTATGCTCTTTACTTCAAAACATCGCTTCGTAAAACATTTCGCGGACTAAAAAATGTTGTTATTGCTCTTCACGATTCAGGTAGGCATTCAAATTCGTTTGCAAAGGGAAAAGAGGCGACAAGTGGATATCGATCTCTCACGCCTTAGTTTTTTTTACAAGTTGAGATAAGTGTTTGTTGAATGCAACCATCGAAGAAGTTTCAAGAAAACCGTGATATTGCGTGTTACAAATGCATTAAAATTTTATTTTTGTGATATTATTCATGAGTTTTATTAAATTCATATATTGAAATGTCATAAAAATTGCATTTAATCTCGTAAAAAAATATAATACTTTGGATTGAATAACGAAATTGTAGAAGAATTGAATATTAAACTGTAGAAAAATTGAATATTAAATAAACGAATTTTTTTCCCGCGTATAGTTCATATATATATATATATATATATATATATATATATCTACATATTAAATACAAAAAAATGCAGTAATATAAAATTGGAATATTTTGCGATAGAAGCGTAATGTAAAAATGTAAAAATAGAAGTGTAAAAAAATGGCATATAATATAATATGCGATACGAAGAGTGATCTGGTTGGCGCGCAGCGCGGCATTCGCTTTGCGTCCGGTATTTTCACACCGCGCTCTTGAATCCTTTTATAAATATTGAATGCTCTGCGTATCGAAGAGAGCGATGTTATCGCTGACATAAAATGCTCGCAACTCGACGATCGTGAACCGCGACTCGTAAAAATTCGTTTTACGTATTCGAAAATGAAATATTCAAGTTCATTTTTAGTCGCGAGTTAAGCGTTAGATATAGCTTTGTCGATGCCCGGAGGTGAGAAAAGTTTTATCCGATAACGTACCACTAAGATAATGTTGGTTTTAATAGTAGAATTTTCAAGCGCGGATTGTGTAATGTTCTCATTGTCGTCGTAAGTAAAAATCAGGCGTCGAGTACACGAGCACTCTAACAATTTTCAACGTTAATTTTATATGTCCGAGTGGGGACGGATTTCAAAGTGTGACGGAGGGTGCTTGTTAATGGGCAGAGGAAAAGAATTTTCGCGCTGAAAGCGCTCGCAAAATTGCATTTACGCAATCAGATTTTGGCTCTGTAACCCGATTAACCCAGCTAAATGCGCTAGCGTGCTCCGTGGAGGATATCGTGCTTGAATTTGCTGCTGATCGGCTGACGCTCTCATCTGGAATAATCGTCTATATTGTTTACATCATAATTACTCATTGAATGGCACAAAGTATCATTTTATAAGCGCATGCGCTTTAATTATTTCCGCTGTTGCAGTATCATCTTTCTTGTACAATTTCATTTCTTTAAATGAGTGAATTGTACTCGACAATATTATACATATATATATAATATATATATATATATATATATATATATATATATATATATATATAAATGTGGAACAAGATATTAATTATACGAGTATAAATTTATATAGTATTCGCACATTAATCGCTTTCAATGTTAATGAAAGGATCTCTTGATATGAAGTTTATGCACGTTATTCTTTGAACGAATTATCAAAGATATATATACATGCGCTTTTATCTGTTGCTTGTATCGCATCATGACGAAGCTTCGTGACTGTGACAAATTGCCTTATTCACAAACGTCGGTCTTGGCTTGCTCCGTCTAAGTCCCGAATCGATTCGCAAAGTTGACGAAGCTCATCATAGAGTCATTCGTTTGGTTACCGGTCCGCAAATTGAGTGGTTTATTTCTGACTGGCTAACCGGTCTCTATTCGAAGAATGCCTATGGAACAATGATTTAAATGTCCATCGTTTGTCAAGTTGAAAGAAGAAATTTTCTTCCCTCCTCCTCTCTCTCTCTCTCTCTCTCTCTCTCTCTCTCTTTCGACATGTTGGCGAACAGCGGAGAATTTCGTTATTGCTGCGGGAACTTTTAACTAAAAAAAGTTGAGCATGAGTTCATTTTTGGTTTTTACTTTTTGCAACTTTGTGTATAATATCTCGTCTAGAAAGCTCCGCTACATTATTTCGAAAACAGATTTTTCGTTAAAAATAAGAAAATGATATTCTCGTTAATTAGGGAATGTTTCAATCGCATTTATATTTAAAGAAATTAATTCTGAATTGAAAAACACTTTGGAAAATTCTTTTATAGGGCGATGAACAATTATCGAGTTTTTTCGTTTTTTATATATTACAAAAGCGCTTTTATACATACAACTATAAATACGTTTATGAATCATTAATTAAGATTGGTTATTAGTCGTGTGAATGATGGCGATATTTCTTCGAAGCAATAAAATATTGACAATTTATATCGCATGTTGAAAAAAAAAAAATAATTTAATCGTACACTTGAATAGCATAAATAACAATGTTTTTCTGTAGATATATACGGAGCAATCTTTCAAAAAGTTAACGCGAAAATAATCCATGAATGAATGTTTGCGTTGCCTCGTGTCGACTCGCATTCGAAATCGAGGCAGTCGTACAGAATCTGCGCGACACTCTTTCAGATATTTGACTCGAATTCGAAACACGTAGGAGGCACGTCGCCAGCGAACCTTGACAGCGAGCGTGGATGGAAGATCCTACGGGAACGATGTGACGTTTATCCGTGTGCACCGTGGAAACACGGTAAATTATGTCGATCGGATGTATTCCGCCCGATCCCACCTATCGATACCGATGCCGAACTGACAACGAAAACGCGTATCCGTGTCTTGCAAAGGTGGAGGAATTGCTGCTTCATTCCTTGCGCTTCTCGCTCCTCGCGTCGAAGTCGAGACAGATTGTCTGCTCTCGACAGGGCATCGCGTGCATGGAAATTTCGTATCCGTAGATTTGAGCTTGGTTTATCTCGAAAATCCCGGATTTTAGCGTACGAAAGCATAGGTACATTGCACGCAATAAGAGTTGAATGTACCATTTTACATAATTTTTTGCTTTTGTTTTGTAATTTAATGAATAATTTAAGGAAAGAGCAGAAATCATAATTGAACGAGAATAAGATTTTATCAAATATTTTTTTTTTTTTTAATATTAATTTTGCTGGTTTTTAATTTTTGACATTAAAAATATCTTCGCAATTGGATAGATTTTTTTCAAATTTATGATATGCAGAAAAATTTATGGAACCAGAAACGCTATATTACGTAATAAAATTGGCTATTTGTAAAATGAAACAAATTGCTACGCTTGAAATCGTGAATCCTAACAGAAGGGAGGCACCCGCGTACGCGCGCGAAAGAGAGAGAGAGGGAGAGAGGGAAGGAGGGAGGCTGTTTGCTGAATACGCGGGAAACTCCGTGGCAAAATCGAAGGTCGATAGAGAAGCGATAGAGTGGAAGGGATGAGGGTGAGAGTACGATTTACGTTTTACGGATTTAATTGAATAGATTTCCTCTCTCTCTCTCTCTCTCTCTCTCTCTCACTTTCTCTCACACTCACACATAGAACCCTTTCCCTCCTTCACTCTTGTTCACGTACACACATACACATACAATATACATACACACGCATACAGATTGTCCGTCCTAAGATTGCTCGCTACGATGTGAGAGGACACAGCCTATGGAAGCGCAAAATGGTTATTATCTCCAGCACTGCAGACATAGCTGGCTGAGCTTCTGATTTATGAGGTGCCCTCTCGACTTAATCCGTACATCGACTACTCGTTCGACCCCCGCAATCAGTAGAATAGACTCTCGACGTTCAACTCTATCGGCGAAATTAACACGGACTAAAGACGCGTTTCAGGATAAGGATCGGGACTTAGAACGGCTAGTAAGAAAAATAAAAGTGATCCTTGACATTTGGCAGCTAATTACGATACTCATGATGCATTTGCTTAACATATTCAGTCTTTTATCGCACGTAGCAGATAAGATATTAAAAGTATTTTATATATTAAAAGAGAAGTATATTTAAAATAAATGCATTATTCTCCTGATTTAATTAATATAAATTTAATTAATTTCTTTTTTTCAAAACCTTTTTCTTCTTAATAATATTAGCACATTAGTTTTAATTTTATAACATTACAAAAGTAACATGATAGTTTTAAATTGCGATGGACGCCTTGCAACCGATGAACTTATATATACCACTGATGCGCGTATGCACTAAATTTAACTATGCTGCAAATTTTCGAGCGCAATTTGTCAGTGCTTAGAGATATGCGGAATTCTCGGCACGATATCACGAGCAGCGCTACGACCTTGTTCCGGTATCTCACGATTATGTTAAGTTCTCAGTTTCGCGACGTGTCGTGAGTACTCGTTACGCAGTTATCTATCTCAGGAACGCGACAAAGTTCGCGAACGCGAAAGTCTCCGGGAGGAACAGGGGATGAAAAATGTCGCATCACGTTTGCGTAATTTATTTTCGGACGTTTTCTTTTGCTCCTTAAAATCGAGAAACTCCTCTTGGCCCTTTCTGACGCTTTGCTTTTAAGCAAGGTCTAAGGGGGACTCGGTGTGTAGCGTATCGCTGCAACTAATAGCATCGATTGCAAATGCAGCGGCACTTTGCTATCTATCGGAGAGCATTTCCTACCGGAACGGAAAAGGGATATGTGTAATGGTCGGGCAAGACTCCAACGCCAATGATCTTAAAGGCATGTCTATAAAGGCTTCCATGCATCAGGCATGGCAGCGCCTTTAAATAAAATTCTATATTTGGATGAAAAGTTTGAGGAGTTGACAAAACGAAATTTGGTACATGTATCTATAATTTAACGAGAGCATTTAATTTTAAATTTCAGATTTAGTTTTCAGAAAATTTATTTCAAATTTAATTTATAAACTAAAAATATTTTACTTTTCAAGTAAATACATATTGTTAATTTTGATTTTTTTTTGCTTAAATAAATATAAACTTTATTTCGAAAAATATTTTGTTATATTAAATGAATTATTATTTGCATGTAATAAATATTATAATTTTTGAAATAAAATATTTAAAATTTTAATATAAAAAATATTTATTTAAAGATAAAAAATTATTAAAATAAATATGCAAACGAAAATATTCAAAAATTTAAAAAATGTTTTATTAAAGGAAGTAATTTAATATAATAAAGATAAAAAAAAACAATTTTTTTTATTTGCAAATAATAATACTTTGATCCTGCCTCAGAAGCATTTACAAACTCTCGCACACGATTAAATTTTCCGTTTTTCGCACGTAAAGCACAAACGTCAATTTCACGCATACGCGACTATCGAGTCGAAGATGTACGGAGACCTTGCTTAATCTCGCCAGGAATGCGCGGAGACTTGCTCGTTCTGGAAGGACGCGTCTGCTAAGACACCGTAGTGTGTTGGTGGCGGTCTCGGTTTAGGATCGTTGTAAGGGCGACGGTGGCAGGTCCTGCCGGAACTCTCGGCCGCATATCAAGCAGCTTCAGGCATGGCGCAAGATTAATGCGAGCTCGTCTCGATAGTCGTTACGGACCTAAGACGATTACATCCTCCTTAAGTTGAGGAGCCGTCGTCTCTGCCGTCTTAATCGTCGGGGCTGTCCTATATACGCCATTCTAATTAGTTAATCTACCTTTACCTGCGCGTCACCGTCATCTCGCCACCCCGTGGAGCAGATGTTAGCACGAAACGCTCACCAATTAGAAGCCATGGCCCGCTATGACAGTTTACGAATTTCCTATATTACACGTCGCGTGTTGCCTCTTCTCTTGCTGTCAAGAGACGACGCTACTAATATTTACAGCGATTGTGCACGAGCGTGCGGTCTCGAGATGTCGGATTAATTAACTTACGTCGCGATTTTTTATTCGCTCTTTGTTGCTGAGATATGCGAGAGTGTATTGTAAATGCAAATAACTATGAATACGTTTTCTAGTTACGTTACGTAAAACTCAGACTTTTTATTACGGGCTAATTACCATGAGACTTTCATGCGCTGGTCGACGAGAAGATACACTCGCGCTGCACGGCGTGGATATAGAGTGTACAGGGAGATAAATTATGACGCTTTCGCTAACAGATGTATCGCGGGCGGCGTCGGAGCGAGTCCGGAAGTGTCAGGAATGGCTCGCTTTCGTGCAATTTTTAGTTTTCATCTACTCCGGGATATATATGGCGCCGACCTCTTTTATCTTGCTCACGATAGCTTGTAGCGATAGCGGCGTATTTGTTTCGTTCAACTTATCCTCCTCGCGGGAACTCCTGAAGCGCGTAACGTCGAGAGGCGTTGTTCGTACATCTCTCGTACTTTGCAAATTTTCCATTCGCGAAGGAGTGATCGATGCCTCGATATATACCCTCTTCCCGCAAAACTCGTACAACTGATAAAAAACTTAGACAAAGAAGGACATGATGGAGCGGAATAAGGATCAGGCCGGGGGAACTTTTCCTGCAAAGGAGCTAGAAAAATCGAATTCTTCGATTATAACGAGAGGATTTACGTGCGGCATTCGGCTTCGGTAAAATATATGCGATGCACGTGACGCGTATATCGGTCCATCGAGTCGCGAAGGGACGAGAGTAGAAGGATACTAACGACGAATTGCTTCAAGGTGAAAATTTAAACGGTTCTAAACTAACGAAAAAGAAACCTGAAAAAAAGATTAATTAAATTCCAAAGTGACTTATTATGGGCTGATAAAGCAGAAGGAAGGGCACGAAAGACGAAAGAGGAGCGGAAAATGTGTGCAATAGCTTTGCCCGAAGCAAGCAAGGAGCAATTTTCTCGCGTTTCTACCGTTTCTCTCGTTTCCGTGGTGAAAATTTATAATGGTACATAAAACACTTGTAAAAAAGTAGGGAGGGGGAAGAGAGAGGGGAAATTTACTATTAACGTAAATCCGCGGAATAAAGCAAGCGCCGTTTTTATTCGAGGTTTTTATCGTTCTATCAGCCAGTGCCAACTCATCCGCTATTCATTCTGATATTCCTCGGCGAAGATGTGTGACGCACGGCTCGCTTACGTTCCGGGACGGGCTTTTCCTCTATTTTGTTCGCCATCCAGTCGAGAATATGTCGCAACGCGCACGAAAACTATGGCCGTTATCATTTTTTCTCCTCTCCCCCCTCCCCTTCCGGCCGCCGGTACTACGGACGAGACGATGACTGAACTACGTGAGAATTGCACCTGGCGGAGATGCAGTGTGTCTCGCGCGCGATTCCGATTAAAACTTTATGAGCCCGCCGTGAAATGTCTCGGCGATGTCGGTCGGACCAGCTGAAATTCTTGAGTGCTTCGACCTCCTCGCTCGACTCAAATATTTTTATCTCGACACGGAAGGCGTTTTATCCCGCTCGTTCTCGCTTATTCGTTCACTCATCCCGGTTCGTTTGTATGTATATGTGTCACTCTACGACATCTCGCTTGTTTCTCTCCTTTTCTCTCGAAAATTCTCACCATATTACTCTGGCGAGTGCCGCGATAAATCGCGGTCGACATCCGAGGTGAAATCAGGAAATTTGCAACGTTTGACGAGTCGCGCCGTTCTTACCGACTCTTGCCGGAAGGCGCGATATTTTTACTTTACGTATTTTATATCCGTCAGATATATACGTGGGGAGCAACGTATATGCGTCCGTTGTGAAGATATCTCACCGGAGAAATGGCATCTCGACCCATTACCCGGGAACACGGATAGATTAGGTGTACCTTATTCGTCTTCCAACGACCGGAACTCCTCCTCCTCGTTCTTCATCCTCTTTGGCTCTCTCCGCATCAGCACGCGCGTTCCTATCTTATCCTCGCTTTTTCACCTACCTACGCTCCCTGTATAAGCGACGCACGCAGTCTCTTCTCTCGAGATGATACCTCGTGGCCACGAGACACGCATTTTTCTTTATCCTCGTTCTCGTTTCCGCAGTTCTCATCCTTTTCCCGACGGTCTTCCGGCGCGTAGTCTGCAATTAATTTTCCGTCTGCGCGAGCGCCTCGTCCTTCTGACGGCGATAAATCAAGCAACGGAGTTTCAATTTGGCGCAACGAGCCGTGGCCAGGTCGAGAATTCTCATTACGAAACGCATGTCGTTAATCAATGAAATCGGTCGCCCCTGTGTCCCAAGCGGAAAAACGCCTGGGGTTTGTACACTGTCGCGATGCGATCGGTGATGTGATGGATGCGCACTTACATGTGTCATGCTTGACGATTTCCGAAATCGCATGGAACTGTTTTGTGTAAAATTCTCGTCGTATACAATTTGGTTTATTTAAACTCTTTATAAACACATAGGAATTGCCTTGAAACAATTATATGAATTATATTCTCGTCGCTTCAAAATCTTGTCAAAGTACACGATATAAAATTCAATCATAGTTTTTTTATGACAAAGTAAATTTGTGAATTTTGTATCATACATAAGTCGTGATAATTGCATACAAATCGACGTGGATATTTTAATTTTACTATTGCTGCGACAAATTTCTCGATGCAGCGCCCTGTTTAATCTCGACATTTACGACGAGGGTGAGGTCGAAAAGTTTCGCACGTAGCGCAATGTCAGTCGGGTAACGACGTCGTTTACGCGCGCTCGATCGGATAGCTTACTCGGCATCTTGCTTACAAGACACGTAGCATCGGCAGGGGTTATCGAAAATTTAATAACGTTCGAATTAATAATGCTGGTGTTGCTGCGCGCAATGGCGCGGGTGCGAGAGACGGAATGCCGCAACGCGCTTCGTTGGAAGAGCAATCGGGCTAATAACGTACCGGTTGGAGCGGACGGATAAATTAAATTAATCATGCATCATAGTTAGGGGCGTCAGATTCGATCGTGCATTGATCGGACAAACCGTACTAAATTTCTTCTTTGTCTGAGCACAGCTGACCGAAATGTAAAGATTCTTGCGTTATTATCAGTGACATTTATATTGATTGAAAATTTCTATTTTAGTGCTCAGTTTACTTTATCTGATTAGATTAAAAAATTAATTAAAAATTATTGATTTTACACAGTAATGAACATTTGAGCCGCGCTTATTTGCTCAACGTTACTCGTTTCTGTCAATTTTCCTAATGAAATTTATATAGTGTGCGCAATATGAAGTACATACATTAAAATATTAAGATAATTGCTCGTGCGCGCTACATTTTCATAAAATAATTTTGCAAATGGATCTACTTTTTTTTTTATTCTGTAACAATCGTAAATTTTTGAAAATTTTTAAATTCCGAAACTTTCTAATTTCTGGATAAGATAACTTTGACATGCTTACTTATATATATATTTCCAAGCGCTGTAAATCATCGGGAAGTCATGCCCCATGTGGGCGATAGTTGCCGCTGTGAAAAAGATACTCTGCTGGTCATTAACGTCCGAGCAGGAACTTCCTCATCCGGCAGTCGTTATCGCTATTCGGAGGTTCGCTTCTGCTATTTTCGTGGATGCGCTATTATGCTGACTGCGAGAATATAACATTTAAGCGATGCTTAAGCGTTTCTCTTGCATCAATTTCAACTTTGAATCATAACTTGTTTAAACTTTGTGCATATACAATAGATTTCTCGCGGAAGACAGCCGATATAAATTTTAGAGAAAAAGAAGAAGAACAAAAAAATTAAATTAACGAAGAGACTCCAAGGAATATAAATAAGATAATAGATAGGGGTTCGAAGAGCAAATAGCGGATGTAAATATTTTAAATGAGAAGTTGAACAATTTACGAGATAAATAATTATCTTAATTATTTAACGATTTAAATCTGAAGTAAAGTTTGCAAAAATAATATTCATGAATAAAAACAAACATGTTGCGAATCACATAGAAATAATAACATAATGACGCAAACGTTTCTGTCCTAGACTTTTGAACTTTTTTTAGAACTCTTGATATAAAAGCGTAGAAGAATAGAATACAAACGGTTGAGATGTAAAAATTGTAAATAAAAAAAAGAAAAAGAATTGGTTGTTAGTGTTCATAGATAACTCCAAAGGTACGTCAGTGAAGATTAAAATTTCTCATCCATCACAAAGTTTTATCCAGAACTTGTTGGAAGACAATAAAATTGAAGTCAAAAAGCCGCTTAAAAATTAAAAAAAAAAAAAGTTAATAAACGCGATAGTGAATGTGTATTAAATTTGTTCTTCTCTATGTGACTTCATATAAAGTAATATAATTACAAAAATTGCATCACAGACGCGCGCTCGCGGATTATTATTCTAAAATATTTAATTATTACATATTTATGAATTGAAAAGATCTTTGACCTTTTTCAAGTTTGTGGTTTAAAATTGTAGTGATTTTAATTTTAATATTTTTTTTGTTTATTCATATTTTAATTTCTCTCGCTAATTTAAAAATTACATTTTTCTAATAAAGAATTAACAACATTTCATTAAAAAAATTTAGATTTTAAATTATAGTTGAAAGCATATGATGAGTATGGTTTTATTCAGCAAACAAATGGGCCAACTTCAACCGGCCATTTATTAGTGCATCTGATAGCACTCGACGAAAAGGGAAAAAGCAATTTCACGCGATACGAATGTAGGCTACGAAAATGAATGAGGTTTGCGTTGTATTGTTGCACCGACCTCTGCATTCGATTCGATGGTTATCTACGAAAATTTTAATTGAACAACGTATATAAATATCACGTATAACCTTCCTGTCAGACTAATGACACAATCTACTCGTTTCCGTGAAAGAATCAACGTTCCTCTTAACTTAATTGTTCGAGCTCGTTCGAGCCTGCTGTGCTAATACTATTAGTTCCTTATAGTCTCAACCATTAGAAGGTGGTTCCGGTAGCAAGCATGATAAGAATACCCGACATCCAGATAGAGATAATGGCGCGTTACGCCGAAAGAAAATAAAGATGTCCGATTTTTTCGATTACTTGATTAATTTTTTCAGTATTTTATTAGAATTTACTTGTTTCTATCACGCGACGTGAAAAGAAACAGGTCTTATACAAGAAAAGAAAAATACATAATTTATTTATTTATATTCTTATAAGTAATATATATATATATATATATATATATATATATATATATACATTATTTTAAAATTGATATTTTTCTAAAAAGTACTTTGACGTTTTTGATTTTTTTTATTTTGCGATATGTATAAGCTGATACGGTTGATAATGACAGCAAATTGAAAGACGCAATCTGCCGCTTTTTTAATCGAGAATTCAAATAAAACTTGACGATCATTTAATATAGTGTCCGCTGTGCCAACCGATCGTGGTCACATTTCCGCTAAGACAAGTTATCGACCAAGGACTCCTTACTTGGAGTATGTCCAGCGTCAAGTCACTCCTTGAGACGTTCCAATTGTTCCAAGTTCCATTACTGTTCAGGTCAGACACGTGAAGGAGCTTGTAACTTGATTCGCCTTGGTCTGAAGGAATCTCTTTTTAGCTAGTGGACTCTTTTCGCGTTCAGGAAAAAACGAACATGTCATGATTCAAGCACATATCCTTGCAGAACTCGCGCGTTTTTGAATTACATGGAATTCTTAAACTTAACTGCGCAAACAACATGATGGTGTAATTACAAAAACGCAATACGACGGTAATTAACAAGAAATCGCGCCACAACGTTACAGTTAAATGAGATATCGTTTTACATGCTTGTATTGTGCCATTTGTATGCTGCGTGTCTCTCGGTTTTTATCGAAATTCTATTTTCATGCCACAAAGAGGATTATTTTTATCAACGAGTAAGATAGCGTTTGCGAAAAATATATCTTTACGTATCTTTTTGAAAATGTCGAGATATTAAAATTAATATCTAAAATTATTTTACGATATAATATTTATTTAATGAAAAATAAAAAAAAAATTTTTCTATTTTTATAAAATTTACATTATTATATTTTATAATAAAAATATTAAAAATATATTACCTGAAAAGCATCATTAATTAAGTAAAAAAATGGAAAATTATGAAGAAAGTACGAAACTTGTTCGAAACGATATTATAATTAATATAACTCAATGTGCAAAATAGTAATTTTTATACATATTTAATTAAATAATGCAGAATTACTATGCGTACACACACACACACACACACACACACACACACAGACATAAAATTTTTCTTTTTTTTTTATTTTACTTTCTGAATAGCATTATTTATATCATTTATATGACATATTTTTTTATTTTGCTGAAAATTATTAACATTATGAAATATGTATGTAAGATCTCAAATGTAATATATTTTAATTTAAAATTCATTATAGAATACATATATTTTAAAGTAGTATAATTGTTTCGAAAATATACATACGAAATGTACACAAATGGCAATGATCGAGTAGAATACGGATATCGATTAATGGAATGGAAAATTGATTACTACCAACCGGATAATTGATCACACAGATTGTAATAGAACGGGAGCAGAGTTTCGCAAGAGCGAACGTATCAACCGATCGTTATTAATCTACAGGAATAAGGTGGAGCGTCTAATCTGTCCCTACCGTGGTACGTTTACGGCGTAGATTTAATCTGCATTGGATTTAATTAAAATCAAGTGCTTCCATAGTGGCATACTCTCGTTGACAATTGCATGCAGATTGGATTAAGCTTGGAATTAGAACAGAGGGTGAATTCATGCTTCGCGTTAACCCGGGTGCTCGTTTGTCCATATTAATATTCGAATACGTGAAACTGGGACGAATCGCGCGTTGTAAACTTTCACGATAGAGATTGTCAATGATGGCAAGATAATCCTCCATGAGCTTGTCCTTATCATTCTTCGTGCGAGAGACATGTAATTTATTTAATCATCTTGTCTCTTACTCTTCCTTTCTCTCTCTCTCTCTCTCTCTCTCTCTAATACTAGATTATTATATGTCAAAATAGTTATTTTAATATTGAATTAAAAATTATTTAATTTAATAATATTATATTTTCTTTATTATGAATTTAATATGAATCTTTCTCTATCTTTTTGTTTTACTTTACTTTTTTAGTGTCTTCTTGGAAGATTTACGATAACATTTTTGTGTCACCAACTTATCATTTGCACTATATATTTATATACAGTGATCGAAGTTTCCCGAACTTTCAAACTTTCAAATGATTTGCCCGCATCTAATCGGAACTTTCATTTCTATTGCAGAAGTAAGCGGCCGCTGATTTGGAAATCTTGGAAATTTCTCTCTTCCTATGCGCGCGCTTTTCTGCGCATATTGCCGGCGTACGTAGAAGTACATTCGAAGTTTTCGCCGATAATCCGACTTAGCATCTGCTGCTTAACAAGGCGAGTATAATTATCGAAGATGCGAAGAAGACCGTTTCCCTAGTAGATATCCGCCTCGTTCCGGATAGCCTGTACGATTCTCAAGGTACGTATCTCGAGTTTGCCGTTCCCCTGATTGCATCTGCGTGTAACTGTGCCAGATACGAAGTGTCCTTGTAACGTATCACACCGATCGAATCCTCACCGAGACTTACTAAAATTTTCTTACGTAATCTACGATGATAAAACTCAGGTAAATTGGCGTCACCACAGATAACAAAATCGAGGCTGAAGATAAGAAACATTGTGACACAAGAGTATTTTTAATACAAACAGACAGATTCAGATTTAATATTTCTAAAAATATCATTTTTTATTTTAACACGTGTTATATAGATTTTGTTGACATAAATATGTTAAGATATATCGATATATTTGAAGAAAACTTTCATAAAATGCATAGAGAATTAGTGGTATTTTAAAACGAAAAATATTACCTTTTATTTTTATCCAGACCGTCTCTCTGAACTATGTGACGAGCTCTAAAAGTAGAGAAAAAGGATATGTGTACTCTCGTTATATCTGTGAACCAACATATGAAAAATGCATAATGTCGAAAGAATCGTTATGGTAATTTGCGGAATACGATAATTTCGTCCGGTTTCGAGCTTGCATGATCCATACGTCATCAACATACGCACATTCATACATATACATGTATACATACATGTATACATACATGTATATATATATATATATATATATATATATATATATATATATACATATCCATTATAATTAAAGCTGTTCATTATAGATCGGCGCGGAAAGTCATTTCTTCATTTGCACTATTCATTTGCATCGCGTGTCGCTTTGATTCTGATAGCAAAGTTTCCAATCTGATTCCAATCCGTGAGCAGCTATAATAAGAATAATTCAATGCATAACGATGGCATAAATTTGCAATGCTGACATATACGAATAGTTTGGTATACGTTTTCGATATTTGTTATATTATAAAATGGGGTTGCGCAGATTTTATTTTACATTACGTGATTTCTAGTTAATCACGATTATCAATTCCTATTTGTTCATCTGTTTTCATAACTGCATGCATGAACATATGACGCTTATCGCGCGATTATTTTCGTACTAGTGTGCAGAGCGAAAAAAACGATTGATCGCTTTTTTATCTCAACTATGTCAGCCGGCCTTGAAAATTCTAGAGTTTATTTTTTCCGCACCACGCGATTTGAGTTATACGTAGCGAGACTAACGACGTTTTAATTATTCACCTCTAATTGCGAATGTTGCTTGTTACTGGAACGCATGCATTATACGTGAGACGTGTGTTACATTAGTTTTTCATAATCGTCTACTTACATTACCTTTGCGTTTTCCACACATCTTAGTCAGATATAAATTAAACATACATACAAGCGCATATATTTTTTAAATATTAAAATATAAATATTAACGCAAGGAAATAATATATATTATTTTATCTTTTGATAGCAAATTCTTTTTATTGAAATATTAATATAATATTTTTAGAAAATGATATTTATAATTATATATTTAAAATCTATAATTATTTAAAATTATTCATATTTACTTAAACTCGTCTTCAATAGCTAATTTGATTGATGAATATAAACCTCGATTCTCTATTGTAATTTTAATTTCTGAGAACGTTGTACGTGTTTATTATAATAGCATCACGAAAATGTATATATTAATTTTCTGCCTTGGTTCGTAACGGCGACATTATCGCCTGATCGGTTTTATGATGCGTTTTGAAATCCCGGGCAATTTTACGACGTGGATAGTCTAGCTGAATTATTATCTGGATCTTTTGATTTGCGGTAATTAAGTTTATTCAATGTTTTATGAATCACTATATGATGGAATTAACCGTTAATTAATTTTCATTTTGCCTTCAATTTGTGCAATTAAAATGTATTATTGGGATGATGAATTACGAATACATATATTAAGATGAATTATTTTGTTTCGCGTATAATATATTTATTTTTTTTTAGCCAAACTTGTATATTTTTTTATTATTACTTTATATTATTGTTTCGCGGTTTCTGCCGAATTAACTTGACAATTGAGAAGAATAACAATAAGACAATAGAATTTGGAAATATAATTCTCTAGTAATACTAATACGAAGGAAGGAATCATATTTTTATATAATTATTACATAACAAAAATATGATAAATTATTATTTATAATTAATTATTACGAAATAATGTTTATATTTAAATATATTAATATTTGAATATCGTAGAATAAAGTGCGAATAATATTGTTGTAATATAATGTGATATTCTTTAATAACATAAATAATAAATAATGTGTATATATGTGTTATATTAATAATTTTTTTATATAATTTTTAAAGATGTATATGCTTTCATTTTCTGCTTACACATGAAATATTCACTTTGGGGCATTATTTTGTAGCCAATAATTCTAGTGGAAGAGAACCTAAATCGTTCTAATTTCCAATTTAAATTAACCCCTCTCTTTTTATACGAAAGGATTTAAATTGAAAGTACTTTTCAAGCGTGAAGTCGTGACAGGAACAATGAGACAGTGTGTGCGTTGCGTATACGCTTCTTTTCAGCGGACTGCCATGACGGCGAGTGACCCGAGAGTGACAGAATTGTTCGCACTTTATTCTCCATTCCCATTATACGTGATCGTTGAAATCTCATGCATCACAAAAGAACGATCGAATGAATTTACCCCGCGTAGTTCGCTTACTTATTACTAATTCATCATCCTTCGATGTGTTCCATTCCTCTTTCGCGCGAAATTGCAAAAGTCCTAAATACATGCGTTTGAAATACAAGTAAATGTCAAGTTAAAAGAGAGAGAGAGAGAGAGAGAGTTTCATTTATATTGCGAAGCAGCCATCATTTTTTAAGCAGCATAGAATTTTATCACATAAAACCAAGAACGATATATACATTTGTAAAAACATTGTTTTATCAAATTTATCGGATTTATCAGATAACGTCAATTATCTGATATATTTATAGCATATTTCTAATCTTCATCTGATTCATCCGCTTAATTCATTCCAAGGATACTCACTTTACTTTCCGCATCTATCATATTTTTATGTCAAGTTTTTCGAGTACTTTCATTTGTCCGCTCATCGATTTCATGTCCGTCTCGCTCGAGGAGGCGAAACACAGATAAGCGGAAGTGATTCCGATGAAATAGGTGACGGAGACTACGCTTCGTGAGTTTTGACTATTTGCCATCGTACATACGATATGGACATGTGATAAACACGTATAACGTATCGTCCATTCTTCGATAATTTATCAAGAAGTGCCTTTACTTTATAGAAGACTTTATATTTTTATATCCAATGGCAATATTTTATTTTTATTTGCGTAACACGCATACATCAAAATATACATTTTCATACGTCACTCATATGCGTTTCTTTTTTTTAAATCTAAGCGATATCTAATATATTAATTGAGCTTACGTAATAAAAATGTGCATTTAATATTTTATATTTATTTTATATTTAATATTTTATCTTTATTTAATATTTAATATGTTATATTTATTTAATATTTTATTCATAAATGATAAAATATATATTTTATTAATCAATACTCTTAAATATTGGAGTAAGAGGGAGGGAGGGAAGGGGTAAAAAGTGAAAAACCTTTGTTAAAAAAAAAAATGTTCTATCACAATTAATTAACAAATTTATTAAGAAATTTGGGATTAGAGCAAATTTGCAATCATATATACAATATATTCAAATATAATTTGTTGTGATAAGAGAGAGCATTTTAGATTTTTTTTAAGAAGAATTAGAAAGGATTTTTAATAACAAAATAGAATATATATAATTTTTTGGAGGAAATTAAAACGTAACAAGGCAAAATTAGACAACGCTGAACAAAAAAAACCACGCGAGAAAAACGTTAGAAGAACGTTTAATTTTTTTCAAAAGCAACCGCAATTAGCCTCCCTTCAGCACTGCAATCGTGCTTTTTAATTAATAAGTCGTGACATTTGCTTGCGATACGTCGCCCTCGGCCGCTTGTCGGTTTTATATTAGTTGCAACGTAACGCCATTTACGTGGCTAATGACGTAGTTATGCGTTTCAATCCGTTATTGCCTCGTTATTTGATTAATACAAAGGACGCAATCGATAAAAGCGACTGCCGTGAGATTGCACGTAATAACGGTGACGCAATTAAATATATTCCAAAGGTTTGTTCGTAAAGAACAATTTTCTGCAAAAGAGATATAGTTGCGCAAAATATAGTCGGGCGTTTCAATCCATTATTGCAGCGTCATTTGATTAAGATAACAGATACACTCAACAGACCGTCACAGAAAATGCGGGCGTAATAGCTGGCGTAAAAGCAATTAACGCGAAGAAGAGATTTTTTTTTTTTTTAATTATGGGCCATTGACCACTGTACGTAATATTACCGATCGTTGAATCTGACGACTCATCGTACGACCGCGATATTTACGTATAATTGCATTCTTTTATTGTGTAAAAAAAAAAAAATTACGGAATGAAGTGAGAACGTCTGCATATCTATGGAGAGGTAAATGTATCCATAAAAGCATTAAACCGCACACTATGCGCACAGCCTGGTTGCTGCTCCCGATTTCGCCGTTGCACACCAAGTGTAGCTGCCGTGCAATTAAAAAAAAAAATAAAAAAAATAAAAAAATCTATTCGTTAAAAATAGCAGGCGTATCGAAAGATAACGAACAGACTAACGGTGTACGCACTAACAATAACATTGTAACGATGAGCGTTGCGCGATATGCGCGTTAACGATAGCGCACGCCGATTATTTGCGGCTTAAGATTATGTTGCCAATTAGTTTTTATCGTCATGCGAGCTCATATCGTGAATTTTGCGATTAAATGATCCATTTCCTACGGCGGAACAGTACGGACGAACCTGCGTATGTGAAAAATCTTTCTAATTAAAGTTTATACTGTAGTCTATTTTGCACATATGCTGCGCAGATATTTCGCTAATATAATTTTATATTTTGTTTCACGAATGCCTTTTTTTTTTTGAGGAGAGACAAGAATTGTTACGTTAACGTTGACTATAGAAATGTTGCCGAATAAAAAAAAAAAATGAAATAGCGAATTTGAATCGCAATTCTCTTTTCGCGACATATCGAAACGCGACAATGCCGTGCAAAACTATGAAAAAGTCGTCAATGCGCGCGCAAATGATCGGTGTGTGCATTTATACGATTATTTCTTGCCGGTGAATTAAATTACACGTCGACGAATAATGCCGTGAAATTTAAACGAATTTCAATACTCCACAAAGCGCGGATTATATATACACCGGATAATGTCAACCTTTGTACTTTACATCGTCATATTGCCGCGGATCCGCAAAATTACGAGCGTTATCGGGATATTAACGGAGCGCGTTTGTTGAATCGGCGGGGGCAGAGGGGAGGGAGGGGAGGGGAGGGAGAACACACACGCGCATACATATGTACGCACAGAACACGCGTGTTAATCCTTTAAAATTAATCCGCGCGACAAATTTCACATTGATTTATATGTAACGTCGTATTTATAATAGCGCGTGCCACTATCATTGGAACGTTATTGGCCGTGCCAAAACAGAGATATTGGCATACTATAATAATGATGATTAATATTGAGTTATATGAAGTTCACATTGAAACGTCGCGGTTTTGATTGCAATCCGAACTCACGGTATTTTATGATCCTTGCCTTCGTCACGCACACGCGCAAAATGTGTTGAAAGTTAATGATACGTTTGCAAATAACAGCTTTTACTTGCTAGAAACGACACTACATATAAATTAATACGTTATTTTTTTTTTTATTGATCTATGCTATCTCGCGCCTGCTTGCGAGACTCGACCTAGTCAGCTGTTGTTAGACTCGAGACATTGGCGACAGCTGTCGATAATCGCTGCTTCTTGTTATGAGAGCTCCCTAGGTTCATTGAAGTTTCCCTTTCATTCTCATCTGACATTTATGTCGACATTGATATCTGTTAAAAAGTACATGACACTCTATTTCTTAGTCGAATTTATTGTAGCCATTTCTTTAACTGATTGATCATCTCTAATAATTTACTTCAATATTATTGTAAGCTCTCTATCTTAAAATTTGATTACGTACAAAAAAATTATTATTGATTAAACAACCAACAATATTTCTTTGATTTATCTCTCGGATTGCCAATATATATGCATGTTTCAAATAACAGTGTCTTTCATGATAAATACACAAGATTTTTAAAATCTACAATGCTCAACAGTTTCTTCAATTAATAGGTATGCAAATTGGCACAGCAGCGTAGCAATTATCAAACTTTCTCTTGCATAATGACAGTTATTAACGAGATTCTACGACGAAGAGATTTTATTTCTACTTTTTATACACTAGATTCAGATAGATTGAATTTTTTTCTATCATGTTTTCTCTCGAAGCTCTATTACATAGTTACGATTATAAAATTATACGTAGTTTATAATTATGGATGCGAATATCTCTCTCGTTTCCGTCGTCGATAGCGAAGAAGGCAACAGCACATGGGGTTGAAGGAGGGAAACCGAATCTCCCGAGGTTCATAAAAAAAGCGAAGTATCGGTTGACACGGCCGAGCGAGGTCAGGGTCGTCTTTTCATCGTCGATAAAGTTGCATGAACGCTGTCTCTTTTTTCCCGCTCGATTCCTTCGTAACCCGAGCGATCCGTTTAAAATTTTAAGGCACGGCGGCAGGAAGGGACTGAAATGAAACTTCCGTTTTAGTGCTGCCAAGCCGACCGACGAAATCGAAACTCCAGGAGGGACGACGGTTTGCGCGATTGGATGGGCAATCGCGAATTCGCCGTAGGTGGGTTCACCGGCAGAAATATGAGAGCTAACAAGAAATTCTGTTAAATGGACAGTCAGCTTGCGAAGAAAAAGGGAAATTAAAAATTTTATCGTTTACTTTTTTAATCTAGACCCGAGGGGAAACGAGAAATGGAATATTTTATGTGGATGATAAGCTTCCGACGAGCACACACAATGTATGTATATATTAAAATCCCGTGATAGCTTTGAAATAATAATAGAGAAAAATTTCAATATCATTGAAATTATTTTAATCGTATATTATATAGGTTCTTTGAATATCGTTCTATTTTATATTTTTGTACTTTTTGTATTATTCATCACGTAACGATTATTAATCTTGATTAAAGTAGCGGTCAAGTTTCGCTTTGTAAATCACATTATCGAAATTCAGAAGACATCTCGAGGATCGTATAAATATTGTTGCGTCGTGAAGTCAAAATTTTCTCCTGTTTACTCGCTCTCGATAACTATGTACCGTCATGCAGAGATACGGTGGGGGTGGTGGTGGTTTGCCCGGAGAGAGCTACGAAGCGGTTTTCAGCTCGTTGGGCGCCTTTGTGCTCCGAGGTCAAGAGAGAGAGAGAACAGTGCAGGCAAGATTATCTCCCTCCCCCTCATTCTTCGCCTCAATTTCGTGCCGTTGTGTACAGCAGCCCGGCTGAAGACGACTCTCCGCGAGAACGTTCTTCAGCCATCGTTTCCATGGATTCCTATCATTCTCCCTCTTCCCCTCCTTCCCATCCTCCCCCCTCCCCTCCCCTCTCCACCGTTTTCTGTATTCGCTATCCACTCGCAGATTTATCCTTACAGTGCCGTCTTCTTCTTAGGCTCATTATCAAGTTCTCCTTTTGGCCGAACATCATTCGCTGCTCCTTTGTTCAGATATCCCTATCGACTGCTTTTTCGCTCTCACACTCTCGCTCGTCTCGATCCATCATCATACGTGTTCGGGGGTTCCCATCCATCGCAATTTGCATTCGCATTTACGTACGCGATCGTTCTCACTCCCATCCGCCTCCCCCCGTTTTCCGCATTTCTTCCAGTTTCTCCGTTTCATTCTTCACGTCTTTTGTTCTTATTTTTCCATTTCTTTCTTTTTTTTTTCTTTACCCTCTCCCACGACTCTCGATTTATGAAAGTGGGCGATATGGGGTAGCTCCACGGTTATTTGCCTCCGGAGACTTATAATGGCCGCTTTACTGCTCTCGTGAATAAGTACTTCCTACTAAATAACATCCGCGAGGGGGAAAAGAGAGACGGCGTGATGCTCGCGGTCCATTACACGGCGTGTAGCTCGTCGGGTTAGATGCGAAACCGCGCGAGGAGAGATGTGGTTTAGCCTTCTTGTCGGGAAGGCTGTATTTTTGCGGATAGTTAATACATGGACAGCGGTTGGTTGCAAATCCAACGGTGCCAAAATTACGATACGTATTTTCGATTGACCTCTCTCGCAAATTTTTTACATTTCGGATGTATCGTGCCATACATATTAATATATATATATATATATATATATATATATATATATATATATATAATTTTATAAAATATAAAAATTATTTATCTTTATCATTTTTTTAATTAATGGAATATTGTGATTAATTATATTCTTTTATTATTAATATGCATAATATTCTTCTCTTCATATAGTAATTTATGCAGAATTTAAAGTGTCTATTAGATACGAAGAGACGAGTGTGTCTCGTTGAAAATGTAAAAAGTTATGAATAAAGAAGAGGAGAAAAAAATAGATGTTACTCCAAATTATATACTTCAATCTGTATACTTGACGCGAAGCATAGTGTCGAAAGGATGTCCAAGTGCGCGATCTCGACGTTACGCAGACGGTATGGCACGGTCCTGTACAGTAGGAAAAGCTAATTTGTGATTCGAATATATACGCTACGGGGATTGTCTTCTCCTTTCCCGGCCATGTAACAATCGTCTCCCCAATCTTGGAGAGTTTCGATGCAAGTTGCGCGCCATATTGCGAAGTTATGGAATACGAGGTTACGAGCGGCGAGATGACATCATCTATCACGTACTAGGATGCAATTATTCCGACTGAGATTAACCCAGGACGAAGGAAGGGTCGTTGCGCGCTCGAAGGAGCACCGTCGTCATTTTCTAACCGCGCGCATCTTCCGTGAAAGATGGACGCCGATGGTATATAAATGTTGAATAATATTAATGTTACCTCGGAGATATCAAAATTTATAATTAACAAGGATAATGGAATTCATTAATTATTTTATTTATTATTTTCTTAATTATTTATTTATTTTATTTATTAGCGTCTTGGAAGTAATAAAGGCGCGGAGTTTTTCGCTTTTTTCTTACAAATTATGTAAATTTTTCGATTAATTTTCTTTGCGATTCAAACGTGATTTTAAAAACGTGAATTTAAAGTTATTAACTGATTATTAATTTCTTGATAATCATCGCAATTTAATGCGAAGAAATTTTCACGTGAGATGACAATTTACATTACCCGTCAAACAAATTAACCAGAGCAAGTGTCGTGCAAGCGAGATAATACTTCTAACGAATATTTCGCGCTGCGAGAGGACTTATGGCAGCAAAAAAACTGCACATTATTCTGAGTTAAAGGCCGGACATCAAAACTGATTGCTCGTTTCAGCTCGATATCTTCATCGTTCCATAACGATCTTCGTGCACGGCTTTTTGCAGGAATATCATTTTGTACCGATAAATCTACATTACCGTTCTCGATCTTGCGGCATAGATGGAGATGATGAGGACTGAGTCGTCGGGATCGTTAAGCTAGCTTTCCAACGTCGTGCGTGTGAGCTTAAGAGCGGTGTAAAAACGATATTATTTTTGATCGATCGTGAAGCATTATTTATCATTACTGTAAATGCACGCTGTGATAACCTGTAAGCCGAGACGTTCTCATGATGACACAGCAGTGTCGATTTGATTTTCGTGCTGTATATTTGAATATCCATCAGACGATTTTTATCAATGAGAGTGAATGAAATACGTATATAATTGATTCAATTTTGGCGTGAATTCGGAAAATTACATTACCGAAACTCGACAATTAAATTTCGATTAACGATTTTCATTTTTCGCAAATGGCCGTGCAAAAAAATTGATAAAGTCTACGGACTCGTCTCTCATGTCGTATTCTGGTTATGATGATTGAGGATCTCTTTCCTCTCCCAGCACCTTTCCTTAACGCCGATAATATTTCAATGCTGGGTCAGGTGGCGGATATGGCGGTGTTGGAAGGGCCGAAGGTTAAAAGAAATTGCGGGAACTGTCGATAGTCATTGCTCGGAAAGCTGCCAACGAATTGACTGTGATTAATCGTCGAGCGATGTAAACTAAAATTTTTGCTGCAGTCGCAGACGAGCAGATATGAAGCGTATTTATGGGATGAATAATGTGGTTTTTTTATAAATTATAAAATTAGAATATTTGCATTACATTTTTTTATGAAATGCCTTTTTATATCTATCTAAAAAAAATTCTATTTTATTACATAAATATTTATAGTTTTGATGAGGACATTTTATTCTTCTTTTCAATATTTTTACAAAAATGTATGAAAAGATGCTATTCTCTGAAAAATATTAATCTTTGTCTCGTTGTGAATTTTAGAAATTTTTAGCTTGTCATATATGTCACTTCCATCTTATTTCTCAAGTGTGTCGTATAAAAAATAATATTATTTCTTCATGCAAATTCGCGATATCATTTTTCTTTTTTGTTGAAAATAGAACAGATTATTATTGAGAGCGTGAAAATGCTGCTCCTGTGAAATAAACTTTAATCAATGTAATGGAACGTCTTGGAATTTTGATTTTGATGTGTAAAAAGTAGATGCACTCAAATGGAATGTTTGTAATTAAAAGTGCACGAAGAATTTATGAATTCGTTGATAACAAAAAGTTATACAAATATTTTATTTGAATAATTAATATATTAATAATACATTAATAGAATTATTGAGAATAATTGTTGGATAAAAATTTTAATCAAAACCAAAAATCAGTGGATAGTTACTGAAAAAAACCGGTTTTGTATATTTATAATAGAAAATCGCATAATCTAATTATGAATATCGTATCACGCTTGAGGAGATCGCGTGAATTTTTTTCTCGACGATGATGCTTCCGGTTGATTCTCGTGGAATTTCGCCGTAAATAATGTATTATTCGTCGGGTCGTTTGGCCGGTCAGAAATATGGCGGGCATAAAAGTGATGTAAGACCGAGGAGAAATGGCTCGTTCGATCGGCGACTGCTAGCTCGGTTGCTTCCTAGGTTGCGTACGATAGAATTTTTAGGATGGGAGGCTCTTTTCCTATAGGATTTCTTCGTCGGCAAATTTAACTCGCGGACGCGGCAACCGATACGGATCGACTATGATCATTTCACCAGGCAGGGAAAGAAATTCGGAGGTCATTTTTCAAAAGGATCGAGCCTATAGATAAAATCCTTGAATGGCTTATTTTTCACAACGGTCGTGGAAAATTTCTAAAAAAAAAAATGTTTCGATTATAGATTTGTATTTTGACAAAGATTAATGATTATTAATAATAGTAATTGATGCTTTGGACGTTGATAAATATTTTTTTTATGCTTTTGAAATATAATTTGTTAAAAATTTTTTTTTCTAAAAGCCTTTAAATGATATAATTTTTGTGATGAATTAATTAATCGTGAAATATTTGTAGTAATAAGAATTTTTGGGAAATAACAAATATTTTTTTTTTCCTTTTGAGCGCAAAACTCGAAATTCGCTTAATTATTCTGTATTATGTGCAACAGAAATGTGTTTAACTATTTTAACAGATACTTTTATGTTATTACGATGTAATGATTGTGTGAAGAAATTACTTTACTTCTTGCCATGCGGCAGCGTCTACAGGGGCAGACTATACAATTTTTGTTGCGCCGGTAGCCGGGATGGAGTTGGAAATAAATTGCTTTTACCGTCGGCAAATTTAGTTCCCAACGGCGACCGATGCGGATCGATGCCCATGATCGTTGCACTTCGGTCGGGACCCTTCGGAAATGTAGTAATTTTTCGTGGAAGGGAAAGCTGCAGTCAGCCATCGGGAGATCCTTCCGAGGCTATTTTTTACGTTACACGTTGAACGAGACAGAATGAAGGAGAGGCCAAAAATATGTTTCCCTTAAAAATAACCGCTTTCTTAAGCCGGGACGCGGGAGTTGGTGTGTGTTTCATCTTGCGAGATGAATTATTTTGCCGCATAACACGGATGATGAAAAAAAATGGGAGGATATTATTTTCAGTTTTCGTCGTTGATTGAAGTTACGAAGTCACTTGGCGCGTAACTGCGCGCGCGCGCGTGCAAAAAATAACATTGCAATATCTATCTGTGTGAATCTCGTTAAATGTCACAATCCATTACTTTACGCTCCGCTTGACACGTTGACATCTACTACATTGCTCTCGATATTCCGATATTCTCGTGTCGCCGATGTGATATTCATGGTAGAGTACCTACGAATAATGTTCCACACCAACAAGATATTACATATTAAATTGCTATTTGTCTATTGATTACATCTGCAAATCCAACAGTATCCAAACTTTTAATTATTTACGATATCACATTGTTTATCCATTGAGAAATGAATATAATTACTCGCCGCGATGTAATTTTCCGGAATTTCACATCGATGACAGTTACAATAACATTCTACATGTACTACTATGTACTATATGATATCGATTGGAAAGTGATTGGGATGAAATCCAGGATTTTTTTTTTTTTCGTATGATTGATTACGTTATTGTGAAATTGCTATTAATCATGAAATCGAGACGATACAAATATATTTTAACAAACTGTGTAAATTCTGACATTCGTAATCACCGCATCATAGTCAACATAATCTGCGGTTTAATAGATTGTTATATAATTTTGATGATGCACCAAGTCAATTGAGACATCGATTAAAAATAGCATTGAAAAATATGAACAGGATTTAATTTTACATTCAGCTTTTTACATGATTAATAGAATTTTTTAACGTAATAAAAAATAATTGAATATTTGATACGAAATATATCTAGATATGAATATTAGATATGAATTAGATTATTTAATATTAAATATGAAATATATAGATGTGAATATTAGAAATAAAAATAATGAAATTTTATTACACCAAGAATATTCATTGAAACGTCATATGTTAAAATAAAAATTTTTGTATAAGTAGAAATCATTTGATTGACACAAGATTTCAGATGTTTAAATCGTTGCTATGACACGTTTATTAAAAAAAAAAAATGCTAAGTTAGAAATAGTGCTTTTTAATCCAGGAAAAAAGAAATAAAATGTATCGGCCGCATCGAGCGAAATAAAAAGTGTCATAAGATGGAAGGAAGAAACGGAAAGAAGATGGGATCGGAGAGGAAGTCTCCGATTGTAATTAAATAAACGTCCCGGTCTGTCCGTCCCCATAAAGGCGAACGGTTTAAAGGGTCGATGCGCTCGATGCGATCTACAAAGTACTGAGGCGATGCTACAGGGACCCTCGCGTGCCTTTTTAATGATTTATTAATTACTCTTGTGCAAAAGCGGGCATTTGGAGTCTGTACACATCCCAGGGATAATTAGAAATTCGTCGAGTGTACGGCCAGGAAACGTGATGTCGGACTTCCTTTGCACTTCGCCGGAGGAAGTCTGGCGCGGAACAACTTCTTTTCCGTCGCGACAACGAAATATCTCAATTAAGGCGCGTGGCTTTATAAACGTTGCAAACATTGAAAATTATATTACTTCCATTAAATCTGGAAAAGGACACGTGCACAATTTGATGAGATGTGTATATTTAAAAATATATAAAAAAAATATTTATATTGTGATTTACCATACCATTAGCGAAAGGAAAATAAAAGCCAATGTCGCAATTAATTGATGAATCATACGCATCTTTAATGTACGCTTTTATCGCGTATAATATCGTACATAATATTATCCGTCCAAGTATTTATACGGAAAATGCGGAGTATTCGCGATGGAAAGTCTCCGAAAGGAATTTACAATGATAGTTGCCGTCATATACCGGATATATACATGCGGAGTCCGTGAGCGGTAGATCAAAATCGATACCAGGCAGCAACAACGCACGTGTAATTTCGCTGCGGATATTCGAGGAAAAGCGATACCCATCTGACGGGATCCAAACTTTGAAACGCTGGCAGCAATCGCTCGGGAAATCCCGCCACTGATTAGACCTATTCCATTCTAAACGAAATCGAGATCGGCCGACCGCTTGAAACGATCGATGGTCCACGAGCGCATCCTTAATTCTGATTAAACGTGATCTTTGTGAATCCGAGTCTCGGCGAAATTTCTTGGCGTTTCTCTTATTCTCACAATGGAGCGGCGAAAACTTTTTGAATTCGTGGAAGTTTGCGAAATCGAACGCCACGCGATAATTTGGGTGAGTAGCATCGATTGGATATCTGATTAAAAAAAATCTTGTTTTCCGTTTCTATTATTTTTATTAGAAAAATTTTTACGCTGCTAGAGCGAATGTCACACATACGATTGTAATTAATTTAATCATTATTGCAAAATGAAACTTTTAAAACTATAAAAATATGACGTGTAATACTCTCTATATTCATAGATTATAAAATTATATCGTTAGGTGAATGTTTTTTTTTTTTTTATTCATTTGAATTCTCAAACTTCAAGAATTTTTTACTTTTATAAAACGTTTGCGAATTAGCTTTGTTTGAATGCATCTAAAAGATGCATTTGACGCGCGTCACTAGCTCTTTTTGCCCGTTGAACGATCCCGTTTCGTCGCCACTTCGTTGCAATATTGTATCGGTAATCGAGCAAATTGCTTCCTTCCATACAACTGGTTTCCGAATTACAAAGTCCATAAATAAAACCGTACCTACGGGGAATTTGTTGGCAGGAATATCGGCTAGCTGTGACCGTGACCATAAGTTATCAGTATCGCGCGAACAGAATTCAATCGCGAAATAAAACGTCGAATGAAAAGCGATCGCAAGTTGACATTACAATCAGCTTCGCGTATAAATAAACATTTCGAAGAAATACAGTTATTCCCATAAAATGTTTAATTTTTTTTAACAAGCATATATGGTCACGAATCTGACCTAATATTGGAAAACTTTTCGTAGGAATTACCGGGGCGTTTTTAAATTTAAATTCCTTGCTAAAAATATTTATTGTTTATTAATGCAGTGTCTAATTATCGAAAAATATATTATTTAGAAAACTAAAAATTTTTTAATTATTAAATTGCTATTAAACTAGAGCTCTTTATGGACATAATTAATTGTCAAAAATATTTTAAATGTTTGTATGAAAATTTTATTACATATCATAAATTATAATGGAGAAAAGAATATTTGATATGTGCATGTTTAGAAAATAAAGAAACAATTGTTTCTAGTTAGTAATTAAATTTCTAAATGTACAACAGCGGAACACAAAATGTGTAATTTTCTGTGTATCACTTGATATTCGACGTTTATGTTCTAAAACGATACAACAGGCTTACATCATTACACGCTAATTACATGCCTCGAAGATCTGTAATTTGCGGAGAGAAGCAGTTGCATTACGGCATGTATCGTTTAATCTCGCTTTTGATTCACAAACGCTAACTGCTCCGCGTTTATCTTATTCTGAACGCTTGCTACTTACTATTACCTTGATAACGTAAAGTAGCGTACACACCCGTGTATTTCATATTTCATAGTTTAATTTAAATCGTTTAATTTAAAAAAGAACAGATGTATTTATAATAGAAAAGGAGAAGCTCACACCGGATATCTCACACATATGTGGATAGTAAGTGGATAACAAATACATATTTTGTCTCTAATATTCTACAGATTAGATTAGATTATCATTGAGTAACGAAATAAATTTTTATATTGGCAAAGAGATAAAATTTTGCTTGCAAATGTGCAAGTATTTATTAATCCAATTTGAATTAATATCATAAAAGAATTTTCAATAATGTCAAAGTTAATAATAGAGAAATAGAATATTAATATTTAATATTTTTTACTTTATGAAACAAACAGTCCGTAAAATTCGAAATTGTGATAAATAATTATAATTGAATTTAATTCGCAAAATTGTATGCGTGTGATATTGGAACGATATTATCTAATGGATATTCCGTGAATGATAGGTAAATTTTACGTATATTATTTTCCTATCCGATTAAGGTCAGGGAAAATCAATCTCGGATTAGTATAAGAATAAACCTGCATTCGTGTAAACTAACTACCTCCAAGTGATTATCCGCTTGTTAATTGTCACGTTTGTATTCTCGAGGACGATTCTAATCATAACGATGGAATAAAAGTACAAATATATATCGCACCACTGAATTGCTTATCTATATTTACCGACAAATATCACGCGGTTATTGATAAATCATGGCAACTGCGATTTATTACACTGATGCAGAATATCGAGACGGAGATAGAACTGCACGTGATCTCAGAGAAGAGCGACTTTACTTTGTATGACAAATAGATGCGGAATACAGTTTGCAATATATTCCGAGAGATTGGTTTCTACGATTTCCCGAGAAATTCGTGCCGCGGAAACTCTCGAGATGCCTCGCGCGGATATTTTGTCTCCAAGATCGCGTTCTCTGTCGCCGCGTATACGAATAATTCAACGGGCGCCGACTTCTCCTCAACAGGTGGGCACGCGTCGCGCTATTCGCCGCTTAATTTTAAAAAGTGTTAGAAAACGCGATGTGAAAAAGCGACGTCGAGGAAAATGCCGAGTGTCTTTCGCGAGAAGACGATCGTGTCGAGCGATCGCTCGGCGGACGAGCCGAAGGTACCGCTGCTGCTTTCGCGCAAAGGCCATCGCGAGAGAGTATGCCTCCGCTCCTTCTCTCTTCACGGGTTCACCTTCTCCTCCCTGGTTCACCTTCTCCTACTC
Organism: Cataglyphis hispanica; assembly: GCF_021464435.1. Classification (NCBI taxonomy): domain Eukaryota; kingdom Metazoa; phylum Arthropoda; class Insecta; order Hymenoptera; family Formicidae; genus Cataglyphis; species Cataglyphis hispanica. The sequence goes on from NC_065974.1 coordinate 2,577,247, forward strand.
CACGGAATCCGCAGGTCGCAGGTGTACGAGCCGGCTATCGGCACCGCTTGGCCGTCGTGCTGCTTTCAGTCACCGCCTGGTCGTCGCCAGGTTCAGCGCCTTTCTCCGTATTAATTTCGCATTAGATGTGGTGCGATAGATAGATTTTCGTTTGATTGAGTTCCAGTTTATCTTATCGCATTAGCGACAATCGATATGATTTATTGATCGCGTATCGTGTCTCTAATAAGATTACGGTGATATCACAGAGAATTCATACTCGAGTTTTGTCGGTATTTTTCCATTTGCTGACTTTGAAAAAAAGATTGTACACGATAAAGTGCCAACGTGGATTTCATATTAGGATAGTGAAGTGATGTTTGAATGGCATATTTTGTTTTGCAATTTGTTTTGCATTAATACATACGTGAACGGAAGTAAATATTCAACATATGCATTTTAAATGCAACATTTATATTTAAACACGGGTAAGTCTTATGATAAATAATTACATATGTTTTGGGGAGTTTTGGGGAACGCTATTTCAGAATGAAAAAAAAAAAATTGAATATTTTTTTCTAATATATTATGTATAAAACATTGAAATCTTTTTATATTAGCATAAATGTACAATATTTATCATGCATAAGTGAATAAATTAATTATTTTTATTCTGATTTGCTATTCTTAAATCACGATTAATATAAGTACGTAAAAGCGGGCAGATGTATTTATTTAACAATTAAAATTTCTGCTAACGATTCACATATTACATAAATTGTAATTTTGTCGAAACTACTTTCACCGATATATTATGCGTGGATCGCATTATTACGTAATAATGACTTTTATTATTTCTCTCTATCGGGATTTTATTATATAATTTGTATAATTCAATTTTATCGCGACGCCATTTGACGCTCTATTAATTTCGCGTTTGCAAAGTTTTGTTATACCGGTCAAGTACACACGAAACTCGAAGCTTGTCGCGAATCACGCGACAAAGCGACACGATTTAAATAAACTTTTGTTGCCTTGAGCAGCGATTGGCTCAACTCAAACATCGAAAATAAACGAAAAGACGTAGTCTTGTATATATAATAAATGCATGATTATCCTAATTTTAACGCTAAATTAAACTATACTTTTCTTTGAACTTAATTATTGGAATGCGAAAACTTGAAGTCCTTTTTAAGCAATAATTGAGTCATATATATATATATATATATATATATATATATATATATATATATATATGCAGAAAATTAAGTTGAGTTTCAAATTTATGTTATACAATAAATATTTCTGACAACATCAAGAGTAACGATGAAGGACAGCTTATCAAATTCATCATGTCATAATTTGAAACGATCATAACGTATATACAGCAATTCTAGGAATAATTAATGCATAGCGTGTAATTATTTAATACTTTCTGTTATTACGAGCTGTCAAGATTTTACGGATGTGTGCGTATATATGCATACAAACATTTTTAATAATTATTAATTTTAATAGTACAAAGAAAGGCAGAGAGAGAGAGAGAAGGAGAAAAAAGAATTTCGATTGAAAAGAATGATATTTTCAATTAAATAAAGTACAATATCTCAGTTTGGAGAATATTATACGATTAAATCAGTTATTCTGGAAATATGATTTTCTTTCATTACGATATTTTATATTTATAAATGTTATTTTTATATTATAATATAATTTTATATTCTCGCGAAACGGAATATACATGAATTATATTGCGAATAAAAACTGTTAGCTTATGAATTAAATATATTAAATAAATTAAATAAATTAAATAAATTAAATATATTATCTGATTAAATTCCAATATTGAAGTAATTGCCGACAAAGTTGTCCGCCCTTTCTCTCTCTCTCTCTCTCTCTCTCTCTCTCTCTCTCTCTGTCTTTCTCTTCTCTCTTCCCCGTCTCCCCCCCCCCTCCCACCCCGTTCTCTTTATCCCTCTCGCTCCGATATCTCATAAAGAAGTTGGCGAACAGTTTGGAGAATCAGCTCCGGTTGAGGAATCCAAGCGGTCTTTACGTGTCTGCGCTTCCTATCGCTATAGCAATTGCTTCCGGTAACGGCGCAACAAACCACGAAGAAACTGTACGATACGAACTAACGAAATGCTAAAGGAAGGCAGAGAAGGCGAAAGGATATCTCTCAATTGAGAGAGAGAGAGAGAGAGAGAGAGAGAGAAAGAGCTCTAGCGATCAATCTTGACTTACGATTACGTTACGTTTTTAAAATTGCACATGTAACAGCAAGTTAGTTCAGCGTTATGAATTACGAATCTTGATATGCCTTTTTAACTTTCTCATTTATTTATTCTACAATATTTATTTTGTGTTTTCTTCTTCCTATTTACAAGATAGAATTATAACAAGCGCATGTTGGTGGGTCGATCAATCAATCAGACATGTTAATATAATTAAAATAGGATAGAAGTGCCAATATATGGTGAAGGAGCATTAGATATATATCTTATTTGTTAAAAAAGAATATTAATTTTGTATTATTCAATAAACTTTAAAACGCGTGCATTATTGAAAATCAATTATAAAAATTATTAAAATCTGAAATTGATGGAACAATTAATAAATGATCATTATTAGCTTTGACAAAAATTTGCTTCAATATAAAATTATAAATTCAATATTATAAACTTTTTTTAAAGATATCTATATGTTTTATCGTTATTTTTTTTTTTGTTTCATATCGTATTAAAATAAATTCAATTCAAAAGTGGTCATTCACTGTTGGTATGAACGGGGTCATTCGCATATCCTTATCCCGTTGCTCAATATAATCCATTCGCCGCTGTTCGGCAATCTGTGACGATCTGTAACGAATCTATTCGAATGGAATTTAAATTGAAGCACAGCTAGCACTGGTATCGCTCGCGATAAACTCGTAGGCAAACTATGCGAGCAGAGGGATTCTTCCGCGCGCCTTTATTCGCACCAACGTCGAAGTATGCAGCGAGTTATGCACGAGCGTGTGTCGAAGCTGAAAATCAATCAAGATCGATTGGCGTTACATTGGCGCGCGCGAAACCATGCGATGTGTATCGCATTTCCGACCTTCGTTGCCAGAGTATTGTTTCCCGTACGTCAGAGAGTACGCGCGCGCGAGGCTCCGGTTTTGTGGATACGCGTTTCGGCGAACTGTATTCCGGGCTGATTGCACCGCCTGTTGCGAATCCACACATACCGCGGCGGCGATAAATAAGCCGCTTACGCGGTAATCTAATCCCCGTATAGTCGTTTCCTCTCTCGCGGACGCGCGTATAGCGGTGCGGAATGCGCGTATTAAACCGTAGCCGGGAAAGAGAAAGGACGAAGCCGCGGGAGACGGAGGAGAGAGATTGTCTTGGATAAGAACGTCGGTGAAATGACGAAGATGTGCCTCGTTGAAAGAGGAGATAGACGCCGGTGTGTGGAATCGGATACGCCTCCTCCTCCTCCTCCTCGACTGATACACCGGATTTGACAGATCGTGATAACAAACGTGCTGCGTGTTGATTTTGCTCCCTAACTTTGTTTGGGAACCTCTCTTCGGAGAGAGAGAGAGAGAGAGAGATTCGCATAAATCTTACTCGACGCTTCTCGCTTCGAATAGCTTTGAGCAATATCGCATTCTATATAAAGCCTGTAACTATTTGTACAAAGGAGATCTCCGATGTAGGAGAATACAGTGGAAATTGGAAACATTTATAATTCAGTGATGTATAACCGGCCGCGTTGCTGCCAGCGGTAGCCAATTAATGATAAATGACCTCTTATCTGTCCTCGAATATCGCGGTCATAAATAGACTATTTATCATTTGCAAGTGAAATCAGTCGATCTTTCGTCTTCTCTGCACGACTGTGCACCGCGCACGAGTGCAGAATACGTTGCGTCGTTTCGAGAGCCGTGACATGTGTCAGTGTTGATTCCTCGTCTATCGTAATGTCGCGGTCACATACCGCGGCTACATTGCACGATCGCGTTCGCTTGACCACTTCCCGTTATCCAATCTCTTAACCTTGCACTTCAATCGCGGCCTCGACACTTCCTATTACCTTTCACGATATCGGATACGGACAGGCGGATAACGACGCGCAAAATCGCCCTTTCATTACAGCTTTATTACGCGAGTTAGATATCAAGATTTTACGAGGCAAACTTTGCATCGTGGGGCAGGCTGTGGTAATTTGACGAGCATCGGAAAGGACACTGTCTCTGACATTTCCCCCTCACTGCCGAGAACATTTCGTTTCTTATTCTCTTCAAACGTTATTTCTAAAATATCGAGAGAGCTATTAATGTCTGATTTATTCATTTCTTTCCCTCTTTTTTTTTCTTAGTCTCTCTAGTTTATTATTTAATATAGTCATCGAAAGAGAATATCTAATTTTTTGCTTTATAAATAGCATTCTCTGCTACCTAGACAGGGAGCTAAAATTAATCAATTTAGATAGAAGTCAGAAATTTATCATGAGACTGATATGGATATTAATAAATATTACAGGATTTTAACGATTATCTTCATTTAGCTGCTTAAGTTATCATATTTAAAAATTTTATAATTTTATCGTTATACAGAATTTTATATTATTATACATCAATTCTTGAAAAAGTCTTGTACTAACACATATACTTTCACATTCATTTTATTAAAATAAATTATTAAATTATTTTCATTGTTAAGATATGGAAAGAATAATGGAAAGAAGTTAGGTAATGAAATTTTATTGAAAGTGTCATCAATTTTATTATATAATATTCATTACTTTGTGTCGTTTTGATACTCTCTTTTTTTATCGCATCGTCGCTTTACGTTGCATGCCGAGGTGATTAAAGCATGTCTATGTGTGGGAGAAAGAATATATTCATGAATATCTCATTAACATTTTCGCATAGATTTTCTAATAGATTGCTCAATACGACATGATTATATCATCGATGCGGATTTTAAAGAGTTTAACGGGACTTTCTAAGGAGACGGACTTGTTAATGCGTATCCTTAAAAGCGATACTACACATCCTAACAATGAATTTTTCATACCGTTATCGTGTTATTATTATCGTTTTCCACGGTGCAACCGTTATGTGACGGAAGCGGTCGCGTTCATTATCGCGATTAATTATTATCATTTAATAAGTCATTACGCAAATTGAGTTTGTGTGTAAGCAGTTCGGTATAATAATTGTGACCGCGGTTTTAATGTATCACTCTAACAATTGTTACTATAATTTTATATCCGCGATAGAGATAATAAAACTAACTATAAAAAAAGATATAAATCTTGCGATTATTTAATTACTATAGATTCGCAAATTGACGAATATTTTTATTACGCGTTTCTACTTCATTTTTTTATTTCTATGGAAGTGAGGAAAAAAAAGGAAAATTTTTACCTAAATATAACTTTTGATAAATATTTACAATTTTCCTGGTTGAAGTTATTCTAATTATAGTTCTATTCATTGGCTATATTTATGAATATTAAATTATTTAGAACATAATTGTCACATCGTTATATTATTCGTTGGTTGGTTTGACTTTACATATTATCAATATTAAATTCATAAATGTGAATTATAGTTGATTCCAATAAATTAGATACAATTGATAACGAATTAATATGTAATTATTTGAATTAGTATTCTTCTAAAAAAATAATAATATCAGTGTTCGATGAACTTTTGTTTCTGATTGTTTCTCATATTACATCTCGCACAAATACAACTTTAAGAGCATGGCTATGTGACTTTATGTGGTTCGATTATGATAATAAAACCCATGAAAAAACTCATCAAGATTATATTTGCTTGACGTACAGAGCTATCAATTTTCATTAAAATCAGACAGCTTGTATATATAAATGGACATTTCTTATCAAGATATACATATTATTTAGCGTTATATGTCTGGAATTGCGAAGGCTCTCGTTTCAATTAAATAGTAGATTTATTTCTCGTCTCATTTATGTCAATGATCGAGCTTTCTCGCAGAGCTCACAATTACGTGCTTACTCACGCGATCAAACTATAAAATAATCCATCCCGACGATGCCGGATAACGGACTTTTATCGCACTTCTAGCTGCGCCGATCGATTTGGAAACGAGAAAGCTCCGTTTCATCGTATTGGCAAACGAGATCATTACGAGAGATGCTTTGCGTAGATTACTCGATTCCTTAAGTAGATTTCTCAAATTAGGCAGTATAATTAGATGGAAGTTCCGTACAACGTCTGCCAGTGTCTCCGCCATTCTGTACTTTTATTCCATTCATTTTCTTACAAAGTATCTTTTATTATTTTCATGGTTCAATTAGTCGCAATATCAATTGGTCTTCTCAAGTTTAAAAGCCGCCTTTGTAGCCGTTAATACATCTCTTAAACAGATCTGTGAACAAAATTATCTAAGATCAAGTATCGTATATATATATATATATAATTTATTTTAGCAATAACATTTATTTTGTGAAAATTAAAAAGAAAAATTTAAAGAGCGATATAACATAACTAATGAATAGATGCATCGCAAATTTTGCAATCATTGTATCATTTAAAAATTTATTTTTCTTTTTTAGTGCACATTTTATAATTGAATTTAATATACATTTACATAGTTTTATAAAAAAAAAATCTTTTATTTTAGAAATATTTTAATACATATATGATAAACTAATACGATGTATTATATGATGTTACTACATTCTAAACTTTCCCGAGTCGTTTCTCGTAAGAGCATTTGAAATGCAAATTCGCCTGCGCGACGTTTACGTGACAGAGAATATACATGACTCACGATTAGTCGATAGGAATAATTTCTCTCGCGATGTGTTGAACAAGAAAAAAGAATTTTTTCGAATTACCGCGTATTATCGGAAAAGTCTAAAATATACAGCAAAAGGAAATATTGGGAAAGACAGCGAGACGCGTCCCGGATATAAATCTATCCACTCAATGTCACGAAGGAGGAAAGAAAGAGATGAAAAGAAACGCTCGCTGTAGGCTTTTTATATATCTGCCAAAAATTCTGCATTCGAGTGGAACTCCGGGGCAACAGAGCTCGCCAAAGGACTTTGCGATGCGCATAACGAAAGAAAACAGCGCTGCCTATTTCGGCAGAAACTGCAGCAATCAATAATGTGTCGCGGAAATGAAATCATTGCAATAGTTAAATTCCAGTTTACTCTACTTTCGATTACGAATATTTGAAAAATCACATCATGAAAGATGAGAAAAGTCTCTTAGAACAAGAATCTATAATCTATAATCGGAAAAAAGTTTATTCGGTGAAAATTTTAAAAGTATTTTCTATGTGTGTATTTCCTTAAAGGGGCCTATCCATTTGAACTCTTGAGAAATGAGTTCCTTTTTTAGATTTTTTTACAGCGCAACGACTTGATAAAAATTTGTTATTTGTTTATAATATAATATTATTAAGTAATTAAGTAATTATTAAGTAATTAATACAATATTATTAAGTACATATATAAAAATTTTCAGTTAAAAAATTTTTTTTTTTTAAGTTATGCAAATATTTGCAGAGCTCCTCCAATCTTGGATCTGCATGGTGTATGGAAACATTTGTTTATCACATTACAAATAAAAATACGTTTTTTTTATTAAATATTAATAGCTCTGTTATCCGTTAAGCGTTTTTTTCAAAATTTTTCAAAAAAAAAATTTTTTTAAGCTGAAAATTTTTATTTAAGTTCTTAATAATATTATATTAATATTATAAAAAAATAAAAAAGTTTTATCAAATTGCGCAAAAAAGATCTAGAAAATGTATTCGTTTTTCGAGGATTCAAACGGATATGTCCCCTTAAAGAGGTAATTATAGCTATGAAAATAGAAGATAATGGCAAGAAGAGACGATACGGAAATATAATGAGCGCTAATTTCTCGTTGACATTTCATTGACATTTTATATCTGTGTAGTCCGCACAGTGTGCGTATATATAGACATTGAATAATTTATCACTTCGCTAATATATGTATACGATTTCCCGCTTTTAAGAGAATGCAAGAGAAACGCGAAAATAAACGTTTGTGTATCCGTTCTTTCGAAAGTTGCAACTGTCGTCATATATACTTTTATCGGTTGACATATTAGAAGTGAAAATGAGGGAAAGTTGGAATTACTTGCACTCTTCCGTGTGGTCTAAGTCTCTGTTTACGCGAATAAATGAAAAGATTACTGATAAGACTAATTCAAGCAACTGTGCTCGATCGAGATATCTTTATAGACTCTAAACAGAAAAATTTAAGCTTTTGGCATAACCTTTTTTTTAATGAGAAAGATAACTATCATAGCGAATTTTAAATGTGAGATTGGAATATAAAAAAACTCGGATTTAAAAATTATGAGCAATGGCTGGAGATATTGATCTGGTTACGAGACGAGGTTTATTATATATATTTTTTTGCGTAGCGAGTGGACGCGAAGAGAGGGGATGCTTTGTTATTTGTTCTTATGAAAGAGGACGAGGCAGATAAGCATTATTTAAATTGGGCAATTTCTCGGGACGATTACGTCTGCGGTTTCGCTAATTGCACGGCCGTTGCACTGCCATGAGATGAAACGTGTCGTGGCGTCGAACAAAAAACTCTGCTACGCGCGATTGCAGTTTGCGAAAAGCTCGAAATTCCCGCGCGAAATGTCGCCATTAATAAAGCACGGTGATGTTTGCGCACGGCATCACGGTGATCACGGGATAATAAGATAATTAGATGAAATTCATCGCAAGAATATTGCGAATCTACAAGACTTGTTCGAGGAGAGATATGTCGTTTGACATTTGAATACGACCAGGCGCTTCGAGAGAACACGTGTCCACGATAATTTCTCTTCGCTTGCACAATCAATCATGACCGCTTTATAAAATCCTGGTTTGTCTCTCTCTCTCTCGTCTCTCTTGTGATGTATTGAAACATCAATTGATCTCACGCATATGTTACTTTATAATGATAATGATCATTTATTCGCGAATTATGTAATATTTTCGTCAATGAAATCTATTTATTACCGTATACACACAGTTTTGCAAGTGTGACGAAAAAGATCTTACGTTTGTTAAAGATGAGTTAACGTCGCGTTTATTGAGCAAAAAAAAAAAATGTATGAATAATTGCATCCGAAAGTTTCGTAATATTCGGCATTTTCGCGAAAATAATAAAATTAAATATTAATTAACCTACATTTTACAATAATTTTAATATCGTGCGACCGTACCATCGAGAATTCTCGTGAATGAATAATGCAGAACATAATGTTTGATCCGTATATATATTTGCAATTCCCTTATGAAATCAATAACTTCATTATACCCACATACGTAATTGAATTACGCATTTCGTATTAATATATGTATTGTTTTCCTACATGAATGTCATCAATGCAAGATTAATCGTAATATTAATTTTATTTTATCGCGTTTTTGAAAAACAAAATTTCATCAACTCTGTTGTAACACATTATGGACAATCTATGCGAATAATTAAACATTATTAATTCGTATAATAGGTAATTATTATCCTTAATATACAAATCGCTTATCCGTTTATATTGCTTTCGAATTAAATTAGACGTTATTTCTCTCTCGTTATTAGATTGCAATCTGATACACGAAAAATTTTATAAATATGTAATATATGTTATATTAATGTATTACAAGTTTAATTTAATGCGAGTATCGAAATCGCGTTATTGACTGTTGCGAAATCTACTATCCTACTTCGATCTTCTTCGTTTGTAATACCTCGCGGATCGATGGATTAGGTACATCTGGTTGAAGTCGTCGTCTGCAAGTACCAGCTATTTGCGGTAACGCAAACGTTTGCTCTGACGACGCGATAACATCGAAGATAACGAGCTCGATCGTAGTTAATACCCGTCGGAAGCCTGGTACGTGACTTCGTGACCAATGCCGCTTAATTTCACGGGGATCTATCGTCGTCACGTATAACTCTATATCGGCTATCGGTATTGGTTCGCAAACGAAGAAATATCTCGTATCGATTATATTCGCGCGAAAGTTAACAAATATTTGTCCGCGCCACCACGTCACGTCTACATATTGTCGATTTAATACTACGCGATTGTGCATCGCGCGTTTTCGATTAGACAAAAAAAAAATAAATAAATTTTTATACAAACGAGACTTGTTACTTTTCTTTTTTTTTGTCGATCATACATTCGGGGATTTAGTTTCCCGGCCGATAAATTTTTTTTTTATCGTTGTTAAATTGTCGGGGAAAAACGACGCTAATTTTCGCGAGCGCGACAAACGGTTTGTCGACTTTGACGCGACTCCGGCCGATGGATCCTCGGATTTGTGAAAGCTCGCGCGTCTCGTTTTCATAAAACCCGGCGGTTTCATAATATGCTAATTTACGAACTAATAAAAATTCAGTAGTACGACGAAAGTACCGCGAAATTTTATGCGGCGATTCCGGATGGCGGTAAGCTTTTCGGGAATGCGCGGCGCGTCTTAGGGGTTGGCGGTTGCTTAAAGGCTGTTTTTGCATAAAGAAGCGAGAAGAGGACGGATAGACGGAGATGTCAGGTTTTTATGTTAATCTTTGCGGGGGAACATTTTTGTTTGGCGCGAGGTAATGGAATGGAACAAAAGTCGCAGAAAATTTAAGACGCCTCTTTATTTTCTCTCATTCGCGCCACCACCTTACCTTTCGTCGCTCGTTGACCTTTGAAGCTGCGATGAAATTCTAGTGGCGTAAATGGTACAGCTGGATTGTTTGTTCAGGATGATCGTCCCGGCGTATAACGGGATTATGTAAAGCTGCCGAAATATCTCGGCGGATTTTTCGAATAAATTCGAATAAACTATGAATTTTATTTAAATTTCTCGACAATTATATTGGCCATTTTACTCTCGTGCGATAAATTTGTTCGCGCTATCGTTTTACATCAGCGCTTCGAGCGCCTCTCCGAGAGCCAAATTGCACAATGTCATTTTGCAATTGGACCGAAGAGAAAGCACGCGTTGACGCATCCTCGAAAGCCTGCAACATTCCATGTGACACCTCGCTCGAATGTTGCTCTCGAATGTTCGTGAGAATTATTGCAGAATGCGATGGCTTGGATCTTGAACTATGTATGCCGCGGTAATGACGAAGGTGGAGGGGGAAGAGGATACGAGAAAGGATGCGAGAGGTCAGTTACGGAGGGGAGAAGAGGCCTTCTTCGCTGTCATTGGGAAAGTATGCCGTCGAAAGGTCAGCATTTACTCTCTACGGAGATACTAATCGCCACTTCCTCCTTCCTCCTCTCGCATCTTCTCTCTGAACCACTGCATCTCGATTCGCGATTATTACATTAAAACGTAATAAAGAAAATTAGAAATATTTTACAATATAATATAATAATTCTATTAATCGCGATGATTGTATAAATTATTTATTAAAAGAAAAGAATTGTTGATATTAATGTAAATATAATTTTTTTTTTTAAATACATATGTATTCAATTTTTTGCGTACAATTATTATAACGATTACAAGTTAAAGGATTAAAAAAAATTGTTTAAAAAAAGACAAACTGTTAACAAATTTATCACTCAATAATATATATATATCAACGCAACTAATTAAATTGTTGCTAGCTAAATTTATATTAATCGAAGACGACGAATATCAAAAATGTATTGACATTATCTGAACGGCATTGTTACCGAAGAATCAAAGAGTCAAAGATTGAAGAATCAAAGAATGATATTTTATATATACCATTGTCTGATATAGATATCTTGAAGCAAAACGATTTCATGCTTCTTCTAACGCGACTGAGGCATCTTCATTTCGTTCACCGTTCTCTTCTTCCGTTTCCTTTACTCCGTGAATTTTCGAAAGATTTGAATTTTAGCAGGACGCAAACGATTCCTTTTGCCAGCAATAAAATAGCTTCCTTCGCTTTTAAGATGTCGACTCGCGCGCATGATGGAGTCCGCGGATTATTTACTTCAGCCGCAGAGACACAAAAGCTTACACCGACGAGAAAGTAAATCCCTTTCTCTCTCTCTTTCTCTTTTTTTGCCCGATAGCTTGAAAAGGAGAGACGCATTTTGCTTTGTTTTCCTCCAGCGTTGCGCTGAGCGCTTTATGCTTGTGATCTTCAGAATCTCAATGCAGCGTTTTACCTGCGGACTAATATCTCTCGTCGAATTATTCTAACGGAATATTGCGATCACGATGTGATTTTGCATATAAAAATATACGAACATTTCAGAGAACTACGTCAACCGAAATTGCAAGAGTCAAATTGCAAAAATCGTTCCCATTCGATTTCAACGGGAGTTTCAATCTCGTCTTACTTTCAAGTCCTTATTTTAATTCAGTTTTCAAATTACATTTTCTTGCAGACGGAGAAATTAAACCGACAAGCGAATTTAACGGTCGGAGTAATACACTCGAATTGAAACTGCTCGACAAAATATTAAATTTCTATTTCACCCCGCATTAAAGTTATTCTTCCGCGAAATCAAACCCTACTTGGTATCGACATTCTTTTATAAATGTTCGTACACGTCGTCGACACACGGACGGGGAATTACTTGGAATATCGCGAGCCCATTCGCGGATTCTTGGCCGATTGCCAAGGTCGATCGTGGCTCGAGTGGATTTACACCGGAAGCAGTGGAAGTCCTTAACGGCGGCACTCTTCCCTCTAATCCCGCATCGTAGAGAAGACTCGATAAAGTGCTTACTACGGTTTCCAACGTGAAACCATCAAATTTATCTTTCAATATCAGATGATAATTTGTCAGCTATCTTTAGACGGAGAGACGAGACATTTTTTTTATTTCTTTATTTTTATTTGACGTTTCCCTCGATGTCTCTTTTTTTTTTATTCAAGATATTCTGATTTTATACAATTATATATTATATGCGCCTTTTGTCACCGATGACGACATTTTCTTAGGAAAGTTCATTATGTAAAGAGCCGGCCGATATTTCCGAGACGACAAAACTCTTATTACGGCACGCAGGATAGCGCAATTATCCTCGCGGTTAACGACTCATCGCGGCATCACATCTACATTTCGCAATCGTACAAGTCGCTTAACTTAATTTCGCGCTCGGTCGCCGCAGACGGCAAAATTAGACTAATCGTCTCTGCAATTTGTCGCTCTGTCGCGTGTGCGATTGGCCAATTCATCGTCTCGGCGAGTCACGGATTTTCATGATTTTCCGTAGCAGCTCTCCGGGGCACTGCCACAGCTGTCTTTTACTCATCGGACAGTCGTAACAACAACCGCGAAACCGCAATGGACCGCAGATTTATTCGTATATGTGCGGTATAATCGTTGGCGCGAGGCGCGCGCTCGATAATAATTTCAATACGCACCTTATACCGTTTGCTTTCATACTTTAATGAGGAAAAGCGGGAAATGCGCATAATAAGGCAGGTATTACGATTAGCCGCCGATACCGCCCGTCGTTGCATTATAATACAGAATTCCATTTAATCCAGCTCAGGATTATGATTTCAACACATTGTATTTATCTTTAATAATTCGCCCTCTCTCGGGCAACAAAACCGAGAAAACAGTTGTGTTTTTGCCATAAGGCACACTGCATCTTCAAAGATACATACGTATTATTAATTTAATTTAAAAAAAGCTTTTACAAATTATAGAAAAATTTATGTTACGTAAAAAGAGCATCCTGTGTGTGTTTTATCATTTCAGTATTAAATACGCGAGTTGAGAGAACGCATATATTTTCTCGATTAATCTCTTTGACGTTTGGCATGCGAATATCTGTCTTCAAGAAAAAAGGCTACTTATGTAGATGTATATAAAGATAATCCTTGCCGTTTTTACGTCCTTTCGTGTCTAGATACTCCCGACGGAATTTATCGTCCGGCCTCCCTTCTTCGCTTTATCACCTTCCTCCGCACAAGTAACTTTTCGAAGATAAAAGCAAAGTTTCGCGAGTTTCTCGACACGGCTCGAGTTTCTGTTCAGTGCCGTGTGCTACGCACACGCATAAATCTGCGCTCTCGCATCATCATTGCGGTCTCGCAAAATCTATTCCGTTGTGAAGAATGTTCGCGGAGAAGCGCGCGCGCGAGAGAGAGAGAGCATTTCCGTGGCCAAGGGCAATTTATTTTTTATCGCGCATACGCCGCAAGCAATCAGTATTTTTACGACACGTTCCGCATGTCGGATTATATGTCAGCCTCGTGCAAGAATGTATCTTGCCGTATATGATAAGTGTCGTAATCTAATCTTACTTCTCCTTTTCACTTTTTAATAAGATTTTTACACGAGAGAATCCACGAGTAATCTAGACTTCCGTTCTCACGATAGAGTCGCTTAATCAGATAACGATCTTCAAAACACGTCGCTTCCGCATACGACTTTTCCCCTCCCCTCTCTTTTCTCTCATTAAAGTAACGAATTTCGGATCGATTGTATCGGCCGGATGATCGTTCAGTCACGGGGTCTCACGAACGGAAATTACATCGACGGATATAGGGGGAGAGGAGGGGGGGAGGGAGGGAGGGGGAGGAAGCGCGGAAATTACGACAAACAAGACGGCGTCTTGTTTTACATCTCTCCTCCAGCGCATGCACATCCAAGTGATGAACAACCTCTGCGTAACTCGCGCCGCCACGGGCGAACATCCTCCTTTCTTCTCGCCTTCCGCGCCGCCATCGTAATATCCTCATAATTCATGCGGTAGGAGGAGGGGGACAGAAGAAAAAGTAAAAGAGATTACGTTGTCCAGTAGTTTTCTTTCGTAAAGTTACAGTGCCTCGATGGATGCAGTCAGTCGCAGATGCATTCGCAGCCAATTACGGTCTCGGATGTACTATCTCGATGAGTGATGTAAAATACCGTTCTGTCATCGTTAAAAGTTATGAGATACTAAGTTTTCCTCGTTTTCTTCATTTTCTTTTTTTTGACGCAACAAGATCATTTTAAATTAGATGCGTCGTAAGTAATTTCGAAGAAACAATACATACCTTATAAACTAATTTATAAAGAAGGTAAAAATATATTTGTAAATAGAGCACTTTTTAGAATCATGAAATTTCTATTTTAATGAGCAATTTTTCGACATATTATATATTACATTAGTTTATCGTTAATTATACAAGCTACATTTGTAGAAAGTGGTAATGACCCAAATTGATTATTGCATCATGATTTCACAAAGCGATTGTTTTCGGTTTTTTTTTTTTTTTACCATCAGCGAGACTACGCAATTACTCTTCTCTTATATACGACGTAATATCTTGATGTCTAGAATTTGTAAATTACTCAAGTGATCGGTATTCTGTAGATTACATCTACCTTTTCAATTTGAACACCGTAATTGCGACATTGCGCAAAGAAGTGTGAAGCGGATCGTTGTATTTAAATCCGCATTTATTTTCTTGTGCAACGCAAGTTTCCTCGATAATGAAACTAATGACTAATGATAATTTTAATGAATAATTATTGAATTTTTTTTAGTATAATTAATAGAAGACAAGTTCATTGTAATCATTGTATCGTATCAAAGAACACGTGAAAAAACAGATATTTATTTACCGTACTTGAAAAAAATTACTACAACAGTATAACTTTGCGCGCGCGGATAGAGATGAGAATAATATTTCCATTTCCAATATCGATCTTTTTAGACCGAAGCTGTCGCTTAATTGTTATATATCTGACTTTTGCACATCGTAATATCGCGCTGGTGGTAATTTTGACGTTGATTAAGACAAAGTATCGAGGCGAATGTTTCGAATTGCGTCTCTTCCGATGACAAAGCTAGTTTCGTGCATCAAAGGGTGCATTAACTCGTAGTATTGTAGATCAGGGAATGAGATGCACCCTGAGCGTCCCTGATTTTCATTTCGCGTGTTCGCCAGCTGTGTGGAGTTCCACGAAGGTCCTTTACCTCGCCCTGCGCAATCCTTGAGCGTGACGTAGTTAATCGCTGATGCGATAAAAGCAGACATTGTCTTTTATTAATCTGTTTTCCCGCAAATAGACTGTTATCTTTTTTTTCTTTTCAATTATGCATATCGATTTGCATCGAGATTGTGAGCGAGAAAGAAAGAATCAATTATGAGATTAAAAAATTAAGAAATTGATTTTGAAATGTAAATTTAATAAAAAATCAGAGGAATAAGAAAATTCTACATTAAATATTATCATGCTCATATTTATCGTGATAAAAACTACAATACCGTAGATATATAACATCGTAATGTTCCCCAGTTAACGATTTACCTTTTTAGCTTACAACAAAATGTGCCGGAATATATTTGAAAAAAAGTATCACTCTATCAAGAGATGCAACACGATAGGCGGACTTGCTCATTAAATCATACAAAGCGTTGACAAAGCTGCGGCGAGAATAGGTCGCTCCTCAAAGACGAGCATTTCCTCTTTGCAACGTTAACCGCGTCATGTTACCAAATGCGCGACAGGATCCTGCAACATAGAAAACACCACTAGATAATTTTACTCAATTTTTTTGTTTATCTTTATCTCTGTTTCTTTTCCGAGAGTTTCATTAGCGCACATCATATATATATTTAGTCCCCCTTAAAATGAAATCATAATTACTCACGACTCATAAAAATTATGCTTTATAATGCTGGCTTTTATTATATAAATAGTGTCTCTTAGAACAAGATTTTTCTATTGCAATCAGTATTTTTCAACTAATATTTCACACACGCAATTATAACATTCTGTAAATAACGAGGGGGGGAGTCGCGTTGCTTTCACTGAGAAATATATATATTTTTTAATGATTGAAATTACATATAACGTAAATTTTAATTATACTATAGAATGCATTAATAATGTGCATAAAATATACGTACATTAAATTTATATGCAGATATTCGATTCTATAGATAGCTATTTATTTTAGCAATATTCAAGAGTATTTTGTCAAACGCGAAAAACGTTGTTTCAGACAGAGGAAAATAAAGTCTTCTATGAAATATCTCGACATTTTTACGTATAGTAGAAATATCTCGGGACGCTCGTTTCTCGTCTGTAAAGAATGGCATCGTTCTTGGTCACAGAGCGATGCGCTCTCTGAAGCAACGTCTTAATTAACTCGCTTCATTGGCCAATTCTATGGATCCTCTTCTTTTCCTCAATGTTTCCTTCGTGTACCTCGGTGCCTTATAAATCCCACTTATATCCCAGACATTCTTCACGGCCGCTTTTCCGCGACCGGAAGATTTTGCGACCGTGGATTCGTCCGGCTTTCCGCTCGGTCGTTAAATCCATTAGCCGTCGCTGTCGGCGGAATGAAAAAGAGGTGGCGGGATCATGCTAGATAGTGGTAAAATCGGCAGAATCACACACGTGCATCACGTAGGAAAAGCCCGGGGAAGAAACTTCGTTATGAGAGAACTTGTGACGCGACAATCTCTGGTTGGGTCAGAGGTTTTCCATTTGAAAAGTCCGTAGGACTTCACCCTCGTCCTCTCTCCATTATTTCCTCTGTCATTTTTATTTGTTCTTTTGCACCTTCTTACTCTTTTGCGAAAGACTTTTCAACTGCGTGAATCTTGTTTCGATGAGAAATTTACATCGATCGGCTCTCTGATCATCGAAATGGTATTTTAGGTGTAGAAGTAGTCAGGTGAGTTTGAGCGGCGAAGAAACTTGCGAAGAAAATAAGATTGAAAAAAGTTTAATCTTTCACTGGGTATTTCCGATCTATAGACGTTTCTTAGTATTATTTGACATTTTTTTATGAGATATATTTCGATAGAAAAAACGAGTAAATGACTTTTTTTTTTTCATTTTATAACGAAAAGAGATATCACATTTTTTTTTTCTTTATTAATAGAGATTTTCTTGTTTTTATATTTTTTATAACGTATTGGCTCAGCGCGCCCAGATAATGTTGGTTGTTCAGATAAAGTTGCATGCAAACAGCATTATTTTAATTTAGTCGAAGCGATTATACAAGCAGTGAATTTGTATAGTTAGTAAATTTTGGAAAATAATATTTGGATGGAAGTTCCCCATTCACGAAACATACACATTCATATCATATGAAATAAATTATCGAAATTTCATGTATGTTTCATTATTACTGAACTCTCGAGCGTAGTTATGAAAAACCGACAATGTTTCCGGATCTCTCATTTCAAAGCGGATATCATAAATAAAGAAAGATCAGATCATGCGCTCGTACAAAATGTACTGGAAATTATATGGCTCCGAGGAATTAAAAGTTAATTAAAATTATTTATATTTTACTTATATTTTTAACATTATTATTTATTTATATTAAATTATATTTTTTAATATTGTACATGATAAAACGAGAAAGCACGTTGATAGGAAGTAACAAAACTAGTTTATTATTTTTAGTTAGTTTATTATTTTTCATTACTTTTTTCTTTGTCTCATTTTAACGCTGAAAAATTTCCTCTCAAGACTTACGCGAATTTTCAGCTGTTAAATGTGCTATTTCTCTTATGCGCTCGACAGGAGATCAGTTCTAAGGAAACAGTTAGAGATGAGCGACAATATCCTTGAAAATTGCTGCAAATATGTGTAAAGGGATCCGCTTCGTGTAATAAGTGAAGAGATGAGTATCAATTTGCTGTTATTAAATTTTTGTAAAAGAGCCAAGAAATTCCTTATTTACTGCGTTACATCTTTCAACTTGTTATCATGAACGTAGTTTTGAGTTTGTGATTTATACGATATTACTTAATTTTATCTGATGGAGAAGAAATATAAAGCTTAAATATTATATTTATAAATAAAATAATTTATATTTAGGAAAATAAAATAAATAATTATTAACAAAATAGAGAATGATGAAATAAAATATTATATAGTTTTTAATTAATTAGATTGTATTTTTTTTTAAATTCTTTTAAAATTCTTACTGAATCCGAAATTATAATGCTTTAAATGTTAATAAATCTCGCGCGCTGTTGTTTCATAAGTCTTAGAAAGTATCTTGGTACTTTTTAACGGCAGCTACGCTCGTTATACTCTTTTCAAACTAGCCGATGTCTTGGAACACCATTGTGTGCACCTTTCGTGTAAGTGTTTATAATGACCGCGGTTAAGATTATTCGAGGTTTTTCTCCAGACCAAGCATTCAGGTTGGCGTCTTTCCTTTTCTTCAAGGACGGTTGGCAGGAGGTTAATTTCGCTTGGCAAAGTGGCGGGACAGGTTGTAGATTGCATCGTTCGTGTCGCGGGAGCGCCGATTGCGTGAAGGGTGCGAGTTCTTAGCGCATTTGAGAAGAAAATGGGCGAGTTGTGCCCAGAGAAAAGCAGTGATAAAGGAAATCGTAGCGAACTATATATATATATATATATGCTGTTTGTTGGAAATTCTCGCATTTTCTCCAGATCCGACTCTACAATGTTTTATGAATAAATGTCCTCTATTGCGAGTACGTTTACTCGGGAGTGTGTAAGGTGAACCATTCCATTTTACACAGTTTACGAACCATTTCATCCTCTTATCATTCACTTACGAAAATTGATTTGGCGTAATTCCGCCATAATCTGAAAAAAGTATTTTACTTTGGTTTTTTTTTAGGATCTCAATCTGTTTACAACAATGAATAAAAATAAAAAATTTAAATTGGGAATTTTTAATTAAAAATTTATAGACCCGAGGGACATAATTTGATTTCGAAATCTCTTTCAAGATGCAGTCGAAAATTTTAAATCTGTTTTGACGAAATTTTTTAGAGAGAGTATGGAATATTATTATGTTTCCAATAATTATCAAAGCGTTTAAAAAACGTATAATACTTTGCGTTTTATTTTACTTCGGTGATTTGTTTATTTCGTCTCGCGAGAGAATCCTCTCTAATGAACACTCTTATAGCATGGACCCGCATAATCATGGCCATTGATCGTGGCCGTCGTGCTCCAGCAACGGTACCACAGAAAGGATCATGTCCTTGGAATAAGGGCGCGCGCCATGAAAAACGACGTACCTGTCACAACCCCGTTTACCTTAATCGATGGAGTTAGCGCCGTGTTACCGGGTAACGTGCGTACAAAAGCGGCCTTTCCGGTATGCGACGGTGATCAAATCACTCCGATGAAATCCCAAACGAAAAAAGAGAGAAAAAGAGGAAGAGGGAAAGAGAGAGATGGAAAAGGGAGGAGGAAAAGAGAAAAAGAGTGTCGAGCGGAAAGGAAGCGATAAAATGGAGCGTACGCGAGAAAAAGGCAGCCGGATTGGCGGATATAGGCCTTTATAGCGGCATAGAAAATGGAAATAGAGCTGCTAGGAAAAGTTTCATGGAAGCGGCATTTCTCAAGGAGCACAATGCCGAATTTACACTGTCGCGAAAAAGGCGGTGCGAAGACGTTTCATTCGTTAGTTTTGACTCGTGCCGTTTACTCAACGTCCGCCCGGCTCCTTTGTATCCTGAAGGATCCGAAAGCATCCTTTATTCTCGGACAACACGAAGTGCAGGCTCTCTTTTCCTCCGGGGAAAGAGCTGTGCATAGTTTTTCAGTTGGTTCGATTTATTTTAACGAGAGACCGACGCGCACACGTGCGGCAAGAAAACAGACACACACACACACAAACGAGGTTGTATAGTTAAATTGATTCCTCGAGTGAAAAATATGGGCGCGAGAAATAAAATAAAAGTTCTCCCACAAATTCATTTTCTTCATTTTTCTAATCAATCGTATTTTTAATGTTCTTCAACACATGCGTTTTTAAATATATATCCTCCTTTAGTAATTCAATAATAAATATTCTTAATAATAAATATTATATAAAACAGAATAAAAATTATCTCTAACATATGTAATATTATCGTAGATTTTAATGAATTATAAAATAGGCTAAATATCGCGATGATTCTTTCTTTTTAGATAATTAATATAAAATTCAATATTCTAATCGCTAATATATTATTAACAATCATTATTAGATTATCAGTATTATTCGACTAGCGCGAGCTACAACCACTCACACCACCAACTCTCTGAGCTATAAACTGTCGGCCGTTGACAATTGCAGCAAAACGCGTCAAATATAACACTCCGACTTTTCCGATTGCGTCGTCCTGTTGTTGTCGAACACAAAACTGTCCGGGAGGAAAATATTTTCTCTGTACACATTCGCATGCGCGTTTGCGTACATGTACACGTGTGTGCCCGTCCATAGTGCGAGAGGAACGCGAACGATCTTTGTCGTCTCGAAGGCGCGTAAAAACATTTCTCCTCTCTCGGTTTGCCGGCGGGCATGTACGTGCGGAAGATCCCGAAGCTGGCGGAGGTTACCGTTACAAAACGTAGAGGCTATTAAGCCATCAGCGGCGGGATTTTATCCTCGTTTCTACGACCGCGACCACGACGAAGACGACGACATTACCGTTCTTTCTACCGTCGTTGACATTCCGTTTAGACGGTAACTACTGCGCTTTGCTTCTTTCGCCTCCTTGATACTGTCACAGATGATTTACGACCTCGTCTTTAACTACATCAGAGCCGCTATCAACAGGTACGCGAAAATCTGATGAAATCAGCTTATTGATTTTGATAATGTCATTTTATGTCATTACGGTGTTATGGAAATGATAATCTTGTCAAAGATGCAAATGTTCAATGAGATTAATGTGCTATCGTGATGATGTGTAATATTTATAAATAAAAATCGAAAAGAAAAAGAGAGAAATGTCAGGATATAATTTTCTAACAAATAATATTACGAGAAAGTAATATATCGAGATATCGGAAAATTTACATTATTATTGCAAATAATAAATTGAAAAAGTTAATTTATCGGAAAACTCATATATTACTTAAAATGATAAACGTAGAATGCATGAAGCTGCCATAGGTATAATTTACTTTTGTTTATGCACAGTCTGCGCTGCTAATATATCATTGTTTCTCTAGCGTTTCTACATATGTGTTTGTCTCAACCATATGCACCACACTGCATGTTCTCTCCTTTTTTCTATTTTATCTTTTTTTTCCTGACGATATTATCTGTTATCCAGAGAAGCTGGATTTGTGCTGTTGACGGGGAAACATTTGAATTTTTTTGTTCACGTATAATCCCCGACATTTTTCTTCACCGCCTTCTTTTCTTTCCCGATCTCTATATTTTTGCCTTCTTTCTGTGTTTTGGGCATTTATCTATAAACCATGCTAGAAACGATGTTTCGGTTATGGCGGTGTCTTTGCTGAGGTACGTAATTATTCATTGCATGCTAAGTTTGAGTTTCTTTTTAAGGAGAAACGTTGTTTAAGAATCTTATACATATATAGTGTATGTATATACATATATATCATGTATCATACATATATATCGCATTTCGATATTGTGAAGATTTCAAGAGAACATTTATTGTTAGAACGTACAAGAATCCTCGCAATTTTTTTATTATGTCGAATTCCTTGAGAAAACAAGGGGGTTTCTTCTCTTCTTGATGACGGAAGGGACGCACTTGTGTTTCGCGGGGAATTATTGTCTCGCAAGCCGATGCAGCTGCATTTCCCATGGTGCCATTGTCCGTCCGAGCGTAGATTATTACTACTGTTTCCTTCAGCGTAGCTTGTAATAGCCTGGAAGCGAGCTCTACAAGACGCTGAGTCACAGAACACTTGTGTTGAAGATTGCTCGCGAGATCTTAATGGACGGATTTTCCTAGCGGATTTCCGAACGCGATATTTTCCGAGAACGGGGGAGAGGGGGGATGATCTCGCGCTGGAAGTCACAGCGGAAAAGAAAATAAGATTATTCGCGTACCCTCGTTATCGATTTATGCTAACTCTCCAGCTCTTCGGCACGAATTATAGCCTTTTCGGAGAAAATCGTTGCGGCGGAGTTCTGCCATCATCTTGGTATTATCGCGAGCCGTTAACAGCGACGACTGCTCATATTCCGTCCGCCGTTATCATCGGACCGCTTTTATCTCAGTCACAATTACTCATTGTTCGAAGCGCGATCTAGCACAGGATACATCAAAGTTTCGTGCTTCTCTTCATTCCGCTTCGTCGCTTCTCCGTTTTTATTTCTGATTACGACGACGAATGTATTGTGCGTGAGGGGCGATTGGCCAAGCATTGACTAGCGGCGTCACTTACACTTTCGGAGGACGATGGACAAACGCGCGCGCGCGTATCGATACGACGCAAAGGTGTCATTGCATTTGTCGCACTGCGGAAACTTTCGCGGCCAATCGCGGATGCCCGTGTGAAATTATCTTGAGGTGCGCGAAATGAGAGCTGCGCCGGATCGGGAAGTCGATTGTCGATCGGAAACTTGTTAACGAGTCGGCTCTCACGGTCGCAGACGGTTTCACTCTCGATTGAAAGGAGATCTTTTGCGCGTTATTATTAATTCTGCGTCGATTTATTTGTCACGAGAGTTTTGACAAAGGCATGATAAGCGTAGATAATATTTCTATCTTTTTTTATTTTTTTTTTTTAGATTTTTAAGATTATTTTATTTTATTTATTTCTATTGATTATGCTATCTTCTCTCTCATACATGTCATCATTAACAACTAAAAAAGCGTTTTAACATAATAATTCCAGGTATTTGTACTCGGTCATATATGTATTATTTATCGTATAATTCGTTGTTAATGTTCTCAGCTAAATATACGACATTGTATATCATTTTGTGCTACAGTCTCTTGGTGAATAGACGACTGGTTTCCTCAGTTTATTCGTATTCTCTCTCAGGTTAGTTTTAGTTAAATTACTTAGCCGCATAATAAAACAACTTTTGGTTGGATGACATTTATCTTGTTATTTAGTATTCGACGCGTTTTTCTCTCGTTTGTTGCTGGGAATTGTGAATTAGCTAAAATGAAATATTTTTATTAAAACTTGGGCTTGATTTATAAAATTGGATGCCAAATAGTAATAATCATGCACTCCGTTTAATTAATGACACATTTTGTTGTGAATCTTTAATTATTTTTTAAGCTTACTGTGAAATGACAGCTCGGCATTTTATTCATTTTCTTAATTAATTTATGCATCTATCAAGCAAGAGAATTTACCAAGCAACAAAGCAACCAACATAATGCTTGATTCGCTTATATATTTGCTTATATTTGCGTGTTGAAAGGTAATTAGTATATCGTTTTGAGTTATTGCGTGTTCGGAAATTTATTTTAAAAAATACACAGGATTATATAAACAACACAAAGTTTGACATATATTGACATGTGATTTTTGTCCAATCTTTTATATTACATGCAATTTCAAAATAATTTAATTTAATTAACAAGAAATTTGAATCTAAAACAGAGTGCTTACATGAAGAGAAAGCTTTTTAATAACAGGTGCTTTCCAAATGCTCCTGATTTTCCATAACTTTGATTTACTATATATTGCAATATTAATTACATATACTATCATTTGACATTGCTGAGCAGAAACTCAATAAAATCCATGCATTTAATCCAGCTCGCGCTTTTCACAGTTTTTTTTCTCATTTTATTTTGTTTTGTCTTTCTTATTTGTTCCGCGAACTAGTTAAATTATTTAGCCACATAATATATGTATGTGTGTAGGGATAGTCGAGCGTGACAGTGCACTTTGATGACGTTTGTCTATGTAATTTCAATTTCGTGGTGCGATGGATGCGCGTGTTCTGAGACAATGGGTCTATCGTCTAGACGACCGCGCGTATACAGATATACATGCAGGTGTATTCAGGTGCACTGCTGTTGCCTCTCGCGCGAATACGTACTTACACATATACGCAGATACACAAGTACATAGAAACATACGGCGGATGTGGAGATTCGCGCGATATCATGCACGTCGTTAGGCCGCGCGTTTACACGCCTAACCTACCCCTTTGTGCGTGTAGACAAAGCGGGACAAAGCCGGGGGGGAGGGGAGGAAATGGGAAAAGATTTCGCGAAAAGAAATCGGGGACGCTTGGTATCTTTGGACTACGCCGGAAGCTCGCGTGCGGGAATTGTTCGCGATCTTTTTAACGATGGGCGATGCGATTAACCGCTGTATTATTATAGAATGAAAATAGACTTGTCACGCTCGCTAACTATATACTTGCAAGATGGCTCAACTGTCCACGATAAAATTAATCTAACGCTGTTAACCCGGAGGCAGTTTCAATTTCTCTCCCGCGCATCGGCGAAAGGCAAACATTTGGAAAGGTAACACGATGATTATTTTGGATCGTCGTGTATGAGAGAAAGAGAAGGGAAAGAGGCTCGCAAAATAATATCTTTGATTATAAATTTATTGCTACACGCTTTATAGACACACTGGATTGGTGTAGGCTCTGATAATAGATGACATTTAAAAGGTAGCGTCAATTCAAATCTCTGTTACAGAAAACATTATGCTACATAAGACCTTGTATTCGTGTTTGTTGAATGCGTTCACGATCCAAATTCTCATTTGCTTGCTAATAAAAGTCACTTTTCTTCTGTCGCGTCGTCTCGAAGCTTTTGATACCTGCTCTTTCTGCATTCTTCGGCTATCTGCATTTCCAATTAATGCTTGACATTGTGAACGACGCTTTTTAGGTGGCCGAGACAATGTTCCGTTTTCTTCTCACGATTTTCTCGACAAATTACCTTTTAAACGTTATCACCGATATTACTGTACGCCAATGTCGTTTAATGATTGTTCGATTCGTTAGTATTTTCACGAAGCTATGGAAAAAAAACATTCTATAAAATATCTAATGATAAGAGGAAATTTTAGAAGGTTATTATATTCGTGAGATGCTGAGAATTTTGAATATATTTAATTATTGAAATAATGAGAGATGTGTCTTTTTTAACATAGAAATATTTAGATAAGATCTTTTTTTTTTAAATACTTTTTTTTACAAATTTTGTTGATTTATCAGAAAATTGAGAAGATAAATTTAAAAATTTTTGTGCGACTATAAGATGAATGTTAACTACAGATTTGCTCGATTTCAGGCATTTGTCATGGAAATAATTCACTTTTATGTTCTTTACACGTCTAAAATTTAATTAATTTGGCGTGATCGCGCGTCGGGGGGCAAGGACTAAGTGCGAGGCTGTCTTAGTCATAAGCAGACTCTGCTAATCCTCTTAAATGTGAAGAATGGCACCATCTCACCCTCGAGACGACGTCTTCAAACGCTGACTCACCGGTGATAAAAAGCGCCCTTAGAGCGCGCAGGTCGGTTGTCGGGGTCGTTGTTAGCTCATTGACTCGTCGAATACTCATCTAGTTACGCTGTAAGAGCAATTATCGCGTTTCATTAGTCAATATATACGGTAAAAAGAAATGAAAAAACGGCGTCTTACATTGATGTTGGCCGAGCCAACTTATATATCGATTCAGCAACGTCAGTCTATATGAACTGCAGTTTAATCGTAGATGGTGGAGAGTTCATTATATCGCCGAAAGCGAAAGTAAACCGTTTTTACTGAGCGTGGGATATGTATGATAATACTAGCAATACGATCTCTTTCTCTTTTTCTCTCTCGACGATAACACGACGGACGAGTGTTAGCACAGTGACTCGTAATTTAAGAGCATAGATACGTAGTCGTTCGTGATCGTGGTATCATGGCGCCATTTCAAAAGTGGATTTCTCGTCAGTAGATAGGTATTTTTCGTCTTTTGTGGCACAAGGTCGTCCGGTAGGGAAGAACCTGTCCTCTCTGAACCGAGAGACCGAATTCACTAAAAGTTATTTACAAGATGGAACTAATCGATATAAAAATATTTGTTATTTTATATCCTTTTTATGCTGAGGATAAATGTCGAAAAATTTTTTCTATTTTTCGTAAAACCAAGTTTTATATATTAAATAAATATTATAGCACACTTTTATAAAATTTTTATAAAATTTGAAGAAAAAAGAATTTAAATAAAAATACAAGTTTATTTAAAATTTATAAATTTTCTCTGAAACAAACAAGAATGTTTGTTAATTTAAAAGTTACTTTATTTTATGTCAAATAGAATATCTAATTAATTTATTTTATTTAGAATAGAATATTACTATCTACTTAGCACTTTTTTATCTTTCATGTAAGGGTAATAGGTGTGCAAAGTATGCAAATTAAAATTAATTAAAGCTCTTACTTATTAAATTAAATCTTGTTTCTGAATATAAATTGATATCTTTCATTTCTACTCAACTTTTGCCGTTTTCTGTATTGAAAGAATTATTTTTTATCTTTTCTTAATTATATAATCTTGGATGGTAGTTAAAAATGATACTTGATTATCTGAATTATTTATTATTAAATTTCCAACTCCAACCAAATTTGATGTAGAATAAAAGTTAAATGATAAATTTTTTGAATAACTTTGTAATTCAACCATTGTGCTATGATTGATGTAATAAACATATTTTTACATTTCATTTTATAATATAAATGCGTTAGATATACGGTTTTTCGAATATTATGTATTGATTTATAAAAGGCGACGGTATATTAATTATTGCATCAACATGCAATGATTTTTAGTGATTTTCGAATATTCTGTCATTTTATATTTTATTGTCAGTTACACATACAGAAAAAACATTTGCAACTGTGATCGAAAGAAGTTTATCTATTCATAACACGTAAATTATAAAATACTGCTTAGGTTTACTGTAATTTATAATAATAGGGTATTAATTCTACTTTTAATTATATGTAGAATCACAATGCTTTAATAAAAAAACGATATAGAAATTATAAATAGCGAAGAGAGCAAATGAAAAAAGTTACAATAAGGAAATATATCTAAATAGAAATTTTTGTTATAAACGCAGTGACATATTTTTCTGTAATCGATAAAAACAGTTTTTCAGACAAATTATTTAAGAATGTTATCTTTTAAAGCGGATCCGAAATAGCGATATAATCAATTTTCCGGTATTGTCAATTAAATAATAAAGTGACATGTCTAGTCAAGTATCATTCGAATATACATAGTATCACATTCCTAAATGTAAACTTGAATAAATATGGAATGTAAATTGTGATACATTTTTAAGATAGTGTGTTGAAATACTCGTATTGAAAAAAACTTAGGTAATAATAAATAAAAATGAAAAGTTAACAAAATGTATTGTAAATGTAATTATATTTTTTCGCGCTTTTGTTAAATATAACAAAACTGTAATGATCTTTTTTTTTTTAGTTTAACGAAACCCTAATGATTTATTTGATGATTATCTGATTTTTTCTTTTTTATTTCGATTTTTACGTATAAATAATTTCCAATAAACATTTTCAAATATAGAAGTGTTTTTGCATAGAAATTAAATACTGTTGTAAGTGTATAATGTGTCATTAATGGATTTTGTTTTTTGGATTTGTTTTTACACATTAATTCACGAAGACATTAATACAATTGAAAGATATATTTTGACG
The DNA here is from genome assembly GCF_021464435.1 of Cataglyphis hispanica. Taxonomy (NCBI): domain Eukaryota; kingdom Metazoa; phylum Arthropoda; class Insecta; order Hymenoptera; family Formicidae; genus Cataglyphis; species Cataglyphis hispanica. The sequence continues at coordinate 2,605,595 of NC_065974.1, forward strand.
AAAAATAATTTTTTCAATTTACTTACAAAATTTACAGAATCATAAAAAAAAAACAACGCAATCTAAATATATGATAATTGCTTATTATCGCTAATTATGTGTGACATCCTTCTATCCAGTTATACTAACAATAAGTTTTATATTCAGTGCAGTCTGATAGTGCAATAGAGAAAGTCAAATAGCGGATGATACGAAGATTCGAAAGTTTTGACTGGCCCGCGGCTTCGGCATCGCGCGAAAGAAGACATTTGCCGACTTTTGCCGCGTAATCCCACCGTTATTCATAGCTGCGGCATTATCCGAGTTCCTAAGTAGGATTACCGAAAGGGCCGCAACCCCTCCCCGCGCCCTTACTTTCGCGGAATCGTAGAAAAAGCTCCGAAAGAAACTTCTTAACTGCGCGCTCTTGCTCGGCGACGATGCGAGCATTTTCTTGGACTTTCACTCCCGAGTCCCTTTCCCATTCCTGTTCCTCGTCCTTTCCTCGCGCTTTCACGTAGCGGGAATATCCGTGAAACGTCACGGCGCATTATATATCCGCTGGGATTCCTCCCTCGTACCGCTCATCTGCCAGGTCATCTCATCAACGAGGCGGAAATGAAAGGATCGTGTCGGGCAGACATGCGATGTTGTTGCGCGGATAAAATGACAATGCGACAAGCGCGCGGCTCTTATAATCTCGCTGGCGAGGAAATCTGAAGAATTAACCGTCTTTGTGAACAACTTCGTAGACGAGTAACTTCGTCGCGGGTAGATGAAAGCGAATTGTTGCGATCGAGACGCAATTGCGCTTGCATATGTGAAACGTGCTCCTCAGAATCAACGTCCCATAGAATTGTATCTTTTTTTTCTGTATTTTATTGCCCATAAATTTATATGATCTTAAGAGCCCAGTCTATTCTAGCAATATGAAAAATTTGATAATTTTTAAGAATTTATTTTGAAGAATATTGGAAATTGATCTTTTTAGCGTTTTATACATATATTAATATTTAAACAGTATGTCAGTATTTTTAAATTTTGGTTATAGTATTGGCTGCTATTTAACAATCACAGAGGAATTAGAAAGAGGAGATTTGTGATTAACGTGTTAACGAAAATCAGCGTTATTTAAAATGTTGATCCCATTACATAGTCATAACAATATTCGGTACGAAAGAATTGCGTGCAGAGCGCGACTTTATATCGCTAATTTACGGTCATGCTGCTTAATCGTGCGGCGGATGTTCGTCAAAAATGTCAAACACGCGCGTAACGATGCGAATTTTTTTTGCGACGCGTAGTGAAGGACATGGCTGCGAATTGAATTGCCGCAAAGACTTGACGCGTTGTTTGTCACGCATGCGGCAGGCCGTTGATATTAACGTATTAATGTAAAGAGTAATTAGAACGGTTTGTCGAACACAGGTGTAACTTGGCGGTCGTATTTTACGACGGAAGTGTCGCGCGGAAGTCGTAAATGTCGCTAACGCGGTGCGACTAACAAACATAATGCGCTATTACTATTCGAAGTATAAGTTGTTTGTCGCGATAAAATGCATCGTATCATTTACAGGGACATAGCTCGGCTGATTGATTTACGTTGTAGTTAATAGTTTGTAATTGATTATTAACTTATAAATCACGAAATATCTTAACGACTTGTTTTCTCATGCCTGAAAGAGAGAGAGAGAGAGAGAGAGAGAGAGAGAGAGAGAGAGGGAGAGGGAGTTTGAAATATTATATACCTGTAATAATTGATTGATTGATTTAAAGGCATATTGACACAAGTGAAATATATGTATTTTAACGAAAAATAATTTTAAAAAGAGAGAGAAAATATGCCAAAAGACAGAAGTATATTGCTAATCAGCTGTTTTCGTGAATGTTGTAACGATATTGTGAACAGCAACGGAATCATTAACGGTAACTCCTTTAAGCCTATTAAGCATCATTAAAAATCATAATTATTTGAAAATTAACAGCGATGCAAGATGAATGACGAAGATTAATTTGATAACATATTAATTTAGATTAATATATTTTGTTTAGTCTTCTGCATTTGATGTAAATTATTTGCGATTAACATATGTATATATATCAAAATTCAATCATTATATAAATAGAATTTAATCGAAGTAAATTCTATGCTTATATTTTCAGTTAATCGCGTGTTTATATTTATTTATCCTCACGATACATACATATGATGACGAAAATCAAATACAAGCTCGTCATCGTTGTTTACAAAGTTGTACGGCTTTCGGTGTGTTCGTTAGTATTAAACATTTGTTGATATAGGGAACAAAACATTCCCACTCTCCTTGTATCGCCGTTAATAGCACTTCGTTCGTTACTCGTATTAAGATGCCGACCGAGCTCGCGTAAAGTCGTGAACGGTTGTAAGAAGGTCGCGATCTAGATCTTGACTTTTGCTAAACCAGTTTGCGAGGCCACGGAGTCGTTCGCTACAAACATGCCCGAGGCTACTGACCCTTCGTGCTCACGAACGCGCTACAAGACTTCGTGATCCATACGCTGCACTTACAAGAGACAGTAAGTAAAGTCTCAACTTTCTGACCGACAAGATCAATTTATCCGAGTTCAGAGGTTTTTTTTTAATTTAAAAAGAAGGAAAAACAAACATGTGATGAGAAATGGTATAAAATAATGTACAATATGTATATGGATTTTTACACATATATTAAATATTTCCTCATTAAATATATCAAGCGCTACAGATTTAAATTCGACGAATTTTTCAAATTTTTTCGATAGATTTTTTTTTATTAAACAATAAAATATATTTCGAAATTTTTTTATACTTCAGTTATATCTATAATTGACACGATTGCAATATATTTACAAAAAAGTTGTTATGCGCAAATTTGGCTGCATCATCAAGTGCTCTTAATAGAGACCCTCACGCACGGGGACATGTTGCTAGATTAAGTAATGCGTATGTTGTGCACGGCCGGTATTGACTGAATTGACAGTCTTCCGCTTGCGTGCGATATATCGCTAGAGAGAGAGAGAGAGAGAGAGAGAGAGAGAGAGATTCAGAAAATGAAGCGTGTTACAATGGCGTCGATAACGGAGATGTCATCTGTCAGAACAAACTGACGTTAGTTGACCCTAAAAAAATTTCAAGTACACAACGCACACGACCCGTTACTTTGAACGAACATTCTCATGGATTGAATAGATGGATTGTCATACGCACGCACGACGGTAACCACCTAGTTCATTGATAATATGTCTACACTGATTATTAATAGACTGACAATTCTGTGCACGTCCGATGATCAATATTATATATGTCGCATTGTCTGTAACAAAATTAATTTAATATTCACGTTGATAATACGATATTATCTCAATATAACATGATTTTATTTTAACTACAATATAATATTGTTGTATTTTTCATAGCGAAATAATACTTGCTTTTATTTTTATTTAATATTTTAAGCCGCGACTATTTAAATGAACATTTAAATAGTCGCGGCTTAAAATATTAAATAAAAATAAAAGCAAGTATTATTTCGCTATGAAAAATACAACAATATTATATTGTAGTTAAAATAAAACAAGATATAAACAAGTTTGTAAATATTTATGTGACGGTGGAAGAAGACAGATAATGAGAATATTCTCGATACTATATATATTCAGGTTTAAAGCTATTATTATGATTCGAGCATACTCCGACGTTATGAAATTTGACAGAATTTGTTTCCATTCTATTCTCGCGCTTGCAAAATTTCTTAAGCCCCTAGGCAGATGACCATTAAATTATTTTTTAGAATATTAAGGTCTTGCAAGTCGTGGGATTGGGCGCTCCCACGGAGAGAGAACGGTATGCGATTAGAAGGCATTTTGACGTCGTGTTGCTTCTCATCCTTATACTTTGGCAGAAGAGATGCTATTACCCTTCGCTTCAGGATGAGGGTCATGAGTTTAGGTCGACCTCTCTTGCTTCCACTTTTTCTTCTTTCTTTCTTTCTTTCTTCCTCTTCTTTTCTCTTCTTCTCATCTTTCTTCTCCTTGTGTTTCGTTCCCACTCTATTGCCTATGAAAAGCACGACGTACGCCAAAAGTAGTTAAAAAGTTTTGCTCTCAATCTCACGATCCGTTTTCGCAATCGTGTGGATATTGAAGTACGGATGAGGAGACGTTGAAGAGAACACGGGTGAACAGGCGACAAAAGGGTATATACGGGAATCGAACGCGGAACTCTAAGCGCAAACACAACGATTGTATTACATCGAAGGTTCCATTTCAACGAGCCATCAGGCATGCATACGAAACTCTTTTAACTTTATACAGCGCACGTTCTCTTTCTCGACCTCGAAGCTTTTTTCCACGGAATTTTACCGTACCAGCGCGGTTTTCGAAAATAATCGCGATGAAGGTTGATGCTTTCGAGATAATGGGGCTTCGATACTTTTTGAAAATATACATTGGTTTTACAATAAATTGATTTGCGCGTGAAAAAATTTTTAAGAGTATTCGAACTAATGTTCATGATGATGGTGAATACAAAATGAATGTTATATAATAAAGTATACAATGAATTATACAATTTTAATGTAGTCATATCGTTGATTAGTAAGCATTATCTGTCTGGTGGATTTGCATACGGAGAATTCATTACAGCAGCATATTCAAATAGGAACATAATTAACATGATATTCCTCCTGAAATATCAAGTTTGCATGATTAATATTCTAAGTTTACTGCTGTTACACATATATTGCATTTAAAGCTTTGAATAGTTTATTACGATTTAGGCATTTAAACTATGCTTAAGAATGTCGTTTATATTTAAATTTTTGAATTACTTTTTTATATAATTAATTATTTGAAACATCTACTAAATCTATCTTAAAAGTTATTTATTTATATTAATATTTTAGTAGATCGAAAATCAAAATTAAAAAAATTAGGTTTTTACTATTTGATGTGCAGATAGAGAGAGAGAGAAATACAGTTGATTAATTAAAATATATTGCAAGCAGCTCAGTCGAGCATTGGGCGACATTTGGTGCTAGGTATTGCGTGCAAGAATTCGTTAATTCGAGTTGATTAGCAAGAATTTGCTAATTGAAATGTCGCAGCTTGCTTTCTAGTGAAATTAGATCGAAAATTCCGGGTCCTTGGTTCCTTTCGGTTGAGCAAAGATGCTCTTCTTATTATGCAATGCAGCATCTGGCATCCATCGTCACTTATTGTGCTTTTGATTCGTCCGGCGATATTGTCACTGATTGCGCAATTTAAATGTTAAAGTGTCATTTCTTGCAGAGCGCTTAAAAACGAATCACATACATATTTTTACCATTATATCAATTTTTTTTGTACGGATAATCTTTAACGACATTATGCACGAGATAAATTAATCCACGTGCGGGTACTTCTCAATTTGTTTGCTATGGGAAGGACTAAAAGTTGAAAAAATAATTTAAATCGTATAATTTTCCATAGTACTATAGTATTTACTATTTTGTCTTTTTTGTTTACAGAACGGAGTGAATTGATGTTTTACTGAAATGTGTGCTCATCGTACCTAAAATCAAGGTAAGCGAAAGATCTTAGAGATGCGCGAAAGAAATTTATTTCAAATAAATCATATTAGTTATAAGTTAATAATAATCATATTAAATCATATAGTTATGCAATCGTTCGTTTATGAATAATATATTTCTTCGTCATGAAGAACCTCACGTCGTGTAAGTCATCGATATTAATTAATATTTTAACGAAATATGTCGCCGCATCTATCGCAAACGGTCCTTAATGAGTAACGGTCCTTAATAAGCATCGGTCGGAAGGACTGTCGGTACACCATCGATGTTATTAGAACGGAATGCGACATATCGATCTCCGAATGTACGCTTGAATCCGTGCGTTTCCGTTTGGTCCGCGAATTCTCGCGGCATGCCTTCGACATGTGGAGCGTGAAGATGCCAGCGGCATCACGCAAATACGCGGTTTGTAGTGATTGAGATTAACCGATTATCGTGCTTATGATGGCTAAACACATCTTATCAAACGAATTCGATCGTATATACTTTTCATCTTTTACCGCTCCAAGTGTCATAACTTCGATATATCACTGTCATTGAGAGGGACAAGAAACTCTCTTTACACGAGAAAATCTATTTCCGTAGCATCGTAATAATTCTATTTGCAACTTTATCGTGAGATTTAGTAAGATGAATGAAAGCCTGATTACATAATATCTTGTTGATAAAAGAGTTATTATTTTAGTTTGGTGTTATCGAGTTAATACGTTTTAAAGATAACGCTTATGTTTAAAAATGAATATAACTACACTCGTGTAAATTAATAGCTATAATATAATCGCATATATATTCAAGAATGTTGATATCTGAAAAATATGGAAATCAGTAATTATACGGATTACGGATATTGATAAGTAATAGAATCACGATAATTAATCAAAATTATTAAAAGCGCTTCAGCAGATAGATTTAGTATCTTTTTTTTTTAATTATAAAGATAGCACAATTTTAAATTGAAATTTTAATTTACAATTTAATTACAATTTATTGAAATTGAAATTAAGCATCGCAAAAAATTAGTTCTGATATCTTTTATATATGAATTCTTTTCTCAATTTTTATACGAACTTTTTGCAAAAAGAAATGCTTTTATCGCATATATATATATATATATATATATATATATATATATATATATATATATATAGACAATAGAATATTACATTTCCACGAATAATATAAGATACAGAATTTCATAATTGGCACACCGCACTCGCATTAGCACTCGCATCGCAATAATAATTACATTAGCAGGTGGTTTTTATCATATCCGCTTCGGATCGATGTTACTACATGATCCTGCTTGAATTTTCATGTTCACTCATTAAGTGAATGTGCCGTGGACCGTGGATTTTAAATGCGCTTTATATTAGACTTTAAGTAAAGTAATTGACAGTTGATACGATTAAAATGAATTCTTTTTGGACGTTACACAGCTTTTGCATATATTGCGGCTGATGATTTTCAATCTCTACAGTGCACTTTAATTGATTCAAAATGATTTTAAATATTGTATGCAACAATGGTTGCAATATTCAATTCACGTTTTCAGTCCGACTTACCGCGATTTTGTTATCGAATTGCTGCAATTTTTTTTTTATTTTTTTTTTTTTTATTCATTTATTGACTTCACAAAAACGCCTACTTGAACTCACCAGCAAATTTATATTTAAAATAAATGTCATTTTTCCGATAAAGAATAGATACAAATAAAAAATGATCTGTAACACAATATTGTGCTCGCGATATGCATGACAAAATACATATATGTATATTGTTTTTAGCAACATTAATTTTTATTGCAACTTTATATTGCATACATTATTAAGATCATGTAGTTTGTTTTTATGACAATTGTACAGTAGAGTTTACGAAAAATTTTTGCGCTTTATTAGGTGAATTAAATTTATATATTTATTCGCAAATTTGCAAAAATTAAACTGAAAAGCTATGCTGGAACTGGACAAGTTCCAGTACACACGAAGGTATTACATTTAACTTTAGAATTAAACATTTCATATTTCAGCAACTTTTAAAAGAAATTGTTTGGAGATTAAATATTATTCTTATATATATGTTTATTTGTGTGTGTATTATATGACACGCTTACAATTTTCACGATTTACAATAATTTCAATGTATTTTATTATATGAATAAATTTGGTTAGTGATAAAATATTTAATATAGATCTGCATTAGAACAATGGTGTAAAATTTTTAACGAGGGAATATTTAACTACCATGATATAAATATCATAATGATATATGTGTCTTTAAATTCTACTCGAAAACAATCTTGATTTTATTTACAAATATTTTCCCGGCAAATAATCACTATATTTTTTTTTGCGCGGAATGCAAATCGTGACGAAAAAAACACTACGCGATTTGCATTTATTTATAATGCGTATTTTTTATAATGTAGCCATAAAAGACGCCATTTGTATGCGATATTTAAAAACCGGCATATTGCGAAACGAGCGATAAATTTTTTCGTATGCAAATGTTTCCGAAATAATCGCGCACGCGCGTACGACACACGATTTAGCGGAAACACGATCGGTATAGATACGAATAATTTTCCTTCGCGAAAGAAAAGCGGGAGATTACGGACCATTCTGTAACGAGTCGGTGCCGAGCGGTAAAATCAGAAATAGATGCAAAGCAGGCAATTAATAGCTGGAGGGGAAAATTGCGTCCGCGCGCGATTGGCTCTCGGGCGGTAAACGATCTTGGCGGATCTCCCCCTCGTCGCGGACGCGCGCGCGGTGTGCATTCGGGTAAATTGCATTTCGATCGACCCAGTTTTTATTTCAATTTGTCGTGAATTTATGTGCGAATTATCGGGAAAAGAACACGGTGAGAGGAGATGAAGGAGGGAGGTCCTCGTGGGGAAAAGGAACAGCGGAAAAGGAGAGATATCGGAGAGGAGGGAAAGGTGGCACGATTTACTCGCGTCGTTTCTCGGCGTTCTCTCGCTAACTACAATTCAATTTGCATTTCATCCAATAAATCGCGCCTCTCGTCGCACCTTTGCCAGGCATACACGCCGACGTGTTTTCCTCTGAATTCTTCATCTCCTCACCTCTCGACGTGGCGGAAAACGTGTCACAAATTCCTCCGATATTCTCCTTCTGATTTAACGAACATCACTCTTTCTCTCTCTCTTTCCTTCCTCCGAGATGTCTCGGGATCGATACAATTACTTCTCTTTGTTTGTTTGTTTACGGAACTGAGAGTAACTAGAGTGTTTACAATTTATCTTATCATAACCAATACGTGCATTTATGATAAGAAACATGAAATTTCTTGACACAGAAGGGTATGTACATTTTATTTATCAGGTCCGATAGGTTGTTAGATACTGCATGTATCAACTACGTGAAATACTCGTACGATAAAGAGCATGAAATATTTACACGCGAGGCTATGCGTGTTTTAATTATTATCGTCCATAACAGATAGGCGCCAGATGAAATCTGTATTGAAACAAAATTATCCTTACACAAAAATTAAAAGGGAAACTGAAATCATTCTCAAAAGGAAATACAAATAGATAGAAAACTCTTCTAGACCTTTTAACTGTTGGTGTTCTCCAGAGATAATATAAATCACGAGCGATATCACGTCGTATAGATATAAATTTAGTTTTTCAGTTCATATTTTAAATATAAGAATATTTATTGTATAGTTCAATGTGTAAGGTTACAATTTAATGACGGGCAGTTACGTATATTAATGTAATGGAATATTGCCATTATTAGAAATATATCGATACGAAGGCTATTATAAATATCGCGATATTTCGATCTCTGTCCTTAGAGCATTTCTCAGAATACGAGAGCCTCTTAAACGCCATACAAATAGTTGGCGTTCATTCTTCGCGTGACACGAGCACGCTAATACTTCACCGATTTTCCAAGCAACGACCCGTTCTCCATTGCGCTCGCTCGGTTATATTGCAATCGTAACCCTTTTCCTCCCGTGTGCGTGCGACACGGAAGAAGATCCACGCCGATAAAAAGCGTCGTTGTGTCGACCGTTGCAACAAATACATTTACCGGTCGATCCGACGAATTTTGTGGCGAGTATTTTAGCGATAATGATATCACGTTGTCAGGCCCAGTAGCTTAAAATGAATTAAGATTGAAACGAATCCAGAGGCCGAAGATTTAAACGAATTTTTGTCAGGAATTAAGTTTTTTTGCGCAACAATAAAAAGATAGAAATAAAAAAAAAATGCAGAATTTGACGAGAGATAGCTGGAGCGGCGCAAAACTGTATTCCAATTGGGGAATCAATAGATACGTAAAATCGTTGGAAGTGATCGTTACATCGCAACATCCGATTTCGAAATCGGTGACGTTTATTCGGTTTACGATGCGGAATAACACGCGAGGCAAAATTCGCATTAATATTTCTCGCAAATATTTTTACGAGACAGATTTCGCGTGGATTAAAATTACCAGGCAGAAATTCGTCATAAATTTGGTTGAGCCGTCACGTAAAAAAAGAAATGAAATGAAATAGGCAAGGAAAACAGTGGGCGTGAAAACTAATCGCGAGACATAACGTTGCGTCTCGCATTCTCGCGAAATCCGAAAAGCTTTTTTGCCAGCGAGAAAAGCGAGAGAGATATAGCCGCGGTCATCGTACACGCATCGGAAATATTTCGTCGGCATGCAAGCCGCAATTTAGATTACCGGGCGGGGGACGGGGGACGCGCTTGGGAAAATGCTGGACGTTGAAATAGGCAATTTTTTTCATCCATCACGGCGTCGCGGCCACGCGTCGAACATTTGCAAACATGTCGATTCGCCGTTCTGCGCGTGCATCTCTCTCTCTCTCTCTCTCTCTCTCTCTCTGTCTCTTTTTGTCCTTTTCTTTTTTCTCTTTTTTCTCCCACTCTCTCTTTCGAGACCATCCGGTGTCTCTCTGCCCCCTTTCAACACGGCGATATGAATTTTCGCATGCGCCGAATCGAAAATTGTTTCTGCCTCCAGCATCTCCTACGCTGAAACTGGGAAACGTTTTTTATTTTCGTTGACAAAAACGACCGTTTTCTCTGATCCATATATACATGCACTCCTGCCTCATGGCATCCACGCATATATCTTCATTGCGCGAATATCTTTGTTTTTTTTTTCTTTTTTTTTTTTACCTTTTTTTATTTATTTTCTCTATCGTCGTAAATCCGAAGAGTAAATTTTATATCTCGCGGCGCATCTACTCCAAGCGGATTTTTTTCGGACAAATAGACGCGTTGAAAAACCTGCGGATATACGCGCCGTGTCTACTATATGTGATTCTCGGGGCTTATTGCGAAAACTTTGCGTTTGGCTTGCGGCTTGCATGCATCGCGTGTACGAAAGATAACGGGAAACACGAATCGTCATGATGCTCGCGAATCGCGGAATTGATCTCCTCCTGTCTCTCTCGCTCCCTTTTTTTTCAAAATGACTTTTTGAAAATCTTAACATCTTTACCAAGATTTAGGCCAATAAAGCATTTAAAAAAAAGTCATTTCTTTTATAAGACTGCTACAAATATTAACGATTAATAAATTCTTGACTGATATGAGTAAAAATTAAACAGTAATGTTTTTTTTTGTTAATCTAACAGAACGATTTTTAGTTTTATATTTTAGTTTAATATTTTTTTTATTAAATTATACTTTGCATGACGAAATAGTGACAGGAAGATGAAATAGGACGAGAAATAACGAAAGACATGAATTTTAGTCGATATAAATTTTATTTCACAAGAGCCCGTAAATGATTCATCTTTTTTATGCAGTGAAGGCACAATTGATCTTTTTTCATATATCCCTAAAAAACGGACGGATGTCATTATAGAGAATTTTTCTACTTTTGACTTTTCTTAACGGCAAAGGTTTCGAGGGACGATTGCGCCTCTAATGTAAAATACCATTTTTTCGAGAAAACTGACATTTCTTAAAATCTTTACAAACTTTATTTGTGTGTGTTTTGTAACAAAAATGTACACATATTTTTAGCATGAATATTGAATTTATCAATTATTATTTAATTTATCAATTAATTTTTTAACAAAATTATTAGGGAAATACTATCATAATTTATTGTTTCTGATTTTTTGAATTTTTGTTAGATTTTCCAAGATATTTTATTCTCTATGACATCATTTATCTCTACGAGAAGAGCATTTTCATTGCATGCTTTCTTATCTCATATTCCAGTTCAGTTGTTTTGAATTCTTACAGCGCCTTTGCTTTACAAGATTTTTCCGCTACTTGAAATAATAATGTAAGACTTTATGGGTCGAATATGGTTAATAAAATTATTATAATTAAAATAATAAATTGAATAATTTTCTTAATTATATATTAAATAAGTAATTTATTCAATAAAGATACTTTTTATAATTCTTAGAATACATTACATAAAATTCAATTCATAAATGCGAATGTTTTAACTAAAAGCAGGTTGCACATAAATCATTTCATTTATATAAGTTTCATATGGGGAAAAAAATGACAAAAATTTAGATTGTTCCATTCAATTCCTCGTAAACCACTCTCATCTCCTGCAATCACATCGCGAAGTAAAGATGCGTATTCAAGAGCTCCATTAATCGATCCACCATGACGATCCCGTGGTTTAATTTATCGAAAATCGCCGATGTCATCCGAGAGAGAGAGAGAGAGAGAGAGAGAGAGAGAGAGAGAGAGAGAGAGAGAGAGAGAGAGAGAAAGAGGGACGCAATCGTACCGGAACAATGCAGACGCGACGATGTTGCGCCAGGCGTTTACATCGTGAACAATGAAGTTTGTACGATGCCGAGTGCCGTTATCTTACGACGATGTGAAGGATTAAGTTTCGAGAGCCACCAACGGAGCTTGCGCTTCTAACGGCTGCTGCTTCGAAGCGTATCCGCATCGGCGAGCATTTGCTATATTCATCGGCGCCCACTCTCGCAAATTCTGTCCATGCGCGCTTTCCGACGCGACACCCGCGATGAGAACGTTTCCGTACAAACACGTGGGAATGACGTTTATATTAATTTCTTTATTTTTTATTCGCGTCGTCGTGATACTCGACTGCAAAAAGAAAATTGAAATGAAACTGAAATGCAAGTATATTTGACAAGCTGACATCGTAATATTCCGTGCGATTAAATAAATTTAAATTTAAATATTAATTAATTATATAAATAATAAATATTGATTAATATTCAAATTAGGAGATGAAAAAATGGAGAAGTATAAAATTATAAATATGTGTCTCTGAAATTTGTATAATTCAAAGAACGTTTGATTAGCGAATTAAAAAATACTTTAATATGTTCTTTTAATTTACCGAATCTTGGCCAGAAGGATAGATGACGGGATTCGGAATATGAGTTCACGTAAACTCCTTCACTCTCAGCATCGCAGAGTTCCTTTCTCTAATACCAGAGAGATCTCGCCGCGATTATTAAATAAGGCGCGGCGAAAGTGGCGGTGACGCGGGTGGTTAGCGGCTACGGCGACGCGGCCGAGGGCAGAAAATCATGCATAATTCAACGGTGAGAACTTGGTCCACAGTGGAGCATGGGATGCTCCAGGAGTCGAGAGTATCGCTGCTGCATCTCGGCGCAAGGAATAACGGTACTTTGTTCTTTGCCGCGCTCCCGCCGCGGCTACCGCTCCTGCTGCTTTGCGGTTCACGTAATCGTACCAAGCCATTAACATCGGCCAACTTTTTGCGACATTTCGAGGACTCGACTACTTCAGCCGGGTTGTTGGAGGATGTTTCAACTGGAAACTCCTTCTGGGAGTTGCTCGAAGAATTTTAATGGCGCAAAGACAAATCGTCGGTCGTCTATCGGGCGAATGTTAATTCCGTTGACGTAATTCCACACCGCGAAACTTTCGAAGCGTTTGCGCAAATTGTGAAGAAACATAACATTGACGAAAGTTAATCCACCAATTTATCATTAAATTACTTATCTCCTAATTTATATAATTTTTAAATTTATTGTAAATGTATCTCGAATTTTATACACATCTGAAGAGAGATAATTTTAATATATACACATAATATTAAGTATCATAAAAAACATAATTTAGTTTCTCTCTGTCACTCTCTCAAGAAATACTTGTCGATTTGAAAAATTGAGAAAAAATCACACTCTATGAAATTCTAAAAAAGATTGGATTTATTTGCGTTATTTTATTCTACTATTCCGCGCATTTGCTTGATGCGCATCGAAATATTCATGGTGCTTTCATGTGCTTGCGATGTATCACCCATAAAATCACGCGACGCGAATACCTTTAGTGTAATCGTACGGAAGAGACAAGACACGACATTTCCAGTATGACACGAAAATGGGAAACGGATCCTTCTTTAAATTCATCCAATGCAATCATTAATAGTCAACGCGCTTCATAAAATTTTGATAAATTTATTTGTTGTTAGATATTAAAATGATAAAAAAATTTAAATACTATGCAAAAATAAATACAATTAGAATACATATTTTTTTGCGAATATTTTAAATACACACACACACAGACACGATTATACCTTTTTTTCAAAATATATATTTAAAATTTTTTAATATTTAACATTTTAATATTTAAATAAACAATTGAACAAAAATATGTTTTAATTATATTAATTATTACTTATATTTCTTTTCGATTTATTTCTTGATATATATTGTTGCAAAATAATTGCTTCTTTTTTGGATGATGTCGATATTGCGCTATTGTGACATCCGTTTTCAATCTATTATTTTAAATGACAAATGTCATTTGGCTCACATTTCTGATGTTATAATCAATATTTCTGGAAATGTAATAGAAGTGATAATAATAATCATCGTTGAATCGATAACTGTTCTGTAGAAAATCTGAAACGTCTTATATATCTTATCAATCATGTAGACATAACCACTTGCGAATGGGAAAATGTCCAGTTTAAAGAATTATAGACTCGTCATTGAGCTCTTAATAGACGTACGTACTTTTAAAAATGGATGGCTGCTGCACTCCATTACTATTGCGATATATGATTTATCGGTCGCATCTTACAGATATAGATGATGACTGAAAAGATCGCACGTTACTAACACAACATGCCGTTTTCGCTTCCGTTTGTATATCCATAGATGCACTTAATCCTTTCGATCCGCAGCGTTGAATGCATCGCTGCAACAAATTACTAGGATCGTGCGCGAAACGCGACTGAGAGAGCTCCACAAATCCGCTATCAAACAATTCAACGAGACACTGCGATACAGAAAAATATGGAGTGCTGAAACTAGTGGCGTGAAATGTCAAGAATAACCAATGTCAAAAATATGATTTATATGTATAAAAATTGTTTTTCGTGATTCTCCTCTCTCGGTAGTATTTTAGAATTATTTTAGAATTATTTTATAGGAAGGTCGAATAAGCGAATAAACTCTGTATATGTATAGGATGAAGCAGTACGTCATTCAGTAATTTATTTTCCCAACAATAATAATAACGATAATAATGTAGGATTATCGCGTAACCGGCTAGAATTTATATTGAGGTTTCAATCCAGGAAGTAGTTTACACTCTAATTGAATCCAGCGAATATGTTTGCCCCCCTTCCCCCCCACCAAATACGAAATGAAGCTTCCGCCTCGTGCAATCGCATCTTTCTCTTCGTTTGCCAACTGCAATTTCACAATTTCGCCAAAAATCAGCCTGTAAATTAGAGCGTGACAGAGACCGTTGGTACGATGGATGAGAGGGGAGGGGGAGAGGGCGATAAAAATCCATCCGCTTGTGCCCGCTTTAACCCGGCGGGAGCAAGCTCTCCTACTCGGGGGATTTAGGAAGCGAGAAAGTTTGCTCGGACGATGCCGCGTTAAATTAAATTACGGCGAAATTGCGGCACGAATTTGCGCATTGCTAGCTCGTACCGGCACATAGAAAGTAAAGGGAAACGGGAGCGCGTAATAAGATGGGCATGTGTGGGATTGCTCTGCGTGCAGTAAATATATTGTATAAGATGCAAATTGCTTATTTTTTTCAGAATCTTCCGTCCAATTTTTAAAAAGCTCGCGCAATCTTCTCGTTTAATTGATATTGACGTAAATTTGTAATCTAACGAGATCTTTAAAAGTGAAGAGGTATCGCAATTTTGTATTAATATTCCGAGTAGCTTTATTTTCTACAAATAAAATCAAAGGTGAGAAAAAAAAACTGGTATCATTTATTCCACATAAATTTGACAAAAGACACGATCTGTCGGCTTTGACGTTTCAGAGCACGCGAATTTACGGTGGTTTGATTCGTTTAATTAACGGGTTGCTTAATGACAGAAATGGCATGAAAAATTCTGTTATCCTACAGGATAATACATGCCGTGTATCTTTAAATATATTGAGATTTTGTAAATTTATTTTTGATGCTATACGCATGCATGTCTTCCTATTTGGATTCCCGTCAAGACTTCTTTTGAAACATCTAACATTTAATTAACGAGAAGTTAACTGCCGTAGAACATTGTAACGAGTCTACTTGTGTAGGCGACTAAGGCGCCGTACAATTTCGTCGGCAAACAAACAACATACACATTGTTGCTCGTTAATGGTCTTGTTGAATCTGTGTTTTAGTACTTAGCGAAAACGACTTACCGGATTTTCCGGCAGTCTATTACTTGTGCCAAGATATTTGTCTTTAATTCGAAATTTTGTTCGCGATATGAAAGTTTGTTTTCGTATAAATGATAATATATATACACTTGCATAAATGCAACTGTGTAATTGAGTGTAAGAACATTTCCATGAAAGCAGAGATAACTTAAGGCTATCATTTTACACTCGAGTACAGAAAGGAAGTCGAATCGCAAAGGACGTGTATTCGTTACTTGCTTCCGTACTTACCAGATACTTGCCAGCAACCACTCGCTCATTACCGCGAGTTACTTAGTGATGCATTAATGCGAAGCCCGAGCGCACTCAGTGGTCCATTTCCGTGCGCTCGAAGGTTTGCCTTTCGCCTCGTTGGACCATATGAAAGGAATACGGTGAAAGGAATAGGCAGAGAGAGAGAGAGAGAGAGAGAGAGAGAGAGAGAGATGCATTTATATTTCATAATTGTTCCCTCGCAATGTATTGTTATTATTGAGGATATATTTCTCGCGTATATTATTTGTCGTTTCAACGATATTTTTATTACTTTTATTAGCACATTTCTTTTTTCCATCTTCATCTTCATTTGTTTTACCCTCTATATCCCTCCCTCATTTTTCTCCTCCTAGTCATTCTCTCCTTTGTTTTCCTTACGAATGCGAAATTGTAAAAGTCTGACGAGAAACTATGGCCAGGAACAAGCACGTTGCAAGCACCGATGTTAGTACTCGGAGAATCAGCTTCTCGGATGTACTTAAGAGATGGAACATGCGCAAGCGCAATTTTTCATCACAGCCGGAAAGTCCGCGGAGGCTGAACTCTGCGAAATTAGGAAGTCACCCGCCACAAGAATTACTTTCGCGTGTCGCGCAGACATAATTCTGGTGTCGTTTGTCTTTCTTTTTACATTTGCTTTATTGTAGAAGAATTGCGGGAAGAAGGTGGAGATGGCGACATTATTTTTATTAATTGTCCTTGCTTAAACTACATGTATTTATGCAAAATATATTATTATATTTTGAGAAACGAGCAACATTAATCTTGCGCATAACTTTACATATTTTATATTTTATTATTAAAAAGATAGGGATGTATAATTAATAAATGCAATAAATAAATATTTATTCATGTTAAATCGCGCGTTTAATCGTCCAATCGATGTATTTTCGCGCGTTTTACCTCTTTCCTCCTCTTTCTCTGTCGTCATTTTTTTATTCTTTAACTCGGTGAAACATCGCTTGTCGCCGATGCAATTGCGTGACGCGAGACTGCCACATCTCGCTGGCAATTTGTCACGATTTATTTTATCATCGGTTTAGCCGAACGTGCAGCGATGTGCTCGTGTAACCAACGATGTACGATTACGTGCGTGATGCATACATCATTACGCGAGAATACATTTTTGCGCACAGCGTGACTTTGAATAGCAAATTACCTACGACTATTGTTGCTAACCTTTTAATATCGCTCACGGCTACGAATTATTTCCGTCTTTTAATCGGAACAAAACATTACCGGCGATGCGCGATAAACCGACAACGGCACATTTCCATTCAATATAATAAAAATTTTGTAATAAAAATCTCTGTGTCACAATATGATTTTTTTTTTCTTTTCAGATCGAATTAATTGACTGGCGAACGTACGAGAGCGAACATCGAGGCTTTTATCTTATTCAGGAACCAAAAACTCTCTAATTGGAGCGAACCACGAGCAGCGAATGGTATGTATAAAAAAAAAAAAAAATTTTAGGGATTGTGTAGATTTCAAATCATGCCGATGTTAAAATAGTACCGTGCTTTTGTGTGTGTGTGTGTGCGCGCGCGTATGTGTGTATATATATTCCGGTGCACCGCGGCTTGAATGGTCGCGCTTGATAACAAAACTCGTTGCGACGAGGATATTAATGCTCCGAGCGAAGAACGCCCTTAATAAGTCCGCGACGTAATGAAAACCATTCATATAAAAGTTTTCCGCGGACGCTGACGCTTTAATTGAACGAGGAGGTCGCGCCGCGGCCGTTCGCCAGTCTCTCTCCTCCGCTTCTCTTACACCAAGCTGTAACAAGATGTCAGAGATTACCGGAGACTCTTCTCGCTTCGTTGGCTCCTCCCTAACTTTCGTATCCTTCCTAGTAACTTTCATTAAAAATTTTCTATCGAGCGAATTCCGCGATGAAGTCCGCCAATTTGTTATCGAGCTCGCCACTTCATCGGGAATCGAGTCGAAAGTTATTCACTTGTTCCGCCATCGGTGGAACAAAAAAACATAAATTTTCCGGAAAATGAATGGAAGGTTTCTTAGGATGATATAACGAAATTCCGAGAATTCGGTTATAAATTAATTGTTTTCAGATATGACCAAAGAGAAAAAGAAAGAGAGAGAGAGAGAGAGAGAGAGAGAGAGAGAGAGAGGGGGAGGAATTGAAATTCGAATGAATTTATTATGCAAAAGGGGAGAAGGTTTATGTCGCAGAATTTATAATTAATGTCATCGGGACGTTGCAGTGCTCGCGAGAAATTCCTATGAGCCCACGATACGTGGGTTAATTTTAATACAGATGTCGCAGACGCGTTGAATACCGAAGGTGACTGTCGATGGAGAATTTCTCGCGCCGGATGGCAGTCGCTTTAATTTCATCGCGGTCAGACGCGTAAAAAGAGCAAGGAAAAAGGTTCGATGCATCGAACTCGCAAAGAACCGTCATCGTTCTCCGGTATTCGCGGATATCCGCCACTTTTATGTTCTTTTTGTTCGTGGCAACCAGTAGGCTCATTAATTTTTCATCGCTCCGTCTGCCGTCATATAGTGCCGATTTTAGAGTCGACTGAAATAAACGACCTACCAATTTTTGCGGCACCCGGGGAGCGCCGTCCGCTTCGATTTAACGAGCGTGATTTAATCGCGCCCCGAAGCTCGCTCATCCCGCAAACCTCTATCGCCCCTAGCTTGGTCCCGTTTAGGGGCAATTAATTCAGCGGAAACGCATGGGTCGATCGACACAGCATAATAATTGCTGCCGGGAGCCTTTAAACGCAAGCGATATATCTAATATTTACGAATTGCACTTATCGATCATGCGCTCTCAAACTGACTGAATACGCTATCTTTTCAATTTTTGTTTATGTCGCTAATGAGAGATGAGAATCAGATGCGTTGAAAGGGACGCAGAGAAGTAAAATTAGAAAAAAAAAATAAAATAAAATAAACTGCATTATGTGATTGTTTATATTCCTGAGAAAAAAAAATGAACTTGTGTGATTACATAAGATCATATATTCATATATAATTAAATTTAAAATTTGACGTGATATGATCATATACAGTTATATATGTTATTATATATAATTTTATATATAAATACATAAAGTTAATTCTTTTCGGGGATTTTTAACATTTTTCGTATCTCTTTTTAAAGATATTAAACATATTCAATAATTGAAAAGGAGAAGGCACAAAAAAAATGTTGCATATATCATTAAAGAATATCTATTTAAATTAACAAAAACATAACTAAGAAGAAAAAAAAATAGTTTTTTACTTTTTAATGCCTTTAAGCGCACGCTTTGAATGCGGAATGTGAGGGAATTAGGATTTATTTACTTTCAAGATATGTTTTATTTCGTAAAAGACAAGTTCGTCCCGTGGAAATTTACATAAAGCTGCATAATGTTTACGCTCGCGCTCTCACATTAAGCGCATGTATGCACCTAACTGTTTGCGTACACATCTCTCTAATCCGGAATCGCGAATATACATAAATTCTTGCTCTATCGTTGCGATTTTCTGCCGATACACTTGAACTCTCCAGAGCATATTTATTACTTTTTCATCATCTATACGTGTAAAAAATTAAACTATCAATTTTTTAAAACTACTCAAAAACTTCCACTTGTTCATATAACTGTCATTTCTCATACACGTTTAATTTACGTTAGACATTCGCCATTTTTATGCACGTCCATTGAGAATGATTAGACCTAAAAGCTAATCAATATCATTATCTCGATTGCTTCGCACCATGGAACATCGAAAGCACGACAATATTTCGCGTTTCGATACATTAATTTCAGGCGCGATGTTTTACGTACGTATTCGTACGTACAATGTGTATGCCGGGGAAAGAGGCCGCGTGTTAAGCGTCCCTATGAATAGAGACGTGTAGAGGAGGGAGAGGGGGGGGGAGGAGGGGTAGATACATACATCGGAAGCATTACCGCGAAGTGTAATGCAAACGGACGTACATACTCTCTTTCCAGTGCAAAACGTTAAAGTGACACGACACGGTCAGCAATGAAGCGGACAGCTCAACGGCCGTCAACAAACTCGCGCTCCTACTCTCTTCATTATAATGTCCGTTTAATTAAATGCCTTCGCGTACATCCCATTAGAATGTCAAACAATAATTTAGAAATTCCTACGCTCTTCTCCATTCCGCGTATGTACGTACACACGCGATGTACCACGAAGGTGTACGCACGCGTGGGCGTAATTCTATTGTCATAAAAACGCACGATCGCCCACGATTGTTCTCGCGTCGTCGAAACGCGCTTGAATCGCTTCGTCGCGTGTTCTACTTTAATTCGTATATTCTCGCCTGTCTTAGGGGGAGCCGGTAATAATATCATTATATGTTACGGTGTACGAAGTGCGAGAGATACGAGATACGTACTTACGTATGGAAATAATACTCAGCGAATTCGCTATATTATTCACCTACGTAATAACTCATCTACGGACGTAAACGCGTGCGGTGCTGCGAAATTTCGGCTTGACTTTGCAAGAACTTTGTAATTTTGTATGCGGGTTGATAGATCCGATTCCTTCTTGCAAATATATTTATTACTTTTCTCATTTGCATCTCTTATTACTGGTATCAGCCTGAGAAATAATAAGAATTTTGATGAGAAATTTAATGATCAAATAATAAAACTTTTTTAAAAAATTGTGCCTATCCTACGTACATATTTGATTAAACTTATCAGTGGCGCAATTAAGTCGATAATTAATATTTTAAACATAATAAACGAGCCATGAAAAATTTTCTAAAAATTTCAGACGATAATGTACGAATGATTTACATTGCACGTTTTCACATTATCGCGACTTGCTCTATCGCGATTTATCAAGCGTATCGCTTATCGTAGATAAAGGCCTCTTCTTTGACAGAGATATCGAGATAATTCAATCAGTTTTACTATAACGCGCTCGCGCGCGATGTGGCGAATCAATTCAATGGCGTTTTACTTCGAATGCCGTCGCGCCACAATTCCGTTGTAATCCGCGAGATGATCTCGCACGCAAAAAGGCGAGAAGTACCTGTTGAAAGAGCCTTACCAGAGAGGAATCCGACTCCGCTCGGAGTTGCCTGAAGTTTCGACGGGAGTTGACGGTCTTGGAGAAACTTGGGAGAGAGGGATCGATCAGGCTCGGGGTTTGAGTTCGCCGCATCCGCTACGGAGGAGTTCTGATTGGATGCCGATGTAATTCGGTGAATGCTTATGCATGATCCTCGGCGAAGTAGCGCGTCGTGTGTAGGTTACTGTCGTGGGTGAGTTCAACGTTAAGAAAGCTTGGAATGCCGCTGCGAGCGCGTGGGTGTCGCGTTCGTAATCATCCGTATGTGGAAATAACTGATCGCTGTCAATGATACATTAAATGATAGATTGCATGCATATTTATAAGATAAGAAATGTTAGCTGCAAACAAGAGTTAATCTCTGTCCAGTCTTGTATTATAACGATAAAATTATTTCTGTGTTTTGCATCTTATTAGTCGTAATCAGCCTGAGAAATAATAAAAATTCTGATGAGAAATTAATGATAAAATAATAAAATATATTCGGTCATCTGTTTTACGTACATATTTTATCAAACTTATCAGTGGCACAATATCGGTAATTAATATTTTAAAAATAAATGAGCCACGAAGAATTTTCTAAAAATTTTAGGCGATAATGTATACATATTTTACATTATTACAAATTTTAACATTATTGTGGCTTGCTTTATCGATCAACTTTGATATAAAATTATTGCTAGTATATCTTGAAATTACTTTTAAATTATTATTAATTCGCAGAAAGAATAGAAACGAGAACATCGTCATTTTATATATTATCTCTTCTATGTTAAAGGAATATTCCATATATATTTTATTTTTTCTCTCTTCTCTCTCTATCGCTAACTTATTTAATACAGACCATTGATTTTTGAATACTCGAATACTCTGATGTATATTTAATGTATTCGATGTATTAAAAGCACAATTTATTGTGTCTAAAAAGGAGGACATCTTAATAATTTAGTAAATTTAATTCCAATAATACTAAACGTTTAAATAATTAAATATATAGTTAAGTATCACTTAATTTTAATTAAACATAACATATTATAAAAGCGCGATTTAAATAAACATGGATGATACATATGTAAAGAAAATAAATTCGTGTGTGAGGTACTTTCTCTGCTATCTCACCGTTATTTTTATCCCGAGTGTGTCATTATGTGCTATCATTCATGGAACTCACATAAGAGAGTCGTAAGAGCGATACCTTTTCTCAGTGTATGATGGTAAAAGAATACGAGAAATGTTCTCACGGTCGACGATAAGATTGAAATTTTGTATGAAATGTCTCTGCTGCTCCATGTGTTGCTGATGGCAGTGCGGTCTCATATGTACCATAATCTCGTCGGTGCTGCGCGCGATTTGCATAGACGTGTCAGCTCGTTAAAGAATTTTGATTACGCAAGATTTTGATCATTATTTTATTAATCGCGTATCCGATAATTAAAATATTCAAGAAAAGCATATATAAATATGTATAATATATCACACGATTCTACTCATTATTTATCGTGCTTTTTGCATGTGTTTGACTTTATTCTCAAAATTTTATTTTAATATTTTTCAGATTAAATTTTTATATGTAATTTTTTTAAATATTGATTGAATCTTTTATTATTTTTTCAAAATACCAATTTTATAGTTATACATTTTTTTAGGAGGCAATTTCTTTTATTTATAACTTAAATTATGATGGAAGTGCTTCTCTTGAATTCTGAGCTATATTCAGTTACGTTTATTGTTCGAACATTTTCATCAATGTTTTAAAAAGGATATAATCAGGAAATAACTTATTAGTAGAAATTCTCTTTTAATTATTGACGAATGGATTAGATCTGTGAATGCGCCATTATAACGGAATAATGGGGATGAAAATGTATAAATAGTTAAATCGTATATTTGAAGAAAAAAATCAATCTAATAATGGGAGAATTATATGATATGAGTTGATGGTAGAATAAAATATGCATGGAAGTTCCCTTAAATTTAGAAGAGACAGTGCAGAAAATAATGGCATTCTCATTTCTATGTCTTTTGCATTAATAATAATTTAAAAGTAATTTCAAGATTTATTAACTGTCATTTCAGGTTATAATTAAAAAAAAAAAAAAACATGGGAATAATTTTATCGTTACACGATCACAATGGAGGACAGAAATTAACTCTTGTAACTTGCACATTTCTTACACCATAATTAGGGAATTATTCAACAGCAAATCGCTTCTCGCGATCGTCCGGGGTTTCGTGTTTTTGCGAGATGTACGAAGAGCGAAGTCGCGAGCTCGACTTCCGCAGACGAGCGATGAGAAACGGAAATGGAAAAGTTCCATTAATTGCTGCCGTTTTCTTGCCCGCGTATTCCCCGTATTTATTTGAAAACTTCTCTCGAACTCCATGCAAATCCACGACAAACGACGCCGTGTGCTATGTTCGCATTGCGAGGAATCGCCCGAATATTTCTCGGGACCCTCGAGGGCACACTTGCCATTGTTTCGACCGGATAATAAAGAGTAGGGTGAGACGGAAGTTCTTGGGTGTACCTTCATCTGGATTAATTAATTACCCTTAGCCTCTTTTCGCTTCTCTCGCGGAAAAATGAACGGTGGCACGATGCGGCGCGACAGGGCGAAAGGCGTCTGCTTTCTTCTTCCGTTTCTTTGTCGCATTTTTTTTTTTTTTTTGTCAGGAATTACGCGATTAATTTTTTAATTTTTTAAGCATTATTGCGTCGTTGATGGAGAGCCTCTTTAATATTTAAGTAATGTCGGAAGAAATTGCCGCGAATATTCGGGAATAGAATGTTATTGATATAATTAAATGCGAACTATCTTTGTTTCAAAATCTAATTGGGCTTTCAGACATTAGCAAATATTTCCTGTTAAACTTTGAGATATTTTAACCTTCCTTATATCTTTCTCTTATATTTATATCTTCGATAATAAGTTATCTATCTATAAATGCAGATCACCCAATATATAAATATTTAGTTAATGTGTAATCGAAAAGATATGGAATTTTTATATTTTATCTAAACAATTTTTGCAATCTTGAAACATTTTTTTTGAGAGGACAATTAAAATAAGGACACAATTCTTCTCCGAAAATTATACTTTCGTTTTTTTTTTCTTTCTCGTTCTTCCTTTTTCTCATTTTGTAAATGGTTTCCGTGCTATCATGCAGATGCCAGACCTTACACAAACTCTAGGCTACAGAATCCTACAATGTGACTAGCGGGCTGTAAGTCCTTCCCGACAAAAAGATCGCTTGTTTCGCCGACTACTGTCATTCTTCTTTTGTCGCCTGTTCTTTCTTATATTTTGTTCTCTTTACTTTGCAATGCCGAGGTAATCTTTAACTCCAAGATCTCCGATATGCAAAGATCAGACGTCTTCGTGAAATTCTTTTTCTATTGCGCCCGCTTAATTAACATCGATCGTTTTATTTTAATTCGGAATGTTGCTCTATTCTTTTTACAGAGACTGATACTAAAACTATTAGGGCTTCATCTATCAAATCTCTTTTAAAAATTGTCAAATTTTTTATATGAAATATATTTTAAATTATAGAAATATTTTTCTCTCACAAGTGATCTGATGATTTGATATGATTAAATAAGCCGTATCTTGAATTAATTAATTTTAAAGATTTTCGAGAACATTTTATTTATAGAATCCATGTATCAGCTGTTTCTTAACGATGTCAGAAGTTGATTGTGTTTGCTTTTTCGTGCAAACATGTACAGTAACGCGGATGTGTAGCACGATGTCAGATTTTTCCGGTACTTTTTTCACAAACTAAGCTATATAAAAATTAAATGAGTTTTTTTGTTTGCAGAAGAATATTACTTTTACTGTCGATATTATGCGCAACCTGTCAATATATTTCATCCGAAGAAAAAGGAAAAGATCGTTTTATGAATGATGCAAATTGAGATTAGCTATCTAATTAGATATATATTGTCATTCTTTTCTCATATTTTTGTTTTAAAAAATGATTAGTATAATTTTTAGTATAATATATACAGATTAATAAAAGAAAAGATAATATATATGTATATTAATAGAGATTTAAATTGTGTTAAAACCAGCTCGGAAATTGTAATACAGAGTAGATAACTCGAAAGAAAAGAAAAATAGGAAATAGATATATATAGAAAGGAAAACAAGTTCATAAAGATGATGAAATTTTATAATGGAATGTATTTTTAGAAAGTATTTTTCTCTCTCTAACTCACAATCAGAACAAATATTATATTACACGATTGACATATATATTTGCGCATTTTTCTCGATACACTGCTTTCTTTTCCTTTCGACGACACGAGCGATCTCCGTTTCTCGTTTGACTCGTATAAAGTCATCTCTGCAGTGCCGTCGCGCCTTCTGTGTGCGTTAAGTCATGCGGATCTGACAGGCGCGTTGCGGAATTACGGCGTATTGCCCGAGGGTACCACGCTGGTGGAATCCACCCAACACACATCCCCTCCTTTTTTTTTCTCTTCCTTCCACTCTCACTCATCATCTCTCTCCGTATGTAAACAGCAGATATTCTCCACTCTTCTCGTTTTTCTTCCCTCGCCAGAATGTCAGGGTAACAATGGTCGCGCGGACGCGCGCTCTCTCCGCGTATCAGAGCGGAAAGACGCGTGCATAACGCCATGTCGGGAATCCTCTCTCTTGACGTAACGCCGCTGTCAACACCACCACTACCACCACCGCTATATGTACTGCATTTTTTTTCAACTTTACACTCTTCATCCGCGCGCGAAAATGAGACAAAGCGACGAAGCCCCTAATGCAAAAAATTGCCCTCGGCGCGCGACCTAGACAACACGCGGGAAATGTTTAGCACTTGCGCGAAGTTATTCTTACGAAAAATATCGCTCCTCTTTTCTTCTTTTTTCTTTTTCTTCTCTTCTTCTGTCATTTTCCTTACTTTTATTTCATGTGCTCTACGCGTAAATAACGATTCAATTCGTCTGTGATTTTCACGCTTCGCTCCACGATTCGATATTCCACAATGACATTGCAACGCGTGCGTAAGTTAATTTCGACGATCCGACTGATGGTCCCCGTGCGACTCGGCGAATAAAACATACATATGCGTACATATGTGACACACATATTCTATTCTATTTCTAATTCTACTGGCGCGGCAGTGAGGAGCGTGTTGGAGGAGCTACCACAGCGCGAAGAGATATTCATTTGAAACGAGTAGCTACGTCTCGCAAAGGGACTCGCTGTGGTTCGCGTGACTACTCTAAATTTGCTCCTTCGTACGTACTTGCTCGAGAGTTTGCTCGAGAGTTTACTCAACGGAATTCGCGTCCGCGCGCGCGCGCGCGCGAATTTTCGCGAACCGCACTCGTCACCAGGGTGTGTGGGTCACTCGGTTACAAGAACCGCGAGCGGAACATTTGGCCGGGGGGACGAGCACAGTTTGGCAACTCTCGGAATGGTGCAAATTCGGACATACCCGGACTGTACTCGGCGCTACCGAGTTGACGTGTATTTTCGGCGGGACGTGACCGGGCTGCGCCAAGCGTTTCCTTTTCTGCGCCGAAGTCGACGGACTGTATACCCTACTGGTGTTTTAGAGAACCTGCATGTCCGCAATCGCGGCTTTTAATGGTACGGTTCCGAGCACTATTTCCACTTACAACAGAGTTTTAAACCGCGACTTGTGCGCTAGGATTTAAATACCTCGCTAGAGCATAAAAGTATTTGACAGAATATTGTAGAATATTGTATAAAATTTTAGCCGATGTTGATGAATTTAAAGCTACAAGCGAAATATGATATATGTATTTTTTTTTTTTTCTTATTTCAACAATATTTTTGGGAAATGATTGACTCGACTCTAGCTATTGCTGAAAGCCACTTTATTTTTGTACATGACACGCTTGATGTGAAAATAATGTCGGTACCGCTGATATCAGACTTGATGCAAAGCGCACCTGTCTCTATACGAGACACTGATCTATGCGCGTTAATTAAAAGGCGCTTTATCCCGCGTGCATGGCAGCTGTGTAAACGCCATATTTCCACGTCAATCGTTTGAACATACACACTAGTTACGTACATATATATATATATATATGTACATACATAAATCTACCGAGGAAGCGCCGAATAGTCCACCGCAATGGAACGTGGACATGGATGTCGTGATGTTTCGCGGCTCCGATCTCGTCTTCGAATCACGTTTGCTACTCTAATCTCGCGAGTAATCAAAATGGACCGCCGTTGCTTTCATCTCGAGTCATCTTGCGCGAATGGACGCGACGCATTGATATCCGCGATTTTCATTCGATTTCGCGAGCATTCGGAAAACGATCTCTCTCCGTGATTGACGCGAAATTCTCTTGACAGAAAAATAGGAAGAGAATACGAGACAGGTGCTTCGTTTCGCGCGCGAATAATATTGCGAGCCGCAGAAGAAGCGCGCCTCTCGCCTGTTTCGGTCTCGGATTTGGCAAGCCCGCCGTGCAAAGTGTCAATCGAAGCGTCTGATATCCTCGCTGCCGGGGATGGCATCGAAATTCTCAGAGTTTTTCTTTTCGGAAAAGTGACAATTTTCCGTGATATCGAGCCTCGCTACGTTCTATTTTGCACGCTACTCCTTTTGCCGCCGTTCGTCACCGTGGATATTCTCGAATGACAGTTCTCAAAGAGGGGAAACGATTGCATTTTTCAATCTTCTCGTTCGGCGTCTCGTGGTTTCGCGGATGTTAATGACGCGTCGAGAGAAGCTCTTGATCTTGTCTCTCGTCGAGCGTATCTAAAACGCGTATCCCGCGTGGAAGCGGCAATATCGCGCGCGCGTTGAATTCGCGTGCCTCTTGATTTACGACGCATGCCTCGCGAACCGCGTATCGATTCTCTCATTCATAAACATTCCACGTAGAATCGCGGCGCTATGCCCCGTCGTTCTGCACACACACCGCGCGCGCCATTAATTGCCAATAAATACAGAGCCGCGTCTCTCTCACGGTGTCTGAATTCGCGGACGATTCCGCAAAGCGCGGAACGACCCGGGGCGGCAGCAGCGGTTTCCTTTGGCGTTGGTTCGCGCAACTCGTCGAGCATCGGCGTTAATTCGATGAAAATTAATTAGTATCGGCCTCGAGGAGCTTTGGCGCTCTCGGTCCCGTGAAATCGAGCGCGAATCGTCCCACGGGCGAGAATTTGATTAGCCATGCGATAGCGTCGCGCTCGGCAGACTCCAATCGAATTTCCGCTGAACCGCAAAATTTTAATCTTTTATCATCGGATTAATAAAAAATTAATAAAAAAGTACTATTTAAATCTTATGATAATTAATAAAAAATTGAATACACGCAAAATATAATAAATAATTTATTTTCGTTCTGAATAGAACGGAGTTTGTTTTAAATAATAAAGAAAGGAAGAATAATACACACATATATATTTTTCTCTGCAAGAAATTCTTTTATTCTTTTATCAACAAATTAATAAAATATTTGAATTTTTTTCTAATCATATTGATAATACAGTGAAAAATTATAAAAGAAAGAAGAATATGATAATTAAGAAAAAATTATTACATTTTAATTTTAATCGTAAGATACACGAGAGTCACATTTAATCAGCATGGAACAACATTACTTTCGAATTTATGAACGATTGATCGCGAAAATCCAGGCCACGATTCCTCATAATCGGTTGTAAGGCGACCACGAGGCGTCCCAGTGGATTGAAAAATCGTTAGCACTTCTTACTCAGCCGCCATTAGCGCGGAATTACGGTAGCGCGTCGACAGGTTCGTAAGGGTCCCGAGTCACGTAATGATTTCTTGCGACCTCACGATGCCCTCGTGACCTCTGACCTGACGAAATAGGTGCGCGTGACTCTTCACGCATCGCGCCCAAACGTGGTTTACTCAAGTGATTGTCCGTGTGTGTGTTGGTATCCTTCGAAATCGGAGCTCGTGGTAAGCGATCATTTGTCACGAAATCAGGCATGGTCTAGGCAGCAGCATGATGGAAGATTATGCGGCTTTATACGATTCGTTTAAATGAAACAACAATTAGTAAAGCTCGATTAGCTTGCTGCCCAAATTTTTTCCTACGTTAATATTTCCTCGTGAATTGTTTGATCATTAAATTACTAATGGTCTGTTTCATCAGCGTCGGATTAATTAATTTTCAACCTTAATTTAATTGAGAATTTTTCTTCTTTTTAAATTCGGTTAGAAAAAAATTTTAAAAATTATTAAAAAATACTCTACAAATAGTACATTATTATAAATTGTACCAAGTTCTTTATATATTGCAATTAGGATTTACTGGTTTAATATTAATTTGCCGGTTTAAAAGCGAATCAATCATAGTCACACACACGTGTTCGCTCTTTATCGTATCATAATCTTAAAATCATATATCCTTTCGTAAAGCAGCATCCTAAAACATACAAATTATACGGCATCTAGATAGCGGATAGATTCCATGTCTATTTTCTTTATTGGAAAGTTTAATGATGCACTGATTATGAGATCGCCCAGACCTCCTCCACAGCCTAATACGGCGAGTCAAGAAAGAAGTTCGAATGCGCGAATCACCATGAAAGATAAAGCAAAGAAGTAGTACGAAGGACAGTGTGTCGGACGATATTCCTCCCCTTCCCGCTCTCCCTCTTTCCTCCCCGACGAACGTGCTCATTTGGCGGAAGTCCAGCCGATGTCTGCACGCCCGAAACGTCCGTTACTCCATTAGCGGTTACCGTGTTAACTCTTTATTGCTCTATGTTGTATGAGCCAACGTTCTCCATTGTCGGGTTAGAAAAAGTGCGAGTAGGAAGAAGAGAAGGAGGGGGTTAATGTCCACATTTCCTCGGGATTACCGTGAAATCGCTTCGGTACCAGATCGCACAGTCCTGTAATACTAGATCGCACATGTGACGCACGCTCTCACGCGTTATGTAATCTATCGCGTTATCAGGCTTACTTATCGGTACCTTTATCATCTTGTATATGTACATCACAGCGCGATCGAATGAAAAATTCTGTTGTATTTTTCGAGATGCATGTAATATATATATATATATATATATATATATATATATATATATATATATACGTTAAAGTTATATTTTATTATTATCTTATCGGTAGCTAATGGCCTCTGGACCAGTGACACATTTTATGTGAGAAAATTTTTATGTAGTTATTAGAAATAATAAAACAATTGTTCTTTACTAAGAATAAATGCAGATGTAATAATTCTAATAATAATAATACTGTATTTTTTAAATATAATTATTTTTTTAACATAATTGCTATACTTAAAGTAAAATTTAAAAAAAAATACAATTTGTCATTGATGGCGTTTTTTTGTTCCAACCATTGATAAAGGATTGATGGGTATAAAAATGGCAATATTATATTTATAACAATATAATATTTGTTATTTTTTAGTTTTGAATACTTTTCAATAATTTTTTTAATTATTTGTCGAATTCAAAAAATACATACGTGTGGAAAAATAGATGTGTGGAATACACTACGAGTTTCATTACTTTTTTTTTTTCATTTTACCATAAATGCATTTTTACAACAGTATACATTTTTCAAACGGAAATAATAAAAGACTACAGTTCTTTTAACGATTGAGAACTAGCTGCGCGAAGTAATCCACGGTAATCCGTGACATGGCGCAATTATTTTCCTGATTATCAGATCGCGACACATGGTCGTTTCCGGCGACGCAATTTCGTGCGCCGTCGAGCTTGGAAAATTTCTTCGCCGTCGAATATGTTACTTTGGCCGTGCGGCGACGTGCAGGCAGATCCCGCACTGAGTTTTGCATAATATATGAAGTGATGCATCTTAAGGACGTATAACGGCGGTAACGTTCATGCAAATTTTCATCGCTAAGCGGCGTGGAACGGAATTTCAAATTTTCGCTTTAACGGAATTTTAACCGTGAGCGTTAATTCTGTATTTGTAAATTGAGGTGGTTTTAAGGTTTTAGGCATTTAAATCCGGATGGATACTTATGGAAAAATTATAACGTTAAATTATGAAGTTTATGATTTTTTAAACTTAAGAAAAATGAATTTATGTAATTATATAAGGTGATAAGATAAGTAATTATATAAAATTAAATCCGAAATTTTTGATGCGCGATATATGATCTGGCCATATAAATAAGAATATCTAAAATTAGGTGCGATATGACTTTATCTTTATAATCATATTCAGCTAAATTTGATTATACATGTATATCTAAAAAAGATCAAGCCGAATATGATTACATAAAGATAAGATCATATATTGCGTCAAATTTTAAATATTATTATATAAAATTATGTTATCTGATCTTTTCATAATTAATTACGTATATTTGTATTTGATTATTTCATACCCATTTTTTTCGAGAAATGATTTTTTCAGATGTGATAGTATTTTAAATAACCATTCTTCACACGAGTTATACTTGTACACAACGTTAATAATTTAATGCAATGAATAACTTAATATTATAAATAAGTTAATACGCTTAAATAGAGAAGAGACAGGATTTCCGCTGTTTGATTTGGTTATATAAATACACCAGAGCTTTCGCACTGCTTTTTGAAACATTTTAATGCTATCATTAATACAATATAAATAGTATGCTTCTTTTTCCAGAATAGCGTAATAATTAATATAATTGTTATTAATATGATTGTTCATCTCTTTCTGAGAGTTTGCTCTAAATATATAAATATAAATAGATCAGATGAATACACGACGATAATGCGCTAATCTAAAAAGTTCATCTGAAATATTTTTCTTTTTCCAATTGTTCTTCCGATTTCCCTTATTCCGGATACACGAATGTTATCCGGAATCCGGTTTGAGGACTTATGCAAATTTGAAATCCTTCCCGTCATTTCTTTCTCTTGTACACATCCCGAGCTCACACGATATCGCCGCAAGGGATTTCGGCCGGCTTATTTTCCCGGTTCGCATGGTCAACTAAAATGCCGGTTTCTGTTGTCTATCCCGCGGATATCCTTCCTTCTGCTCCTGTCTTGCATGTCCGCCTCTCTCTCGACTTCCTTTTCCATTTTTGTCTCGAGCGCGAAAAAAGAAATATTTAGATATCGTATGCTGCGAGGTTTATCGATCTTTTTTCACCATCTTAATTGACTCGTGCGAAAAGAGTGAATGGCAGAATGCATTTTATTTAACGCTATTAGCGAGGATCCCAAATTCTATCACACGGCCATTAGCGACTGATATTTGATTAATTCATCAAATGCACTTCGCGATGGGTTGTCGCCGAGGATATTATTCTGTGGCAAACTACTATATGACTTCAACTCCCGAAAAAAAATGGACTTGTTGTAATTATGTAAGGTCACATATAATAACATATGATAATATATATCATTTTATGATCACATATAATGATATCCGAAATTTGATGCGATATGATTATATAAAGATAAAATCATATCGCGCCAAATTTTGGATTTAATTATTGTATATGATTTTATATAATTACACAAGTGGACACGAGTTCATTTTTTCTTGGGCTTTAGATTATTCAATGTGTTTATCGACGAGAGAACGGAATCATTGCGTGAGAGAACACGAATTGCTACAAAATCGAAAAAAATAAGTACAAAACAAAACAAATAAATACAAAATAAAGTCAAGAGAAAATAAACATTATTTATTACCTGTAAGAGGGAAAAGGTTTATGTTGGGATAGAGAGACGTTAAAATGTCATTCGAATGGAAAAGCAGATTATTATTGTTCTTAATTATCTATATTCTCGTCACACGCCGTCATGCGCCACATGCTGTCGATATTATCGAACGTGATTGGCACCTCTTTTCTGCGCCCAACATTTCTCCGACGTTTCTCGCCTTTCAATCCTCTAAGCGATTCATTTAACGACGGACAAAGAATCTAGCCATTGTGTTCTCGTTTCATGTCGGGCGGTAGACCCGTAACGAAAATAGCACCTAACCCAAATAAACAGTGACACGCGAACTCGATGTTATCCTCAGTAGTAACTCGGTGTAAGTTCGTTTAACACGAAAGGGCGATGGCGCTTGCGGCAAAATTTACGAAAGCTCTTGCAAACGATGAATACAGTCTTTCTCCTCTACTTCGTTTAACCATCTGGCGCTCTATCTTAGCACTCTTAACGAAGAGGTAAATACATTTAATTCATTTGCTAATCTCTAGCTATTTGCATACCTCTACGAAATCAAAAGAGGAGACATTTTTATTTTGGGTAATAATGATGTAATATTATATTTTTAATTAGCTTTTTGTGATATTTGCACGAAGCGATACATTTTATAAAACTGATATAGTACGAGACTGAAAAAGAGAATAAAAGGCCTATTTTTTAGCCCGAGAAATATTTTAATTTCGAGTCGACTCGCAACACATGGTGCAATGTTGTTTTTCCTCTTTCAAATTTTTATTTCAAGATTTCATTTAATCTCTCGTTATGTTATCGTAGCTCTTTCTTTTCAAACCTCGCGGTAAATTAAATCTGCGCTTCATGCATTCTTATACATTATTTTTGCATCGCGATTATTTCTTTTTATCATATGTTTTTACTCTTTGTTTACGCTCATGCGTTTAACTTTAATCTCTTACTTACGATGCTGACCGAAGAGTTTTTTGGGCATCCCGAAATACAGTTTATTCCACGACAAAATATATTGCACCGTCAACTCTTACCTTTTTCTACTGCCGCGATGGGAGATGCCGCACTTATGCTACTTACAGTATATTTACTGCCAGATCGTAAAGGATCATAGAGGGAAGAAAAAGGTGGTTTTTCAGAACGATACATCGACCGGTATTTTAGAGACGTGGAGCAGTAAACTCTTTTACGGAAAAGTGTCTCCGATAGTAACGACCACTAAAAAGCGACCATGCCACTTCGCCACGTACGGTTCTGGCAAAGCTAGAGAGCCAGACTACTTTCGTACTAACGTTTCTCCAGAGCGCACAATGCTTTTGTACACATGTCTACTCGAGACAACGTTCTCTCCATTCGTTGGAAATGGAAGGCCTCCGAGAAAGATAGTATAATCTGCGAAGTTCTTTTATTGTGTACCATCGAAGGTTTCACCGAGCTGTATCGCGAGATTATTCTTCGCACATCTCTCAATTCTGATCTTTGTTTACGAAAAGTTGAATTACTATAATGTTCAGGATACGTTTTTGCTTCTCAATCTTATTTGAAACGCATAGTTTTATTCAGTCGATAAGAAGTTTATGAGAATTCTTACAAAATTGTATATTTTGTTACTATATTTATTAACAATTATATTATTAAATTTAAATTCTTCTAATTCTTTTTCTCTTTTTCGTGAATGATGTTATTTACAAAACAATGGCACATAGTTGGAAAATTTAGTTTTTTTGTTAAAAAATATGATTAAAACTTTTGTATTAAATATTTAACATTTATGTGTTAATTGAACTCAAATATTAAATTATTAAAATAACTGTAAAAATAACAATGTGCATATATTTTTATTTTTATACAATAAATATGTTCCATATTATTAGTGACAAGATTTATTTGTTAAATTTTGCAGAAAAAAAATGTTGATTTTATTCTAAGAGGAATGAAAATGATTAAAGTCCGTCAATAACTTTTTTTTAATTTAATTTTATCATTAAAAATATGTTGATTTTACATAAAATTAAAGTTTGCATTAATTTTATATTGAAATATTAATATAATATTAGTGCCACCATTTAATATTATATTTCATTATTATGTTAAATTAACATGAAAATTCGTATATTGTTTGGGACAAATAATATGTATTAAATTTAAGCCAAATTTTCCAACTGTGCAATTTTCCGTGAATATCAAGATATTCAATCTCGCTATGTATATGCATGTGCAAAAAGCTGGCTTAACTGCACCTCTTCTCTCATCATAACATCCGCCTCGATACATGGTCCGATCGATCCGGTATAACATGTCCTCGCGATATACGGTTACGGTTGAAACGCGAAACGATAAAACGTGTATGCATGCACGCGCCTTTCTCCGCCTATATGAATAGCGGAACGTCTCCGGCGCGGCTGAAAAGAGCGCGACACGCGCGGATGTAAGCTTCTTTCTCTCCTCCGCGGGGAGCTTTTCACGTCTTCTCTGCCGTCCCGAATCTTTCCGAGGGTTCGCGCATGTGACGGCGGCGGAGCCTTTTCATCGTTATCCCGATGCCAGGCTCGGTCCTTTCGAATGCAACCCTCGATTTTCCGATACGAGCAGACAACTTTGCACAATCTGCGAGATTGCGTGCACGCGACGACGGCCAACTTTTCCATGAGGCGATGCATTGCGCATAATGCAACGGTCGCACGTCCGTGCACGTCCACTTATCTGCGTCCACCGATCGCGCGCGCTACGTCGGGAATATAATCATCTCGTTATAATAAGCCTGGTGAAAATAGCGGATA
This sequence comes from Cataglyphis hispanica, assembly GCF_021464435.1. Lineage (NCBI taxonomy): Eukaryota > Metazoa > Arthropoda > Insecta > Hymenoptera > Formicidae > Cataglyphis > Cataglyphis hispanica. The sequence continues at coordinate 2,641,598 of NC_065974.1, forward strand.
ATGTCCGCCGATCCTATCACGATTCGGTTTAATTTACGCGACTCGCCTTGCGTCGTTTTTGTAACTACGTATTATTAAACCGATACTATACTTTCTACTATGAGATATCGTCTGTCCGAGTATCGAATGACTAAGACGTCAATATCGCCGATCGTTACTTCGGTGCACGTGTGTAATCGTCTGTCTAACGTCGTTAACAAGTATGCTGCCGCGCGCGTTCCGTGTGGCCGAAAGTTCCTAATTTCCTAATTTAATACAAAGTTAATAAAGGCCCGAGACGCGCGTATTTTCCAATTACTTGGTGCCGGGTTACTCGCAAGAACATATTTCAGATACACACGTTGAACTCTGGATTATAGATCGTTTAACGAGCGCGCTTTACGATCATTCTCTTAATTGAGAAATTCTCAAGTCGATCATATTTTCAAATTATCTCTCATTGTATAATGCCGTATAATATAAGTAAATTGTGAAGCATATTTCGAAGATTAAATTATATTTGCGAGTTTAAAACGAGGGACTTGCCATATTTTTATTGCCATTTAATGTAATCATAAAAATATTTTTACATTTATTTATTCTTGATAAGTATCGGATAATAATATGTCAAATATAAAATGTAAGGATATACGTATAAATATATATAATATGTATCATATCAATAAAATCAATTAATATATCAATAAAATATAATACAGTAGAATATTATAACGCTAAATATCGATTAATGTAGGATTATCGATAATTAAATAATCTTCGTTTTATTTGTGGTTTTAGCAAATTGATTGAATCAACTCTGCCAAGACGTATCACTAATAAGATAAATAAGAAAGCGAGAAACTCTTCAATGAGATTAAATCTATCGCACATATTTGTTATCGTGTCATTTGTGATATTCTGGTAGTTTAAAAAGTTAATAATCGTAAAAGCAAATTTTTTTTCCGTTCGTGGTCTGAACCACAATATCGCTATTTAGTTAATAATTTTTACAGAGCACGATTTTAATATTATTAAAATATTTATCTATAATTAAGTTAAATGTATATATTATGAAAATTTTTATCATGAATAATTATAAAGGAATATTAATACATGACATAGCACAGTAAATATATTTAAAGTTTATTGCCCTAAATATTTTTAAATTGATTAATGGTTAAACAAATTTAGCTAACATAAATATTTTTGAGAGAGATAAATTTATATTTTATAAATAAATAAAACTCTTTTACAATCTGATACTTTAAATTTTATTTGACTTTAGAGAGTCATCTTTATATATATATTATATATTATTATATATTATATATTGTCCGAGTACACATATTTCTCCTATTAATATCGATTTTCTCCATTTTATAATTTACAGATATAACAATGCGGTGATGAAGACATTCAATTTGAAAATATATATATCGCAACAATACATATGTGGATTATTAATGAGAAGACTGTAATCATATCCATTTAGAGACGCTGTAATCCCTATTAATATTGACAAGAATTTGCAACGTTCTGTGTTTGGAAAAACGGCGAAAATAAACGTGACACATATCGATTGCCAAACGTATCAGATCGTATCAGATGGTATCAGTCAAAACTCGCTGCAACGCTATATTAGAACTACTGCAAAATTAATTAAGCATAATCTCTATCGATACATTTTACTCGTGTGGGACATCGTTACGGTATCGAGACATCAACTTTAGAGGATAATTTTATCGAAAACGGACGCATAAACTATCAAAGTTACAAGATGTTATACGTCAGAGTCGTCTGAACTTATATAGTATAAGATATTGTTCGCGTCGAAGAGAAGAGGAAACGCATTCTCGCTGTGGAAATTTCTGGCGCGATTACTCGTGAAAGGGAAGTGCCGTTTCCTGCGTCGATCTCCTTTCTCCACTCAGACGTTTAATTAGCGTCCTCGATCGCGTAGAAAGGAGGAACTGATCTGGGCCTTTCGACGTCATTCGGCGGAGTCGGTCGAAGGAAGGTCGTAAACGAGGGAGAGACGAGAGGATGTTGCTGAGGTAACACGACATTTCGAGGCCGCACGAGAAGCACGATAATCGGAGCGCGCGCGCGGGGGAACGCAGGACGGAAGGTGTCGATAATCGCAGCGGGCGCACAAAGGAATAATCGAGGTGACGGCGATAGGAGATGGGCTTTCCCAGGAGAAGGTCGTTGTGGCTGAAGGTGGCGGTGCTGGCGACCGCCGTGTGGGTGACCGTCTGTTTCCTGCTCTACACTGAGGATCGAGCGGCTGCTGTTCAAGGATTGGCGCCGTCGGGCGTCGCGATGCCGCCGCAGCAAGCGGCGAACGGCTTTGTGCCGCCCGCGGCGCCGTTTAGAAAAGAGACGCCCGGCAATGTATTCAGCAACAGGGTGAAGATCAATCAGGCCGGTCCAGAACAAGGTAATTGAAATCCTTTTTCTCCATTTTTTTTTTTTATTTGTAATTTATCAAGCGAGTTAATTTTTCTCGAGAAATCTCTACGGAAATCGTTAAAACAGAATGTCTACTTTCTAGAATAATATGAACCTGGAAGTTGCAGTAAAAAATCTTCTATCTGGAACTTTGAAAAATATCTGAAAAATTAGAGATTTTTTAGAGAATTTTTCTTTATAAAATTTGACTGTAGACTCTGTCTATTTATAAAAATAGCAAATTCAAGTGTCTTTTTAATACTGTTAATTTAACCAAAGGACATATAAGATAGTCGATTCTGTTCGTAAACAACAATATTTTTGCATAAAAATAAAATTACTTTGATATGATTAAATTTAGCGTTAGAAAACTCGTCGTTTTTGTTTCTTTTTTTTACATAGAGATTGAATATGTGATACATAATAGCTTTATTTTATTTTATCCTTTGCGACGTAGATATACCGTGAGTATCCACATGAATCAGGTCTGTTAGGAAACGGCTTAATAGGCTGACACCCCACGGGGATTAGGTGCGAGTTAGATCTTAATAAGCTGATAGATGTTCCTTGTGGAATGTATGCTCTGTGCATGAATCATATCGAGAATGTCAAGTTAGTTCGCGAGCCACCTGTGGCTTAAACGTGTTCGACGTTTCGAGACAAATTTTTAAGGATCGATCGTCACAGATTTTTATCTATTCACAATATTTTCAAAATGTTTGATTATGTTGTTACAGATTTATATAATTAGATACATCTCTCTCTTTATACAACACTATACTTGTTGAGAATTTTACTTTTAATTATGAAGACAATTTAAATTAACAAATATTTAAAATAAAAATATATCGATTTAAGAATAATTTATCTTGTAAAAAACTCAAATTTTTGTATACATGCTTTAAAATTTTTTTGACTTAAGACATATATATCGTTTATATTTTCTGCGCTGATCATATAAGTAGAAGCGGAATAAGAACAAATTTTACACGCATACACATTCTCACACATATACGTATATAGAGGTGTAATATAGAGCGAGAATGCGACTGTATCCGTGGAGAATCCACGAAGACGAAAGTTCGTTCTCTTCCGGCGCCGCCACGGGCGCAATAAGGAACCCTTGATAGTTCATCCCGCCTTATTGCCAGACGCGAAGTACGAATAGGGCTCTCATAGTACATGGATCATCCCGGCGATATTGTCGGTGTTTCACGCTAGCGGTATATTAGGAAGGTTGCTTGTCTGTGAGCGAGAATCTCTTGAGTGATGAACCTAGACGTCTCGCTGGTGATGCCTCTTATGATCTCGCTTTCCCAGGGAGCTTTATACGTACTCGCGCGTTCGCGCAGAACGACGTGTTAATGAATTTAAATACCTCCGTGTGCTGGCGAATGCGGAGAGAGTCGGCGCCGAAAATGAACGAGACGCGCTCATCTCGCGTGGCGAAAGAGAGGCTGCGGCGGCAGTTTTCTCGGAGAAAAGCTCGGGCGCGGCGAAGCTACAACTGGGCTGATGGCGGCCGTGATACACGACGCGAGTTTCACCGTCGAACTTCGTGGCGGGCCGGGTCGCGGCACTAAAGCAATTTGTCGTTCTCTTTATTGCCGCATCGTACACACCGGGGCCCAACTTTGTCGACCGGGATAAAATTATTTTCGGGACAAGCGAGCGAGCGAGCGACTGTGCGGATCGTGAGCGAGCCAACCAACCAGCCGACCATATCGCGTACTTACCTCCGGCTTTAGTTTACACTATGCCGCGGCAATATGGCGCCGGCGAATAAAACCGGAGTTTATGCGAGAAAGCTCTTAGAAGGCGCATATACCTCGGCACGATATGTCCCGGTCGGATGTGCTGAAAATTCAATTTCCGATTCCCTTTTTCTCTCCGGGGTTGCGACGCCGTCGTCGCCGACGATGACTCGTTCCTTCTTACGTTGACGTTAAGCACTCTGCTCCGCTTCCGGGCGAAGCGAAAAGCGGAACGAGATTAGTTGAAACTAAACCGGAATGCAATCGGATAAAATATGAACGGAACCACAAGTTTGACATTGACACACTATATCATTCCGTTTACCTTTCCATTATATTTCATTGGAATGGAACGCATAATATTTTTAATATCTTTCTTAATTGAGTAATGTATTCTAATTTCAATTACGAAAGTGTCTTGGTTTTTTTATCATGTAATCCTGTATTTATAAAACTTTTTAATCTTTGTAATCTAATAAGATTTTTTTAGTAGGATGATATATTGATTCGGCAGATCACCAAACGTTAATTTTTTTTATTATCATTTAATCGGAAAAAGTCTATTTTAATTTTATTTCTGAGCTTGCAGAAAGAATAGATTGAGTGACAATAGGATAAAATAGAAAAAATAAAAACCAGAGGAAAGATAAATACATTTATTTTTGAATGTTACTTTGAATAACGATGAATATTATGTGTCTTGAGATACATTATAAATTTAAATAAAAATATTTTAATATATTTTAGATATATATATATATTCATAATATAGACATAAATTGCAACGTTTTAATAATTAAAATTATTTGTATACAAAATCTCTTATTAATCCTAATTCTAGCTAATTTCAAAACGACCACGATGATGGAAACGATTTACGCGCTGTTTTACTATAATCAATTTATTCGCTAATATTCTGGTCGCTCATTAATGATCCCTTTAATGAACTTAAATCTCATAGGTGGTGGAGTACTGGCTGTACCGCGGGATCCGGATGCTGTTGCACCCGGTGAGATGGGCAGGCCTGTGATACTGCCGACCAACATGTCCGCACAGACCAAAAAGCTGGTGGACGATGGCTGGCTTAATAACGCATTTAATCAGTACGCCAGCGATCTCATCTCCGTGCACAGATCCTTGCCCGATCCACGTGACCAGTGGTGAGTTCTATTTACATAATTTTGTCTTGCATTAGTTTCGTTCAACTTAATTCGTTGCTTCTATTTATATAATATTTTTAATTATTTAAAAAAAAAAAAAATAGTAGCCCAACTCTTTGTTTCATTATAATGACATTTCATATTTATGATGAAAATGATATAACGATGGAATTTTACTGCAAAATTTTTACTGCAAACTAAAGAATACACCCTGAAGACACGCGATTTATTACGCGTAGAGACGCGATCCCTCTTTATCATGACCTTCTTCAGTATGATATTTGCTATCCGAGAGGACGAGAAATATACGCGAAGTGAACGTAGAAAGAACGCGCGTTTAAATAACGAAATATCTTTAGTGGATGCGTTATATCTGATGCGAGAAGGGGATACGTTGATTCCCAGAGCATCGGGACGGAGTAAAAGCCAGCGGCATTTTGTCGATCGAGGCAAGATAGTCCGCGGTAATGCATCGGAGAATCATAAGTAGTCGTAAATGTTCCATGCCATTTTCTTTTACTGCATATATATGGTGGTATCATAACGCGGTCGTTGATAAAATATCGTGGGTTGAAAGTCGCGACATCGCGAGCTATCTATCTTGATCCGATCCTCGTGTTCTCTTATTCTTGCGAGACTGAATATCACCTCCTCTCTCTTCTTCTTCTCCCCGTGAGAGCTCCGACATAAATATATATAGAAATAAATCGCGAAAAGCTGTACATTATATGTTATGAATGATTTTGAGTTGGTACTTCTTTCTTTCTGCGAGAGGTACACGGAGAGATTCCGATGAAAAATCCAACTGTACTGCAAACATAGAATCTATTTATGAAAAGCAATATCTACATATCATGAATCAAATTTTTAATAGGGAGATTTTTTTGCATTATTAACTCATCATATATAAAACGATCAGATATTCTTCTTCAGAAGAATGGTGTCTTATATTCGAGTTCTCTTCTGATATTTTTTCTTATTATTGTTTTATTTTATTTATTTTTTTTTAACAGTTTATCTTTTGAATAAAATATAATTCTTTATTTTTATATATTTAATAATAAATATAATTTTATTAATTTCTCGCGCGAATAATTATAGGAAAAAAAAAAGATCAACTATATAATATGATTTTCATAGTTAGGCCATATGATACCGAATATCTGCTGTTAATAGAGATTCTGTTAGATGTCGATATCATATGTACGATCGGAAATTACATTTCTCTTTATTCTTGCATTTCGTCGTAGCAAAGTGGAATCTATTCAAGCGCAACGCATACAATCATGAAGGATATTAAAATCGGCTTTTGTGGGGAAGAAACGTTTCATCCGAGGCAATTGCGCGGGGGGGGGAAGGGGGGAGATGCTCCAGAATAAAATATGCAACGATGTTGTGCGCGCGCGAGGAGCGTTTCTGAAGTAATATTACAACGCAATGCTTCATGTAATTTACATTGGGCCATTATTTTAATTACGGCCAAGTTAAACGCGCTATTATATGTAAACATTTTCCTCGAACGAAGAAGTACAAACCTCGCTAATGCATATATATATATATATATATATATGTATGTATGTATATACATATAAATATATTTGCGCTCAAGCTATGCTAATGACTCGCTATTCCGAATTCTTGTTAACGTTGCAAATTATTTTCCGTCTACGTCGCAAATACAATTTCACGGAGAGCGTCCGCTGGCTTGGGCCACTACGGGTTTACTACAGGTACGTGTTACGCGTTGTTTAATTAATTGCGCTGTGCCTAATTTGTTGCGCGAGTTGACCGTAATAGTGTACGGCGAAAAGAGAGCGCGGGCGACGTAGTTTAGAAATTTAATCATCGGAAAACGCGTTCTCGGAAATTAATATATTGCTTTTACCCTTGTCGCCGTCTTTATGCTATACGGGAGTTCTAAAATTTCCATCTAGAACATTTCATTTATATTACATCAAACGTGTGCTGTCTTTTCTTTTATCTCATGTATTCGATATTTCCTTTTCGTGGATACTGAAATATAATATTCGCGTAGAAATTAAATAACTGTCATTTAAATTTAATATTATATTACGATACGAAAATACAATACGTTTATCATCGACTAGTCTATTAAAATTATAAAATATTACATAATTTTATTTTATTTTATTTTATGCGAATGACGAGTATTTTTTATATGCTTTTGCTGTCTTAAAATGTTTAACAAGCAAATTCCTAATTATGCAAATTATATTAAACAATTGATCGATAATTCCATTGCGCGATCCATCGTAGATCGGCGTGATTTATTCGAGCGAAATCGAGTAGGGCCGTAACTGTACTGGGTCTGCGGTACGTCCGAAATATGTTACGTGGTGACCGTAAATTTTCTCTAAAACTTTGTCCCGGCGGCATCGGGGCGCCGGTCGGGCCGACCGCGGCAGCGAATTAACCCCATGAATATTAATTACAATTTACATGATATTAACCGACATTATCAGGACAGGTGGGCAAACTTCGTGGGTGCCTGTTGTTACTGACACACCGCGAGTCGCGTCCGTAACTAACGGCTTGGATAAAGGTGCCATCACACCGGCGCAGATGCGTTGTAATGTGTGGTTCGCTTACAAACAGGTGTCCCTGATTTAGAGCCACGAGGATTGTTCGGAGAGAATCGGCGACCACGTTGATATCATGCGAAGCGATTATGGAACAATCTAGAATTGTGATGGAAATACTTGGGGCTCAAATAAAATTATAATTCCATGAAACATTTATTAAATTATCATGCAAATATCTACAAGTATCGTATAATTATTGTATATAAATATGTTGCATATTATTTATATGTAGAAGATTATTATCGCTTTATTAAAATACGCCAATAAAATACAGACCCATCTGATTCAATGTACATATTGTTTTACACAATTGATAAATTGATCAGAAAGAAAAGGCGGTAAAATAAACGTTTATACAATTAACAGGCAACAAAGAATAATAATTCAATGTATTCATAGCGTATCCGTTTATACGCATACAAAATACACGTGTCTCTAATTTTAACGTAACTTTGCACTCGTGCAATTTTCTTGTCAAATATTTCCCTTTCAGTGAGCGCGCGACGCGAGTAATTGCCATGGGCTCTTTTACAAAACGGGATGTAGATATTGCTTTTATCTTTTGTACGCACCTTTTATTACGTCGTGATTGAAAAGTATTTCTAAAAAAGTTAATTATGGATTTTAATGAATTAGCGATCATAGAGTCGAAATAATTAGCGATTATGATCGTATTAATTAACAAAGGTATAACGCATTGGTTATTAATTAATAATTTGAACACCCAAGGGCGTCTGTAATTGCCGCGGTGGACCAATCATTTAAAGTGCTCGTTATCTCGGCCACCGGTACATATGATTTTTTTAAATATTCAATTAAGCAATCTTCAACAGCTCATCGAATAACGAAGCACCTAAACTATACCGAATAGTTTAATTAATTTTACAACCGATGTATAACAAGAAAAAAATATCGATTTCGTGAAAAATTAGAATTATCGAGAATAAGTGGAAAAAAGTCAATAAATCATTTATTGATACTTAAAAGTCTTTCCACTGATCTTTAATATTAGAAGAATATAGATACGTATTTATTTATAAAATTGATGTAAACTATTTCTAGAATCTGGATTTTATAATTTGATTACGCGTTAATATAATATTATGTTTTCATAATATATTTTAACGAGAAATAATTCTCGATATTAAATGCAGGAAATTCTTGGATAATATTCAACAAGTTAAAGATTGGTTTTCATAGATTCGAAGATAAACGGAGATGCTTGAGTGACGCGAAGAACGAAAAGATCAATGCTACTTTCCGTGGCGATAAGAAGTATGAAATGAGATAAAAGGTTGCTTTCCGCGGTTTTTCCATCCAACCTTGTGGCTCTGCCCACGGATAGAGCTCCGTGGAAATAGAAATTTAAATATGCAAATGGCGAAACGTTCGGTTTAATAAGCTGCTTCTTCAGCGTCTGTGAAATTCACTTGTGAGGTCTTTGCTTAATTATCACGTTACCAAACAATGAAAATCATCTTTCTATTTCGAGGATTTAATTTTTTATATCTGGATATTTCCGGTTTTTTTTTGACATTTTATACATCGATAATTTTGATAGAAAATCTTATATACATAAACATATCGTATTCTTTAAAAATTTGATAATCAAATTAAATAAATGAGTGTATTTAAAAAGCAATTATATATCTTTTACAATTTTAATAATGTTAAAATTATGATTAATTTTTTTATATATTACACAATTTTTTTTCTTAAACATTAGCATTAACATTACTATTAACTTTATAAATTTAATTCTATTAAATATTAATCATTGATATTAATGTGGCGAGTATCCGGGATTACCTTATTCATTACGTAATAACGTGTAAATTACGACGTACGGGTATTTTACACCATATTTCATTTGCTTGCAATTAAGTCTTAATCTCTTTAATCTGCGAAATGAATTTACGATGAAAATTCGGTTAATTTCCTGCAAGCAGCATAGCGGTCCGTTTCTCATTAGTCGAAAAGTTTTCTTGTCTAGAGTACACTTCCTTTCGAAACGTCGAAAAGACGAAGGGAATTGACGATATCGTTCTGTTAGATAAAAGAAAGAAGAAAGGAGAAAAGAAGCGATATGTAGCGAGAATTTAACGAGGATGTATGAGCAACGTAGTTTATTATTTATCAGCAGTTTCTTGGAAGTAGCTCGCATTGTTGAAACTGACAGCTTAGTGTCATGACGTTTATTGAAAAACGATATACTGTATGAATTGTGCGTAATTTGATTTCAGAATATACATATAAAGAAAAAATCTAATCATTTTTTTGCTGGAAATTAAAGAGAATAGAATTAATTTTCTCTAATTTTATTCATTGTTTGATTAAATACGATTGATACTATATAATGTTTAATCTCTCACATTGTTAAAAATCTGTGAAAATATTGAATTTCTATTTTTTACATTCTAGTGATAAACGAAAAAAAAACAAAAAAAAAATGAATTTTCGTATTATCAAATTTGTTACACGATTACCGCGAGCGATACAGTCGTCTTTTACTCTTTCTCGTCGTCTGGAAAAGCGCGTCCAGCACAAACACATCGTAATGCAATTCCAGGGAGGTGCCGGCCGCACGTAGGTGGGAACGCGTGCACAAGGGATAATGAAAAAATATGTGCCGGGTTCCGGCTTGGTTTCGCCGCTTGATTTCCGTATTCGTGTAGCGGGTTAACGCGAGACGCCAATATTTTTCAATTACGAGTCGGCCCGGCTTTATTTAGTTTGCTCGCCAGCACGTACACGAGCTCGCACTTAGATTAGATTAGGCATCTGTTTTTAAACGCGCCGCAAGATTTCATCCCACTGCGAATGCAATCTTGAGCATCGGCGATCGATTTTATTCTGCCATTTATCGCGAATATAAAATCGCCTTTTGATAGACGCTCAGATAACGTTCGAAGGAACAATCTTGTTAACTTTTATCGCTTGAAACAATGGCTACTCGTATTTATTTGACTTCTACTATATATAGGCTTTGGTGATCTCACAACATTTAACTTTCGATAAAAAAAAAAAATATATATATATATATATGTCTTTCTATACATAATGATATATTTTTTTATAACATCCGAAAATATCTACACTAGATTAATAATTATGTTTTAATTAATTTACAGAAGCAAAAATTATTTATAAATTTATTCTTGAATAATCTTGTATTCCGTTTCATCGCACATACATTTTGAATAATTCTATTATGTGATTGAAAACATTAATGTATCAATCTCTCTCTAAAATTTTAATTGACAATAACAAGATTAAAATTAATGAACACATCGTCAATCAATTGAATAATTTGCTCTTGAATAACTATGATTAATTAAGCACAGTGCGTATAGAAACGCACAGAGCTCGGAAGCATTATTCGCAAGGCGGAAGAGAAATTCGCGCGAATGTCCCCGCGTCATCACCGACCGGAAGGAATAAGTTGGCGTAGGAGCCAAATCGCGGCAAGAGTGCAAAACGATTTCGAACCCGAGGCTGCGGGACCATTGTGCGCCGGCTGGAAATCCATTCGCGAGAACCCATTGTGGTCGGGCGGCTTCCACAGGATCTCGTCGCTTCCGCAGGAACGCCGGGAACGACTACCGTTGACGTAAACGTATTCCGGACCCGGTGAAGATACCGTGCTTGAGCGGAACGGACGGCGCGCGAGACGGATAAAAGGGATGCTGAAAGGGATGGTTGTTGCTGGGCCGTTACCGCAATTCGTTGTCAAGCCATGCACGGAAACGAATTATTCGTCGCCGGTTGACATCTCCGGAATTTTTATCACTGCCAAAGCGCTTCGCTTAAAAATAACTCAGAGAGTTTCGAATTCGCCTGCCAGCTCGATTAACTTAGATTCAGATTATTCATTTATCCGTGGATCATATTAAAGTTTTTAACGAATACAAATTTTAGATTCATAGATCGACATTTTTCGAAGATAAGATCTGTCTTCCATTGTACGCGTAATCGTTGTGCCCGAAGTTATTCCGTGAACAACCATAACCGATTCGAGTTTACCCGAGGATAGAAAGTCGCCTCCTCCTCCTCTCAAAGTAAACTACACAGAATTTGGTTGCGCAGAGAAGGAGACGCGGTATGAAACTCGCGACCGAGGAAAACTTTCCGAGTTACAGCGGGAACAGATAAGGACGTTGAAGGGCAAAGAAGAGGGCGGCCGGGTTAGAAGGAGGAAAAGGGATATCGTTCCGGGGAACTAAAGTGCACTCACGAGGACGAACGGGGTCCCTCTTACTTTTGCGTCCTCCCGCTCATCGGGCACGCCCGGGTCATGACTGCGGTGACCGCACTCGCGTGTCTATCACTCGGCCGAAAAGTACGCGGCGGTTTCCGGAAACGCTCGGGCATCCACCGGCCCGGTAAGTTTTACGATCGCCTAACTACCAGCTAATTTTCGTGTTCACGACGCTACGTTGCACGTTCGTTACGCTCGGCGAGCACGATGCGGCTTCGTAGGGAGGAAAGTTAACTTTGCAACCCCCCGCCATTCGTGACGCCATTGCCCCATGGCGAAAAATAGCTGCCTTGCAAACGGACTAGTTGAACTTGTTAAACTCGATGTATTATATTAGAGCTTAATGCTTCTCATTAGGATTTTATCTGTATCAGAATATCGAAAATCGCATAATATCTTTATTTTATGAGCTACAAATTTATTACGAAATTAATAGTTTCTAATAGCGAATGCATCAAACAAAACATAATATTTGAACATGATTAAAGTTTATTTAACTAAACTGTAAAAACTATAATTGACTGTGAAAGCCAGACGAAATTAAAAATAGATTTAAAATATTTCTATCTCTTAATATATTCGCCTGCGAAAAAAATAAAATTATTTGATTGCAGTGCCAACGTATTATATATTTTTTTTATAAAACGGAAGACGGTAAAATTTTTTTAATAGATATAGTAGATAGATTACACTTTTTTTATTTTTAGTTTAGGACGATGATGCTAGGCCAGATTGTGTCTTCTTCAATATGGTGTTCTATTCGTAGCTAGTTCACCTTAATACCCATTACCCCGAGGATTAAGTTAAGTGAAAGCGCCTTATCGTCTTAACGATGATCGACGTTCACGATCTCACGCCTAGAATCGTTAAGTAAGGCTCTGTATTAGAAATATCGAGATCTCGTCTTCGTTTATCGAAGGTTAAAGTCGGCAACAACTCAATTATCGATGTTTCGCAAAATTTGTTACATGTTTGTTTCGAGCGAAACGCTAGACTAGCCGTCCCGACCTTCGCCCCGAGATTATTAGATTACAAAGGACTATACTAGGTGGTGAGGGGGAGAGGGGGTTGAGGGCTAGAATTGCAATTACGGTGATTACTAAAGAAAATTAATCGACGTTCGTTCACCGATCACTTAAACGCGTCTGGTCGCTCGCCGTTTAATCATAATCCAAGATTATTCTCGTAGAAAATTGAGGGAGGAGGGCTTTTATTTCGTTCATAAGCGAAGGAAATGAGCGGTGTAGAGTGGAATGAACTTTAATCAATTTTAAGACGAGGAAGAATGCGTCACAAAGTAAAATTTACATCTAATTTCTGTTAAAAGCTCATGTCGAGATCGTTGAAAACAAGAGAGAACGCTAGCCGTTAGAAGCTAAGTATGCTCGCAAATCTCGTTTCACGAGAGTTTATATTCTTTTCTTTGGCGCTTGAGATCTTTTCTTTATCGTCAACGTTAAATACGCAGTGCAGTTTATACAGCGCACTGCATTTTAAAATATTCAAACTAGTATCTTGGGTAGGAAGAAAAATATATAAGTTTGTAATAACTTTCAGCAATTAGAAAATTAATATTCTCTCTTTATATCTCCTTCTTAATATATATAATATTAAGTTTTTTTTTTTTTAATTTCGAAAGATTTATAATATGTATAATATGTAAAAATATATATTATGATAAAATAACGCATAGGCAATATAAGCCAATTTATAAAAAATTTAAGCAAGGAATGGAAATGCACCGAAAGGAAATTTTATTATGATCTACAAAGTTTTAATAAAATGTAATTTTCAAAGCTTAAAATTTGCCTTCGAGCTTTTACTTTTGCGTACAATAAATAAATAATTAAAGATATTAACTGCATTTTCTAAATCATATTTGGCAAAACATTTTTCAATCGCGAATATAAATTAATTGCGTAAACGCGAAGACCGTCTTTCATCCTAACAAATAATATCAAATCTTGCTAAATTTAACGCGCGCACACGAGTCTCTCTTAATGTATTCAATCGCATCCATATACATAATCACGTTTCGTCATTTCATCTCGCCGCAAGTTCTCGATGCAAGTTCTCGATGCTTGCACCGGTGACAATCTACGCTCTCGATAACGCATTCCAGAAATATCCAGCGAGACGTCTCCTCATCAACGACACGGTCGCGACGTTAGGGGTTCCAAACATCCTCTCCCTCTTCGTAGTTTCGCCATATCTTGCCATCCTCGGGAAACCTCGCTCGGAATATCCGCAAAGCCCGTAATTCCGACAGGAATCGGTACAGTACGGCTTCCTTCCTCCTTTTTTCTTGTATCCCTCGCGAAACGTTTCGTATACATCACCTCCAGGAGTCACCTCGGAGGTAATTGGATTTAGCGCGATTTCCCGAATCCTGTCTCAAGCTTCCTCTCCCCGCCCGCCCCCGTACGTCGCGCGCGCATCCCGATTTCAGGATTCGAAGACACTTCCAGAATCGATGGGCCACGTCGAACGAGTATCGTGAAATTCTCCCGAGATGCGACGGACGGGGGTTGCTTGTAAGGGTCAGACACGAGCCGAGAGTAACGGGGGGGGGGTGATGGGAGGCCAGCCAGCTTGACAAGGGTATCTCCTATCGCGAGAATCCCGAAGCTTTGCGGAGTGGCAAGTGTGGGGGAGGAAAGGAAGGAGGGAGGGAGGATTGTGGGATGGTTCGATCGCAGGGATGGATTCGTGAGCGGATGAATCAAGATAGCTGCCTAAAGAATAAAGTGTTGCGATCCCCGCCGGCTGTCAGCGAGCTCCTGTCAGGCTGATTGAGAATGACTGCAGAGAGGATTCTTTTGTTTTCTTGCGCTGAATCGCGTTTTGTACGCGTGATGAAGTATGCGCGAATCGCTTGACTGCTTGCGGCGAGAACGCGATATTATTCTCTTTATTCTTGACGAAGAATCAAAATAGAGAGAAATATTTTTCACAAAGGTAAAACTATTAATAAAGTGAAATAAAGTAGCCGATCTGTCGGAATGAAGATATTTGTTAAATTAAAAAAAATGATATTGTAAATAATAAAGAGACTTATGCGTTATATCGAAATATTTCAATATAAGATAAATCATTATTTAAATAAATTTAATAAATTTAATAAATTTAAATAAATTAAAATAATGAATTATCTTATATTGAAATATTTAATTAAAATAAATAAATAAACACAATTAATAATATTTTAAATAATCAAAAGCAATGCGAATTGCTTGTTACTTATCTTTTACATCTTAAACATTGCGTCCGATCATATCAACGATGATATAATGCGATGAAAGAAATCTTCAATCTTTCCGGAGTAAATTGCTGAGGGCAGCGGATAGGGGACGGCGGCCTCTCAAACAGTTTCAGACCCGCAGAATGAACCCAGACTCTCGGCTAATTAGCATTATCTGCCGCCGGGAAATTTACTTTGCGAAACGTCCAATTAAGCCGCCAGGACAGACAATGGTCCGCGCACCGTCGCGCAATTGCGTCGTCAAGGATGTATACAATCTTACATATGTCCGACAACACGCACTTGTAAACGAAATTACGAGTAGCCAGAGGAGAGACAAAAAGAGGGCATACATAGAAAGAGAGAGAGGAGAGGAAGGGGCGTCTTCGTTGAAAAATACTCGCGAAGAAGGGCGGCTATTATTCGTGCTCAGAGAAAGAGAGAAGAATGACACGGAAAGATACGATAAGACAGCTAGAGAAGAACGTTAGTGGGATAAAAACGAGATACATATGGTGAATAAAAAGAGCTTTGCGATGCGTAAGATATATCTCTCTTATTGTTACAAACGAGACGGAGAAGGAGGGGAGAAAAAGATACATGGGGGGGGGAGGGGGGAGGGAGTAGAATGTCTGGATGTTACTGCCTTCGTTATTTGATCTCGAGGACGTGCATTGTGCTGCTCGTTCATGCTGGCATTTTCATCTCGAAATTAGGACGTCTCGCTATGCGTCTTGCTATGCGTGTTACGCCCGGGAAGCTATTGTAACGGTGATCCCGTGACGTAATTGTTCTGTAATTGCTGAATGTTTACGGAATTATAAAAAAGTATCTGATGAAACACTTTTTTCTCCGCGTTATTTTCTTTTATTCGTTAGAATTATTCCGCTGCGATAAAATATCAGTCAATATTCTTCAAATGCAACTCTCCGAGAAAATATAATCAGACTCAATTTGCTTCCGATCAAATTTATATCAAGTTTATAAAGAACTTCTCTCGATACGTTAATGAATATTTATGTATGAAATGAATATTTGCATAAAAATATTTTATTAAAATTTATATACAAATTTTCTACTGTTTGATAATATTTTGCAGTATAGTATAAAAGAAATTCCCTTTTGTTCCTTATGTACGCTTCTCTATTCGTCGTTGATTTTAAAAGAGATTGTCAACGTTCTATTTAAAATCAATGAGAAAGCCAAGATAATTTATATCGCGATTGTTGACACTGAGAGATTAATTTCATAATGTTCGCACTTCGATCTCGTCATTATCCGCGATTACACTATCAACCAATTATAGCACCATGATGCACCATGTACATAATTATCGAAGTGGCGATTTCTCGTTCCTCGCTCCGTCGATCGATCATAGTTTATCCTAGCGGCAACGGGAAATAACAAGAGCGGCAGCAACGTTAGCAGGCAGGTAATGGTGTTGATAATCACAGCGAGAATGTTAGTGTGAAAGGGAAGAATGTGCTCGTCGTGTGCCCTCAACCACGTATGGACGCATGCGAAATAGGCGGATGAATACGGTGATTCTTTTAAAGTTGCTTTACATGCGACAATCTCTAAACACGGAGAGTTGCATAGTAAACTGCGCGAATTTCCATAATGAAATTAATGCGATGATACGAGAAGCGCGGATACGTGCGAGAGCGTCGTGAGCGACGAGTCATGGGGATGATCGATGGTTTATGAATGCGATGACCGTACGATGTGTGAGAGAGAGAGAGAGATTTGACGTATAACTGTATTCAAATATTTATTTCTTATTAACATATCGTTAATGTCGAGCGAGTAATAATCGAACGCAGTATCCTTTTACGCACAAAAACCAGAGAGTGTATGTATATATAATTTTGCTTGTCTTTCGTTTTTTTTTTTTTCTAATATGATTATCGCAATAAGATCGAAGAAATTTGTATAATGATCTCTATACTGCAATAAAGACGCGATAGAACGCGTTTCGTGATACTCAATAGTATTATACTCCGACATTCATCACGCGCTCCATAATTTTTTCATAACGATTGCAATTTTTTTTTTTTTTTTGATACACGTTTTCCATGTTCTGGAATTTTACGTGCCGTTTCCATCTCATTTCGCGATAATTTCAGTCGCGCGATGTATCACAAAGTGGGTTGCCTTTGAAGTGAAAAAAAAGGAGGGAAAACGCGTTTGTGACACTTCGTTCATAATCATCATAATGGTCCAGTCGTTTATTTTATATCATAGCGCAGCGATTGCGGAGCAAAACGACGGATACAGGCGTCATAAAAAAAAGTTTTGTAGATTTGATGTCTACTTTTGTGTGTTAATCAGATGGTCTTTTTCCCGTAACTTCACTTATCACAAAGAGCTATTGCGTATCCGGCCATCATTGACACTTATGTTTCTCTAGAAATGATCCACTGTAATCTTTCGTGTCATTTTTTACGATCGAAATGTCACTCGAAATCGATCCCATTCGGAAGAAATTTCTCGAAGATTTTAATTAGGTCGTTTTTAGTCGCCGTCACATTGAATCGGATTAAAATCGATCGGGAGCTCTCTTCGGTTTGGGAAGAAGAGAATGGGAGATCCGTTGCGGGGCACCGCGAAGCCAGAGGAACAGCTCACGGTTCCTTCTTCGGTCCACTTGGAATATTCATGTCTGGGTTTCTTGTTAGACGTCATTATGCGAGCTCCTGAAAGTTATTTCCGTTCACCCTATTCGTGAAGTCCCGGAAGCCCGTGGAGTTTCCAGAAGTGGATATCCTCCATCTGGGCGGCCGATCTTTGTCTTCATTATCCTTATTATCTTTCTTACTCGTGCGATAAGCAATTAACGGAGAGCACTCGTCGATCAAAGAGTCGCCTACCATTAATAATAACTTGATTCGGTTCATTGTAAGTCGCTTAGGAAGCGTTAATTAGACCCCCGTTCCATTGTCCAGACCCGTCGAGAGAACTCGTCGGAAAGTGAAAGAATAATTTCTCCGCGGGGTGCGAAACTCCCGTAGCTCACAAATAATGTGAGGTAATGACTATTAAAGCACTCTCGGTAATTACTAAATTAGACGTTGGAGTGAATTAATTGAACGAAATCGCGTGCCAGCGCCGCGTTTCAAATTGGAAAAATTTCTTGGTGACACGCTACCCCAAACATTATATCCCCTCGAACGTTCGGTTTGACATTTGGCTCGTGCTCGAAAAAAAAAAAGAGAACGATCTTTCGTACACGAGATTACACAGCCCGATATTCTCGACGCAATCACATGAATATATAATCAGCTTTTCGAAACGTCATATGTACATATAAGGGATCTCGAGCTTTTTCTTTTCAAGTATATATAAATATATAATACGTAGTATATAAGCGAAGAAACACGACTAATGTGTCTATCGTAAAATCAGGCGGTCTAATGCGATCGACTAATGATAATAAGTGGGTTAGCCCTGTAGACTTTGATAATAATTATAGACCTGGCCTGGATGAGGAAAGGACGGATAATGAAGACGGAAAAGTTTTCCGAAGCGCGTCGAGCACGCGTAAGGGTAACGACGATGTATTCGGATACACTAAACTGCCCTTGTTGAATTTCTCTCACAGGAAGACGCTCGTCCTCGATTGGGTTTTACGAGGCGTCATGTGCAGGTAAAACGATAGTAGCCGTGCGGTTACGCTTCGAGAAACTACGAATGCCTCGTAAGAGCCAGCGAGGATGGAGATTTCCGAAGAGAATGAGAGAGATAAGGGTCTTTCGTGAGGCAGCGATCTGCCTCAGTATTACATTCCGGATATGCTGTAAAAGTAAAGATATCCGTTATCGAAATCGTGTGTTTGCGCTAATAATATATAACAAGCAAACAATAATTTAATTTTCACAGTAATTTAATTTAACAGTTTTTTAATTTTATGTCTGACATCATATGGTATATTACATATTATCTTTTTGATTTTACTGAAATTAGTATTGTATGCTTTAATGAAACATTATTTGTTATTCCATTTATTATATAATTGCATAATTATGCTTGTTATGTTATACCTTCATTTATCGAATGCGATTGCAACATAAATATTACAAATATTTTGGAGAAATATTCCATTCCCATTATAATATTCATGTTTTTTCTTGTTATAAAATTTTATCCGAAATCTCTACATAATTTTCGATGTATTCATGAAGATCCGTTTAATTTCATTTCGATTGTAGCCTGTCCTTAATTAGCTAATTAGCGAGAAAATGCGCATCCATTTTCACGGTCCTTTTCAACTTTTCGTTTTTTTCCTCTCGACTATCTTCCATCCATCGCTTTCTATCTTGTATCTTTTTCTTTCCACTGTGTTATATACTAATTTCAATGATGCTTGAAAAAAATCGTGCGTTTCCGAGTCGGCGAGTTAATCCAGTAGTCGCGACTTTTTTCCTGCGCTAACTCCGCTAACTTTTGATTCAGAAAATTATGAAACGCTACGGAACCTGAAAGCTGCTGTTTACCGCATTTAATACGGGCGGATGCATTATTGCGCGTAGGAAAATTACTCTTGAGTTTATATTTCGAGCCAAATAAACTAATCTTCTTGTGCTACAGAATTTAAGCCTGTCGAACTTAAATTCGTAAGTGTCACTGCGTTATCAAAATATATGGCGCGAGAGGAAACAATATTATCTCGTTGCGATATGAATTGAAATCAGTATACACAGATAACTGTGTGTTTT
The DNA here is from genome assembly GCF_021464435.1 of Cataglyphis hispanica. Classification (NCBI taxonomy): domain Eukaryota; kingdom Metazoa; phylum Arthropoda; class Insecta; order Hymenoptera; family Formicidae; genus Cataglyphis; species Cataglyphis hispanica. Next base: position 2,661,759 of record NC_065974.1, read on the forward strand.
TACAAACTTTTTTTTTGCAGTTTGTTAATATAATTGCCGTAAATAAAAATTATTTCTTAATGAATCGGCATATATAATGTATACATTTGAAATTAAGCGAAGATTACATCGGTCGATAATTTGGCATGAATATAATTGAATTCATCATGGTTTGCACACGCAACATACGTGTAGATTCTGATTGGAGATCTGAAGGATAAGCATTTATTTACATTTCCTCTGCCTCGTACGTTCAAGCTTGTGGCGAATGTCATTGCGAATTAATGATCGAAATTCATTTGAAAATAATAATACTGCCATGACTGAACAGTTTTGTTCTATAGGGACATAATAATTATTATTTTCGAATATACGCGAAACATTCTGACGTTCATTTGTCATGCACAATTTCATTCTGTTCAATATATTCAAAATGAAAAGTGGTCCCTGTAATTTTGCGATAAATTCGCAACTTTAGGTATCGCTGATTGGACATCAACCTCCATGGAAATATTCCATGACGTTGCCATATTTATAATTCGTTACGTGCGTAAATAATGTCGTGCAATCGCGCTCTCTTTGGTAATGCAGAATATAATTATACTTCGTTAATTTGGTGCACCTGTTGTTTGACGTTTGCCAGTTAACAGAGAGCCACATTATATAATTTGCAATCTCACGTTTTCTAATGATCCACGAACGGAAGTAATTAAAAATGCACCGGTTTCGTATCGACAGTCAGGGAAAACACACTGCAACTGATCAGCTCGCGGCGACAAATCGGTGACCGCGTTAATAACACGATTTGCAAGGTAAATGAGCGATTTATGGAGTGCCAATTAATCATATGTGCCTATGTATGCGTATTCATCAGGTCCTCCGTTTGTATAACAAATTTCATCGCGTTTCCGATTCATCGGTGATAGGGATCATCGAAGAGAACAGAGAATATGAAGCGATAAAAGAGATAAAAGTAAATATAAACTGTGTAAGTTCTTCTTGTCACAAATTCTGACAAGCTTCTTGAAAAAATATCATACGTGGAAAAATAAAATATTTTATTTATTTATTTTGTTATTATCGAAATAACAATAATAAAATAAATAAATTTAATATTTTTCTGAGACAATATTTCGAATTACAACATATTTTTTCCATTTTTTTTTACATATGAATGACTCGTGTGTAATTCAACTTTTTAAATTATAATCTGCGATTGAGAAAAGAGGATTTTGTAAAGTTTTCTTTTATTATGGAGATTTATCACGACACGCGAAGGGTCTTATACATATAATAACATAGCCCCGCTTGAAACGTTGACATAAATAAATAGTAAAATTCGTCGGTTCGATATTCCTTCACCTCTCTCTACCTACTGACTTCTCCCAGCTCTGGTTTCTCCCAAGCTCTGGCTGCTGGTACAACCTCTAGACATCTCTCCATTATTCAACACACATCGTGGAAAAAGGCATGCTATAAGCTAGATGCATCAGTCTTAGCGGGGAAAACAGATGCTATCGGATGTTATCGATGTAGGTGTCACGTGGATCATTGACTGAACGAATCTCGTCTCGTCACAGAATGCATAATGCGTTGATAATACTTACAGTCTATTTATTTCTCAAATTCTTCTGATATGAAGAACATAAAACTTTTCGTACATACAAAGTTTTATTTTTGTATATTTTTTACAATATAATAAGCTTACGTAATTTATTATGTAATTTTTTTGCTTTCTTTTAGAAAAATTAATTATTATAAATAATATATTAATATATTGATATATATTAATATATTAGAAATAATATATTTTTTGTCGAGCACTTGATTCTTCTTGTCTCATGCATCTTTCTTTCCGATGTTTGTACTCCACATCTGATATAACGAGGAAAAAAATGTATCACAATAACATGTATAGTTTTCCGTGCAGATGAACGAAAGCCACTTCCATAGAATTGCATGGAGGATTCTTAATATACAGATCGTGGTTACTTCAATTGCGATGTTCCAACTAAATGTTACGATACTAAATTTCACGACTCGTTACAAGAGTGTAAGAAGAGTCTCGTTGAAGTTTTAACGACCTCCTTATTACAAATTTCCCTTATTTTGCGAAGAAGTATCACGCGAACACGAAGAAAACTTTCTCTCTGCGGCTATATTCTTAGAATATCTTCTAAAATTACGAGCACAATTTATGACATTTGACTAGAATGTTGAACGATATGATACATGTGTTCTATTTAATAGAATAGAAATTTTGTTTGAATGGTCTTTATTGATAGCGTTAAAAAAAATTATCATATTACATAAAAATTGCTACAATTAATTTTGTGAGCAAGCTCATATATTACACTTACATACATTTAATATAAACTTATTGTTCATTTGATGATTTGATGATCCATGATTGATTTAATGTTATATATCTCACGATCGTGTAATAAACTCGAACGATCATATCTGTGCTGCTAGAGAATCGAATTTCTTACAGACAAGAAACGGGAATTACACTCGAGGAATCTCTCGTTGATATTGTTTCCACCAGCAGTTGCCGACTAATCACGATGTGGCAGTAATCGCAAGTAGCGTTTTATTAAGGGCGAACACGTAAACCTTCGAACTTTTAACGATCTTCTCCTCTGATTAACGGATTTCTTCTGTTTGCGAACGATACGCAACTTGGACAGCGATTGCCAATTATACCAATTGACGATTTTCTTTTCAACGAAAAAGGAACGATAAAATTATTATTTTTTTCTTCGATAAAAAAAAGAAGCGAGAGCCTGATATCTGCGGGAACGATATTTCTCGGCAAACTGTACAATTTTATCGCGGCGGATTTTACAACTCAATCGGGAAAAGCAAAAGTTTCTGGAACTACGGTGGTTATGCTTGTGATCGTATTTCCTGAATTTTCTGATAAGGACGAATTTTACAACCACGTAGAACATTATTTTGTTTCATGCTGTAGAATTTTAGGCATCTCGTATAATACTCGATGAAATTTTTCACCGAGGAAAATATCGTACTTTATATCACAATATTAAAAATTAATGCAATTATTTTTTTGGACATTGAAAAAGTTAAGACATGATAAGGATACCATATAGTCAATATTTCTTTGTACAAAATTAAGTTCATATAAAAGTTATTAAAGAATGTTATATAAAAATAAAAAATTTTACTGCGATATTATGTCAACAATATAAATTAGATATTAAATAAGAAATTTAATATCACATTGGATTAAAAAAAAAGGAAAGTGACATAAAACTCGAATAATTTTATAAATACTTTTATACATTTCCCAGTCCAAAGAAGTTCCAAGTCCAAAGAAAGAATGTAATTCGAACGATAGCTGTTACATCTTTTATAGTGAACGGTAGAGCGACTGTACTCTCTTGTATCCCGGTCATGGCTCACGTACTTTGCTGATCAAACGGAAAGCGACGAACACTCGACGGACTTCATCAATGAAGCCGAGGTCTTTGAACACGTGTCGCTCTAATTACACGATACCACCGCGATATATAAGCGTGTGTACTTGTGCATCATGTACAGCATACACAAAAAAGAAACTTGGTAGAGACAAAGAAACAGCTGACGTATTAATTGAAACATGAAGAATGGTGTGGAAGAATTTTTCATGAGTTACAAATTGAAAGTTATAACAAGGCTTGACAGTCTGACTATTGTTTGTTGTAACAGTAATTATAATCGACTTATTTTTCTTTTTTTTTCTTTCTGCACGTTCTTTCTGTTTTCTCTTTAGTATTACTACAAATTTTAATATATCTGGTTATTATATTTAATCTCATTATTAATTATAAATTTTGATAATTATTAATTAATTTTAATAGTTATTTAAATTAATTTAATGTTTTTTGCAACACATAAAATATGTCGTAAAACATACAATATGATATGTGACAAATATGTATATATGTATGGATAATAAGCATAGGGGAAATTAATAAATGAGAACATCTTAGAGGGATAAGTTCGTCTTCAGAGCGGATATATTGCTTATATCTGACTGCAGGAGCTCGTTGAGAGCTTGTGAAACGTTTCCAGATATATTAGCATGCGCGTCAAAACATGATCATCATCAAAGGCCGCGGATTAATTAATTTCAGATCGAACAACATACGGATAACACTCAGGCAGAGAACACGATTATGCGGCTAATTGTCTCGAATATGGAATTTGCTTTAATCCGTTATCAATACTGCTTCGTGTAACAAGATACGGTCGTAAAATAACAAAACACGTTGTGAATGTTACGTTCTAATTAGGTCAATGGAGTTTACGTTTAATTAACACGCAAGCCGTTTTTAAAAAAATTTGTAATTTAAATTGGCACCGTGCGAAATTTGCGAGCGAAGGATCATGTATTAATTAGTGCATGGTTTGACGTATTAACATTTTCTGACAAATTGAAAGTACACTTACAATGTCAAATTTTCAAAAATGCATAGATATGCTTGCGATATTAATTAGAATTTTTTTCTTATAATTCTGTACGATCACATTTCATTTAAAGTTCTCATCATCATATCGATGAACATCATAGGAAGCTACGAAAGATGCTGTATATTATAATATGTATGTGAAAAAGGCAGAAGGATAACTTTCCATAAACTTTACATCGCGAAATAGCAATCTCGTTAAAAACTACAGGATCTACTTCTCTCTCTCTCTCTCTCTCTCTCTCTCTCTTTATCTCTTTCTCCCTTTTAATGTATTTGAAAAATTGTTTATCGTACACGCGTCACATAAATCTAATATCGTTGAAAGAAAGTTTTAATTTATCAGAATATTAAAGGGAAAATTTTTTATATGTTTAAAAATAAAATCGCATTTTAATTAAGCTTTCGTAAAAAGTTTTACTAAAAAATATCAGGAATTGAGAATTGTCGAAAAATATATGTTTAAATGTTTTTAAATAGATTTAAAGCATACTATATAGACATCATAGAATCATATATCAGACTGCAGTTAAATTAAGCGATAACATCAATTGATGAGGCACAAAGTGGTCTCGATAGGTTCTTCTATTCTTGATAATCTCTATACTTGATTGATTATCGCAAGTCAAATACCATATTGAATTTATTATATTGAATTTTCTGTCTTTTTATTGGACGCTTGATATTAAATTATTTCTAGCGAGATATATGATTGATTCAATTATACACGAAGCGTATAAATAAAATATATTTCGTAGCACGTGAAACATTATTAACACGGACAATGATGCGGAGGAATTTGAAGAATCTCTTAACTTCTTTTAACTTAACTCTGTATATAATCAGCATCGATAGGAATTTAGTAACTGGGCTATAATAACTCTTTACCAGCGGCGAAAGATTACTTTTATTTCGCGTTCTATTTTTTCGCGGCTCTTGAAGCTTTTACGCGCATAACAACTCGTACACTATCGTTACCTTTGCTGGTTGAATTTTATTGGAACTCATCGCCGATGCGCAAGCGAAGCGGTCGTTTCGCTTAATCGAGATGCGCAACTTCGTTGGAATTCGCACTCAACACAATCCAACAAACGCGAGAAATCGCAATCGTTTTCTCTCTCTCTCTCTCTCTCTCTCTCTTTCTCTCTGTCTCTCTGTCTCTCTTTTCTCACGAAGAGAGATCAGATTTTTAAATCACAGTTCATAGCTCGTATTTCCCGTCATCGAACAGGACATCGAGAGGAGTTTCGGGTTATCTGATAACAAGTGCCATTGACCTTTCCCTTCGATTATCGGGTGATGGCGCGATTCAAAGGACTGTATTTTTATTCTGTATATTCCGCGAATGCGCGGTGCGCTGTGTGCTCTACGCTCGTTTGTTCCCCTTTGACCGATCGGTCCATCGACGATTTTATGAGGCAGACTCACGGAAAAATCACGGTCGAAACATCGCCAACATCCTCTATGAATGCCTTTGCTTTAGTCTGTCGTAAACGCACGCGGGGTTCGGGCATCTCCAGGCAATAAAGCTTGAAGATAAAGCACGCTCGCGAGAAAATTAAATCGCGATATTCGCTGACAAGGAGTAGCAATTTGCAAATTATCCCACCCGAGGCACTTTTCCGACTATTAACGTGAAATGCTTGATTATTACGCTTGCATCCTGCAAGTGAGATCGTAAACTCTCTATCCGCAAAGGACGTTAAGCATATTGCTCAATTAAAACTGAAATATTGAGTAGCCTGGATATTATATTTATTGGCATTAAATATATATTTTTAATCTCGTTTATTTACGCGAAAAAATACAATGTATTTTACATAAAGTGCGCAAAAATTTACTTTTTTAATTTATATAATTTTTTTTTTATTATTTATGATATATCAGGTATTTTTTTATTATCATAACATTATTCTATTAATTGTGATTATAATAATATATATGCGCATACTAGGCGCACTATATTTCAAATGAGAGATGTAAGTCAAAACGCATTTGCCAATTTTGACGGCGGAAAAGAACCTTTTACATACGTGCATGAAGCTCATTCTTGTTTTTCGTTCTCGGTAGCGACACATCATAAACCTTGCAATGGAGAAATTTTTTTTTTTTTTCATTGTGGTTTACCGTACGTCGCTCGTATCGCGCTGCGCCAATCTCAAAGAAAATTGCGCGACTCTAAAATGGACTCTATTTCGTCTGACAGAGGGAGAAAGAGCGAAAGGGGAGAAGAACGATGGCCAGTATATATGGCGAATACGCAGCCATTTGTTCCTTTTTTATTTATTCTCTAGAATAAAAGAGGCCATCGCGCATTTGCCGCCACCTTTCATCCTAGCATTCGGAGAGAATAATTCAGCCACGACGAAATTGGACCACGTGGGGGAACAAAAAGGGGGAACAAAAAGGAAAACATAAAAAAAGCAAAATTGCCCTCGATGTAGATAAATAAAAGATACTAGTTCTGTATAAGGTTGCATTTGTTCGTAATTGCTTGGAGCTTAATCACGAAATAGCACATACTTTTGAAGATCAAAAGCTTTCATTCAAATACTGCGGCGGCTTCCAGAAGCATTATATTTTTTTGTTGTATTTTTTACGTCTTCTCGTATCTCTATATGAAACCATTTTGCAAGCTGGGATAGCAGACAATAATCAGAAAATTCATATTTTTGTGCTGAAATAATTTTAATAACATATGCAATAATTGAAAGACGAAAAATTTTATCCGCGTCTACAGCTATAAGTAATTAATCTACTATAAGTAATTAAACTCGAAATTTGTACCGACTTCCATCTTTTCGAAATCCCTGGAGTTTTCTTTCGGAACTTTCCTAATCGTTATCGACATCTTCTTGAAGCAGATATACGTTGCGCGTAATATAATTGTTTGGATTTTGTAAATAAAGAAAATAATTAAGAAAGATTTCAGTATCAATCGACGATGTGGAATACGGGGCTGCATTTAAGATTTCACGCAGTTCGCTAAATATCTCGCCGAAAGTTTCCGGCGCTACATGCCTTTGAATTTGAAGCCGCGCTTGCATGCGGCGGATATGGCGAGTCGAGGCGAAGTAATTTCGTTTCGAAATTCCGCCATAGTCCTACGCGCGACGACGTTAAGTTCCGTTCGTAAGTCAACGCGCTTAACGAGCACGAACAATTTCCATACATCGGGGACACGTTTCGTAGTCGTGGTAAGCGGCGACAACGTCATGCTTTTAATATGCAACCATCAGATCCATCCGCGTAATTTCCTAAGTTCGTTAACGTTCGTTCGAACTTGTCGCGCGATGCGTATATCCCCGCTTGTCTTTGCCGAAATAGTTTCGCGTGTTTACATGGGCGTCGAAGCGAGGGATCGGGCGGTAAGTCGATGCCAAAGGGATCGTGTAGTAGTTGTTGGTCGGATTTAGTGTTCTCGCGATTTCCTTCTCTCTGCCCTTCGTTCCTTCCTGCGTTACGCTTGAATTAATAACGTAATTATATTCGTGCAAGAGAGCATTGATCCATGGACCGGAAATTTGAATATAATCGTTGGGGAAATGCAGTTTAAGATAATAATAGCTTAAGGATAATATATATATATATATATCAAGCGTTACTTCAGCAAATAATAAATATTATTTGTAATAAATAATTTCCTTTCTGAGAAAAAAGAGATTTCATGTAATTATATAAAATCATATATAATAATATTTAGCAATGCGAATAATAAGAAGATGAGTTATTGAAGAGAGAAGAGAGGGGGGGGGATAATAATTTCTTACTTTCATAGATATAGATCGATCGGACTCGGCAAAATCACGAGTGGCATGCACGAACGCTCGGATATGCAATGCCGGTGCCGAATTTCCAGACTGGATTGGATTGCAACAAGCTAGTCTAAAAAAAAAAAAGAAAAAGCAACGGCACGAAAAAAAAAGCAACGCTCACAGAAAATTCGCGAAGTCATCTCAAATTTGAATCTTACATTGCAGAATAAAAAAAGATATATATGTATATATTTGCGATGGAGAAAATGTTGTGCTTGTATAAAGTAGCATATTTTCTGTTGGAGACATTTAAAAATGTCGCGATCTGCTGTGCGGAAAATACGAGGTCTTTTCGCGAGGAATCGAAGTATAAGTTTCACCTGGGGCCGTCGCGAGTCTTATTACACATCTGCGACTGTACCTTTGAGCCCGCGTATCCGATCTCTCCCCGCGACGATATCGATATATTGTAATCTTTTGATCTTCCGGCTTGCCCCGTGGGGCTAAACGGAGAAGAGACATCTAACTTTGGAACTAATGTCTCTTCTCTCCGCATCGATCTTCCCCGCAAGTTCCTCTTCCTCCTCTCTCTCTCTCTCTCTCTCTCTCTCTCTCAATATGCGAACACGCTCCTTCAGACAAACGTTGGAATTATGCAAACGGCAAACAATATCAACGATAAATAATACCGCCTGCGAATAAGAACGTTCGAACGGGGAACTAAGAAGAAATTTTACCGAACAATACCGAGCTCCCTGCTATCGGAAATGTCGAGGCAGATGCAGCGAAAAATGCCGCGGTCGTTGACCGCGTTTCTTAGCGTTGCGCTTTTATCGAACCGGAAAATGCATCTAACACGTTTTCTACATACGGAGAAAGGGCGTGTCTTATCGATATTATCGTGGATATCGAATAGAAATGACAGAGACGTTATTAATAAGCCGTTGTCAGTAATTAATAGGTTTCCCTTAGATAGTGACGCTTAGTATAGAGCGTAATTTCTTGTCACTATAGACGTTCCAATAGGTTGAAATATATATATATAATTAGCATTTCCAATTAAACATATTATTAAATATGAAATAATATTTACAATTTGACGTTTATAATATGTTTCTAATACTGGTGTTTTTGAAACTCGAAATATGTATACAGAATCAAGAAAAATCTAGAGTAATATATTGACGAGAAAAAAAAACAGATTATTGAAAATAACAAGTTAGCATAGGCAAAAAAAGGTTTATCGATGAATAATTGTTGAAATTTTTCAAGAGTAAGTATGTGTAATAAAATAGTAAAATAATATCGAATGTTTTTTTGTCAGAATAATACTATCGGAATTCCAATTCGCCGGTATGAAATAACATTCACGAAATTTTTTGTGTACAACATACAATAATATTTTGAAATCCTGCCACTATATATATATATATATATATATTATTCGTATATTATATCGATTCGATAACACAATTCATTGTACAAAAGCGTAGATTTTAAATCTTCGTCGACATTGATATTTGTTACGTGCAAATATTTTATCGTTTGTATATATAAAAAAATTTGCAAAGCTTTAAAACGTAGCTTCTTTAAATAATTTTTACGTCTTTTTTTTTTATCTCAACTGTTGACCTGCTGCAGCAGATTGCGCGAAACGCCAGTATCGATTACCGTCACCGGATGCTGCTGACGTTATTTATTTTTCTCTCTGTAGAAATTAATTAACGTGCCGGTGTTGATTTAGTGACATTCTTGTGATTATACTCGGTACATGGATGGTGTACTAAAATAGAAGAAGCTAACATTGGTAATGAAGCTTGGTCTAAGAGAAATTTGGATGTTGTTATTAGCTAACGTGCTATTGCTACGATAAACATTGTGCACGCACATTAAAAGATTGCAAAATTAATTAATTTCTGAAGACAACGTGCTTTCTCGATTGAAAACTATTTATTTCGCTGTTCGTACGTACAAGTTCTTTCCTGACTGTAATACGCTTCGATGAAAGTTTTATTAATGACACAGAAATGTGAATTATGTATATATGTATGTGGCGATAAATCATTCGCATTTATCGATGCAATTTATAAACTTGTGTTGCATCTGCATTAATCCGATCGTGCGCATATTTAAATATGAATTTCGCGTGGTTGAGTTAATCTAGTATGTATCTGTGATGCATGTATTACGCACATCGAATCCCGTGTTTATGATTAATGCTATGTTTCTAGCTGCCCGGATATATCGCTACGCTCTGCGACGATATAACCATACGTTAATTAAACGCTACCGCTTGCATCGTTGACCGCACTTCTACGAAATGTCATTGGGGAGAACCGGTTACGTTAACGACGTGAAATAATTCACGTGTGTCTGAACACTGGTTGTCGGCTTTCGCTGGGCGCATTCATCTACGCGTTCGGCCGAAATGTGAGCTGGGCAACATGAATTCAAAGCTCGCTCGCCATTTCAATTTTAAGGGACATTTTAATGTAAATTCGGCGTCGCTCGTAGTTCGAAGACCGATAAAATCCGGGAGCAATACGTGCTGTTAATTGGAAAGAAAATGATGAATACTGTTTCTCGAAGCGGTATTGCACAAAGTGACGTTTATATTTGGTAGCTATAATTTTCAGAAGTTTGTGTATTAATGTATATAATATTTATAAATTTTTAACCATTTTTGAGAAATCAATTTTAAGATATTTTTACGATCTTTTATAGTTAAACTGATATTATAATTTATTAATATAGTGAATTTTAAATAACAGAGGGAAAGTGTTAGAAATTATTTATATATTCAAATTAGTATCCAATAATTTTGCGATTATAAAGTGTGAGCGAAGGATATTTAAATTTAATCGGGAATCGATACTACGCGCTTCAATTTTTTAAATGAGCTTTTCCCGATATTCATCAAACTTTAAAGTGAGGGAATCCTGAATATTTTTTAGCAAAGCATAATATATTAATATAATATAATAACCATCACATTGTTGAGGAACATTGCTGTATAATCTTGATGATCAGGTTACATTATACTCTAAAATATTTTTTTATTTTTTATAGAAATGAGAAATTACAGCAAAATCTAAATTGGTAATATTCTGTCTGTAATTTTAATTACACGTAATAATATTTACATTTTAATAAATATACTGTAATAAATATACTAAAAAAATGCAAAATTATTCGTAGATTTATGTTTTGAAAATTTCGTTATTCACACTTTCTCTAGAGAAAAAGTCAAGTGGACTTTAATTTATAAACAGAAAGTCAGTTTAGCTCAACTTTAACTTTATATTTTTAATGACAGTCATTAAAAATTGCGAGAATATTTAACGAGGTTGTGGAAACGTTGGAAGTCAGGAAATATAATTTTCAACGAGTTATAATAATATAATCCTTTAGATTTTGTATTATCATTATTTTATATTTTATTCGCCTTTAGCATCTATTTTTCCTATATTTAACAATTTAATTGAGGATGACACATTTATTAATTTCATAAAGATAATGTCAAGATTCATTTTTGCTTCTTGTATATTTTTTTTTTATCTGCAGTATAAGGATATGTAGACATGTAGATTTACCATTCGGATTGTAATGCGAGAATATCGCGATCTCGTAAGAATTCCGATTTATCGTGGTCCATCGTAGACATCACAATCCGATCAAGATCTGTCGCCGGTTTCGTTTTTAAACGCGCGAGGAAGGAACTTTGGAAAAAAAGAATTATACATCTGTATGTGACAGGCACGGCCGGAAGCGACTGCGAACGCAATAGAGAGGCAAGGAAATATGGGGATTCGGACGGCGAAATTTTGCGGTGACAAACCGTCGCGGCTGTATTAAAACTCTCTGACTACGAGCTCGTTCCCCCTTCTCCCCAACCCCGCAGTCCGTCCCGTCGTTTTCCTCCGTTATTAATCTTTCGCGCGAAAGTTGGCAACACCGGGATATTAATCACAGCGAGGCATCGCGGTAATTCCGTGAGACCTACTAATCATGGGGCAAGACCAATTAATTCGCGGCCATATTGCGGCCGAGAGCGAGAGATGGATGCGAAGCGGTGGCGACGCGCAGTAGTAACGGACGACGTGTACACCGGCATTCGCAGCTTTTTCTTCCGAGTTACAAATTTCTGCACTTAAATCTTGAGCCTAGCGTAATAGTTCTTCCGCTATTGTTATGTATTGTTTTATCATTGTTGACCGAAACAAAATATGTATTAAATTTCATGCGAGAGACAAACATTGGTTATCATATCAAATAGATTAAAATTCTAATATAACAATATACATACAACAATATAAACATAACAAATGATATACAACGTAGTTGTATATACAATTTCGAGTATTCACCATCGTATTTACATTGCACCGAGAAAATTCCTTCCCAAAGATTCTAGATCTCACGAGGATTGCGCGATATTTTGCAAGAAATCTCTTGATCTCAAGATTTTACAAGAAAACTCGAGATTTCAGAAAAAGCGGATTCCACGTCATAAAATATCCTTGGAAACGAACGGAAAGAACTTTCGCAAGAATTTGTCGAGCTTTTTTATTCAACTTTATATAATGAAAAACGTATTGCGATTCATCAGTGGAAAATGTTTACGTATCCAACAAATTATAAAATTAATGTAACATGTTTGCCCCGTTCAATTATTTGCATAATCACGGAATCAAATATTATTTTTTAGAGAAAGAAAAAAAAAAATAGGAAAAAGAATTGCAAAAATAGACGAACAATAGATACAAGCGCTTGCTAGCTAAACAGTCAGAAACTTGGATAGCGTCCAGCAAGGAAAAGTAATACTGATTTCCCCAAAGGCTAGTGATATCTTCGATAAACGGATCTGTCTGGTGCAATAGTTTCGTAGCAGCTAACGAGCACCATTGTCTGAAGATACCGATAATTATGTGAGCTCGTCCACTACGGCGGTGACAGTTTCGGACAACCGATAACAAGAATTGTCTTCTTCTCTTTTGAAGATGATATAAAATCGAAACTGATCATATAATAGTCGAATGAAATATGAAATATTGTGCTGAGAGATAATAATCCGTTGAAATCATACGTCGCCTTCGGCCATCCTTTGTTATTAATTAAAGACGTGTGCTAATTAGATGATAAATCGTTATTAAATTTTATTGCGCGAGTTTCCTCTGGAAGGATATTATGCTTATTCATATATTTTCCAAAGACAGTAACCAAATGTTGGGATAAAATAACAATAATTATTTCAATTTCTCTTTCTCGTTAAACATATGACATTTATTTCTATTAATATGATAACGAATATTTTATATGATATTTATAATAAATGTAATAACTAATTTATTTATTAATAATAAATAATGTATTTATTAATTGTTTAAATATTAAGCAATTGTACATTAAAATATATAACACAATATTTGATCTCTTTTCATAAATTTGGAGTACAATTATATAATACAATGAGCTTTAACATGCGACTAAATTGTCGCGGCTAATGCCGTAGGCGGAATATATTAAATAATATTAATTTATTGCATATAGAGAGCATGGTGTATTACGCTAGGGGCACATCAAAACCGGCCAATTCATTTGGATCAACAATTAATTATGCAGATACAGTGAGACACAAATAAATAGCTAATCATAAATAATATGACGCGGCACGCCATAATCTCAAGCCGCCTAGACGCGCCGAGGATATTTTATCGATAATTCAATTACCGAAACGTCAATTATCAATTACGTATGTAACGTGACGTGATGAGATGTATACAACCGAGCCGATCTCTATTCCAAGCTTTATGCGCGCCTGCAATAGCGCCTCGTCCGCGTTTCTCAACAGTGGTCCGGTTTAATTACATTTGGACGATGTTTCAATTTGAATACATAACGGCGGCATTATTTGCACAATACGATAATTACCATATACTGCCTGGAGATGAGAATATCAGTAGCCGAATTTCAACCGGCATTACTGATGCATCAGGTTCATAAAGCCTGCCGCTACGCTTCTGGTGTGCATCTCCCTCCTTTCCTATTGTCTCTGAAAACAGCAGTAGTTAAGCTCACAGATAATCCCGACGCAAATCTACTCCGTTGGTTGTATACACAAATGCGTGAAATAAGCATTTACGTGCGCCAGTGTCAGCTAGAATCACCGGATAATGTGCCGCGGTATAGAAAATAGGTCATGTGTGTGTGTGTGTGTGTGTGTGTGTGTGTGTGTGACAACCGCATACGCATGCGAATTCGTCGCTTTTTCTTCTATCGCCATAGTCTGGAAGACGTAAAATGAATCGCATTAAATAATCGTATTTTTTCGAAGACAACTTCTTTCTCAGAAATACAATATTGTCGCGATCATTTTTAAAAAAGGCAATCGCGCGAAGAGAATAAATGTTGTAACGCGTGGCAACTGAATGGAAGGTTTACTTGATAAAATCAACGTAGATCAACGTATCTTTGTAAAATCGTACGCGAGCGTCGCGTTGCTTATTATCCACGTACATATATATGTACGTGTGTTCTTCCTCTCGTGCTGTTCGCGTGCATAGTCGCGTATTCCCCGCCGATGCACTTCCATGAACGCGAATTCAATGACTGCTAACTCCGTCGGCGGTGATGGCGGTAACGTGAGCGAGCGCGGGGGAGATTTTGCGAAAGGTATAGAAATAGGATGCAAACGAGGACGCTTGTTAGCGAGCCGGCGCATCGTCACGAACCATTCTCCTCCCCGACGCTCACCACGAGTGATGGCAGAGCGCGCGAGGATGTTTACTCATTACAGGTAAACACAATCCATCATCCCCTACCAGCGCTTTCAAGCCGCGATCGCGTCCGGCATTGCGGCGAAGGTTCCTCGCCATTGCGTTCATCCGCGGTGCAAAAATTAGGATGCGGTGACGTTGAATTACAGTTGTTCACGGCTTCGTCATTTTTCTCTCGTCGACTATTTGTTGTCGCGCTTTGGCTCGTTTCTCGCACGCGATAAATGTTGCAATTAGTTTCTCTGTAACCATATTTTCCGAATAATTATTGAAATAATTTGTTTGGGAATATCGAAAACTGATCAGTGTCCTTCCGTTTTTTATGTTTTCGTTTCAAACACGCACATATTACATCGGCGCACGTTGATTTTTTTATTTATACTTGCGTATTTTTGTATCCTGCGTCGCGCTTGATATTTTTTTTTAATTAATAAAGAGAAACGTGCACAAAAAATGTAATTGCAAGCGCAAGGCTCTTTGCAAGTTTTGACAAAAAACTGGTTAAATGGAAAACTCTATCAACACACACTGATGGCTATTGCAATTATATTCTATAAATTTATATAGAGAGAGAATTTGGTTTTTTTTATTTGTATTATTATAAATATTTTTATTGTAAAAAAAAATAATTATGTGCAATTTAATAATAATAATTTAAAGCAATTTTGAATTATAAATTTATAATTAACTTAATATATATATATATATATATATATATATATATATATATATATATAAATTAATATGTATATAACTTATAAATATATATATATAACTTCACCTAAGCAAAATATAATGCATTTTAAAACAATCGAGAACATTTGTCAAGCCACCAAGTCTTTCCAGTTGACCATGAATTTCATGCAGTAGTAACTGACATTATAGGTCAGACACTGCAAGTGGAAACAACCGCGCAAACTCCCGCTATCGGTATACGTAAAATTACACAGTACAATGAAACAACGGTAATAAACTGAAAAACCGAGATTGTTTGCGTGAAATTTCCCTTCTGCGACGCAAATCCCACAGTAACATAAATCCGGAGGACTACAATCGTAACTGCAATATGCGAATTACCAGCGAGAGAGCAGGGAGAAGAGAGAATTCACGCAACTGAAATAGTAGGCGCGTTATATCCCTGAGACGATCTGAGCGCTGCCTCGAGACACAAAGCTGTCATGTTATCGTTGTCAACTGTTGTACCGCGAAATTTTACGACGTGTATATATGTATATATGTGTACAATATATATATATTTGTGAAACTCGAGCGGCGGCGCTCGTGAAACCGTGCGCTAGATTGTCGAATTAAAACTTGGCGCTACTTCACCGAGATATTTAAAACTATTCTAAATCATCATAATCATGTAAAATGTTTAACTACTCGTGATGAAGCATTGCCCGATTAAATGTAATTTTGTCTCACAAAAATAAAAAATACATGACCAAACTTATGTAAGTTGTAAGAATTTCAGTAGATCGGAGAATCCGACACTGAAGAAAGGAATATAAGTCGTCTTTTATATAAACGAGACAGACATCTTATTCTACACAGATATTTTAATATCTCGTCATAAAGTCTGCAATCACAAATCTGTCAAGTTCTAATGAATTCTTTGTAAAATATTATAACGTATGATGATTTTTAGAGTGTACTTCGAATTCTCGTTTGCATTTTTTTAAATAATGATTTTTTTCAAATATAAAGACGAGAGAGCGCTCTCTTGTGTAATAGTAATAAATATGAATTTTTTTATCCGAGCCAAAATATGATAAAGTGATTTCACAATTTGACACATGATATAAGAGAACGATATTTAAATGTAAATTAATTTAACTGTTTTTTTAATTGAAAACTTTAAAAAATTTATTCAGAGTAGATTCGAATTATTTTTTTTTTTTTTAAATATTAATATCAAATGTATTTTTATAAAGTTTAGAGCACTCAACATATTGTTAGATTTAACGTTAAAATCTGATATGAATACGAAAGCCAAGAAAATTCTGAAAACCATCGCGTATCAAGACTGTTCTATTCTTTCTCTCGGGTCCCAATAGGGCATCCCAGTGTCACTGGCGCCATATCGGGATACAAAGCTGCCGTCATGCAGCCAAGCTCACTTGGGATTTTATGACACGCACATATACGGAATCTCCATGTCGACGTATATCGCGCTTATACCGGAACTTTCCATGCGGGATTCCAACAGTCGTCGTCGGCAAATGCTTCTACGTTTTGGCGGATCGTTCGTTTCCGCGCGGCGTGATCCTGTCAAAGCGCATCGTCAAACATGCCTCGTTAGGATTGAATTTCAATCAGCTCCCTCGGAAAGCAGCCGATAAATGGAGCGTCGCGCAAGTCCTTTGATTCACACGTTTCTCGCGTGCCAGAACCTTTGTACATATTTAAACGGTTGCGGCCTTGCAACTTTTCTCTCTTCCTCGTGTATCACCGATTATTCTATTTCTTCCACTAACTATGCTTCGCGAAAATTAAGACGCACGAGGGATGCGCCGACAATAAACGAAACAATTGTTCGGAAAAATCTGTAATTAATTGAATTCAAATTAAAGTTGATCGACAATGATGAAATCAGCTAGATAATACTGAAGATGGTTTAACCGAAGCGTAGCCTTTTCATGTTTGAGCAACATTTGTTCTTTCTACTCTGATCAGCAAACGGAGCTTTGACGTAACTGTTACGTGCTACCGAGGCCGCGTTTATATATAGACTCACGAAGCTCCCACGAAATTAAATACGATAGTAAACCAGACAATAATTCGCGGGTTAGCTCCGACATTTTAGTAGTATAGCACATAATATATATATATATATATATATATATATATATATATATATATATATATTCCGCTCACGCCCGCGTGCGAAAACCCTCGTACCTCAGCACGGCGGTCTCGTGCAAGGTGCGTGTACACGTAACATCCTACGCCAGGAGGAGAAGTGAGAAACACTTTATCTCCGTTTACTCCCAGGGCCGAAAGTCCGCACCCCATCGGGCCATTATACGGATCTTTACGACACTCGGCGGGGGTGCGAGCTTGCAGCTTGATATTCCCACGTGGCGCGCTAATTGAAACCGCGTCCCCATTTTTCACTCTGTGGAGAATTCGTGGATGATCCTCGCGTAAGAATAAACGGAAGTAATACGGAATATTGCGCGACTATATTTTGAAAAATGCAACGCATGCGGTTATTCATTAAGCTAAAACTCGCGCGCGATTTTTCATCACGAAATGCGTCTCGTTGTCAACGAAGAAACAACTATTCTGCATTTCATTCGTGTCTGTATAATTTTTTGAACATATATAATGTAATTCATCTATTTTTTTTTTTATTTAGGTTTGCAGGATTTTGTGTGCACTTGAACGAAACGATCAATTATAATACTTCGGCTAACTAAATGTACCTGTTTTTAAATGATTTATATCTTAGACTATATATAATAAAATCTCTTCTTTCCTCTCTTCCTTTCTTTTTTTCTCTTTCTCTCTCTTACTCTTTACAATTGCACATAGAGATGAATTATTCGTTATTACTAAAACTGGGCATTAGGTTAGATTTGTGGATATAGCTATCCCTGCGTTATCCAACTGCAAGCGTAGAATTCAATTTGGGATATAACATACTACAATGGATATGACTTTGCGCTGCTGTTACCTTCCAAGTAATTTCAACTTTCCTCGTATAAATTCTCAGCAGGAGTTGAACGCCTTTACCTTTTGTTGTTTGATTTTAACTGGTAATACTTGGCCGGATATATTTTCGTCGAGAAACTTTGTTGAAGGCGCGACCTTCGTAATGACGGAAAAAATCATTCGGGATTTGGAATTTTACGCTCACTCTCTCTCTCTCTCTCTCATCGTGCCGTTTGCACTATTCCGTGTCGTTCTCCTTAAAAATTGTGGATCTATTTTCCCCGATGGTCCTATAACCCCGCACGAGAAAAGCGCCCTTATCCATCGGTTATGACGGGGAATTCTCGGGTATCTGGATTCCTTAGATTCGAGGCCTTCTCCAAGGGTGCCAAATGTAGCGTAACTTACAAGGGATATCGCGAGGCATCCAATTTTTCCGCTTTACGATTTCTGAGATCGGGATTACTTTTGAATGTTGCGCGAGTATCATATTATCGCGGCTTACAAAACGTCGCGGATTTGCGATGTTGTCACGTTATTAGTTTCTGACAATAAATGAAAAATTAAAAAAAAAAATTTATTCTTCAGATTAATAACAATTAACAATATTTCTTGAGACTGTTGAAGGCTGTTTTGTAAGAATGCGTTAACGTTGAATGTCGTAACATAATCACAAGACAAACGATTCTTGAAAGGATGCTCACACAGAAGCCGCAATTAGCTTCACGAAACTTTCATTTATCTTTCTCCGCGAGACGCTGAAACAGATATTTTGCAATGCTGCGGCAGAAGTTTTTCTTTAATAATATAATTACGCTCGGGAAACTAAATTAGATTGCAGATCTCATTCTGTATTTTCTGATAGCCTTGCAAGTTCTTAAGATGTTTTTCTTGCATTGTACTGCGGTACGTAAAGGGGATGAGATGAAAGCTTGGAAATATTACAGATCAATAAGTTCTATTATAACGTAATCTTTTTTTTTTCAGAAACTTTGCGAACAGATTATATTAGTTCGAGCTTCTATTAATTTTTAATACATATTTTAACTTTTAAAGTTGCAATAATCTATTGTATTTAAATTTTAATTGCGCGATGAATCTATTTATCTATCAATTACGCTCGAATCTAAAATATCTATCAACTCTTTTCAAATCTCGCATTGCAATTAATTGCAACTTCTGAAAGCTCGTCATGAACGAAATAGTAACTTACAATTAGTCGATTCATCTCGCAATGCAACGTCATCTTCTAAAGCTTGGTGCGCCTTCTCTTTATATAGTATTTGACTTACTTCGCGCACGCCTATTTCTTCAATTTTCGCGAACGAGTGAAGATTCCTGCAGGCGAGATGCCTACGGCGAAGAGACTTGCAAATAGAATTCTACACATCCGGCATGCGGGCTTCGAGGATGCAGTATGAAACGTGACGCGTTTGATCGAGCGCAACGCCTCGCAGCGTTTAGGTGATTGGGATGACAACGGGATGGGCGGAATAGTTGTAAGGGGGTGATCACCGAATGTGCTGAACGCGCGAAGGAGCCGCTTCTCATTCGATATCCGTGGCTGATTTCGAACTACCCATCCCGAGTGCCGTCCAACAATGGGGTCTCTTTTGTCGATGGGAAAGAGGATATCGCTGTTGAACGTCAATCGACTGGAAACGATCGATGCGTTTACTGGCTTAAGCGATTTCCCACTTTGTTCGAGCCATACCGTGCGCGATTTATATTCGCGGCAGCGCGTTCGCGATATTAATACGATTGTAACGATATTGCTATGATTCATTTTCAAGCTGCGCGAGCAGTATAAATATGCATTGATGAGCAAATCCCCTTCTTTCTCCCCGCATTCGGAATAATAGAATAACTCATTGCATTAAATTGAATATTGATATAATATTTAACATTCTAGTCGGGGGGGGGAGAGGGGGAAGGAGAGGGAGATTTTAGATTTTTCTTTAATCGATTAATATGTCATGAAACAATAATTTTCCACGTGCGGATTTTGTGCCAGAAATTTTTCTATTTAATCGAAATGATCTTACAGCGATAAATCATAAGCGAGTACGAGGGGTTGATATTTCGATCATTATAATTTTCAAGTATGTTACATTAATTATATCAAGTTATATATTAATGCCGTAACTTAACGATGCTCATAATGGGGGATTAAAAGTGGCTTATAGTAAAGAAGATTAAGAAGTGTGTAGTTATTGCTACAAGAGTTATGTGCGATAATAATGACAAATTGCGAGTAGAATTTTCTCCGCGCGAAATTTTTTTACTGCGAAATTTATCACACCGACAATGTTGGAAATTAAAAACGCTGCGCTCCGTATTTAAAAGTGAAAATTTCACCAGCTTTGTTATTAAAACCGAAACAAACTAATGCGAATGCAAATAACGTTGATTCAGTTCGTGAGTCTCTTTCGTTTTTAGCCTAGAAAAGTTTATCTGATGCATGGTTAAGGCGCATCAGATAAATGCGATCAACGATAAAGTTGAGAAGCATGCGTTATGCTGATGGAGCATTATTTCACAGAATATATACGTGAAAATCAATAAATTCTCATTGCTGTTCTATACTTTCACATTAATCATTTTCTTCAACCTATCTATATCCTAATCTAAAAACGTATAAAATTATAGCGAGATTTTGAATTTTTTTATTAAAATTCCGAACAGCATTCATTTATAGTAAAGAATGCACGGTATACGTGAAACTTCTTATTTATTTACTGACATCAGCTGTCAGATATGCTTGCAAATTTTATTTAATAACACAGAAGATTGATAAACACTTTCTTAGGAGTGACATATAACGGAAACAGGACGAATAAATACTTAATACTTGAATGATTGTCTGTGCTACAATCACATTTTCTGAGATATTTCCGGATTTATCACATGTATTAAATGTTTATTTAAATTACTTAATAATGTTATTTAATAATGTTACTTAATAATGTTACTTAATAATGTTTATTTAAATTGTTTTCTATCTTGAATATGACATATATCGCTATGAATTTGTAATTGATAATAGCCGCTTGAGACATAAAAGTTTTATAAAGATCATTATTATTTTTATCTATAGTGTCCAATATATAAATTCGTAGCCACATGTAACAATCTTGTCATAATTCATAATTATAAAGTTATAATTGTAAAGCCATTAAAGTTGTTTGTAAGTGAAAATAAATTTGCATAGAAATTTTTGCAACTTCTCAAACGAAATTTAATGAGAGAGATAGAGAGAGAGAAAGAGAGATAGACAGATAGTCACAGACAAGCATATGACATAATATTGTTCATTATTATTTATTTAGCATTTGTTAAGCTTTTGCTTTTCATATAAGCATAACCTGTAAACAAAAATGGAAAATAATATTCAGTACTCATTTTACGTCGCTGTTTGACATTTTATTATTAACATGGAACGAATTTCATTCTACTCTGTAATTTACATTGCAGACAGAGAGAGAGAGAGAGAGAGAGAGAGAGAGAGAGAGAGAGAGAGAGAGAGAGAGAGAGCTTCAAAACATATTATACAAAACATATATAACATATGCATATATGTATATAAAACATATTTCAATAATCTTCTTTTATATTTACAATTGAATTGCAACTACTTCGAGCTGCACAAAATAAAAAACTACATTCTCTTCTTTATTTAATTTATCATCGTTTGCGATTCTGGTATTTAATTATATTATTTAGATAACGTTTTATTAATCATTCTTCATGTTAAACCGTTATCTACATGCATTCTATTATTTGCAATGTTACAGAGATAACATGTAAACAGATATGTTAAACCTTATGTTTGATCTGACACAAACGCATCTCTAACCCGACACGGAAACTGATTATGAAGGGATTTCATCCATGAGTAGATATTCGCTTCGATATACCAGGAAGGATATATCGGAAATTTGACAAATAGTATACTCGTGAGCGGTGAACGTTTGCTGGCAGCTGTTAATTGAAATTATTCACAGATGGTCGTTACAATAATGGCCGTTATCGAATGACACTTCTCGTAATCGCATCATTAGCACGATGCAATGTACTTATCCTCTTCTACAGCATATAATGTGTTAACTGCAAACGAATACTTCAAATTAATCTGCGATAATAATCTTGTGAATGAAACACGTGTGTAACCATAGCCAAAGCCAATTACATTCATTGTGAATCACAAAATGAATATACGTATCAAACATATTAGTAGGCGATAAAATTGCAGACAGAGCTTAACGTAAACATTGAATAAATGAATACACGATTGCGTGGGATTTGACGAGAATACGTTGATAAATAGTAACGCGAGCTCTCTCGCGTATATCCGAAGAAAGGCGCACTGCAAACTTTTATTTACTGTATCCATAAACCGCAACGGATCACGCTGTGTGTTTAAGCGAGTCCGGAAGTCTCGCAATCCTGCATCTCTGGAATTCATTTTGCGGTAAGCTTCGGGCGAGTACACATCTCATGGGCGTTCAGTCTGCAAACATTCCCTGCCTTAATCATATTACCGTATTTTCCTGGACATATCTTCTGGTACATATCGGTTCCACATAATCATCCCCCTCCCCCTCCCCCTCGTTGCGGTCTACGGATCAAGAACTTGATTCGGTTTCACTAAACTGATATAAACGTTTGCTCTGCAAACAATTGCGCAATCTACTATCAAAGCTAATTTTATTAGCGGAACATGAGAGAGCAGAACCGATATATTTTGCTTTGTCAGCATTTGAGCATTGAAATATATTTTCAATGATAATAGACAATATTTTTTACTCGAATAACACAATAGTTAATTAAACAATTGTTTTGATATTATTGTGTTATAGGTGTAAGGAGCCTGGTAGATATTTGAAGGACCTTCCGCCTACAGCGGTAATTATTTGCTTTCACAATGAAGCTTGGTCTGTCTTACTGCGTACGGTGCATTCCGTTCTGGACAGATCGCCGGAGCATCTCATACAAGAGATCATTCTCGTCGACGATTTCTCCGATATGCGTAAGTTGTTCTTTTGACTATTAAAAGTATAGAAGATTTATTAAGGTATCAGATTTTAATTTTTCTTAATAATATAATTAAATATTATGACAATAATTATTATAATAATAATTTAAATCGTCATAATGATGTAAATTATTATAATCATCGCTATTTTTTCCATGAATGTTTATTTTAGCTTCATTTCAAAATATTCCTAAAAATTAGGAACATATAATTTACAAACACGAATATTTATATCAAGAAAAATTGAAATATGAGACAATTATAATTATGCGTTATATTAAACGTGAATTACATACGTTACGGAGTCTGTAATATGCGAATATTTTAAGTATTTCTTTTGCTATAACGAATAGTAAACGCGAGTTATTCTCGCGTTATCACCAGGAACCGTGCTCGTACTTTGGATTCAAAACGAAATATCTTTTATGCGCGATCGAAGCGGAATAGCATATCGGTTTCGTAGCGTCATAAATCTTCGTATAGCTCACGTCGTTGAGAGATGAAAAATCCTCGGTAGGAAATTCGTAAGCACAGAGCGAACAGAGACCGCGGGCTATTATATTCGCGTACTTGCTCGTGCAACCGCGTCTCCATTCAGCGCGGTGATTCGTTATCGCGACAGTGTTTCGTAGTTTCGGGATAGATCGATTAATTGCGATCCATCTCTCCACTGTATTGCCACGACGTGAATAGAAGAGAAACTCCCGACTTGCTATACAGACTCTCTGAAAATTACGAGAGAGCTCTATACAATCTCTGCAACCGACTCTCTCTAGATTTAATGTCCCCGTTTATTCGAGTTGCCCAAAATCAAGCGTGGAGACGCGCCGCTACATTATATTGAAAATTTACGAATTTTGATAAGTGCTTACGAAGAAACTTTTTAAATTATTGCGATATTTTTAATGAAATAAGAGAAGATGCTGTTAATTTTAGAAAACAGAAAATTATATATATATATATAATGTTATATACATTTTGTCGAAAGAATAATTGTTCATAGATTTGTCCAAATTTTTGAGTTTTTATTTACTTGTAAAGTTACGTTTGTGATGATTTATTTTGCATTTATCTATCAGATATGTTTTTGTCTAAAGCCATTTACGCGAAAAAAAATTGATGAAAGTATATCAAATACGCACTTTTGCGAATTTGAGCGAAGCAAATATATATATATATATATATATATATATATATATATATATATATGTGTGTGTGTGTTCAAACACGAGCATTGTTTGTATGCATAAAGGCAATTATAGCTTTAATGTACCAGCATATTTTCAAATGAACTGACGTTTATACAACAACCGTTAAATCGAAATCTAAATTACAAATTTTACAGTGAATCACAATAAAAAAGAAATTACTATCAGCAAAAAATATTTGCATTTTGTAATAGATAATCATATAACAGAATTTGAGCTATTCATTTATAATGTTATATAAACATATAATATATATAACACATATCTTATCAATATATATAAAATATCAATTTCATAATATATAGGTGAAATTTAACGATAATACTTTTCTTTCGAAAAATAAAAAAGAATATCCTATTTTACAATTTAATTGCCGCATTAAAAAAAAAGCAATCGCAATCGCACGACTTCTACTGTATATAAAGGTAGATGAGCATAAAAATTCTAAGAGAAAAGGTGTCCGTGATTAAGCAGATTTAGGAAAACGCGACGTAATGGAAATAGCCTGGGTGGTTACTGGCAATCCCTATTAAAAGCAGCTGGAGATAAATCCCCGGCCAGAAGTTAAACCTATAAATACAGTATTTTAGCGATCTCCTGGCTTAGTGTGTATTATTAACAGACAACTACTACAATTGCTTTATCACAGAAATGAGATCAAAACACCATACTTCGTATGTACTTTTTTTCATAGTGTAAACGGTAAATGGGAATTCATGCATGATTTTAATTTAAGATTACGAGAAATTTAACATATCCATAATTACTTTTCCGCTTTTCCATCAACGCTTTACTATCGTATATTTTTTTTTAACGATATATGGACTGTACACTGCATACACAGTATGAATATTATTTCGAAAAAATATATTCTCTTCGGTCGCAAAGAGCGGATTAAAGTGAGTTCAATGATTAATAATTCCTGTAAGAAATATGTCATGAATTTTAAAGGCGAAGGTTTTAGTCCGCTTCAGCAAAACGCACGATAATTAGCTTTTATACAAGGGATCGGCAAGGAGAATTACGGAGTTAATTATGAGCGCCCTCGACGAGGACAGACCGCCGGGTGCTCTTTGAGCATTTCCATTATCTGCGCCTCGCGATATGCTCGGTAAAATCATAATGAAATTTGCAATAACAGCCACAGTCGGTTTCTGCGTGCCTCTGTATTCGAGGAATTCATTAGAAGTTAATTCGGATTGGAATGCGCGCGGAATCCATACACATACGCCATAGTTGCGTACACATTAAATGTCTGACCTCTGATCTTTTACGGTTCATCTCTTCTCGTTCGAGTACAGTTAACGATAAGCGCGCCTCGTACAATATACCTCGACGTATTTTAAGAAAAATATTTTCCTCGGCTCATGCCGATGCGATCCGTACCGTACAACGCGGACTCCAGTATTTTTCCTAATTCAGCACACAGAGAGGAAATTTTTTTCGCGACTTGATGCGAAATCCCGAGATAGAGATAACGGGGATAGAAGCAAGAGTACGATGACTTTGTATTAAAGCTCATCAAGCGCGCAATTTATCCGAAAGGTGCATAAAATCGAGCCGACATCTCTATCATTTCCAAGTGCACGGACGTTTTGCTAGGTAATCATTGCGCCTGCACGAAACATGCTGATCCGTAGAATCCCCTTATAGTATCCATAGTTAACTGAGCTTACAGGATAGGGACTTAGGATTAGTGGCCCGGTCCCTCATAAAGCCAATCTAACGGAGAATAAATCACGAATGTCTGCTAATTGCTGCCTGGCCACCGGCGTACTACTATAGGCGAATACGTCTCATAAATCTCAAGTCTCGCCTACAATTGCCGGAAATAACGCGAAATAACAGACCACTTTGTGAAATATCCGCTAAAGTGACATTAGTAGACACGGCTTCTAAAAATGCGATAAAGAAAATAATTTTGTAATTTTCTTCTAATTAGTGGATACTTATATTTATTATTAACTTGTCGAACTTACTCGTTATATATCTGAATAAAAATTATTTATTTTTTAATCTGAAATATAATTTTTTACAAACTACATCTTTTTTCTATTCGATCATTATTTAAGATACCTTAAATGACGTACTAGAAATTAATTTGCTTGCATAATTTTTGTTGGATCTATAAGCTACGATCGCGTAGTGACTTTTTTATCAGGTTGACAATAAAATATTAATGGCTCGGATAAATATAGGGAAAACGCCATTATACGGGATTATCGTTGTCTCTACCAAGTGTATACGATTAAATCGATCGTGGTTAAAGTATGAATCTAGGATGGGAAGGGTGATTGTTGTTGCCGCAACAGCTTGCGAATGACATCATAAATAAACCGTAATCCAACATTAAGGATGTAATCGACGTTAGAGAAACTTAGAGAAACAGGCAACTTGCTTTTATTGTTGCAATATCCGTCGCCGAAGCATAGATCCTTTAAGCAACTTATGTTTCAAATCAGCGGAGATTTAAAAAATGATGAGATTGGAAAAACCTGTGGAGTTTTTCCATAAAATTAATATTCGAGTAAATTTTATAATCTATATACACGACAGCTTCCGTCAATAATGCTATCTCACGTATTATGAGAGATAAATAAATTATAAAACCGTTTAATAATGAAAATGTTGGCATTTTTTATAAAAACTGTATAAAATATTTTAGTAAAGATATAGAGAGGACAAAGTGTATAAACAATATTAAATTGATTTGAATTTACATATACGACGAAAGAGAATACACGCAATGTAGAAAGATATAAATATAGAAAATTAAATTGGTAAAAGAGTGAAAAAATTATGTTAATTAAATGTATTAATAATTTTAAATACGCGCTGCGATATTTTATTATCGCGACATATTGTTTTGCACGAAAATGACAAGTGACGAGAAACCGATTGTTCCGCAGCTCATCTCAAACGTCAATTGGAAGACTATATGATGAATTATCCGAAGGTGAGGATTATCAGGGCGAATAAACGAGAGGGCCTTATCAGGGCACGTTTGCTAGGCGCCGCGGCGGCCAAGGCACCGGTACTCACGTATTTGGATAGCCATTGTGAGTGCACGGAGGGTTGGTTGGAACCTCTTCTGGATAGAATCGCACGCGATCCGACAACGGTAGTTTGTCCGGTGATCGATGTTATAGACGACACCACTCTAGAATACCACTGGCGCGACTCGGGCGGCGTAAATGTCGGCGGATTCGATTGGAATCTTCAGGTAAACGAAATCTTCCTGCTACTTTCGCGAACTCGAACCGATAGAGAATGCATCTGTCTTAGCGGCATGCATTCACAATTGAATTTGCTCGGAGTCGTAAAAATTCCAAGATACAGTTTAAATTGCGTTCCATTATAAAAAAAAATATTTTATATACACATATCTTTTATAAAAGACAAGAACTAATTTAAAAAAATGTGCTTGTTTTGCAAAATATAATCTACGTTATGTGACATATTTTTAACGTTCTCATCTTATAATATTATTTTAACATATGGTAATTTTTTAATATTGTCAAAGTTTTATAAATACGTCTGCATAAACGAATTTTTGATGTATAATAATGTTTGTTAACAAGTTCAATTGGCACGCCGTGCCAGAGAGGGAGAAAAAAAGGCACAAAAATCCGGCCGAACCCGTTTGGTCGCCAACGATGGCTGGTGGCCTCTTTTCGATAGATCGAGCCTTCTTCGAACGGATTGGCACGTACGACAGCGGCTTCGACATCTGGGGCGGTGAAAATCTTGAATTATCATTTAAAACCTGGATGTGTGGAGGTAAATCTGATAAGTAATATTTAATAGGAATCTCATGTTTCTTCTCAATTTAGAAAACTGCAGTTTTAAATTAGCCGACACAAGAATAATAATTAAATATCATCTAATATAGAAAAATGTAGAAAATAATTTTTTTTTTTTTAGAGTCAAAATTATTTTTTTTCATATATTATATTTTTATTATTATCTAATTTGTAATAACCGTGCACGGTTTTGTAGAAATATTTCAGATTCTACATTTATACGATTCTTGACATTAATGATCGATGCAATGAACTTAACAAACGGCCGAAAATATTGATCTAATAACTCGATACGCTCGTAGGCACTTTAGAAATCGTGCCGTGCTCGCACGTAGGTCACATCTTCAGGAAACGTTCGCCCTACAAGTGGCGCAGCGGCGTGAACGTGCTCAAGAGGAACAGCATAAGGCTGAGCGAAGTGTGGTTGGACGAGTACGCCAAGTACTACTATCAGAGGATAGGTCACGACAAGGTGGGTACTTGTGCATCGTCGCATGCATAACCTTCCTTCCATATATGACTTTTCGCTACGTGAGAATGCAACGAGGGGACAATTAGAATAGCTCGTTTCACCTTAGCTGACAGATCAATACATGACTCGAGTCGCAAACTAAGACAGGAGAGAAGCTTTTCGCGACTAAAAATTGAAATAAAAATGTAGTTTTGAAATATTCGCACAAATAAACAGAGAAAAATCTTTTTCGTGTAGAAAAATGCAGGAATCATGCTATAAAAAAAACCTACACATATATTTGAGGATACATTCATATATAATTATGATGTACAAGCTACTGCGAAAAAGAAACGAATAATTAATGATAATTTTTTGGCTATAAAAATAAAGATCGGGTTTCAAATTGTAGTATATTGATAAAGCATCATGGCTGTTTTTTTTAATCCAAGTTGCTCCTAAACATTGGCCGAACAGTTTGGTAAGAATAGGATGAAGGATGACGATAAAGGTGGCCGATGATGGAGAGGATCGTAGACCAAGAATCGTCGTAAAAAAGGGCCATAAACGTGGCAAGTGCTTTTAAGACTCGCGCGCATGTCCTCGCTCTCTTGAAGGACATTTCTTTCGTCCCCCACTATAACGATCTGTCATTTATCCTTGATGCTTGTCCGCTCTTACTCTCCTGTCGAGATCCAATCGACGAGATAAATCGAAGCGTAGAGAATAAATCGTTTCCGTAAGCACGCCGCTCTATGTAATGATCGAATCTATCGAGAATGTCGTCTTCATGGATGGCTTCATAAAATAATGATATAAATCGTTCTTTGCTTACATGCCGCTATTCCTATTTACAAGTAATACATTATTATAAATATTTATAGTAGTTATATCAACAACTGAGTTAGAGACACAAGTTTACAGACAGCCCGATGTTGATAATGGCATTATATTATTAAAAAATGTAATTATTATTGTGTAAAGAGAAAGATAGACAGACAAATAGTATTTTATATATATTAATTAAATTCTTTATTCTATAATTTAATTGAAAACAGCAGATTCTTAGCGAATATCTCTCTTATCCGAAAAATCTTATGAATTGTAATTTGATTTGATTTACATTTATTTTCACAATCGATATTTATTATAAAAAATATATATAACTATTTTTTATTACTATAATATATTTATAAATTTTTCGCATTTTTTCACAAGTTTATCTTTGTCGGATTGTAAGCATAATTTCAACCTGGTTGCATATTCAATTTTCGTAGGGAAACTACGGTGACGTATCGGAGCGGAAGGCCCTTAGGAAGAAACTAGGATGTAAGTCGTTCAAGTGGTACCTGGACACTATTTACCCAGAACTCTTCATTCCGGGCGAGGCGGTCGCTTCAGGAGAGGTAAGACTATTCCACTTTTTTTCTCTTCGAGGTCCTTTTTTTTTAGCAGGCACTGACATTACTGTCTGGGAAGTACCGTCAGCCGAAATCAAGAAGGGAAAGTGGAAACGACGAGGAAACGACTGGTTCCTCCTTTAACGATGTTACGGCGTCTTTGATCCATCAAGGTGTCGGATTACGACATTCGAAGGCTTTTCGTGAACGGAAATGTAGTCGGTTAGATAGATAGAGTCGCCGAAAATGTGTCGAATTATTTTCCTTTATTTTATTTCCTCTAAAAGTCTCGAATAATTTTTCCATCACGATGATATATAATGCCAATATTTTTTATGAAGAATAACACTTTCTACGCCATAATTTTTTCGATAAGCTTTTCAGTGGTGAGTGATTAAGCACGCGATAGTTTCGGCAAATTAAACTTGAAATTTGCAAAGCGGTAAAATCTCTTATCCTATTGTTAATTATATATATATCTCCTCTCGCATTTGCGAATATTGGCAGCAGAAGTGTTGATCGATGTCCCAATGGATGTTCCAGCGACACTGAAAACAATGCCCCTTTGATTGCGAAACAATGTGCGTCGTGGTCGCCGTAATCGTGATCGGATCGCGGGTGAAGGTTTGCCCGGGACGTACAATCGGAAATCGATTTATACGGATCGGTATTCTTAGCCTGCGTATTGTCGATGCATCTTAATTACAGAGCAAATTCTTTCACGAGAAGAAGTTATCTTTCACGCTTTTGTAAAAGCAATTCCAAGATTTTTCTTCGAATATTTCGTCGGGTATATCTCACATTGATATTAACATAATTGTTTACATTAAAAGAAAATAAAGTTGAATGGCTATATTTTAACAATGGAGTAAGTAGGATATAATCAGACATGCGAGTACAATCAGTATCATTAAAAAAATTAAAATTGAACGGCTTTATTTATACTAGTGGAATAAGTAAGATGTAGTCAGACGAGTATAACTAATATCCCTATCAGTATTATTATCAATTATTTGTATATTTTTTCCATTTTATTGCTAAAATATAATTATTTATATATAAATTATTACCAACAAGAAATTTGATTTTTAGTTGGATAATTTAGTTTTGCGACGAGAAAAGAAGAATATCGATTTCGTAAATTCGTATTGTAATCTAAACAATTGTATGTCTGAATCTTTCTTAAATATTCTTTAAACCAATAGGAATACTAGATATCTAGTTGCAACTTTTTATTAACCAATCGACCAGATCGTTCTTCGTACTACGTCGTTACGTCGCATCAGATTTTACGGCATTCCCGATTCTGTCGAACTCCATATCCCCGCTATACCAGAAAAAAGGAACGACAGTACGAATGAATGAAGAAGAAAGAAAAATGAGAGCGTTATATAGAGTAGCAAACTATGCGGTTATATCGCGGCGTGCGCGAAATTTCAAGCGGGAGGATCTGCCAATTGGTCGTTTTTTTTTCCTCTCCCGTAAACCTTCCGATCCGTTTGCGAAAAAACGAGCGCATAAATATCGGGCAGAGGCGACGAGCGACAGACTCGTCAAAGCTACATGCGCGGTACATGCGGACCATCCGCGCGAACCCGTCACGACTGATAGTGCATTAATATCGCACGGCGTTTGCGATTCATAACGGATGATCAATCACGCGGAAGATTTATTCCCGTCGTGTTGTCTCTCTCTCCCCCTTCGGCTCCTGCTACATTCCGTTTCGGTGCATTCATAATTGCAGAATGATTGTCGGATCCCATCGTGATTGTCGATGACGATAATGTCGTCCTTACTATCTGGAAATGGGTTCGAAACATCCGTTTCGTAATATTCGTTTGAGATACGCGAGGGAAAAAAAATTTTTTTGAGAGTTTTACGGAATTTATAATTATGATGAAACTTGTGCCATATAATTGGCTCGAATGTTGCACAGATATAGAAATTTATCTTCGATATTGCATCCCATTTATTCACGCGAGATTTATTCGCGGCTGTTTCCAATCCCGGTTACCGCGTTTAATCAATCTTTTATCGGCGTCGTCGCCGCCGCGATATTGTTGACGTGTTTTATTAATCAATTCATTTCGACGAATATATACGCGATTCGTGTGGCAGACTGTTATTTCGCAATTTATTTTTGCCATGTGCTAGTCGCACCGTCGCAGCCATGCCGTTTTGCTGCGTTTGTAATTGCGATATGATTGCAAACATCGTCGGGGATAAATCCGCCTTCCTGGTTTCTATAACTTGCGTTTTCTCCGGCATCGTTACACGTTACTCTTTTCACACGTAGCATGTGACAAAGTCACGGTACGTAGGTAGCGGGTATTAACGACGTTGCACGACGATGGATAAATTGCAGCGTCACGCGACACAAATATTTCATACTTCATCATTCTTCCCCTCCCTCTTCTTCTCTCTCTTTCTCTCCCAATTTCCTTTTATTCCTTTAATTTTATCATAAGTCAGCGGTGCATTAACCCGGTAACCGCCCAGTGCGCCCATGTTTAACGCAGTGTTCAACGCAGTCGCGAAGAAAGTAAAACACTTGTAGAGTAAAGCCTTTTTCCTCTCGACCTTTTTATTCAGGCAAAATGTAAACTTCAAATAAGTAGGACACGTCGCTCAGGAGAACTTGACGGGAATATAACGAAAATATATATTCATATATACATTGTGATGAATATCATTTATGATCGAGTGATGCACTTAATCATTCGCGTTGTTACAGAATTCAGTTCCATTAATTTAATTGTTTGACTTTAACTCTATTTCGTTATTGAAATTTGTTATTTTAACATCTTTCTTTCACACAACATTGCATTCATGATACAAAATTCGATTACGTCGTAAATTAATCACGACGTTATTGAATAATGCATTCTATTATCACCCCCTCTCCCCCTTCACAGCCCAGCCCATCCCACTCTATTCCATCCGATCCCGTATAGAGGAACCGTAGCGTTCTTCAGCAAGGATTAAACCTCGGCTTGCATTACACGCGTCATAGTGTCACGCGACTCAAATATTTCGTACCTTCGTGCTCGTCCCTCTTTCCCTCATTTATCTCTGTCTCCCTTATGGGCGCGCTCTTTCTCACCCCGGTCGTCTCTTTTTCACGCCCGTGCACGGTCTCGACCCGTCTCGTTATCTTCACACTTCACTTGAATTTCTCGTATCAGGATCATCTTAGTCCTCGCGCTATCTCTGTGCACGCCGTACAAGATAACCGGGCGTACTAAAGTTCGCTGTACCGGAAACTCTGGGTAAGTTTCGAGCTGAGCGACTCGTTGCTCCGTGTGTTATCGGGGGAATATATTTTGGCTTTTTATAATCCCGGACATCATACCCCTCCCACGTGACATATCATTCGTACTCTCTATTACGGCCAGTCTGTCAGATCTGGCGGGGACATATGGGACATAGCGTGCAATTTGTAAAACGATCATTCTATTGATACAATTACAAATCGAAAGATAAATATTAACACGTATTTTTGCTAAAAATGATATTCCGCGTAATAATAAAATAAAATAATTAATCTCTTTTAAACGGGAATATTTATTTATTCAGGAAGATATTGTGCATATATATTTTTGTCCTTTTTTGGTGTAAAAAGAAAATTTTGAGGTGCACATTTAGTTTATTGGACATGTCATTAATTTTTCCGATGTATCTACAAAAATGAGATCCAATATAAAATCCTTAATTTTTTAACATTTAACATTTAACATTTATTATTACAGTTAGGATCAGAATCTACATCAGCGATTTATTTTTCTCTCTCCCATCGTGTAATTTTCAATCTGTAAACCTTACTCTTTAATACGTATTCTTAAAAAGGAGAATTAAAAACAATGACAGATTGCTCATCTCCCTATACCTCATTGCGCACGATATGTTTGCTGACAGAGATGGAACGATCTTGAAATAAATGCTCACACGTAGCGTTATGCGCTCACAAATTATGCTACTCTGTCGCGTTATTCGCGAGACAAAAAACGCTAGTCATGGTGTGTACCACGGTTTTCGCGAATCACAATTTCACGCCGCTGTCGACATGACACACGGTATGCACACGCGTTCCACCGTGCGAAGGCAATATTCCGATCGAACATGATGATAATAAAAAGCAAAAGCGGAATTCGGAATAGTTCGGAGGCTCGGATACTATCGACCAGCTCTCCCCCTCTCTGCCAATCTCGTCGTTTGTTGCGATCCACTCACGTTTTCGCCAGGATGGGGCAAGGAATGCGTTTTGCCGTGCTCTTTTTTTTTTTTTTCTCCCTCTCCTTTCTCTTTCTTTCCAAGTATACTGACATCGGTATCCACGAGTGGGCGGAATAGAGAAACCAAAAGAAAGCATCGCGAAAAAAACGCGATGGAAAAAAAAGAGGAATATATAAAGGATGGGTGCGCACATTTTCGCAAAGAAGCGGCCGCGTACTTTGGAATGCTGTTTGCATCACGAAAATAATCATTCCGCCGCTTAAGTTGCCCGACGTGAACTGATGCTCTTGCCGATCCTGGATTATTCACACGCGACCAATCTCTCTTCTATGCTGCTGCTGCGTCGAGAAAATTTGCACACACGCGCATTATAGGAAAATAGAAAGGGTATACATTTATTCGCGTCGCTGCAAATTTATTTTCTCGTACGATTGTAGATCCATACAATTTTTTCTTAAACTTGAAGAGTTTGGACATCATTTAATTTTTACATAATTTTGATCCGGTTATTCTTTATTTTATATCTGGCTTTTAATATGAATTTTCAAATTCCATAATTTTCTCAATAATTTACGGAATTTTTAATATATATGAAATATGCAAAAATTATCTGTTTCAAATAACCAATATTCTTATATAACAAAATATTCTTTTACATAGATCCAGTATTTTCTACATGAATGCATATTTTTCAAGATAGATAACAATTCGACTTATTCAAAATTCCAGGCTTTATTATAACGGAATTAAAATTCCGACCACGTTTCGCTATTACTATTAACTAGTTGACAGTTCCGTAATGACAAAATCTATGTGACAAGGATTTCGAAAATTTGCGCCGCGAAATAAAACAATATCGTCCGTGCATCTGCAAAATTATCTTCTTGTCCTCCGCCCGAATTTCTCATTTTCACTGCCCTTTACTGTACCTTTCCCTTTCTCCCTCTTTTTTTCTCTTTTTTTTTTGCTCTATATTTGCTTTTGGAAAACCGACTAAATCACATTTAGCTTCCCTATCGTAGGAGGGATGACTGAATTTATAGTTCACACGATTCTACGACGGTCCAGAAATCGTACACGACGTGAATAATTTCGGTTGCACGTGTTTCTACGTACGTGCACGGGGTGGGCGCATATTTCTCCGGGGGGTATATGCGATTTTTGAGTCGTTCTACGCGAACTGCATGGATTTCCTATGCAAAATCGCGCAGGATGCATAAAAACGCGACGCGGCCGAGCTTTGTTCAATCATTGCGATCTCACGTCGCACGTATATCCCACGGTATTCTTGATATTTCCGAATATTCTCGTAACCGTGGTTAATATTATTCAAATTTCTTTTTTTTCTCGCGCATATGGATAAAAGTAGGATTTGCTGGAACAGCGAAGGAGGTATCCCTCATCGGATTATAAAATAACGAGGTACGAAACTCAGAAAATGTCCGAAATACGTGACTGTCTACGGCATTATATTATTCCGAGCTTCCCAACTTCTTTCGAGAGAGATGAGACTGTAAAATTGTCTAAATACTATATTACACACATTTTCTCGAGTTCACTAAAAGCCTTCGAGCCGCCTTTAATAATGTCGACGGAGCAGAAGCTTTTGAAATTTTATCGACCACCAGGCTATAAATCACGAGTTTTTATTCCAGTCAGCCGGCGAGAACGCCCGACGAGGACGATGATTCCTACGACGGAGTAGAACGAGGAGATGGGAGAAGGGGATAAAGATGTTCACGTTGAAACTGCAACGACCACAGAATTCTCGCATGCAGTGAAATCAGGACTGCTGACCGAGCTCTGTAACCGAATGCACCTGCTGTTATACGCGGTCGTACATATATGTGTGCATATATATATATATATATATATATATATATATATATATATATATATATACATATATGCGGAGTGTGTTTTTACACAGACGCACACCCACACGCCGTAAGCTCGGTTACGAACACACATCGGACCGAACAAAATAGGGGTATCCCTCATTTTCGATTTGTTTCCGTCTATTTGAAAAATGGAGAACGCAGTTTGTGGTCTTCTGCGGTCCTGATTTTCCTGAAGTATGCGGCAAATCTGTGCTCGGAAAAAAAATAAAATCGCGCGACAGCGAGTTTGGCTTTGTCCTCTTTCCATTTTTTATCGCAGAACTCTCGCGAAATACAAGCAAACGCGAAATAATGAATTTTATTCCTAAAATGTGCATATAATCCACTATTCTGTTAATCCAATTATCTTACAGATATAGAGAGGCGATCATCGGGCGTATATTTTTGTACCCTATTGTTAAAGTAAAGCAACGTCAAGTCTTTGTGTCGACATTTTCAATTAAATAATATCCATCGTATTTAATTAATTTGATCGGGAGAGAATAATTTTCCATTTTAATTCAAAAGTTTTATGATGAAATGTCAAGTCGAAAATAATACGGATATCAAGAATATGTAAATGCAACATCATTGACGATGCTTTTCTTTTCTCGAGATATATATATATATATATATATATATATATATATATATATATATATATATATAATCCGTTTATTATCGTGTATTTATATTTCTTGGGTCTTACTAACGGTGCGATGGGTACACACTAATGTACGAAAATATTACTAATAACAAACAGGTTCGAAATCTCGGCGAGGGCGGTAACACCTGTCTAGATTCGCCCGCTCGCAAGGCCGATTTACACAAGCCATGCGGACTGTATCCCTGCCATCGACAGGGTGGAAATCAGGTACAATAGACATCGTCAATGTGACGCAATTCCTTCGTCACAAAGCACACTGTTCCACGAAATGCCTGTCCGCGCTTGATGTGTGAAAATATGTATGCATACAAAGTTTGAAACGGAAACACGATTTTTTTTTTTTTTTTTACTGAATTTTGTTTGACTTCAAAATTTTATTCGCTATTGCTGGTGGCGTTTGACATTAAGTTTCGAGATATCGGAAGGCTGCTATGAGCAGCCTTTGTTGAACGGTAATGTCAAAACTGACAGTACGTGGTATAAATAGAAAATTTAAGATAAAGATAAAAAAACTCTGTAATAATCAAATTTTAATTACATTAATTCATTAAAAAATAGATCAATAAAAACTTTTGTGAATTGCACATTTGTAATACTGCAATAATAGCAGCTGAGATATCTCTCATTCTACTGCTCGACATGTGAGACTGGCTGTTATAGCTCTCAACGATCGAACAACGGTGCTTGTTAGCATCCGCAGACCGTCGGTATTTAGCCTAATTATTATCGTATAATGCTGAGTAAACAACGCACATGGATCGCTCGTTTGGAAATGTGCGTCCCATAATTCCACCGCGAAGCTCTGATCGAAGCTACATACCAAATTACTAGAAAATCGAGTTTCCGTCTCATTGGTGATATCGATCCGCTATCATTTTCCCAATGACGACCGTACATAATCGTACGTACGTTCGTTCTATGTGTCCCTATGCAAATGTGTGCGTATGTATGCATGTTTGCTCGCGTTTCCAGCTGCTTGGATTCTCGAATAGGCGGCGAATAGGTTAAAATTGTGCGGCCGCACAACATCGAGTGAGTAATAGCGAGTCTTTTACCTGCCGTTTAATCCGTGTGTGAACCCTCTGTTGAATTCTTTAACGCAGATTCGGCAGATCGTTAGCGGAATATGCATTGATTCACCTGGCAAATCGGAAGACATGCATCAACCGGTGGGCTTGTATCCCTGTCACCTTCAAGGCGGCAATCAGGTACACGAATAAAGCCGCGACGCCATTATAATCACGGACGCCAAATGAAAACGATAAAGTATCGAGTGTGAAGCGTCTCTCGTGGCTTCTCTAACCGGTTGACGGACGGGTGACAGATGCATGCGTTTGGTCTAATGGCTTTGGAGTCGAAAGATACAATGCGACTTGTATAAAGATTGATTCTCTCTCGGAATACCTGTACGCTCGCGTGCACGCTAACTCGCCACTAATCGCCCTACGTGTCTCGACGCGATTAGTAGCGTCGCTAATCTGGTGCAGGTGCCCATCAATCCGTGTTCCTACTATTTCTCGGTGCGATCACCTCAATCGCTGCCTTTTGGCACGGTGCTATTCACGGGGTTATCATTATATCTTACGTTGATATAGTATAAGGTCGATTTTTATTTAATAATCTCGATATTTTCCTCAGCCTTCCATGATTCATTAAGAGAGGAGAGTAGGCTGTAAATATTTTAAACGCTTCATTCTTTCTATTTTATTATATAATTTTACTTTAAGCCAAAAAGAATGATAGAGAAAATAAATAATGTAATATATGCAAAAAAGTATAATGGTCTAGGCGCCTTTGCATTTCTTTTAATTGCATTGATAATATTGATGATAAGAACGCGTATATACACATACAACATAGAAAACAACAACAATTTCATTAGCGAGTCGACTTGAATTGTCTCGTAAATTCGTGCATTTCTTACTTCTTGCACTCGTCGGTCGCTCTGCGTCTATTATTAAAGCCCGCGCGAAATAGAATATATACATGCGCGTAGATTGTTTCGCGATTCACGCACACATATACATTCGCGCACGCATAGAAACGCCAACGTTTAACAAGCGTGGCGACCGGTTTTGGACAACCAAAAACACAATCGGTGGGGGCTTGCTTAGCCCGGTAAAGCGCTGCTTTAATTTAGCTGTTGGCCCTCGCAATTAAGCCGCGGTTTAACGGCAATTACGCTTTCGATCGCCCGCGTGACGCTGATAAAGTTGCTACCCCCATTGTGTGCATCACGTTAGGGCGGCATCGACGGCGGGATGCGCGTCGGTGATCCGGGATCAGTCGCGCGATCGCGGATGATGGAAGATGAATAATCGTATCATCGGATGGAAGGCGAGTGCATCGCGCGAGATAGCCGCGTTGCGGTCGCCGAGTGGTCGGTTTATGGCGGCTACAATGCGTATCTGGGCTTCGCGCGTGTACAGAATTATCATCGGCATTATGTGCGCTCAGGGATCATGATATAAACATCGCGTTGTGTCACGCTGTAATTACGAAGCTCGCGATCGTCCACAATACACGCACACGAACACACACGTTAACTGATACATGAATTTTTCATGAAATTGCAATTAAACGCCGATGACTATTTTATCGTTTATTTTTTTTTTTTTACCACATTTGTTTTTGTTTACAGTAAAAAAAAAAAAAATAACGCAGTTATTACAGAGATGAGCATGCGATATGTAACAAGAAGTTGTGTGCGAGTGTGTAATATATGTAACATATTTGTATTATACTAGAGACGGCGTAATATAACACGTTCTGATTTGAGAGTTTCAGGCAGAATGGAACGCGGGTCGTGCATGGCTAACGATGCTTGATGATGCATGTGTGCAGTGAATGCTTGCTTCTCGTTATCCCGTGTCCACTATTCCTAATTATACTTGTAAAGCACTTCAAAACAACTATATTGTCGACTCGATGATTCTGACAGCCGCAGTCCCATTTCATAGTCCGCGCCCGCTTGCCGCTATTAAATTAGCGATAATTACGACCACGAATATATGCGAATCTATAACGAGTTCTCCATTCATTCGTCTATACATTGTATTATCTATATCTCTTGCGGTTTTTTTTTTCTTACATTTTCTTTAAAATGAACCTGTACGAATTCGCGCTTTTGAATCTCGCTTCGTTAATTCGCGAAACGGAATCATAAAAAGGTCAGTCACCTTTATGGAGGTGGCAACACGTCGCGGCTCGTCGGCGTTCGCTGTCAATTCCAGGCGACTGGAATTGCACAAACATCGACAAACGGTCGAGCGGTCAGATGAGTGTAATTTCGAGGACCACTGGACTCGATTATCGGCGTTCATTATATGGACATGGCTCTCTTTGACGCGTTCTCCGACTTCGCGCGAATCTAAATCGGCGACGCGCATCGCTCGCGATAAATAACTGTTAGCTGCACATTTCTCACTCACACCCGTGACACATGTATTTTACGAGCGGCGCGTATAAATCGAATATCACCCGTCCTGTAATACCGCGAAAATCCACGTTTACCCGCAGCCACCGAGCGACGATAATAATCTCTCTCGCGAGGACATGACGCTTATTTTCACGTGCCGCAAACACACAATACGATGAGATTATAAACGCGGATCCCAACAATTTTATAGTGTTTTGCATTCCTGCGGTTTATGCGTCGCGGATATTGCCGCTATTGTAAATATCCTTGTTTAGGAGGTAGGTAACTTCGCAATAATGCGGGCGTGGATGCTTTGTAAAAAATATATTATCGAGAGGAATTTATTAAAAACCACTCACACATATTTTGTTCACGTCAAACTCTCTTTTGATCGTGTAATAATAAAATGTATCCGTATTTATCAATTTTATTAAAAGCAATCTTTACCCCCATCTGTGCAAAACTATTTTTTTTTATAATGGCGTGTGCCAGAATCATTGATCGTAGGCAGGCCTGCAAATGTTAAGATTCTGGAGACTATAATAGAGATTGTTTGTTGCAGTACTGGATGCTCAGCAAGACGGGTGAAATCCGTCGAGACGAGTCGTGCCTAGACTACAGCGGTAGCGACGTAATCCTCTATCCCTGCCACGGTAGTAAAGGGAATCAACAATGGATTTACAGTCCTCAGGTAATGGATTGTCTTCAATTTTTTTATAAAATTAAATCTTTTGTTTAACTTGCTCTTTGAAAAAAAAATTTAATTGATTTTTTAATTCTATTTTTCCAGACTAATCACATCAGGCATGGCAGCAGCGACAAGTGTTTAGCGATTACAGAGAGCAAGCAGCAACTAGTGATGGAAGAATGCTCACCCAATGCACCAAGACAGAGATGGTCCTTCGAGAATTACGACCCGTCGAAGCTGTGATACCGCGCTTTCTCGCGTCGTCATTCGCACAATCTCGGTCAGGTCGCCGGATCTTGGCTGCCAGGGAAACGATACTCGATCGCCAAGACTCGCTTCGGCAGATAAATATTTTGCAATTCCGAGGAGATATTCTCCTGCGAAACCATTCCAGATCGCTCGAACGATCAAGACAAACTCCACGCGATTTCTCGATGTTCGTCGAAACAATTAGAAAGTTCAAGTCTATCATTTCATTCGACATGATTGAAATGTGGAGAACGAAACGAAAGATTGCGATGCAACGAAACATTCGCGAGGACAATATACTTAGATAATTTTTTACTCAAGAAAAATTGCATTTAATTAGAATAACTTTTGAACGCCACGTGGTGTTGATTTGAGTTGTAGTTGTCTTAAGTATTCGTAGTATTGCGAAAGGTTGGCCCGGATAGGATCATGAACGAACGTGATTGTATCGACCTTCGAATAGCTCTCGATCATCACTTTCGTTCGCTGATCGTTCGCGCTTCCACGAAGATCAAGGAAGCGGGATGCTCGGTGCCATCGCAGGAACGTATCGACATTTGCGAGCGAATCGTCGATTGTCAATCGAGATGACAGAGTAGATTATAGTGAATAATCTTTTCTCTCTATATTATAACGCGCTGATTCAATTTTCGAGAACAAACTCCAAAACGTCTTCAATAAGTTTATGAACAAATGCA
Organism: Cataglyphis hispanica; assembly: GCF_021464435.1. Classification (NCBI taxonomy): domain Eukaryota; kingdom Metazoa; phylum Arthropoda; class Insecta; order Hymenoptera; family Formicidae; genus Cataglyphis; species Cataglyphis hispanica. The sequence continues at coordinate 2,704,128 of NC_065974.1, forward strand.
TGATATGAACAAATGGTTATCTTTTAGAAAGCATCAAGTGCCAAATTTAAAATATTCTCATTGTAAGCTTTTTCTAACTCTAGTGGCAAACTCTCCGATGCAATTAAAATAACGAGCACGCATCACTGTTAAAGAAAACCCGTAATCGCGTGCGCCGAATGATTTAAGGAGATTGTATTAGACGATATTTGCGCAGTCATACCCTTCTATTAACTCAGAGTGCCATGTGCGAGTTCGAAAGAAACGCGATAGGAATTATAACTCTCTTAACGCAAGTTGCGTTAAAATAACTGGATTTATTCTCTCACGCAAAGGCTTACAGAATATCTCGCAATCAGAGATAGTTTATTCTTAATTTTGACGAATTTATTTCTGATTATTTGTTGGTAGGAATTTTCAAGATAGTAGCTGTTTGTATCTATTGACAAATCTCTACTTTTCATTTCATCGCAAAACTGTATGTGATAATTTTGATTAATCACTATCGTTATCCCACCTGTAAAAGTAGTTTTCATACATGCGTATTGTATCAGTCGACGATTCAACGATCCGCGATGGCATTCGTTAATAGCCCAACGTAGTCTCTTTCTTTTCGAAGATAAAGTTTGCATTCCATAGTCTAGATGATAAAACAAAGACGGCGACGTTTGGCGTAGCTAAAAGAGTATTTCTTCTTTTTTAATTTTTAATTTAGATACTCGTAAGTAATTTTAAGGGAAACGCGCAGATGAAAAGCGGCGAAACATTCCGAATATACAGGCGAATTGTTTCATTCTGTTTGTACATTCGTGTAAGATATATGTCTTGATGCCAGTTCAGGATATAAGTACCGCCTAAGTAAATCGAAGGAAGTGTTCTCTAAATGTGTGAATATGCATGAACTATTAATACATGAACTTCTCTTATCTTCGCTTTCGACAGTCGCGAACGCGAGTGACTCGTGATTGCGAAACAACGATTAGTTAAATGTGTATAAATCTGCTAATGAATACAAAACAGAGTATACTTTTATAGAGAACCATAAGTTTTTTTTTTGTTATAAGTTCAACTACATATCACAGTACGAACAAGATTTGACGAAAAAAAACATAGTTCTCATATCAAAAAATCGAGATTACAATTGTTAACAAGTTTTTTCACTTGTTAGTTATAAATACAAATTTACAAAATGTTTTTCTGGAAAATATCTATTATATAATTGCAGCGTAGTCTGGCAATTTTATATTTCATGTAATTTTTTAAGCATTTTAGTTTCAAAAATAATTTTTACGTGCCAACAAAATCGTAGATATCGCTACACATCCAGAAATATATGATAATTGTCGACAATTTTTATTATTTTCAAGTAACCTGCGTTATTTGTGATTTTTCTACGAGTTCCGTCATGTGATGCAATTTTATACATATCTCTTTCTTCTTAAGTTAAATTTTATAAAAAAATATTTAATTTTATCTTAAAGAAAGAAGGAAGAAAAAAAAGGAATTGTGAATAAAATTTAAATATTATGTATGAAAAAAGAAATAGAAAAAAAAGATTAAACGTACATATTCTGTTAAAATCAGCCAAATGAGATGTTCAGAAATCGCAACGAAAAATGAAAAGTTACGATTTGCACTTTTCGTGAATGAAATAGATCGCGTTCAGGTTTGCGATTTTGTGTGTAATTAATCGTGTGAATGTTAACATATGTTTAATTGCATAAAAGATTCCATAGAAAAAAAAAGAAAAAGGAAGAAAGAGAGAGAGAAGAGAGAAAGAAATAGCGAGTTAACGCTAGGCTGTGTACGAATGTGTGCTTAATTAGATATGACTAACTAGCGGTTTTCATCTTCGGGCTAATCAAGTTTCTCGAAACCGCAATTTTTGCCAATGCGAGACACAAGACACGTTGAATAGTTTAGAGAGTGTGATTGTATGTTGCGGATAATCTTGGGCGAAGGATTTCGCTTCGAAATTATCGGTCCTGATGGCCAACATGAACAGATTACTCGCGAACGCAAGTCGAGAAGAAGTTTATACAGATTCTATATATATGACATTTTCTACGTTTGGTAAGAACGTTGCATATCGTAAGATGATGGGAGATGAGATTGATAGTATACATAATAAATAAACGCGAATGAAACGCGATCACGCTGGAACAATGCTTCCTGCGTAACACGGCGTTCGTCGCGCGTTTAATTAATGTAATATCGAACGTGCCTTATTTCGTGTATATATAAATATTATTATATCATTATATATATACATTACTACAAACTCTATCACATAACGTGCAAGTATTTGTGTTGAATAAATCGATGTTGTTTTATGTTACTAATAGTTTTCAAAAAGCTCCCTCTGTCCCTCGTATTTTATTCTCGTCTTTAATATCGCAAATTAAAATTTACATGTATTTACAATCTAACGTATGACAAAATATATTTCTATACTTACGACCTTGAACATGTGTGAACGCGATATATTTTCGAGAGAAGCATAAATACGGAATTTCCATAAAGGAGCCCGGGACGTTGCCTGGAAATGGAACGTGGCACACTTTCAGTTAGCCCTGACCCAATTCCGGCCACCCACGAGTTCCGCTGTTTCGAGGAGCAAGGTAAACGGCGGCCTCGCCAAGGATCAATAATGACGCCGGAAAAATCTGGTGATGGAATGACGGGACGAGGTATCGTCGTATCGACGATTTGGTGATAGGCTTGAAACTGGGAGTGGCAATGTGAATTGGCGATGTACAGTTATATATTTCCATCCGACACGGGAAAGCTTTCTATGCTAATGATGTTCCTGCTCATTACGACCAGCCGCTCCTATCTATCGAACCGTTCAACAATTATCGAGGGGTTGCTACGTAAACGAGAATGAAATCGCTCGTTATTCTCGCGCAGGCGTTCTCGTCGCCGCATCTCGCTGTCCGAGAGCCTCCACTCGAATAAAGGGGGATGAAAAGTCCTGCGAGGGTCGCTTCGGCGCAGTTCGAAGCTTGTATATTTTGAACTACGCTTAACAATAATTTGGTTTTCGTTCATAAATTATATTTAGGAGAACAAAAATTGAACAATAAGAATTAATAGATTTTCGAAAAAAAGAATCCATGTTTTTTTTAGTTTTAATTAACGTAAAACACATGAAAGGTAATGTGTAAATTACATTTTCAAAATCATATTTTCAAAAATTTAAGTAAGAAAGAGTAGTAGACTCTTAATTATATTAAAATCTAGAATTTCTTAATTAAAAGAACAGTTGTATACAAAAATTGCGTGTATAAAATCTATAAAACTAAGCCATTGAAATATTAATATGATAGTTAATAATAAATTATTATTTAATGCATCAAAAAGAGAGAGAGAGAGAGAGATAATAATTAATTTAAGTTTTTTTATACATTGCTTTTTTATCAATAATGTTAATAATATTTTTATATTATCTAATTATTTAATTAATTCATTTGCATATATTATTTTGTATATTGCAATATTTTTACAAATATCTAAGAATATTTATAAATAGAGTTATAAATGTATGTATTCAAAGATATCGGAGTCATTTTCTTCGCGTATTTAAATCGTATTACAACTTGTTGCGATACCGAGTCATATTGATTAAGAGAAAAAGATAGCAGGGTCCCTTGAAGAGAGATGAAAGATTTTTCACCGACATGAATGACTCTACAGTGCCAGATTTTGAGCTTGACCCGGATTCATCACGGTGGAGTTCACATCACCTTCGCTTTCGTTGCTCTCTTATCATCAAAAATAATATCAAGGTGCATGCACGATATTTGAAATATTAATATCTAAAAAACAGATGATTGGAAAATTATTCGAGTAACGGAATAATATAATTTTTTGAAGGTGTATTCAAAGACTTTTATGTATTTAATATTATATCTATATTTGATGAATTATGCAAAATTTTATTCTCTACAGAAAAATTTATAAGAATGCAATTACCAAATCTAAAAAAAAAAATCAGAGCCATAAGATGTGTATCTTAAAAATCTCTCTCCTATATATAATTATATAAATACATAATATAATATATTATATAGACAGACACATATTATCAATTCACATTCCATAAGAAAAAAATTTCACAATTCAAAATTGAAATTTTTAAAACTTATATATATAGTTATACAATTTAGATATAAATTGTTCAAATATGTTGTTAAAAATCGAAAATAATGACATGTACAAAAATGAAAAGTAAATCTAGTAAATTTTGTGTATCAAACAGAATAGTACTAAGCGATATCTAATCAATCACTTAACTCAAGGATATCCATTTCGCTTGAAGCTACCCTGTTCGGTTGGGGGAAAGTCCTCCGGGTCGAGCCGGCGTAGAAGCGGGCGTCGTCAGCATGACGCAGGCGCCGCAATGTCACTCCGACGCCTCGTCGACAGGAAGTTCTGCATCTATCCGGCTCTTTGCTCGCCTAAAGACTTCACCCTGTTCTCTCTCTGTTCATATACCCATTCACAAATCCGACCTCCGACGCGTCTAGACCTTCTTGCATCGAGCACGAAGACGACAGCTGGAAGTGACGTTCGCATCGTACATCGTCTTCTGCGATCCAAATCGTTTCGCGATAGAGTGGTTCATTCCGAAGAGCTTTATTCCGCGCGTTGGGAAGCCCCGCGATCAATCCCACGACGTCAATTGCATCTCCAAGCTCGATACGACAGATCTCTAGGTATTTGCATTACGAGCTTGAAATAGCTTGATAAATTTTGGTGTAATTTTCATTAATTTTTATGTCAGATTATCTTGACATTGTCAAGTAAATCGTCACTCGGTTGTCTTTACATTTTACGTATTAATTTTTAAAAGCACGATATTCACAGTTGTACTTTATGATTTGTGAAATTATTATTCTTGTATGTGCTCAATTAGCATGTTATAAATATTAATGAGAGAGAAAATATGTTGTTTGAAAACATTTTGTAATGATTTAATATTAAATGATTAATTTATTTTTGCTGCGAGTTTTACATAATTTTTACATTAGTGACTAATATATTTAATTTCTTTCTTTTACGTAATCGATTCAACTAACGACCGACTGATTTTATCAACGACTTTCGAGAAGTGAGTTAAAAGTGTTTTTTCGGGGCAAAAGCAGCCCGGCAAGCGAAGAGGCTCCGGGACCAAAGCAACAGGTAACACACACTTTGCTTTATATCAAAGTACTTTTTCTATTTACTCTTTCTTCAACATTCGTTGCTATTTTCTTTCCATTATTCTCTGTTATTTAAAATTGTACGTCATTATTTAAAACGTTTAATTTCTTACATTCTTATTAAATAAAATGAAATAAATTGAATCATTGTTAGTAATAATAAATTTAATTAAATATTAATTTACATAAAATATCTTTTTCAATATAAAAAGAATTAATTTTGATATTTTTAAGTAATGTAATAAATGTGCTTATACTCAGATTTTTTTTAAACGTACAACTGACATTATAATTCTTTGAGATAGATTTAATATAATAAAATAATATTGTATAGCAACACAAAAATTAAATTTGGAAAAGAAAATAATTATAAATATATTATAAGAGGGAGTATATATTTAATATAGTATGTTCTATGTAGATAATGCTTTTTCCATATGTTTCTTGCAGACATTCATTTTCTTCAATTATTTGAAAAATAATACATAGCAATTAGATACAAAGGTATTATTAATAAGATTATAATTAAAAGTATATGCTCATTTTTTTCTGAATCTGATAACGAACTTTCTTTTACCAAGTAGATTAACTATGTCATAAATAATAATCACATTATATAAAACATAGTACACCCTCGCATCAAGAAAGATTTTATCGATAAGGTTGCAGATCTTTCTCTTTGATAAAAACATCTGCACTTTATTATTTTAATAAAATTTCTAATATGAAGATTTTTCGAATCATTTATTGATAGCATATACAAGATACAAAGCAAATCCACATTTATAAATATCTAGAAAATATGTTCAAACTATATATTATTTAATAAAGGCGCAAAATAAATAAAGCAATAAAAATATTGCTGTTTTAAATAATAATTTATGAAAGCATCGTTTTTTATGCATTTTCCCTATATATCACTTATTAAAAGGCCGTGATATTTTTATCGAGGCCTGCGCACTACCCTTGCGTACATAATAATTATTGAACAAATTTTTCGCTTATATACGTTGTTGTTTTTTTTTTATCACGGATAAATAAATGCAAATGCTAATCCTTATCGTGATAAAAATATTTTTTATACGATAAATAATATATAATTATGAAATTAAATATATTTAATATAAATATTAATATTTAAAATAAATATATATATTTGGCAAAAATAGATTTTAATGATAAATAACTTTTTTTAATTATAAATTACTTTCTTTTTTCTGAATAAAAAAAATAAAAAAAAAAAAACAGGAGGATATGGGCCCGATGCCAGAGGCTTCAGGATCAGGAGTGGCCGATGAGTCGGATTACTCGACTTTCGAGAATAAAACTGGCCTGGCCGAGGACATGAAGTTCTTGGCGAGTATGCCGGAACTATGTGACGTGACGTTCCTTGTCGGTGATACTAGAGAGCCCGTTTGCGCCGTGAAGGCTGTGCTTGCGGCCAGGAGCAGGTTTGTAAACAATAATATGGAACTAATACAGAACGATAACGAGTAATAGCAATTTTTTTTTTTATAATTTCTACAGAGTTTTTCACAAAATGTTATATCAAACTCCGAGCCCGCAACGCAAAAAGGAACCGCCGGCGCGAGAAAATAAGATTCGGCTTTTCCTCAAGCGTAGCTCCGAGCCGTTGTTGAATTTACAGAATGCGGCACAACAGGTAATTAACAGAAAAGATAATTTTTTCACTAATAACCTAATTGCGCTGCAGCAACGCAATAACTGTAATGTACAAGTATTTCATAATATAAAGAAAAAGTAGGTCTTCTTTTAAATTGCATTTAAATCTTTTTTAACACTTTATATATACGTATATGTATATATATTTATATATTTATTTATTAAAAAGTTTTAATTTTTTTTATATAAATGAATATGCGTGTATATATTAATTGCAAAGTTTAGGAGACAATAATCGTTTTGTAAATAACACATGCATATAATAAATATGAACAATTTCTTAGATATGACAAGCGAACACGTGTAATGTACAAGGCGCCCCAATAATTATTCATATTAACTGTATTTATTTTAAATTAACTTTAATTTAAAGAAATTTATCATTCTTTGTTTTTTTTAAACTTTGTTGGTTTACTTAATTAATACATAATATAATTATTCACGCCTGTCTCTCTCAATTAGTCAAAATTTAAATGCGCTTTGATGAAGCGACAATTTCTCCGCTTCTTTTTTTGGGGACACTTTGCATATTTATCGTGGCAAATCAATCGGAAATAAATTACCAGGATAGAAATAGTAAGCGTGCATTTGTATATGTCGTGTAGCGGTCAGGGTTCACGCAGCAACTGGCTCCCATCCAAGAGGTACTTTACGTCACTTTTACGTACAATTTTACACACAGATCGAAATCCTATCCCACTTTCCTATTTCCCCACCTCACTTCTAATCCACGTCATGTCGATGTCTCTCTATATTTCGCCCTCTTTATTTCTCCACTGCAATTTTCTACTCACTGCATTTTGATCACGAATCTATCTCCATGAGCTCCGTGATTTTGTATTCATTGATTTTCTTTAGAAATTACTAGAGGAGACTATTTGAGATTTGTATTGTATGACAAGTCAATGTTTGCCAGAGAGAAGCTTGACTTTTTATTTAATCGAACACTCTTTCTCATTTAGGTTACTCTTTTACGCGTCAGAGAAACAATTATCTCGAGCTCGAATATCTAATAAAATTCATACAGTTATGATTAAATGCATTAATTTCATATACTTTGGACTTTTGCATGAACGATTGAATTGTATTATTGAATTACTAAATCCACTGTAGTTGTAGATTAGCACGATTACAGTATTCACTATTTTTTGATCATATATTGACGGTTCAATTCACTTTTATAAATCAACCAAGCGAACGAATTATTATTGACATTATTGTAAATATTTTAGATAACATAATTTTTAGCACAGTCAGTAAAGAGATATATGTGTAGATAATAAATGTTTATTTAAAAAATATCCACAAATAATACACCTAAATATGTTCGCTGGTTCGATCAATTTCTTAGACGATATATTTTTACTTATTAATGTTAAATGCACAGTAGTTTGTGGCACCAAAATTAATTTTGCAAAAATATTACTATATCGTCCTCGCTATAATATCTCACTTTCCACTATATACAATTAGTAAACTAGTAAATTTGATTTACTATTATAGTCCTCTCTCTTACAGAATTCCATGCAAGTTGCTTAGCACGGGAATTAAGCTTCTCAACCTTTCTTATTTCTTTATTTTTAGATATTTGCATTTTACTTTTGTATCGTAGCCGCAATCAAATCAGCATCACACGCTGATTATCGAGGAATTCGAGCCCGATGTCTTCCGGCAGCTGATCGAGTACATTCACACGGGATGTGTGACATTACAGCCTAGGACTTTGCTTGGTAATCAATTCATTATATAGTAAGCCTAACAAGCCAATTAGAATGTCTATTATTTGCCGCATAGAGATTAATCATTACTGACTATTTCTTATCATTGTATCTTATCCGATATTTGCGATCTAAATACTTAGAAAGTGGAAGTTTATAAGATAACTTTATGTAAAAAAGATACATCGAATATTTTATCTTTGAAATTAATCGATGATTTATAAATGATGCATAATAATAATTTATCCGCAGGCGTCATGAATGCTGCTGATTATTACGGATTGGAAGAGCTTAAACAAGCCTGTCATGGTTTTATTCAATACTGTATAACCGTCGATACGGTCTGCGCTTTATTAGCATCAGCGGAACGCTATATTCAGTATAAATGCACGAAATCTTTGGTACAAAGGGTAAATTTGCATCTAATTAAGATAAAGATTCTCAATATATTGTAAATTTCAATAAATTTAAATATTTTCCTAAATACGGCATTAATACATAAAAGTATATTTTTTAATAATGTGTCAAAATCCTACAACATATGTATATAGAGAAATTATAATTTCGCAAAAATTCAGAAATAATTTTAATTTTAATTTATTGTGATTTATATACATATAGTTTTGCATATATATTATTATTATTGCATATTGTTGTGGAACTCAGGTGCTGGAATTCGTCGATGAACATGGCAACGAAGTATTGAATCTGGGATCTTTCACATTACTGCCGCAACACGTTGTCCGATTGATACTTGCCAGAGAAGAACTACGCGCAGATGAATTTACGAAATTTCAAGTAAATCTAACAACAACTAACAACTTATCCCAATCTTTTCTTGTACAACATTTCGCCAATTAATTTTATTTTCAGGCAGCGCTAATGTGGAGTAAAAAATATTGCGACAACAATCAAACTACACCGTTGAAAGACGTGATAGGTAATTTCATCGAGTATATTCAATTTCACAAGATCCCGGCCACTGTACTGATGCACGAGGTGAAGCCGTTGGGATTAGTGCCGCTGGAGATCATCATGAACGCATTGGCTTATCAGGTGCGCGTTGCTTTTCCATATATTCCGTTTTAAATTATAAATTAAAAAAATGTTCTTTAGTTAACTAGCATTATAAACATTCTAACTGCGTGAATTATATCATTCGCGATGCGTTGATAGTGCGATCAGTTTCTTTATGAGGGAATTTGTTGCAGGCAGACCCAACCAGTATCGACCCCGGGAAACTCTCCCCCCACAGAGTGAGAAGACAGGGTCGCAGTATGTCGGTCCAATCGTCGCTGGATCCGTACGGCAGCAACACGACCTTGAGCTCGAGCGGCTCCGACGCCGGATCGGATCAAAAACAACATTCTGGTAGCAACTAACCTCTGGCCACGGCCGCATTAATCGCGGCCGTTTCGGACGAGCCTCGACGAAACGAGGATATTTCCTGTCCCGACAAAAAAGGAGCGGCACCGACAGACGATACTGTCTCACGGGGAAAGGAACAAAAGGAGTCCCAGTCTCAGCTTCAGGTTCAGGTTCAGGTGGAGCAAGAGCCAAGAGCGCAAGAATCGCAACATCAGCAGGAACAAAAACAGGAAGATGCGCAATTACAACGAAAGGAGCCGGGTCATCTACAGCAGCAAGTACGTCAGAAAATAGGGAAGGACAGGGAACAACGAAAACTTCAACAAGAGCAGCAGCAGCTGCAGCGTAAATTGGAACAGGAAGAGAAGGAGTTGCGGCAAAAGATGGAACAGGATGAAAAACAGTTGCAACGTAAACTGGAACAGGAGGAGAAGGTATTGCAACAAAAACTGGAGCAAGAAGAACAACAGTTACAACAAAAGCTAGAAGAAGAGGAACACAAATTACGAAACAAACTCGAGAAGAAACAAGACGAGAAACAAGTTACACAGCCAAAGGAGAGTAAAGAAATGGAGCAGCAGAAAAAAGAAGAACAAGTATGTCTATTGAAAGATGAACAGCAGCAAAAGGAGGAGGATGAGCAGATGCAACAGAAAGATGAACCATCGCAACCGCTGGAAAGTGACGAGCAAGCACGACTAAGTAAACAGGAAGAGGAAGTGCAACCCGTAGAGGAGATGTGTCAGGAATTGGTCGCGGAGGAGACACAAGAGCGAAAAATAGATACGCCGGCGCAACAAGAAGATGAAAAAATGCAACGAGAAAAGGAGGAATCGCAGCTACAAGAGTTTAGAGAACTGCAACAACAGCAGGAGCAGCAGGAGCAGCCGGGAGTTCGACCGCTCGAGGCGGTGGGTGGACTTTACATCAGGATAGTGCTGAGGCACGAGGGCCGCACGAACCTGGTCTGGCTGTACAAAACGCACATATTCTAAATTCCGATAATTCCTTTCGTCGCTTTCGTCTGGATATTTGAACGACCTCCGCGTCAATATGGCTCTACGATTTTCTCCATCCACGTTCAAAGATATTAAGGCGCGTCAACGCTCTTCGCGCGTTTCACAGAATTATCTTTTATGTCTTAAGAAAGCGTCGACGTTAATCCTTAATTATTTCTAATGTCGATGCAAAAGCGACGCGTACTATAAACATCGTCCATGTATCCAGCCGCTTCTCGATTTCCACGAGGCAAGCAAAGTTTTAACAGTGTTATCCGGTCTCGCGTTTCGGCCGTGGAGATGAGCGTCACCATTTCTAGATATGTAATAAATCGAGATATTCCATTAGGAATCGATTGTCCACAGTCGTGGAAGATGACAATCGCGTTTGTGTTATTGTTGCAAGAGGAAAAATATATATCTGTTAAACGTAAAATGTGCAAAAACGTAAATATGTGCAATGTACACGAAAATGCATCCGTCGCTTCCTTCGTTACGCTTTCTCTATCGTTGACAAGCACTCGATAGTATCGTTCAATCAAATGGATGCATCATTGCGAGCAAATAATTAATTGAATGAAATATATGTGCGTCTAGGGACGCATTTTTGTTATACATTATATTAAAATTTATTATTTATATATTATATTTTTTATATCCAGTTGCATATAATTTATCTCATGCAATTATGATTTTTAATCTCTAATTTATCATAAACTATATCAACTATCATTCTCAGAATCTTTATCCTTTTCATATTTATTATTCTTACTGAATTCTTATTACATTTAACATTTTTATTATCAATCAACGAAACCACATTATTATCAAACATTTCACTATAGGACATATCCAATGTGGTTACAATAACGATCTCAGAGAAATATTATATACGCTTGTTAAAAATAGATCTGATACTATATAGCCAAGTGATGCGGAATAAATTCCGTATCATTTCTGGACAACGTGAATAGCGATCTGACACTAACGAATGACTGGAGAGAGCTCGATGTTGCCGTAGGCGCTTTACTAGGCATTAGTACTCAACGTAAGAAATTCATTTTTTCAATTGCACCATCAATAATCAGAAACCAGAGATTGTAGCAAAGCTATGGTCCGGATAAGTAACAAAAGTCTGAATACTTGCCAGATAAATTTCGCTAAAACGAATGCTATTGCCGTAGTGTTTAACTAGATGTAATTGCATGCGATTATATACAATAAGTTACATTTCAATCCGTTGTAAATAAACAAGAAGACATATTAATGGTTACACGCACACGCGTGTCCTTGATAATGATGTTTGAAGAGTCCGGTAGAGAGATTATATAAAAGTACTTTAATTTTTGAGCAAAGTTTAATACAGAACATAGATCAAGACGTCAACAACAGTTAAGTGTAAAACATTAAACGCAGCTGTGTTTGTCATCATAGGTAATGTTTTATTAAATATTAATTACTGTTATTATTCGCTTGATTGCGTAGGTATCAATGACATGTTTATGAGTATGGACATATTTATCTGTCTATCTACCATTGTCTGTTTGTGCGCAGCGACATTTCTATTGTTTTATACATAAAATGACATATATATAAAAAATATATATATATTATATATATATATATATATATATATATATATATATATATATATATATATATAATATCGTTGACCTAATAGCGCGCGAGCTCCGCGTTATAATGTTAATCGATATTGCAGTTGAGCTAAATGTAACGCGAAATATCGTGCAAATATTATTTTCGCTTGTTTAAGATGACTTTGATTAAAGCTAATTAACATGTTCACTGTCACCGACGCGCAGGCGCGTCCAAATATTTTGTGCTTGTCATTATCGACGCTTCTAAACGCCCAAAATTTTATACATCCTGTCTCTCAATGACCTTATCTCGCTAAAATCATTTTTTAAGATAATTAAAATGAAATATTTTTGGCAGAAATAAATTAATTAGTGATAGTAAATGTGTTAATTCAATGATTTCTTTATCTAATTCGTTATTTCGACGATCATATACTGATTTATATCTCATCATGTGTTTACAAAATTTAATATTATCATTGTTGGTCTTTTACACATATCTATCTTTACTTTATAATAATAACGCACACATAAAAGAAAGTCTCTTCATTTAATACAGATTTGATAGCATGTAATATATTGTATGCGTGTTGTATAAGTTTAGTTTAAATTCTATATATTGATTAAGAAATATATATTTAGTCATTTGTACATGTGTATTTTCCCCTTTTTTAGCAAGAGAAAGAGAGAGAGAGAGAGAGAGAAGTGTATCCTATATAAAAGATATATCATACACACATTTTTTGTTTAAAAAAAAAAATAAAACAAACAAAGTTTTATTGTATAAAGGTCTCGCTGGCGGTCGATATAATTCTATCTAAAGTTCGATTCATCTACTACTGTGATATCATATGATCGTAGCCAAATCAGTCCAAGTATAAATAAAAAAGACGTAATGTCAGAAAGGTCCTTTATTTTACCTCATGATTATTAAACAATGATGAATGTTCGTAATTAGATATCCATATGATAGAAAGAGATAATAAAATTCTTAGAGTTACAAAAGGCTTGTATGTGCCATTATCAATGCTTGCTGTCTCGACTACAACGATATTCACGTTATTTTTTTTTTTGCATAAATTTCTCGCACGCATCGCGTAATTCGCTCAACACATAGATCACGCTATTCTTATTTGCTTCATCGTATTTCTGCGCGGCTCGCGTGGCAAATGCTGAGCGGTCAACGAGATGATAAATCGCAGACAAATAATTCCAAATAAAAAGCAAAAGGCGTTACGTCAAAAAGATCGATGAATATTATTGTGACATTTCGCACCCGTGCCGACCTTATTGTTTCCTGATCGACTCGACTCGTTAGGAGCGTCAGATGGTAGGCGCATCGCAAATAATTATCTTCCCGGTTATGCTTATGATATGAAATATCGCAAGATTTAGTCTGTCCCGATTTATCAATCGTGCCATCTGCTATTGAAGCTGTCGCGTCAATGTTAATGGCCTTTTAAAAAGGCTGATCATTCCAACCAAATGCTATGAAAAAAGAATACAATTGAATTAACGATTTTCATTAAGGCAAATAATATACACTATAAAATTTCAAGTTTCAAAATACTTTTTTAATTTTTTGTCTACAATGATTTTTTGTCGAGTTTTAGCGGTTTGAAAATAACGCAATTCTTAGGATATGAAAAGTGTTCTCTATTTTTTTATTTTTTTATTTTATTTTATTTTATTTTTCTTAAGTAGTGTATGTCAGCTAAATTGTACTTAAATTTGATTAATATTTATGAAAAAAATCGTATATAATATACGTCAAGTATGTTTTTTTTTTGCGCTATTTTCCAAATAGTTTGTACGATGCGGTATCATTAATTTTTCAATATTGAATATAACAACCGATTATTACTTGCCACATTATCACTTTGACCATCAATAATTAATGTCACTTTGTTGGAAAAAAATGACGAATGCGTTTATCAATTTGCTCTATTAACATTAACTAGTGACATATTATCGCATCACTTCCATCTATCATCATTAATAATCGAGCGGAAAAGTTTTTATCAGTAATGTAGCTTTCTATAAATTGCAGTCAGAGCGTGGAAACTCAGAGCATTACATTAATTCTCGATTGACATCACGATGTCAGCCTTCGTTTTAATTTTTACATCTTTCCTGGCGATCGCGCTCGCCCAGAAGGATCCGCATTATATGGATGGCAGAACAACTATGGTTCATTTGTTCGAATGGAAATTCAACGACATCGCCAAAGAATGTGAGGATTTCCTTGGTCCAATGGGCTACGGTGGTGTACAAGTATGTATAATGAATATGTGTGAATTATTTTTATCGTAGAAAATTTTAGATATTAATAATATTGTTAAATTATTTTACACAAATCGAAAGATTCTTCTAAATAATCTATGTATGAAAGTATTAAGATAAAGTGTTCGAAAGAAATATTTAAGTGATATAGTAAGATATAGTAGATAAGGTAAAATATTTCAACATTATTACGTCCTCCTTATTTGAAAATTAACTTTGAATGCTCTTCATATAAGAATAATAAACATTTTTTATATTACCTTTTTATAACAGTATGAAGATGTTTTCTATTTATTTTTTTTAATTATTATATTTTTTTTTTAATTTATTTCTTCAAATCATAAATCATGAATAATTAATAAACGCAAGTTTATTTTATTTCAAATAATTTGAAAGCAAATGATATTAAATAGGAATAGAGAAACAAAAAATAATACAAATTATATAATTTACCCTGTATATATTATAAAATTATTTTTATTAATATTGTTCTCTCTCTCTCTCTCTCTCTTTTTCACACATTAACATAAAATATTGTAATAAATGTATTTTTAAGAAATGGATATAAAAACTAGAATCAGTTCTAGATAAAACAATTCATTTAGAATTGTTTATAGAGCCAAAAAACTATGTGTATACGTTTAAAATTTAAAAAAAATATGATACAAGATAAATTTTTGTATCATTTTTCTCTTATAAAACGAGATTTTTCCTATAAATATAGGTTTCTCCTGTAAACGAGAATCTTATAATAGACAAGAGACCCTGGTACGAGAGATATCAGCCACTCTCCTATAAAATTATTAGTCGATCCGGAACTGAATCCGAATTTAAAGACATGATAGAGAGATGTAAAAAAGTCGGTGTACAGATATACGTCGACGCGGTCATTAATCACATGACAGCGGACATACTACCCGCGTACGGTACCGGTGGCACATCAGCAGATCCGAAGGATTTCAGTTATCCGGGAGTCCCATATACCTCACAGGACTTCCATACACCTCCATGCCAAATCCAGAATTACAATAATGCAACCGAGGTTCGAGACTGTGAACTATCCGGCCTTCACGATCTCGATCAGAGCAAGGAACATGTTCGAAATGAAATAATTGGATTTTTTAATAGGATCACCGATCTTGGAATCGCTGGCTTGCGGTAACTATATGCAATATAATTCTTTTTTTTACCAAAAATCATTGACGGAAAGATTGATTTCTTTGATGTAAAAATTATTCGATTCGTAAAAAATATTAAAAGAGTTTCAGGAGATATCGGCTGGTATTCAATGATGTGCTTTTTAATGATAACGAATTCTGTGCTAGCGTATTTTTTTTTTTCTTTTTGCAATTTGCTCAAACTTAATTAAGCGGAAAAGACATAATATTGATTAAGTCATTTGCAATAACGATCGCGCTTATACAAAATCCCTATCTGCACGCAATATCAACGTGGATGCACATTCCTTTGCGGCAAAATATACATATATATATATATATATATATATATATATACACATATGTGCGATGAGACATAAACTTTTCCATCTCTCTTACCCCCATGCAAAGTAAACTCACGAGACGCACTCTGCAATACCATCCCTGTTTTTCTTTCTCTTTTTCTTCTTCTTACATCAAGGATGCACAGAAGACTGATGATATTTAACATTAAACCGGACGAGAGCGGTGCCGCGCCGCAGTGGCCCGACTGACTCGTCTGGTAACATTAATAAATGAGAGACATCAGCTTTTAATTACGCATCTCCCTCGTAATTGTAACCCGCAGCGAAATCGTACCATCTCTCATACCGAACCGGTGGCTTTACAACCGGAAGAGCGGTATACACGTCGGGAATGATAACGGAGTGCGATAGCGTCTTTACGGGGACTATGGCTATACAGCATCCGCGGATTGCGATGTGTCTTGCATATTTCGGAAAGGAATGTGGCGTTGATCGCGCGTATTAAGAAATCTTGACGGGTACAAAAGCGCGTTGAAGCCACGATGCGTGTACAGAAGAAACAAGTTTTGTTCTGGCACATATTTTATTTTCTCCCAACAAATTTTGCATTAATTAATATATAGATTACAGATAGCAAAAAAAGAAATGTTCATGATATTTCAAAACTAGTTTTTCCAAAAATATGCACGTTATCCATATTATTTCTGATAAGAGATTCTTATTATCAACAAGATAATGATAATTGAAAAATGCAGAGATAAACTATTTTATTTCAATTTGCGTTGCTACAAATTTAGTCAACAAGATTTCCTTATTTTATCAATAAAAAAAGAAAAAATAAAAAAAATGTTAATAAATATTGGCTTAAAAATAAAATATGTCGTTTTGCAGCAAAATTTTTTTTCTTCATACATAATGTTTCATTTGCGCGAAATTATGAGTGTGTCGAACGTAACGCGATAAAATTGTTATGATTTAATATTACATCTTTAGTTCGCAACATTTTTTGAAACAGTATACTACAGAGAAGGCAAGAAAGTCGTAATCTCATTAAGTAATGAGAATTGTAATATCAATTTTATCTTCCTTATATTTGTATCTTCTTACTTGAATCAAATTACGCGTGTTCGGTTTATAATTGCGGTAATAAATTTATTTCTTTTATAATACAATATTGTAATTAATTCTATTAAATATGTTTCAGCAAATATAAATATGTAGCAATGATTCGGACGTTTTAAATAACTCCGTCAATTAATACGTAGTCGCGGCAGCGTCTCGTAAATAAATTAACTCTCTCTACTCTAACTATCGCGTGTTATCCGCAGGTAAATTACAACGTAAATAAATAACGTTACTTCGTCGCATCATTTTCCACGGGTTGCAATGAACTTTGACCTTCGATGCATTAGCTACCGTGCTGCATTAACACGGCAGCAAGAAGGACGCCTTTGGCAAATACAGAGGTGATCGCAAATACGATTAAATTCAACGAAGTTCGCGGTATCCAGGAGCAAATAATAAAAATTTTAATTAAATAGCGTTAATTAATTTAACGAGCCGATTCCTCATAATTTGGCGTGGAAATAACTGTCTGGGATGTTGAACCTCTGACCAAAGCCGTATTAGCTACCGACCCTGCTTGCGAAATAAAAAGTATTCGGAATTAGCGGCCTCTGTAATAAGACATCTGCAATAAGAACGGCAAAAAGCATGGAGAATCTTGAATTTCTCGACGCAACTTTACTTACTTTATGATCCTATTCACGATCCTGTTGAGAAAACTCACAAATTAATTACGATTCACACACAGTTCTCGGATAATAATAATGATAATAATTTACAAAAATTTACAAAACGTTTTTTCTGCAATTTCTGCTAATAAACTCATTTCAGTAGCACAGTGGTTTATAATTATTATTAATACTAAAAATATGTTATATTTCTTCCTATTTTAATGTTTTTGTTAGCATTGACGCAGCTAAACACATGTGGCCACAAGATCTTGGAGTTATCTACAACAGGACCAAAAATTTGTCCGCTAAAGCTGGATTTTTACCGTCTGCGCGACCTTATATCTATCAAGAAGTCATCGATCTCGGTGGCGAGGCCGTTAGCAAATTCGAGTACACCGATCTTGGAAATGTCATCGAGTTTCAATACGGAATAATTTTGGGTAGTATGTTCCGTGGTCAGGACAAATTGGCGAGGCTGGAAACGTTCAATGACCCGAAAGCTTGGAGAATGTTATCTCCCGATGACGCGTTAGTCATGGTTGACAATCATGATAATCAGAGAGGCCACGGTGCAGGCGGATCCACTATTCTAACGTACAAAGATCCAAAACCCTACAAGGTAGAGTTCGATGTTTCTAGATAACGGTATCTATAAGTACGAACGAGATCTTCTACTTTAATATAATAATACAAATTTCTTATCGCAGATGGCAATAGCCTTTATGCTTGCCTATCCTTATGGTCATCCTCGAATCATGAGCTCCTTCGCCTTTACTGATCCCAACAAAGGACCACCAGCGGATTCGGATGGCAACATCATTTCGCCTGAAATTTCCAATGGTCAGTGCGTCAATGGTTGGGTCTGCGAACACAGATGGCCGCAGATCTATCACATGGCCCATTTTCGAAATCTAGTCAACGACGAGCCAGTGGAGAATTGGTGGACCGATGGAAAAAATCAGATAGCCTTCTCCCGTGGCTCTAAAGGTTTCATCGCTCTTAACGTCGAGGGCGATCTTAGCGAAAAGTTGCAAACTGGATTGCCCGCCGGTACTTATTGCGATGTCATGACGGGGAATGTCGTCAACGGCCAATGCACTGGAAAGTCAGTGCAGGTTGATAGCGATGGTCGCGCTCTTATTGAAATTTTATCAGATGAGTCGGAAGGCGCGCTCGCTCTTCATATACAGGTCAGTATGATAAGAAGCGATAAGCCAAAATATTACAAACACACGATAGTGCATTATCTAAAGTTTTGTACGATTACAGGCGAAACTGTGAGGCTCGTCGCGGTCAATAAACTTGGAAAAACAACATTTTATGATTCTGCACGTGACTAGCACAAAAGCATGTAGATTGCACAAATGTAAATGTATTGAATAAAAATGCATGCAAATATATCGCTTTCTTTACACAGATAAATATCACATTGCACACACAAGTATACCTTTGCAATTCCTATCTATTTTCAAGTTTGCTACAGATACGTATTATTTGTAAAAAAATAATATTCAAAACAAATATCTCTTTAGAGATAAATTGAGCTCATTTTTCAATAATATTGAATTAGTTATCTGAATCAAAATATGCTTGTATAGGAATATATCACGCAAAGTATCAAATAATATACGTCATAATTGAGATTAGCTTTGAATAATCAAAGAAAAGTGCAGAGAAGGTTTGTTAGAATCTTTCAAAGCCTGGACAAATTAAGATTTACTTTGAATAGCTTAATATGTGACAGCATCCTTTCGGTTAATTTTTTTGAGGAACACGTTTTTCAACAAGCATTTTCTGTTTTTACAGTTTTTTTTAGTACAGCAAAATCTCAAGCTAATTAAGGTAAAACTTATTATTCTGCAAATTATATAAGATGATTTTGTCATGTCTGAGGAGAAACTTTTGACACCGTATTTGATCCCAATATAGGCTTGAAAGTTCCTCAATGTAATCTTTAAGTGTTACACATTCCTCCGTATTTGTCTCAATGCCTATTGCAATTGGATGTAATATGATAACTTTCTAATTTAGTACATAATTAACTTGTTTTGTCATTAAAAAATGTGCAATTAAGCACATTTTTGCACATACACAAAGAAATGTGCACAGAATGTAGTTTTGACACAAAAGATGTATGTAATAAACATACTTTGCACAGATAAAATTGCCACGGATCATTATGTAGATATTTTCACGTATTTCAAATGTTTTCCAATCATATAATACAATAGTTATACATGAAAGATATAATAGAGCGCAAATATGTATTTATCAGAAGTAAATTTATGATAATAAGTTTATAAAAACATATTATTGTTACATCAATTAAAGCGAATGAATCCCAAGAAACAATTTGCAATTATTATTATTATTATTATTGTTCTAAATAATACAGAGAACTACATGATGTTTGCATTTTCAGTTTCTTCTCTTTTAGTTTCTCTTTATTTTAAATTTGCAGCGCACGGTTTATTATTTTTTCTCAACAAATGATAATGTTTTATAATTATTTTTTGATTATTATTACACATATATTAATTTAGTAAGAAGATAAAAATGCATAAAAAATCACATTTCATCGATTTTGTCGCTATTTAGGTATGTTGTAGAAGAGATTGTTCTTAATTAATTTCTCGCAAAAAGACAACAGGCATTGTTTTAAAATATATAACAAATTAAAGTTTGTGTTAAAGTTCACTGTTTCTAATGTCAGTTTAACATATCTATACATTATAGTATTTATATTATAGCATTTAAATTTTAATTGTATATTTATTCAGAAAATACCAATTTCTTGTTTCTGATAAAATTCCTGAAATTAAGTTCGCACTTTTCTGCCATATTGTCTTGAGATAACAACGGTCAGATAACGCACGTTTACGAACATATTATTACTGCAGCCTTGTGACTGTTGACACTTTATCGATTAGACCATTGTAATTAATTAGACAGCTTACATAAGTAGACTATTTTAATTAATTAGACAGCTTGCGACATTTATCGATCTATGCGATAAACATGTTTTATCAGCGCGGCCAATGGCGCAATACAATAGAAGCCGCAGGAGTCGCCGGTAAAAACATCACGTGCGATCGCATAGCAAAGCAATATTGACCTTCGGACAAGCTGATCGGCACGGTTATATATCTCGGTGACAGATAGTTCGCGACATCATTGTGCATAATGTATATGCTAGTGTGCGCGTTAACAATACTATCGGCGGTGGTTGCTCAGAAAGAACCGCATTATGTGCGCGGTCACGATGGAATGGTACACCTCTTCGAATGGAAATGGCCAGACATTGCGGCAGAGTGCGAAAATTTTCTGGGTCCTTTAGGATTCGGCGGTGTGCAGGTGAGCAATACTAAAGAGAGAAGAATCAAATTAAAAATAGATACTGAAGATCATCGGAAAATCTCGGAGAGATTACAACGTGGAATGATCAGGAAAAGTTTTATAATTTTTTTTTTTTTTTTTGAAGGGGAGAAATCTAGAAATTAAAAAAATATATTGTATCAAACATACAAAGAAATTATAAATTCACAAAAAATGTTAAATTTAATAATTATTTTTATAAAGATTTATTCTTCTAAAATGTATTATTCTGGAAATTTCTAAAAAATAAATTTTTTTCATAAGCAGAGAGAAAAAGGAGAGCAATACGTCAATCCGCAATACACAATCGAATGAATAATATTCCTAAATTGATATAGGTTTCTCCGATACAAGAAAACGTAATTGTAGACAACAGACCATGGTGGGAGCGCTATCAGCCTATATCTTACATTTGGCGTACGAGATCGGGTACACCGGAACAATTCAAAGATATGGTTCGTAGATGTAATAACGCCGGTGTGAGAATTTACGTCGACGTGGTGTTTAATCACATGACCGGCGATCATAAAGTCGCACTGGGTACCGGCGGTTCGATAGCCAATACATACAATTTCAATTATTCGGCAGTACCGTACACAAGAGTTGATTTTCATCTACCATGCGCTATTAACAATTACAATAATGCGACAAACGTGCGAGATTGTGAATTGAGCGGTCTACACGATCTTGATCAGTCGAAAGAATTTGTCAGGGAGAAGATTGTCAGTTTTCTAAACGACGCCATCGAAGTTGGAGTCGCCGGTTTTCGGTATGCAAATTTTTTTTTCGCGATCTATGTGATTCTATTACAATATTTTTTAAATATTCTTTGCGATATTCTGTAAAATTTTCATCAAAAAATAAATTTTTTTTTAATGACTTTACTGTTATCACTCAATGCAACAACAAAATTCTACTAATAATATTCTTAAATTAAAAAGAAAATATTAGCAAAACAAGATGTGTGTGTACGAATCTGTCAAATATAAAAAAGTCCATTAATTTTTGGATTTCAGTGTAGACGCAGCTAAACATATGTGGCCGAATGATTTAAAAGTGATTTATTCTCGGCTAAAGAATCTCAATCCCGAGCACCATTTTGACGTAGGTGCACGCCCTTACATATTTCAAGAAGTGATCGATTATGGGGGTGAAGCAATCAGCAAATACGAATACAACAGTTTTGGCACGGTGACGGAATTCCAGAATGGCATGAAAATCAGTAACGCCTTGAAAGGACACGATCAATTAAAATGGTTCGTCAACTGGGGAGAAGCTTGGGGGCTGTTACCATCGCAGGATGCTCTGGTATTTATTGACAATCATGACACTCAACGGGACAACTCCAACATACTCACCTACAAGTCATCGAAGTTGTACAAGGTAAATAATTTTCAGAGTAATTAAATATTAAAGAAATTAAAACAAAATAAAGAAGCTCGGCTATATTCTTATGCGGATACAATAGCAAGCAATCGCGTATTACAGATGGCCGTCGCCTTCATGCTGGCGCATCCTTATGGAATCCCGCGTATTATGAGCTCCTTCGACTTCAACGATTTTAACGAAGGTCCGCCCCACGATTCCGCCGGAAACACTTTGTCTCCGATCATCAATCCTGATAATACGTGCGGCAACGGCTGGATCTGCGAGCATCGCTGGCGTCAGATTTACAATATGGTGCGCTTCCGAAATGCCGTCAATAAAACGAGTATCAATAATTGGTGGGACAATGGCCAGAACCAAATCGCCTTCTGTCGCGGAAATGCAGGATTTATCGCGATCAATGGTGATCACTTTGATTTGAAGCAGACTCTTTTTACCTGCCTGCAACCTGGTACTTACTGCGACGTCATATCTGGAAGCTTGGTGGACAACAAGTGTACCGGTAAGGTCGTGACAGTGGGTAACGATAGCAAAGCTTACATACAAATTTTGACATGGGAGGAAGACGGTGTACTCGCTATTCATAAATGGGTAAATATGCCTTTTATTTGACGTTTAATTCTGGCAAACGTGATATTTCACTGCATTTGCGAGTATTTATATATTTACATTAGTATAATACTCAATAACTTGATTAATCTCATATTTATATTATGCATTTTTATCGAAACATTGCTTGTATTTATCTTATCGCACTAATAGAATTTTAAGAATTTGTTCTAAATGATATATTTTCGATACTAATAATAAGTATACTTCTTGCACAATGACAGTTATTATCACGTGTACAGAAAATAAAACTTAATCATCTTAATCTTAATTGCTTGCTATATAATGCATCTTTTAATAATCAATTTCTCTTTGTAGTCCAGGGTAGCATAATGAAGATCTGATTGTACGAGCAAGATAAAAATAAAAAAAAAATATAAAAATATTTTTTGGTATTATAATTTCTTATTACGTACATGTGTATATGTGGTACAGAATATAATTTATATATAATATATATGTATAAATATATAAAATATTATGTAAAATATGTAAAATATTGCAACAAATTAAAAAAAATTAATTATCTTCGATTAATCGTGGCAATTATGTGAGAATTGAAAGATTGTAAATTTGTTATGAATAAAATATAATATAACATATCAATGTCGTGACTAATCTTTTGATTAATTTAATTTTTATTCGAATTACTTCACTTTATGTATCACTTGATTTTGGAAAATATGTTCTTGTTTTTCTACTTACCGTTTTATCAAATCCAATAATATATATATATATATATATATATATATATATATATATATATATATATATATATGTAGTATTGCGACCGGCTGGCTCACATTTGCTATTCAAAATGAAAGTTGCATATAATATTCATATTTCCTACAAATAATATTCATAAAAATATAAAATGTAAAATTAATAAAAAACAAAAGAGTGGAATACACATGTGCTATTTTTCAACAATGTTTATTTTAACAGAAACAATGTACTGTGTTTTTCCTCTTTTCACCATTAATTTCTACTATACATGATATGACAGTTAATCGTAAGATAATACACGACAGACTCGCGATGGAAAAATAAAAAGTCGAAGGGAGATCAGGTGAGATGAACTGGATACATAACGTAAAATCGATCGATTTTAAGGAAGGACGCCAAAAGATGGATAAAAAATCTTGAAATATCACAAAAAATTGCCTTATCGCCGATTTTACCATCTCACTCTAGCTTTTAATCTGGATGCGATTAAATTATCCTTCGCTGAGAAAGAATCTGTCACCGCCATAACTCTTTCTCGTCCGTTTCTCTTTTCCTCTCGACAGACGAATATATTGTACGAAAACTAATTAATGCGTAACGCTCGTAATACGCATTAATAGCGTGTGAACTTCGTGAATAATACACTAAATAAAATACTACAGAGCATTTGTAAAAGCACGACATAAATAAATGCTTAAGCATTATGTACAGTGATCTCTTGTTTAAGTAAAAGCCGCTAAACTCGGTTAGCGCGCCCGAGTTTGTCGCATATGTGACAAAAAAATATTTCGCTTATCCGATATTGTTGTAAATTGTAAATCAATAAGTGTTGCATTTCTTAAGCATGATCAACAAAGAAAGAAAATTTTCTTTAGCCATATTATCATATACATATAAATATGTATGCTGAAATATATTATACCACTAATTATATAAATAATAGGTACGTAAACAAACTTCTACCTACAATTATCTTTGCATACGGTAAGAGCAAGTGTAATAACGTATGCGATTACAGTCTAATTACCATTGATAATTTCGTATTACAAATAGTAACAGACTTACGTAATCAGCCGCGGGCTGATACAATGAAATCCCCTTCTTTCACCGCGCGAGTATCATTTCTAATCATTTCCGCTGCTTAAATAAAATGTACATTCATCGAATTTTTTAAAATGCTGTGTGAGTTTTTTTTTTCATTTTTTGTATTTTACTTTTCGGTTAAACGCAAACTCGGGAGCGCGGACGCATGTATAGAAACACCGTTTTAGGCGTAGATAAATGTTGTGTGTATGTACGTGTGTGTGTGTGTGTATACATACGTTTATTTTATATAGTCTGCACAATAAATGTGTGGATAAATCTAAAAAATACTGCTCATCTTATACAAACTGATTCATCGTTCACACTCGCTTTCTCTCACGAATGGTACGTGTAAGCGCAATTTGACGTCGCTCTCTAACATCATTTATGTCTTAATCATTACGTGAATACAATAGGGCAACGAGTACTACACAACTAAATAAATAAACGTTTACATTGTGAAATCTTGAAGATTAAAGGGGATCAAGATAAAAATGGGACACTAATGTACAATTCCCTAAGAGCTATACAAGTCCATCGCACGTGAAACTATCGTTGTTTGTTCGTACATCGTACAATATGTGTTTATGTTTATGTAAGTGTATTCGTACGTGGATTTTATTTTTGCACGTAGAGCGTTAGCAAAAATATATAATTTAGTATATTTATCATAATAATTCATCCATACATATATAAAAAAAAACTTCGTTAAAATATATAAAAGAAACAACGATTTGAGCAAATACGTATCTCCTACGGTAGTTACAAAGTTCGCGTCGAAACGTATTTATTGTTATTGCACGTAATTCTCCCTAATTTTATAGATCGTCTCCTTTTTATATACGTATATCTATATCCTTACATCCCCTTTCGCACTCGCACGTAATCGCATTCGTTCCAGTATATATGTATGTACATATATATGCGTACCACCCTTTCACATACATTCCTCTCCTTTCTTTATCTCTTTGTTTTCTTTTCGAAATCAAGTCAATGATTTGTCGTTTCGTCGACTTTTCGTTTGCCGCTCGGAGACACGATTTCGGCCGTTACGATCGAGAAAGTTGTCGATCGGGAAGTATGATTTCAGATTTAATCAAGATTAATATACATGAGTCCAATACGTACACATCGGAAATTAATCCTATGACGTTGTCTTGGAAGACTTTACAAAGATAGGCACTCGTTTGCTTAATTTTGCTTATTTATTTGAATTTCGCGATAGCTCTAAAAAAAAAAAAATAATAATAATTAATTCAATAAATATAATCTAATCTATTTATCGTAAAAAAAATAATACAATTTTCAACTTTTTAGTGTTGTTTAGTTTTAGTGTTTTCTAGTTAGCTTGATTTCAAACGCGTGTTCAAGACAAATATTTAATTCCAGATAAATATTTAAAGAAAATGTTTAATATGGAAAGAAATGTGATAAAACTTTAGAAATTTATTTATGTGATGTATTTCTTTATTTTATGTATTTGTTTATATATTATGTTTAGAACTTAAGAAGATGGGAGTGCGCTTGAAAATAATTAAAATATCAAAATTTATTTTATTTAGAAAAAAATTGATAATTTTCTAAATATTTGGAGCTACATAAAATAATTTTTGGATACTTAAAAAAATCTTTAATATATCAGAATAGCGTCAAAAATAAAGCTCATTAAAATCAGAGATGGATACTTCTCTTGTTAACAACAATATGATCAAAATGTGATCACATATATGATAAAAATTATTCGGATATGTTAGAATGCCAGGATAGAGAAAAAAAAATAAGATGAGTAGCCATATAATTTAATAACTGCACTCTCTTCCTTAAGACGGAAAAAGATTTGATTTCACATAAAATATTTTAATAAATATATTTCTCCAATATATTTTTTGTCACGCAATGATTGTCATAGTGGAAGACAATCTATTAGCAAAGCTAATATGAAAGTAAATTACTTGTTCGACATGTTATGCTAATTCTCTATTTCTTACGTTATAAAATGTACTATTTAAGTACTGAATCCATGATATAGATCACAAGTATTTCATAAGATATATAATTATTATTTTATAAATTTTCCCACACACAACACACAATGTTGTACCAAAAACTTTGCCGTTGTAATTTTATTCGTGAATTTATTTTCATGATTTCTGTTTTTCAAAAACATGAAAAAAAAAATAAATATTTATACATTACGTTTATACATTTTATCCACTGATTACGATTTCTCTTGAATTTAATACAGTCTTAAAGACGCGAATAAAAATAAAATTTTAAACTTTGAATCCTTTCAACTGAAACAACTACGTTCAATTTCAGAAATCGTTGTTTTTTCGCTAATATTCAACAGTTATATACATTAGCTTATTCTCGTAACGATATGTATATGATCGTGATTCAGTTAAACTTCTCTTTTTTGCAATTGTAATCACTCAATAATTTCGCTTTTCGTATCGCATTTATACAATTTTCGAAAATATCTTTCTGTTTAACTATCTAAATGTCATTCATTCAGTTAAAATATTAAAAAAAAAATGTTAAGAGTTGAATTCGTTCACTCTTTTATCGCGCGCGTTCAATTTTACATTGCATGCCATTAAATAACATGCCCTCCTCATCCTGCATCGTTCAAATTCTACACAATAAATTGTCGCAGTCAAAGTTTTCAATTTTGCTAGTCCTTCAGGTCTCTATAGTTTAGGTTTTAGATTATTTCAACGTCCTCTCTCTCTCTCTCTCTCTCGACAAAACGCTCAAAATCTCTATTCTCGAGCTTTCCATACGCTTTATGCGTTAATGTCACTTAAAGTCTCTCCTCTCTCTCTCTCTCTCTCTCTCTCTCTCTCTCTTCTACGATCTAGTTTCGCTCTAAACTGCATAGTCTGAATTCTCCTACCTAAAAGTCCTTCCGAATTCTTGATTACTGACAACAGGCGGAGTCTCCACTTTCCCTAACATATGAAATCGTCTCCGTTAATGTCACTGTTTGATAGGCTTTTTGAAGACGACTTCCGGCTTGCGTACCGGACGGGGTACGCGCCGTTCTATCCTGAGGGCCCGATTCAGATCCGGAGACGGTGACGATGGTGTCGCGACGACCGTCTCGGATCCCAATGGGGGAGTCTCCGCCATTGTTTGTCAGTTTCCGGTGCTGCTAGGTCGTCGGCCTGGCGTCTGTTGTTGCTGTTGCTGCGGTTGCTGTTGCGTCACCGCCGCGGCCGCGCCCGCCGCGCTGAGCGTCGGTAGCGGTGTTTGATGGCAGTGGGCACAGTGCAAACAAACCGTGCAGGCACCGATCTTCCGGGCCAGCATTATGCGCAGCTTCAAGGCTGGACCGAGTTTCATGCCCATCGTGCCCGTCAGGTGATTCTCCGAGAGTAGCGGTAGCGCGGCACCGTCTATACGATGCTCCCGGAAATTCTGCAAGCAGAAATTGTGATAGTGTCTTATTAACAGTATACTTTGAGATATGTCAAACGAATTTTCCTTCTCCAACCATATCATTCTAATAGAGCGGCATAGAATTTTAGATGATAGACCTTATCTTCTATAATACTGTGTGTATTATTTCGATGCATATGATTTCTGATAGAAATACCAATTTTGTCATAAGAATATATTAAAAATTGAAACTTTAATTTTTATTCATCAATGACGTACGTCAACATACATATATCATGTCCTCCATCACCATTACAATGTAGAATTATCATTGAAATTCGCGGCATCTAAATTCCGATTGCTAATCGTTAACGCTACTATTGTATTTTTCGATCTATCATATGATTCACTCAATGATTCTGCTCGGGACTTCATCGCGACCTTCGACTGAGTCTAGAATCGCGCAGAAACGAGAAATCGTTCTCTCGCAGCAGCTGCGGACAGCATTGCGCGAAATCACGCGAATTCGTCTCGCGCGAGACGCGATCGGCGGGAGGACCGAGCCGTCATTTCTCTGTCGGCATGCAAAAAGTCCAATCGAGATCCACCGAGGAACGATCAGCGAAGAAAATAAGTGGCGGAGGGGAGGGAAAAGAACGCGAAGGGGCAGGCAAAACGGAAGGAGGTGAAGGAAACAAAAGAGAAGGAAGGAAAAAGGAGAGTGTTTCATTCACCACACCGGATCGCCGCGTCTCTCGTAATAGCGGCTGTGCAACGACCGCGGGGTGCAACGCGTGATACGTAAGCGCGATCGCGAGCGTCCCTCGCGCGCTCCGCATGTTCGTGGAATACGGTAATTGCTCGGGCCCGCTTATGAATGAAATATTCAGCGGCGTAATGCGAGTCGCGCACGCAAGACCGGTCTCCTTCCTCGCGCATGCCGGCTCCTCGCCGAAGGTGGGGACCCCGGATCGACGTGGAGGATCGAGGCCGTGCATTCATGCCGCTGGGCATTCAGGTCTCTCTCTCTCTTTCTCTCTCTCCTCTATCCCTCTTCTCTCGTGAAGATAACGTTCAATTGGCCGGCTTGCCGAGGGTAAGTGCGAGGGTTATTTGTCATTGAAGGGAGCGTTTGTCGATCTCGTATCTCTCGTGTTGCACATTCGAGCGCTCCAACGATCGATTCCGATTATATTGAGTGTCTTATAAATGAGAGAAATTTATTTCTTAATTATCTGAAGCATCTGAATGCGCAAGTAATACAAAAATAAATTAATTCGCCATGTATGTAGTAGTCTTGAGTAAATTAAGTTTATATAACGCAGAGTTTTATATATGTGTAATTGCGCTAACAATATAAATAATTCGTATCTTTAATTTCGTGGGTTAATTTATTTTCAATTGGCAATGATATGCTTTATGAACACTTGGAATCTAACGGGTGTATTCTTACTGACCGTTTCGCCAAGTAGTCTCTAATCTACTACTTATCTACGTACGCATCGCGTAAAGAAATATCAAGACAATTTATCGCGCAACAGGAATCTATATTGTTAAGCCCAAAGATCTCGCGATAACAATGAGACTCGTATAATCGCCGATGCTAAAATGCATAGTCATTGATTATGGTAAATAGGCTCCATACCGTTTCGTATTCTCGATGCGTTCGCGGTTCTAACGGTACGGGTCAGCCACGCGCGAGAATAGCCGCCTCTTCACGGTCGCCTCACGTAAAGCCTTAATTAGTTAAGTCGTTCACACAACACGCAAGAAATCGTTTCCGTCAAACTTTATACGACCGCTTCGTCCAATGCAGAAAAGAATCTCAGATCCTTGTAAATAATTATTGCTGAAATTCTACATCTTTGTTCTAACATCCAATTTTTTAATCCTTAATTTCATGATCTTAATCGTAACGTAAATTGCTATAAAATTACTTAGAATCGCTATAGATTTTCTTTACATTCATCGAACATTCGCATTATTATAAAGATCTCTAGCGTGTTTCTCTCTTATATTTAACACACTATTAATTTTATATTTTAAGAGGAAGATGAAGCGAGAGCCGAAGATGACTTATGAACTCGACTCGAAGAAAAAAAATTATTTGCATAAATTAAAGAAAAAAACGCGTCCACCCACGGCTTGACGAGGAGTACGCCTCATTGTTTTCACGAGGCGAAGAGGCATGAGGGGCGAGCAATTTCGAAATCTCACGAAACGACCGAGACCCCATCGTCGTTCGACCCGCGCGGAATGGCGCAGCTGCAGTTGCAGCGAATATATCATCCTCGTGTTGCACCGCGGGCGACCGAGGCCGCGCACCAAAAGGCCAGGTATAACGAAGACAACCTATATTTTCTCCACCCAGTTCCAAACTCTTAAGGGCAAACGCGATCTCCGGCTGGGTCCTGCATCAATTATACCTTCCACAAACACGATGTTAAGGGAGGCCCGCCCCCCCCCTCCCTCCACTCGTGTACTCGTCCGTGCCGCGAAGTACGAGAGGGCTCGCGAAGATATGTCGGCTCGGGAGCATGTGTTATTAAATTATTCGCGCGTCACTGCGTCCTGCGAAACGGAGAGAGGTGCGAGGGGTTCCCCAGCCTGAAAATTATGCGCGCAGGCTTATCAGATGCGCTCCCTCCGGGCCAAGAGGCGTTAAGCGGAATTTAAATTGGTGAACATAGAAACGTTCGTGTATAAATGCACGTTGCGACTTGTGATATTTATTCTGCATCTCGTGTCTATGGCTGAAATGTAATAAAATCTATTTACTTTTAAAAATATACTTATTTATCGGGAATTATTTAGAATTATTTGAATTGATGATCGAATTTATTTTCTCGTTCTTTATTTTATTAATGATTTATATGCGCTGCAGAAAATTTTAAGGTCGTATGATACGGATATATAAATTCGTCATGAGCAATCGTTAGCCTGAAAATAAAGAAATTCGTCGAGAGTATTTGCAAGACTGCATTCGACTGTGACCTGGGAAAGGAATCCTCGAAAAATAACGGCTCTCCTTTCTTGCCCGACTCGAGGAATCTCGATGCCGCGGTTAACTTTAGAAGATCATTCAGTCGGAACCACGTCACATTAAACTTCACACAGTAAACTCGAAGAATTCATTCCTGGTCGATCGCTTGGTCGACGGTCTTTTGAGGCACAGGTGTGCAAGTCGATTTAAAAATTAATACCATGATATATCAAAAACCTCTGTAATTATAGAAAGAAATGACTAGTCTCGGTAATTGCGACATTAAATAAGTTGTAATAATTATAATTATGTAATTCTGAATTATAATTCTAATTATTTTTCAATTAAATGCTAAAAAACAGATCGCTCATATCATTCGAAAAAAAGAGGTAATAGAATTATAATTAATTTTAGAGTATTTAATAATAAAATAATTTATTACTTATCATTTTACATCTATCTCTGTGCAATTGCTTTATCGATTAGGTTGACATAAATCTTATTAGTAATATGCGATAGATTAAGCATAAATAACTTAAGACATTTTGCATTATTATATTTGTCAAAGAGACACATTTTCATTAAAACCTGTTTAGACCGATGATATTATGGCGAAACAATATTTATGGGAAAGGAAAATGATGCAGGGTACATAAAATGTTTTTTTCTTTTTTTTTTAATTTTTCAACAGCGTTAAATCATTACGCGTCATGTAACATCAATTTAAGACGAGAGAGAGAGCTTCCAATAGTTTTGCCATAAAAGTCGTGGCTATTCCATTGCTTCTCCGTTGACTCTTTCAATCGTTATTGCATCTACCATGCTACGAAATGATAAGTTAAATATAAGCGATGTTTCAGAATAACTTGTCCTGTCAGGGACAACTAGCATAACTCTGCGTATAACTTTTATGTCATGTCTCTCTTTCCTAATTATTATAATCACACTACTAACGAAAGTGTATTTTCGAAAATATTATTGCTCCACCATAAAGAGAATTAGAGATCGGCTTAATGTATCAAGCTATTTTATTGAAATGTTATTTTAATTTTTATTAATGGCTGTAAAATCAAGGTCTTACCCTAGGCTATATTGCTCTTTCCATGAGTAGAAAAAAATTCAGTTAACCATTAGGATCAGATAGATACTTGCTATTGTTCCGATTTATTCATCGCCTCCATGTGTATACATATAATCTGCAGAAATTTATAATATTCTGCTATTGAGTTTCAACTCTAACCCGTTATTCTTATAACGTGGAATTAAACGTATATCTCATCTCGTTGGTGCAACGAGTCGAAACTCGTTCGACACGAGGAATGAAGCGTTTAATTCAATAAGAGCGAGAACGCTGCTGTAACTTTTGTCGGTCGCTACCCGACCAATCGAGACACCCCCCTCCCCCGGCTGTTGCTTTCGCGCGAGGCACCCCTTATATGGAAAAGCAACGTTCGCGCGCGAAGGACACGGCGCGTTCGCGCTCGCGAGCAGATTTCTACACGGGGGGACGAAACCCGCCGAGGTTGAGAATTTGCGTTGGCGTACTCGCGCAGGCTAGAAATTCCACGCGCGTGTTTTCGTTCCATCGCGCGACCTCGCACGGAATTGTTCCGTGAGAAAGGGCGATGCCGCCGCGCCGGTACCAACAAGGTGTCCGGGCCGATCGTATGCCGTAAAGTCGGGGAAGGGGGCGATATGCGTTACACCGACATGTTGTAATCTGTAATCGATCAACAAGCGTGGATATTGTCCCCCGCTATGAATACACGCGCAGATCAGCTGAGACTAAATTACATAATTTGTTTACATAGTTGAAAATTAATGAAGGATCGTAGTATAATAGAGCGGCTATTATAATTATAAATTATGAAAGTATAATATTAGAGAATAAGAAAACCATAATATTAAAAAAATATTTAATCTACAGAAAATTATATTATATAACCGTGTTGATTGTATAATTTTATATTATTATATTATTATATATAATAACGTAATATTATAGATGTATTCCATAAATTATGAATTTATTATTAAATTATGAATTTTAAAAAAGTAAATAAATAGTTTATATATAATATATTTCGTTATATATTGTCAAATAACAAAACAAAAGAAATATCTAAACATGCTAAAATAATTTATAATTAAAATAGAGATTATACTAAATTTTATTAACACTTTTTTGTGATTGCTTTCCAATATAACATTTAATTCACGAAGACGTTTATTATTCGATAACAAAATCTGTCTCACAGAAATAAAACAAAACATTGAAATAAAATGTGTTATCTTCGATCTTTCTCAGATCTAATAATTTAATAGTATTTACATACAATTAATAATAATAAAAACTTTCGAAAGCCAATGGGGAAATCCATCAGACACTGCGCCACTGTGCGAGAGCGAACGAGGACCGGTGACCCGCCACGCCTTGTCGAGGTCGTCGCGCGCCTCTCTCGCCGGCACGGCGATCGGCGTGCCGACGACGACCGGTCAACTTAACCGGCGCGTTCGCTGGCACCGGCCTAACCAGATCAACATCCCCCGTTGCGACCATCTCCTTCCACTCCAACTTAACCATCGCGTCCTCGTTCCTCCTGCAGCGGAATTTTCTTCGTTCCTTCTTTGTCGTCGCGGACGTATCTATCCATCTATCGCGTCTTTCATTTGCTTCGATTCCAGCGAGTATCGCGTTTCCGTTTTTATTTTTTCATTTTTTTTTTGTTTCATGCACTGTCCCTCTTTTAGCTGATGAGTCGATAATTATAAATAAACATGCATATTCTAGTCAAACGAAAAGTATGACAATTGATTATTGCGATCTCTCTCTCTCTCTCTCTCTCTCTCTCTCTCTCTTTCGCGAGTTCGTTACTAAAGTATGCCCTTTTCTTCGTTTTACCGTATCGAGGAACTCATGCAATAACACCGACCGCACCCACTTTATTGCACGATCTGGTATATAGGTGCCTCGTGTAGTTTCCTGAGCGAATTTTCTCCTCGTCTTTTACTGTCGCCAGTATTTTAACGCGCGATGTCTGGAAACTAGCAAGGCCGCGCTTATCTCTCGGAATGTATCATTACGCTTTGGGTTGCATATCTATATGCAAAAAAAAAAAAACAAAAAAAGAGGAGGAGAAAATCTCCGATCAATCTCGATCTCGCCGGTAACTACGCGGACAACGTCGCCGTGTAATTGAGAGACATTCAGAGTGCATTAGCATTGCCGGGCAAGGGGCAGGCAGGCGTATTAATTGCTCATCAGCGATAATGAAGGGTTTGTGAGTCGATATTAGCATAACTAACAGGTTTCCCGGTAATGAAGCCACGTTGCTCGGCCACGGTGCTCGCCTTTATATCCCTCGGGGACCGTCCCTCCACCCTCGGTCCCCCGCGAATCCCAAGGAACGAGCGAGTTGGAACGAGTTAAACAGAAAACGACCTGAAGCCAGTTCGCCCCGAGCGTCAATGTTCCGCAATGAAAATTCAAGGGAATGGGAGAGAAGAGAGATAGGGGGGAGGGGGAGGATAACGAGATGTGGAGCAACGCCATTTTACTTGACGCGCGGAAAAGGCGATTAAGGAAAGTCGATGCGAGCATAAGCAATGCGCTTGGCACTGTCCTTGGAACGTGACATTGTTCAATGAATGACATGAATCACATGGTGATAACGGTATGACCCTCAAAGATCTAACGATAAATTAATTCTTATTAATTTAATTCATTTCTAACAACGTGATAGAAATACGAGATTAAGGAATCCACTATTTTCTTTAACTATAGTGTGAATAATATTCGGAATTAATTAATTTTACTTATATAAAAATAATTTTGGGTGTACCTGTTAATTGTGACGTCGTATAAATATGCTAAGAGTGAGACGTGACCCAACGACTGTGGTCATTCAATAGAGAAAGTAGCGGTATCAACGCTCCACGCGACCGCACTGTATAATGCGGTATCGAGATCTCGTTATCGAAGCGACCTTTCGCGTGTTCTTTTTTTTTCTTTTTGCAACCGTGCGCGATACTTTCTCCGATTGTTCCGATCGAGTCTGCTTTGATAATTTATTCGATTCACGTGGGCCGTTTTGTAGATTTCTCGGAACATGCGGAGCCTCGAGCTATTCCAAAATTTTCACCGAGTGTCCCGAGTAATATTGCAAATATAATTAAATAACGATATTAAGCTATTCGATTAGCAGGAAAAAATCTCACGGTTTTCATATTAAAAAAAAAAAAAAAATATTTAGAAAAAATATATTCATTAAGCGATTAAGATTTTTCATGTCATAATGCATAGGTTAAACTTTCACGACTCGTGGATAAATCGAGAGCGAATTTTCACCGGAAGCAACAAGGCGAGGTCGTTATGAGAGATCCGAGCACACTTACAGAGGCATCAACCGAGAATTTAAATCAGCTTAGAAAGTTCAAGGTCAAGCGGATGCAAGCGCATGCGTGTGTGTTCACGTAGCGCAATAATAAAAAGCCATACAGCCCATTAGCCAAGGGGAAAATGGTTTTTCTCGAATGCTATAAACTGCATTTCTCAAACTTTTGCTCTGTCTATAATTTCCGATTTATTTTATCATATAATGTGCAGCTTATTATCAAATTTATGATAGATACGTATTTTTAAACGTATTTTAAAATCGCAATGCCATCGTTCATAGAGATATTCAAAAACGGAAAAATAAAAAAAATCATCAAAATTTATCGTGCTCTGGCTAATCGAGAAAGAGTCCAGCCGTATGACACTAGCGATTCATAACATCTTCAATTAGTTTTACGATGCTGCTCGTTAAACCTTTACGTTTTATTCAACGAACCTTTATATTCATACAGACCAGAGAAATAAAAATCTGCGGAGCTGCTGTGCTGCTCGCTTCTATGTATCGTTTCAAAAAAGATTACAGTTGCAGAGCTCATTATGCAAGTAGGTCCATAACAGCGTCATTAAAAAATAGAGGAATCTTATGGACGCATGAATGAAATTGAACGTTTCCCGCAAAGTTGAATGAAAACGCGAGTATTGCGAGTTGGAATAAACAGGAGAGTAAATATTTTTTTCACTCGTTTCTTCTTTACAATATGATGCGCTGATCTCACCGCTACGGTAGAGGATCGCATTCAAAGAAAGGATCGCGTAGGTGGTTTTACATTATTATCGACTGCATACAAATTGCCGCCTCCGTGCGTTGCCCGCAACCGACTCCTTTCTGTTATTGGCTACACTTTTGATAAATTTTCGCGCTAGTCCCTTCACAAATAACTTATTATCAGTGATACCGTCTGTAATAAAGTGGCTAACATTACTAGGTTCGCCAGTAAATCGACAGATCTATTTGCAATCTCTTTTTCATCTTTAAATGCATTAATTTTTAATTTAACGCATAAAAAAATAAAACAAAGAATATAAAATAAAACGGATATAAAATTGAATGGATACTGCAATCAAATGAAAATTCCAATATATCGTAATTAATTAATCTATAATTTTATTTTGTTTGTTAAAATAATATAATAAAACAAGCATATTTATCAATAAGAAAGATATATTTCTTTTCTTGATAGTAGAAAGACATTATTCAAAAAAATGTTTTAATAAAAGGAATTTTAATTCGCTATTATATCTAGAATTTACAAATCACAACGAAACATAAGTAGCTACAAGATTTGTTTTGAAATCTTATCAGAGTTACAAGATAAATAGACGTTTAAAAACGATTAATTCACCAACAGACGACAGATACATCCCACCCGTTAGCTGAATTTCTTAATTTCGTATACATGTATTTTTCACACTCTAATAGGACAAAAACTCAGATTTATTACGCGGTAGACAAATGAGCGTCTTGATATCTTATTTATGTATTCCGCATTTTGCATCTGCGACCCATATCTCTCTTCTCGACAGATTTGCCTTGTATTTCCGTCTTTATCAGAGATCAGCATTTTAATTTCCACAAAAACATGATCTTGAAAATTATGAGTGATAATTTGGACATATCGTACCGTTAAAACGGTATAATCAGTTATTTATATTTACTAGAATACTATATAGGCGCGCGACGCGCGCCATTTATTTTATATGTATGTGTATATAATTACTTATATATTAATTCTAATTTTCCACTTTTTCAAAATACATTAAATAAAAATTACACACTCCCTTAATATTTAAACTGTCAAATGTATCGCTCAGTTATGACATGCTTTTATTGATATAAAGTAATGTTCAGTGCATCGTCGAGATAACTAATTAGCATCGCGAAAAAGAGGTAACAATATTCAGTATCGATTTAATAAATTCCGTAATATATTAATTGATAATTTAATAATTGATTTATAATTTAAAATACATGTATAATTTAATACTCCGTTTGTATATACGTCGTAGTACGGAAAATATTTCGGCAACGAATAATCAAAACATAACAATATACGGCTTTGACGACGTAAACATTAGCGCGCTATTGTTAAGGTGTTATGGCTTTATTATTCTCACGGTGATATTCGAACAGTAAGGAAGTAGAACGCGAGACACTCCATCAAATTTCTCTACTCAACGCGATCGCGACAAGAATCGGGAAATAATTTGGTATCATAAATAATTAATTATCTTTCACACACTTTAAATTTTCAATAATACGTAATTATATCATAATGGATAAATTTCGAAGCGCGTATTTTGCGTGACGTTTTAATCAAGAATCGAAATGATTAGAATCTAAATTGTAAATTATTGTTTTATCGCGATCTTTCTCTCTCTCTTTCTCTCTTTATAAACAATAATTATTTCTTTAAAAATACTTGATTTTTATAATTATATTTCATATTTTATCGTTATTCGATTTTTTGATAATTTAAATATGATTCGGCTTGAGAACGCATAATAAAATAGTCAAATCGCAGGTTCGAATAATGATTAATATAATAATCCATGATATATTAATCGTTTATTAAATAATTAATCTATAATTTAAAATATTTCTATTATTTAATATTCGACACCGTATACACGTCATAGTACGCAACATATTTTCGACCGCGAAAACAATAACATTGTATTCGGCGATGTAAACATTAGCGCGCTATTGTTAACGTGTTTATGCTTTACGGCCTTATCATTCACACGACGACACTCGAACAGTAGAGTAATAAAGCGCGAGACATTCTGTTAAATTTCTTTTTTAAACGCAATTGCGACAAATATTAAAATATAATTCGCTATTATTGTTATAATTATCAATTAATTATTTTTTTAAAATAAGAAATAAAAAATAATAATTCAACAATAGAAATAGTATTGCTGTAACGTGGCGCGTGATTTTATCATCGTGTAAATGTTGAGCAAAATAGTATTTTTCAAATTTTCTCTTACGATATAATACGTGTCTCGTATGATTGTTCCGTGATCGGGAGTGTCGGTGCAAAGTAACGAGCCGCGATCGTTGCATATTCGATTAATCGTAATTAAAACTGTGTTTTCGCGAGTGAATGTGAAAGTCATGAGAAAATGACAAGAGATGAACAAGAGAAGAAAAGGAAGTCCTAAAAAGTATCCGACGATGGATGAAGCAGAGGTATGTGTGATAAATAATTTATTTCTATTTGCCATCTATATTAATTTTAAAATATATACATTGCTCTTTCTTTTTTTTGTTTCTTCAACAATGTAGAGAAATCCAATTTAAATTATTGTATAATATAACATATATCACTTGTTTTATCAAAACATATCTACACCGCATCTCTTTTAATCGAGAGAAAAGAGGGATGCGATATAGATAATTTATGCTCAAATATAATCTCACGTTATACGTATATAATTTTGTAATATGATATATATATATATATATATATATATATATATCATATTACAAAATTATATACGTATAATACTCTTCTAGGGTGTAACCTTGGCGTGGTGGGAGGGCATAGTACCTGGATATATATATATATATATATATATATATATATATATATAATATTTGAATTGTCAAATACGCATGACAGATTTTTATTAATATGAAGTAATGTACAGCGTAATATTGAAATAACCAATCAACATTGAGGAAAAGAAGCAACAATACTTGCGAGTATCGATTTAATATGTCTTTTTTAAGAGTGGATCATTCACACTCACACGTCTTTATCGTATATTTATGTTATGAAAATAGTTACTACATTTAAAACATCAGCTGTGTGTGTGTGTGTGTGTATGAGAGAGAAAACTATTACGCGTATAAATAATAAAAGTTTTAATACAAGTTCTCGTATCTTTTTCGTTCACCTGGCGTTCTTGCAGCATCGCGTAAGCGATTTCAAGAGCGCACCAGAGCGTTCAAAATGGAGAAAGTGGGGAGGAAACATCCTCGCAAGGCAACCTTGCAATGACCTCGCGTGAACCCGAGTATCAGGCGCGCAAGTTATAAGGCTCGCATATGCAATTACTATCTCCGCAAATGTAATGGCGATGAGACATTTCAAATATCCTCACATTAGTTATGAAAATAATATCATTAAATCTTCAAAATTATTTATAATTTATGGAATATATATAAATTTATATATATATATATATATATATATATATATATATATATATATAAAATTTGAAATATATAAATGTGTTTATAAAAAGGGTTTCTGTAGAATTTTTACAGTTTTTTGTTTTTGCAAATCTTACTCATTATGCATTCTTAAAAATATTCCAATATTTTCCGCATTATTACACACGCGAAGGTGGGTGCGCCTACGGTGGGCTTTCGCGCGATTATCTGCAGGAAATCTACTCTTGTTGGTATGCCACGGGAGGAGAGGGAAGGAGGGTCGAGAAGCGACCGAAGAGGGAATGCAGGGTGAAGTGTCCAACATCCTCGGTGTGTCCCCGCTCGACTTCGGCGGGGCCCGCCGTATTCGCAGCGAATAGCAGCGATCGTGCATAGAAAACATCGCGCTACCAGCGGGGAGCCGCAGCTCCGATACAAGATACTGCCACGTGTTACATGCTGTTCGCCACCAGAAGAAACGCGCGCGTTCTCCCGTCCCGCAGCGCGGTATTCCATTCGACGTGCCCGCGGAAACGATAGCGAAGATAATGGCAAATTTTTGCGGAGGCAGGGGTGCGTGAAACGTCGAGGAACGCGACCGAAAGAAATCTCCTCTCTTTCATCATGCGCCCCCTTCAACGAACGAGTGGTATGTGCGGCGATCTAGCATTTTTCACGCTAATATGGACGTAAGCGTTGTGGCGAGAATAAGAAATTTTGCGGTAACCGCCGGCGTCGCAAATAATTTATAGTACATTTTAAAAAATTGATTAACAGTACAGAATGAAAATGATTAGATTCTTGATTTTTTAAATCATAATAAATAGATTTTTCTAGCTTATAGATAAGCAATTTACAAAATTAGCTAGCTGATAAGAGGTATATGCAGCATAGTAGTAATGCATCAATTTAAAAAAAAATATTTCTCTGAAATTTTAATTGTGCACAGGGAATGAATTTTTCTTGGACTTATGCCAAGTGTAAATAAATCTCAATTCGAAATTTAATAAGCCTCTCTTATTCTTCTAAAAAGACATAGATGAAAAAAATATCGGGGCAAAGAATCGCTAAATTGGGAATTGACATTTATTTCAATTTTTATTTATGCTCTATGCATAATTAATCAATATAAAGAAAAAATTAATTTCTTTTTTGCAATTGGCGCTTTATCATTCTGTGTATGACTTTCATTAGCAAAACTTAAAATTTTTGTTTCAAATGAGTCTTTTTAGACTCTTTTAATTGTTAAAAAATTAGATTTACCGCTGACAGTAATTATCGTTCGCCAACGACAGAAATAACGAACGACCAATAAAATAACAGACGTCGAATAAGATATCCCAAACCAAAAGTGAAAACGTCAGTACGTAATAATCTGCGACACGCGAAGGGTCACGTCTCTCTCTCTCTCTCTCTCTTTGTCTCGATGGAGGAAAAAAGAGTCACGTCCGTCAGCGATACCGGCTTTCTCCTCTTACGCGCCGGCGAGTTGTCATTATTTCGTCGCCCCGATTAAATTTCTCAAAGTCCCCGCAATCGACCGGTGCATAAGTGAATGTTCCCTCTGCCGATATTCGATCGGTCCGTTGCTGGCGCGCTATCGCCATGCCATCGGTATATCGCTCGTATAAACGCCCGGCGCATACCTCTCGCAAATGCCTCTTAAGATTATGCAAATGTCCGAAGCTCGGAGCACCGACAACATTTTTAAGAA
The DNA here is from genome assembly GCF_021464435.1 of Cataglyphis hispanica. Lineage (NCBI taxonomy): Eukaryota > Metazoa > Arthropoda > Insecta > Hymenoptera > Formicidae > Cataglyphis > Cataglyphis hispanica. The sequence continues at coordinate 2,745,972 of NC_065974.1, forward strand.
ACTGCCGCGACGAGTATTCCCCGCGTCCGGAATTAAGATATTCCGCGGAGGAGTCGCGGGACGGCTGCCGTTTCTCGTATCTTTTTATTGCTCGCGCAGCTTCCCTCGAACTATAACGTCCGACACGTGTGACATCGAGAGAGATATCGATATGCCAATTCTGGATTGCTCTGGGTGTGAAGCTCTGGGTGCACTGTCGGTGCACGAGTTCCGGGACTCTCGAGAATTAAAATGATGAGGCTCGAATTTAGATGAAATCTTCGAGAGATGCGTTCTCCCTGGATCGAATTTATTTGTCAACTTCGAATATAATGGCACATTTCGCTACGAAGGTATAATAATAGAAAAATCTGTGGATTATCTATGTATGTTTCGTTATTTCAATTTTGATCGCGTCGCATTGAAAAGCGAGATATTTTGATCCGAGTTTGATACGATTTCTGCTGAATAATGAAATTACCAAGTAAAATTCCTTTCTGTCATTTAACTTATTGTGGCTGTAGCAATTTATAGGGATACCAGTATGCATCCCTTTCATCCCATGACAGACATTCACTGACGTCAGCTTTCTTTGAATCGCGTGCACTTCCTGCAGGGAGCGGCTCTCCCGTTGTGAATTATAATAGGTAGATGGGTACGCATGTCACGCGATTAGTTCGATTTGCGTACATTAAATAATAAAAATAATTATATAAAACAAAAAAAAAATAATAAATTTTTTTGTCCGATAAACTCTTGCATTTTTTTGTTCTCCCTGAGATTTGTACATACGAAGGCTTAAATATTATCTCAAGGACTACGAAACGATCCCAATTGCGCTGAATAAATCGCAAAAGCGTGCAGTGCGTAATGCTTCTAATTGCTTCATCAAGAGACAAGACGAGTCGGCTAGAAATGCCATTCTTTTATTAATGTCGCGTGTACAGTAACATAGGTGTACCGGTACTCCTTTCATCCTTTGACAGGCATTCACCAACGTCAAGCGCGCGCGCTTTCGTAGTTGCTGTAAGAACTTTAAAGGACTGAAAGAGGAATGCGCCGTATCGATCACGTCTTTTTCAGATAGTGATATTTAGTAACGTGGATGATAGCGGGCGCGATGGTTATCGCCACTGGACACACGCGTATGTGTGAGGAAGGGAAAAAAACCATCATAAATTCGCGTTGATGTAACAAGATCTCTATGTAACAAGTATCGGCGATATCCGTAAAAACAACGTAAATTAAATCAATAAAATTAAATAAAAATATTAAAGAAAGATATAGAAAAAAAAAAAACAAATAATAATAAAATATTGAGACAAAAAAACTTCTTTTTCAATTTTCAAAAGTCACGTTGTCGTAACAGGATAAGATATATTTTATCATAAATATGTCGCGCAATAAGATTGTCGACAAGAAGTAGATGAAATTCGATCGATCCAGACAACAGATTAAAAAAGTCTGATTCCCTAAATCGGAACAGATAGTCGATCGAACAGCAAGTCTCGTTCGTCACAAAGAAACTCGCTCTTTCGTTCGTGAAGCACTAGATACCGATTGGACAGTTAATATCTCACTTCGGTGGCACCTGAAGCCCTCTCGGCATATCTCAGTTCACGCGAGAGGGATTGGAAAGGTGAGTTTATGTATTCATTTCTCTCGCGAGTCTCTCCCGCGCGTGATGTATGAACGTATGTGGGAGCAGGTCGTTACGTCAGCCTGTAGCGCTTATAGAGTTCGCTCTCGGTGTGCAGCTGCTGTCCCGTTTCTTGATCCCGTGAAATGGCTTTACACGCGAATTCGTGTAACGCCGGTTATGCCGTCGCAGGCACCTTCTCCTCTTTTGTGAACGACCGCGGACTCTCTCAAGGACCGTATGCACGTCGACGAGAAATCATGGCGCATTCATCATCGCCGTCACCGGAGAGCGTATGTGTTAGCGTTTAGTCCATTATTCCATGTTGTAGCGTGTTTCGAAAGTGATATCGCATTGTATTATGTTTTTACTCGTGTCTTCGCTCGTGGATGGAAATGAAACAAACGTGCTGGGGTAATGAAAACTCTTAAACAGTGTGAAGCTGATTTATCTCTCGCGTCGATATCGATCTTTATATATAGTCGTAGAAAATTCCGTTACATTTAATTATTTTTGGTACAAAAATATAATTAATATAACATGATAAATAAATATAATAAATGCAATTATATATGCTATATATTTTTGTAAAGCAAAATTATTATTCTTTCCGATTTTGCGCGGCAAACATTACATCGATGAGACTGTTAATATCCTTTTCCTAAGCAAATCATCATTTTGCGGACTTAATAAAGTCTTTGCGATATCACGCCGTTAAATGACGACAATGTTAAAAGTATGAAAGCGCTTTTGCGCCCTTTGACGACGACGCGTAGAAAAAGAGGCGAAGAAATAACAAAGCAATAAATCGCTCAGCTGTTTCGTAATAATCTGAATAATCGTTGCAGATCAGAACAGTCGTTTATATTCGATCGATTGAAAATGCGATCAACACGAAACAGTTACGACAATGTTTTGGATTAAAAAGATGTGATTACCATTTTTAGTTTTTTGATTTATCGATATTATCGTTTTGCTGATTCTTGTTGATCTTCCAGTTAGAAATGTATAAATACGTGTCCACTATTACGTTACAAATATTTTATAAGATTTTATCTTCTTGTATATCATCCACGCAGTAGTCGACATTGACGGTTTAAACTCAAGCGAACACTTCTTCAGAGCTATCTCGGTTTATGGCGCGATCGTCCGTATATTCCTAAACCGCGGAATGCAGAAAGAGTCCGCGGTTTCACGTCGTGTTTTCTGGTCTACTCTCCCGTAACTTCTTCTGCCAATCTTTTCGCAATGGTAGAAAAATTCGAAATAATAAAAAATTGAAACTAACACGATTCGATTAAAAAAAAAAATAAATAAATAAAATACCAATTTATTATCATCCCCAGAGAAATGCAAACAACAGCCTCGCCTTGGGATCTGCGATTTAGAGAGTTATCGATGATGCTGTAAATCGATTCTGATCGAGAGGAATTCCGAAAGAGATTGAGGGGAGAAGAAAGACTAGTAAACACACGCGCGTGCAGAAATACCGAAGAAAACAGCAGGGGAGGGAAGAAGACAGGAAACTACGGATTAGAAAAAGATAGAAAGTAGAGAACATAAGAGGTCGAGGGTTCATGGATCGTTCGTGTTGTGATAGGCCGCAATTCCCAGCTGCAATAAGAGCATTAGATGATCGCGAGAAGGGAAGAAAGAGAGAGAGAGAAAGAGAGAAAGGGCGGATGGAGAGCACGGAAAGCAGAGAGCGAGGGAGAGGAAAAAAGTCAATCGTGGCCCCGTCCATTACCATACGTTATTGGCTGGACTTCGGGCCGGTCAGCGGTGGTGTGTTTGCCATAACTCCAGATAAATAAACCCCAGGGTCAGATAAATCTGCGTACGAGCCGCGGCATGTATAATGCAAATGCAATCATGTCCGCGAACCACAGCGGTGCCGCGAACCTTAAAACCTTGGACGCGCGCGCCCGTAAAGGGCACGCAGACGAGCCCCCACGAATTTACAACGCAACAACCACCGCGTGCGCGCGCTCTGACAATAGGCTTAAGCCTCGGCCGAGGGTTAGCGGGACCGTTTACGATGTGAACGGGGCACGACGGTAATTAAGATAAGAGGGCTTCGCCTCGGTGAAATATGTCGACCGTAATTATTTCGCGTACTACCCGTAAATGCCCCTTTAAATTTACAGTAAAGCTTCAGCTTTTTCGCAGCAAGCAAAAGTGAAGTGATTTAAAGATATGTTTTTCCGTGGATGTTTATTTTCGTTCTTCACAAAATGAAATTTTTATCGTTAGCAACTAAATTATTCGCATAAAATTTATAATTATTTTTTTATCGAATTATTATCATGTTTGAAAGCCTGATAAATATTTTTTTTATCATCGCATTTTAATATCTCATTATTTTCATCTGACGAATGCTATTACGAAACTTCGATAACAAGACTGATAATGAGCACCTGTTAATTAGTGTAATTAAAGAAATAAATAATGACATATTGGCGTGACAATTGACATCGAGCAGTTGCAGCGCTGGAAATCAGAGCGAGACGCGGAACGTCGACCGATAGAAATAGCTCCCGATCGGATCAGGTCAGTCCGGACGATTTATGGTTAATTATCAGCGGCGATCGAGCGACGTGGGGAGGAGGGGAGGGGGAGGGGAGAGAGCAGAAACGCTTTCGATTACGGGATTAAACGAGAAACCCGTATTGTGCAATAGGCAACGCGCACGGTGGCGGCGGCGGCGGTCTCTCCGCGATTTCTCGGACGATGCACATCCGATGGTGAACCTCTACTGACCTCCTCGCCCCCTCCGGCTCTTCGCTTCTCTCGCTTTTATGGTACAATTTTAACGATGACTCGAGATTGAGGTTAAGACCCGCGAATCATTTCAACGATGCTTGCTCGCCTCTATCCAGCGTGAGAATCAACGAAAGTAAACTCAGCGGCGACGGCGTGACATTTATCTTACGTCAAGCCGCGGAAAAGCGCCGTCTAACCCACTTTAGATTCTCGCGAGTACATTGCGATATATCATAAACGCATCCCGACAGAATTATGCGATATCTCTCGGTGAATAATTCCATTTATACATCGTATACATCATTTTAACACATTCATAATTGATATAAATTATTTTGCAACACTCATGTTGCATATCGTCGCACATTTCTTTCCAATTAAACGATGCACAGTAGAAATGTTATATTTAAAAGAATTTACATTGATTGTTACAATGTATTCAAGTTTTCCCGTTACGTCATACGTTTGCACCAAATTAGATATACGATAATCTTGTTCATGATATATTGACTATAGAATCTTATCAAATTTATGGCGATTTGACTGACGCGAACCTTTGAGAATAACTAATGCATAATTAAACACCGCATTGCTAGCAGTAAAACGTTATTCTCGTGTATTTAGATTTCTTCCTCCTCTTCTTCTCGCGGATCAATATAAATGGTCACGGTCGATCATCCTTTATGCCGATAAACATCGCGCGATAACGGAAACGCGTGCCGTTACTCACTCGGCAATATGACATTCTTTTTGCGCTGATGTACCTCTCAACCCTCTTATCGCCTTTCCGGATTTTTACTCGTCTTATCTCGACGCGCGCAGCTCGAGGCGAGCGCACATCCTACCGACCTCCATCTCCATCTCGAGAATCACTATGATTATTAATTCTTTTCGTCACGAGCGCATTATATTCAACGCGTCTTGCTGAGGCCGAAAGTAGGTGATAGGTGAATTCTATAGAACACAAGCGGAGGATGTAGGATGCTTATGTTTCCTTATCTCCCTCGATTATCTCCCGCGCTACGAGAGGCGATCCTTTCGGAGAGCGAGACGCTTCTTCGATTACGCATTTTTCTCACTGTCTCTATGGAATGGAATCGTTTCATTACTGTGGCGCGAATGTACGCAGGTGCTTCTTTCACCGTTCATTTCTACGCTCGTGATAAAAGCAGGCGATGCCAAAAATTCTGTTAAACCCTGTGTAAAAAACTATTTTTTATTCCAAATGATTTACATTCCTGCTGTTATTTGATTAAAAACGTTCTTTGAAAATTTTCGTCAGTGCTTTGAGATGAGTTTTAAGCATAGAAACATCGTTTAATTCTTCATCATTTTTAAATTTTCGTTGAACGAATTCCGCTTAGTCGTGACAATAAATCTCACTGCTAGAAATAGGATCAAATATTCGCGCTATTCAAAATTAATGACCGATTATCAGTTTTATGAGGTTGCTGAAAAAGGAACAAGAAGTCTATCGCATTTTCAATAGATCGGAGCTTCGAACATGGATGGATAATTATAATGTTGTTGATCGCGAAGCAATCTGTTGACTATTAATGTAAGATTCTATCTTATGTGCTTGCTGTCACTTTGCATTAATTAGGTATATCAATAGCAGCACTAATGATCTCTATCAATATAAACGATTGAAATGTGATTGAATAGAGTTATAAAGATCGAGTTTGTCACAATTGAAAGCTAATAGGACAATTGTTGTGTAATTGTAATAGCGTTAATGAAGTTTTTATAGGCTTTTAACCGCAATTAATATCTCGTTTATTCTAATTAATGTAAATGCGTTTCATGTTTTAATTTTATATATTTTGTAATAGAGTCATGTTTTTTCCCTTATTAAAAAATTGCAGCTGTTTTAATAAATTACTATTCAATCTTACAATATGTTCCTTTCATCAGAGTATTTATTTCTGATAAAATAACACTTACCTTTCGGAGACTAACATTACGTTTTCTAATTAAAATTGGATAATGCTAGTGGCAAACAGGAGAGAACACTTACCTGAAACAGAAAAAAAAACATATTCATTAGATAGGCAGCATAAAAAGGACATATTTTTGTATAATAGATCCTTCTTTTTATATTCAACAAGAAACTTGTCGAAAATATCCAGTACAATTATTTTTATAACAATCATTAAGAACTATAAAATTAAATAATTTCAATGGGTATCTTTATAATTCTAAGATTTATATTCTTCGATAAATTATATCGATTACAGAACGGCAGTAGAAGAATGAAATCAATTACAAATTCTAGGACAAACATTTTTCTGCATAACTAAGGAAAAAAATTGAACCCTTGAACCATGCAATGCGTTGCAGCCAGAACAGGAATGTTCCGGTATTGCACACTCGATGTTCGCCGATCGTGTAACAATTCGAATCGAAATGTTTCACAAAGAATTCCAACGAAAGAATGTTTCCCTCGGAACATTGGAACATTCCGCGATACGTCCATTCGCGCTATTGCATTGAAGAACGTAGTGGCCTCTCATACATTGCTTTTATTTAATCAATTATCTTATGTAAAAGATACTTAAGGAACGCTTTCGTCAACGTCAAGGCATGTCGACATCGATAATGCAGTAAACACGTTTCTCACATTTACGGTGTGACGTTTGTCTGATATGGTCATCCGTCACAATCGCTCAAATATATCGATTAATCAAAGACAATAATGGCTCCATCAAAGCAGGAATTAACTCGATTGTCGTGTGTGAGTAAATCAGTCGATTTCCTTCTTGACCACTCGTCGACACAAACTTGCCGTCAATTTTACGGGTCGCGATTGTATCGTTGCATTATTTAACATACTCGTTAATTCGATGGTTCCCGAGCGACGTTCTCTTACGGTTGTTGCTTTATCGCCCTCCGCCTCACCGTTACTCTTTTTCCTCTCTGACAAATCGATTTAATTCTTGTCCGATTAATTGCGCAAAGCGAATTATTGCCCGATATTATATCCCCTTAAAATCCTTTGAGAAAAACAAAGTTGTCAATCAATCATCACTCCCTTTTCTTTAATTATATTTTAATGGATGAATGAATTTTGTTTAAGAAATATATATGTTGTAATGTATTATTAAAATGCACATAACTGGTTTAAAGATCAAAGATTTGATCTTCTTAAAAGAGACGAAATCTCTCAATGATCATACATTGCTTCGCGCATCGTGCGCGCTACGGAGAAGAAATAATTAACAAAATAAGAGTGCGATAACCGGCGATGTGAAGTGGTATGTGTGTACTGTTCGTACGTAATAACCGTCCACGGTTTAACATAAATACCGATGTGTTCGCGATCCACCGGTGTCGCGTTGCTCATACGCACGACGATTAAAAATGCATACGCGCTCTGCATGCAGATCACCCGCGGGTTGCGATACCGAATAACGATGGCATGTCCCTCGGGAGCGGAGAGAGAAAGAAAGAGCGGAAGAGAAAAAGAGAGAGAGAGAGAGAAAGAGAGAGCCCCCGGCGCGATTAATGCCGATTAAAAAGGCAAAATGCACCGCCTCCGATCATTACACTCCGCCGAAGAGCCCGACGGCGCTGGTAATTCCACTCCAAAGTAAGGTAGCTGACGAAGAGAAGCGCCCTACTCCCCCTCCCTTTCCCCCCTTCTCGCTCTCATCCCTATTCATTCCTCTTTTACCTGCCTCGCTGCTTGTCCCGTACACCCTCTCTCACCAAGAGAGAGAGCGCCTTTTCGCTTCCCCCGTCGTGAAGCCGATCCCGGGGGGCTGCCGTCGCGCGGGCCCTCCGGGGGCAAGTAATTACTTCTAGTCCGGCGCTGAGCTTCGCCGGCGGTTCGATAGCCAAACTTATAATTTAATGGTTAATTATATAAGGGGTCCTCCTCTCCTCTCCCCCTCGATTCGGCGGAGCCACTGGGCGGACATGATGACGTGCAGGAATGCTTACTGCCTCTTACCTCTTTCCGATCGTATACAGGACTCGTTTTCCGAGCTTCCCGTCCCCGTTCACCGTCTACAGGCGCGATTTTGCTCGAGAGAGAGAGAGAGAGAGAGAGAGAGAGAGACTCATATATGTCTACGATGGAATATATTACAAAAGGGGACCTGTGTCGATTACGCGCGGCAAATTCATAGGTATAAGTAAAACAATGTTTTAAACGTTTGATTTGTGATTCGCTATCAAAAAGTTTTTTATGATTTTGACAATAAAAGGAGAAAAAATTCTAGATCACATGCTAGATAACGGAAGCTTAAATTAAGGACGTAACAAAGGAATGAATCTGTCGGGTATGGCTTATAATATCGTTTATTCCTTTGCGCTTCGACCAATATTCGGACTTGATTTAAAAATGTAATAGTTCCGCCTTGATTGGTCTTGGCTGTCTTGTTCGCTTTGTTCGCCTCGGTTAATCCGGCTATTCTGATCTATATCAAGAATTTTAAACGAATTCGAGATACACTCTTATGAAAGCACTCTAGTTAAATGGAAGAATTCTTATTGGATATCAATCAAATCTTATATGTTACAATCTAATTAACGTAAGATCATCGGGGTAAAGAAGAGAAAGAGACAAAAATTTATATGCATTAGAAATAAAATAATAACCATTCGTAATTCTCTTCACAACATGCAAATATTTAAAAATCTGCATTTGTTTGTCTGCTCTAAAATTGATTACTGAGATATCGCAGAGCATATTTTAGTTATCGACCTGCAAACATACGATTAATAATCGATGCAGTCTTATTTTTAATAAATCGCTGCTTAGTATGTATAGCGGCGGTCATTCGTTATAAATATTGATAAGCACGTAGATGTTGCTTTGAATATCGATTACGATATAAACACCCGAAAGGTGTTCGCGTGTATCTGCGTGCGGACTAATATGTCGTAACATTTTTGTAATATCAATATTAGCATGATCGCATATGCAGCTATATCAGGAAGATTAATAACTGTGCACTTATGCAACTGCCTTTTACATCTATCAGCTTCTCAAACAGCTGTAAGAAAAAACAGCAAAATATTAAGCAGCCGAGAACAAATACATTAAAAAGTTATGAAAATTTTATTTTATTATTTTTTAATTCAATTTTATTATTTTTTAATTTTATTTTATTATTACTTTTAATTTTATTATTTAATTCCCATGACTGTATCGAGTTCCAAAATCAAGCAAATGATTTTTGAAACGTTGTTTCCATTTATCGATTCTGTTTAAATAAACATTTCTGCAAATGTAAATTACATAGACATAATAGTGCGTATTTAATCGATATAATTTTTTTTTCTAATAAAGAGATATAAAGATTCATCTCTCGTAAATCTAATGTCCAAGCGATCGGAACCGATTCCATTTAGATCATATACAATCCCCCGTACAGGAAGCGGATCGCGTCCGGGTGAATAGATTATTCGGATCTGAGAGGAGTAACTGTATCCGCAGTTAAGAACACACGACGACGATGACGACGACGACGGCGAAGGGACGCGGCACGATCAGCAGAGGAAATAATCGCTCTGGCCGTCCGCGCGGAATTACGTAATGGGCATCTGCGTGGATTAAGATCGCGGCGGTTGATGCCGGCGTAAGTGTCCCGCAACAGAATCAAATCGATGTGCAACGTGCGGGACGAAGCCGAGTGAGTCGTTCCGCGTCCTCGCACACCAGGTGTGTCTCTCCTCTCGGTCCACGCAGTAGCCCGAAGCGATGATCATCAAGTGAATTTCTTTCCCGATATCCGCGTCCTCTTGTCGAAGGCCATTCTACACGTATTTCTCGTCTGTCTCTTTTTCTCTTTAGTTTCTTCGTAACACGTGGACGATCGTTTCACTGAATGACGCGACGAATGAGATACCGTCAAATGATTGTTAGTATGTACTTTAAGCAGAACGCAATTAACTATTATCTTGTGTGTGAATAAAGATAGACAGAGGCTAATAAGGCTAGTTACGTCTAGAGATAAAGCTAATTGGTTTAAAGCGCAGGTTTAAGTCTAAAAGTAATCATTACGGAACGTTAATTAATGTTTAAGTCAGTAAAATAAATTCGACATATAACAGAATCTTTTATCGCGTTATTTCAAAAATATTTTTCTGTATTCAAAATGAATCATCGATATGGAAAATGAAAAATATTATTTCAAATTGTTTGAGCGATCAAAAGCAAGGAGAAAAGAGCCAAGTAGATCTTCTAATAACTGTTTCCCTGAGAATTCAGCGTACGATTATCGTCATTGTCACGATAATGACAGTGAATTTAAGAAACGAAACATATATTTCTGACGCTGTTTTCACGATGTGAAAATCAACATATCGCGCAACATTTCGTTTTTTGAGCAAAATCATTGCACAGAAATTTTGTGACAAGAAGCTATCCGTTAATAATTTAATTATAAAAGTTAGAAGGCGACGATGACGGGCACAAGAGAAATCCGTGATTTAATAACACGATGCAATAGAACGCACAATTCAAGTGAAAATTGCGAGATGATATCTCAGGCGGCAACTTTTCATCTGGTAATTAATTAATACGTTTTTCTCTGCAACATTCATGATTTATGCAACATTCTTAATTTGCTTTTCTCAAAGTCTCTGCTAAATGTCGAGAGATCGTCTTACTTATTTATATTCCGGAAGTCCATAAAAGGGACGACTATAAACCTTGTTGTAAAACAGGATATTATTAACGCAGAGTAAAATGAATTAAAATTTTGTTATTATTTTTAGATCTTTTTACAGCTTTTGCTGCAATGCAATTTATTACAAATTACAAACGGAATTTAACTTTGACTTTTTATGAACTATTTTAAAAGTAATAAACTTATTTTTTTTAGATAAATTTACGTTTGATTCAAGTTGAACCAAAATTACTATTTAATTGTTATTTACGCGAAGAAGGCATCGCGTCATGCGTCTCGACACTTGCAATCAGTGGCAAGCGTCGAGCGTTGTTTCTTTTTTATGAATAATGCATTCGCGATTGATACCGCTGATACCGAACTCATGTATATAATTACGATCGGTGGGGGTGCCGCGATAATTGCGAGGAATGCGCCGAGAGAGATTCTGCGATTCGGGGTTGAGCAATGTTCCAACGTTTTTAGCCGATCTCAGGCAGATCTAAAAGGAAGACAAAAATGTGAGATTTGGTGATATCAAGAGAAAAAAAAATATAATTAATAATCAATTGTTAAAATAAAGCTTATTTTCAAGAATTCATCGAAATGATAATAACATAAAAAATGTGTGCAAATCATTAGTCTGAATTTAATAACTAATTCAAGAAAGGAGGAAAGAGAGCAAGTATTTGTTTTCTAAATTATGCAAGCGAGTCATTATTTTTTTCTTTCAATGTCGTAAACGATACTCGCCGAAGTCATTACGCGTACTCTAATCAGACTCGTGGAGATACAACGCGACCGATCATAAAAAAGATAATGAAGGAAGGAGAAGGCCGAGGAGCTTATCCGAATCAATCGAGGGGCCGTTAAATGGAAAGCCGAAATGCCCTAATTGTCGATACAGGGACCCCCTATTGGCCATGCGGTACATATAATTACAAAGGAATGACTCGGCGCGACTTGGAGCAACTCTTCTGTTTCTTATCGTTCTTGAATTGGCTCGACGGCCCGCAGTCATTTAATCTCGTGACGACGTTGGAAGAAGCTTTGTGACCTGTATCTCGATAAGTTATCCAAATAATTTGAAAGCTATATATTTCCTCCCTTCTTCGAAATGTCATTATAAAAATATAAAAAATATAAATTAAAAAAAAAATTAAAATATATAATAAATTAAAAAAAATATATAAAATAAATAGATAAACTTTCGAGAATATAAATGCGATAGCTTTTTATTGTCTTATATTGTATCAGGTTAATCATTTTTCTCGTATCACGGGAATAAAGAAATATCAATCGCACAATAGACAACAAAAAGGCCATCGTTTCCATGGATCTTGGCCTCGGCGTTTGATCCGACATGCATACGAGGAGAGATCGGTTAAAGGCGTATACCAAAGCCACGTGGCGTGCGCGCTTCTGTGATTGCAGAGTTTGGGCCGTCATTACCTGACCTTACCGTGACCTTTTTGCGAGGGCCCTGCAGGGTCCACGCCAGGTACACACGCCACGTACCTGCGAGATCGTAACGCGGCGAAGATGCTGGAACGCGCGTTCTAGATTGCGAGAAGCTCAGATCGACAAGAGAGATTAAACCGTCAAATAATACATTTTCAACAGCTGTATTAAAATTTATAACTGGCGATTTTTAGGAAGTGACATTTAAAGTTAAATTAAAATATCCAAATTTATCACTTACATTTTGATTACATATTTATGTTTTATAAAGACAGATAGTAAGAAGAATCTGCTCATCTTTTCAGTCATCAACATTTTCGGAGAGATACGCAGATTCTCATCCCAATTTGTCACGTTAAGTAGAATGTAGACCCGACTCTGTGAAATTTAATGAGAATGTCCTGTAATAAAAATACTCATCGGCAGTATATTGAAAGAGGAGTGCGCGAGTGAATGTATATAGTAGCAAACACCGGTAAACCACCCATCGGGGTCCGTGAGGCCACGCCGGGGACCTCTCGTACGAGCTCGTGTACGGTGAAAAATTAATTTCGTGACCTCGTTGAGGAGGAGGAGGAAGCTGCGGAGAAGGAGCGGAGTTCGGGGCGGCGGATGAAGAGGAGTAAAGAGAGTCATGAGCTCCCACAGGGGCTGACCCGGCGACCCTATCAGCCAGGCTCCTCCACGGTATTGTTTATAGCGCTGAACCGTGCCTCCCCAACAGTACGGAGCCTCGCTATTGTTCCGCCGAGGAAGCCCATTGTCTCCTATACCTCTCTCTTACGCCTCGATCGCTCCGCCGTGCCGTAATTTACAGAGATATAAAGCCGGGACCTAATTATCGCCGCGTAATTGCTCAATTCGGATCGGACGCGGCGTCAATAAGAAGAAGGCACCTGTGAAGAGAAATCCGCCGGATTGTCAAGGAGGAGAGAGGTGAGAAGACACACACACGCGCGCGCGTGATTGGAACCTCGCAGGGGGTCACCCACAGAAAAATTTAGCTCTCCGTTATTGATGTGCGTTCTGCTGTTTCGCGAATTGAAACCATATCTATAAATAGACAAATATAGACTCTTCTTTTTCAACGTTTATAATAGTTTATATTATCAGAACTGTCGTAAAATCAAAGTCAATCAAATCGTAGTTTCGATTCCCGATATTTTCTGATATCTATTCGCGTCCCTTTTTTCAAAGCTTATGGTTAACAACAATGTTCTCCTCACTTCCTTCGAGTACGAAGAGGCAAATGGTGAACGCACACGAACCACCGTCTTCTTCTCGTCCGAGGGGGCGGTGTCGACCAGGTTCGAAGAGCTGTAGCCGTCGCCGGTCTACCTAATGACAATGTAGATGTGGATCAGGGTAATGATAATAGCCGGCCTGTCGGCCGCGGCGCGCAATTCACGGTTGTGAGTGCATCCGTGCGTAAATCTCGACGACAAAACCCTTCCTTCGTCACGCCACGACTCTTCGGCTCTACGATCCGCGCCTGTTACTCGCGTCGCGAAATTCTCTCTCGCTTCTAAACGAAGAAGTTCTCCGGAGAAAGCAAAGAAAATTTCTTTTTAAACTTTTTATGCATCTTTTAACATATATACATATCGTTAAATTTTTTAAAAATTCAAATTGCAATATTAATTAATAATATACATAGCTATTATACGTCTGTGATATATAATTTTTTTCTTTAAGAATTTCAAAATATGTCAAAATAATTTTTCGCAGTTCTTCATTAAGCTTAATATCGTTTTAAAGAATTGTTGAATTTCTCGCAGGATACAGACATACATTACGTTCTTCCGCGATGTTATAGATTTTGATCAGATTCCGACAGACGAACTACGAAATTCCGCATTACGTTTCGCGGCGGCGCGAAACTATTAACCTTAGTAGTAGTGAACGCAGTCTCAGCGGAAATTGCACTTTTAGTTTAATTGCGGTGAAAGTTCAGCGTGAATAATAGCCTAGCATCTTCGAGAAGAAGCGAAGCGGCCCTCTCGTGTCTATTTCCTGAGCGAAGAACGGCTCGAAGATTGCGAGTTCGCGACTCATCGATCGACCGCTTAATTGTTATCGTTATGATTTCGCGTTTTCACTCTGACTATGGACAATTGAGCGAAGCAAAACTGACGCAATTCGCGAGCGCAATATAGCGAAGGTATTATTCTCGTAGAATCGCATTCTATGTTTTTCCAAGGAATGGATAGTCTGCATTTAAGACACATTCTCTATCACTTTAACTTTATCCATATTTAAAATTCATAGACCAATAAATCGTTTTTTCTCGCTCGTAAACCCAGCAGCGACGATTACCAGGGAAATCGTGTAATAAAGCGCCCACGATTTTCCCGCGTTTCATCTTTAATCGGATTTCACGTTAGATAATTTCGCCTTCAACGTGGTCGTCCGTCACATCAAGAATAACGTAAACCACAAACGAGCGGTTGTCGCGTGTTCGTACTGCGTAACCGATCCCGACGTTAATCGCTACTCATTTTCTCTTATCTCATGCGGTACTACGTTCCTTATTACCCATTAAGATCAATCATTGTTTTTACGAGTACCGTTCGCTCTCTGTTGATGTAGCTAACTTGACTCTTCCTGGCGCCACATAATTTTTTTTTTTTTTACAATCTCGAACTTCTCTACGCTCCCATTTTTGTACATTTTTGCATATTTCTAATACGGAGATAAAAATACAAAATCGTCATTTCAATTAAATATGTCGCGCGTTGTATCAAATTATCAAAGTAAAAATCAACCACGTTTTTAAGTTGCAAAGGTCCTTGAAGCCATCTGACGCAGCCAAAGCAGAGTCAGCATCCTACTTTCAGCATGTCGGCGGCCTTAACACGTTCCTGGATACCGGAGTATATACCGGCGCGGTGAAATCCAACGGTATCCCCCGGGGGCCGTGTTCCAGGAAAGGTGAAATCGGGTGGATTGTACAGGAGGGGGATGAGGGGGAGAGGATGATCGGATCTGGACGCACGCGCCGGGGGCAACCAGGGGCTCGCGCTCTGTAATCACTTCTGCCTCTCTCGTCCTGTCCCCCTTCTATCACTATACCCGGACTTACCATCCCCTTGGATCTCCCTTCTTCGCGTCCATACGAGACGCACACGTGTGCTCGGGGTGGGGAGGGAAGACGAAGAGGGATGATGCCGGCTCAACCGTGCACGCACATGATCGCTCGTCCAAGTGCATACTAATTCCGGATACAGAGGGGGAGAGGGGGATGGGATTACATTATGTAGGTGTGTCTACGAACACGCACGCGCAACTGCGAGAGAGGCGCGAGTGAGTTGAGGAGAGGGAATCGACCCTTGCTGCACACGCCACACGCTTTTGCGCGTCCTCTTCTGCTCTACACAAGGCACACATCTGCGTAATTGTCCCCGCCGGCAGCATCCGACCGATGCTGGACCGACGGACGCGTTCTCATTCTACAGTGTGGCTGAAAAGTGCTGGATCCGAAAGTCCGAGGCCCATACATTTTTAACACCAAACGTAATCGTGTATCTAATTTTTTGCCTTAAATATTTTTAATCTAAAGACACGCACAAATGAGATTTATCGTCCAAAACGTTATGGGAAATTTTGGTTACCGAGATAATTTGTTGGTGAAATTCGAAAGGGTTAAAACGAACGGTAAATCTCCCGCTCGACGATTGCCCTTGGCCACGCGCGTATCTCCCCCCTGCTAAATCATTTCATTATCTCCGCGAAAGATGATGCTAGGCTCCTTCCTGCTAAGAAAAGGGCGAAACAAGGGGGCGATCGGTTCTCAGACCTTCCTAAAATACGTGCAACCGTCTCGTAGACGTTCCTTCCGGGCACAAAACTTGACCAGAATTCGGTTCTCCTACGCTCTCGCCGTTCTTATCTACGCGAAAGTAGCTATTTCCAAAAATAAATCACACAACTGACCGTTAATTTGCCTTTCGTGCAATTCTGACATAAAAAAATCGCTTCGAGGGATTATTCAAATTTTGTTTCGCAAACTAAAAGATTAAAAATCGGAATCTCAATTTAAAAATCTAAATTGAGATGATGAGATAAATATGAGATTGCTATATCATTTATATATAGTATATTTATATATAAGTCATAATGTGACTTTTATTATACGTTTATCACTATTTTAAACATATTAATTGTCGAATTTTGTCAATTCTCGCGCTTATTTACATACAGCTGTATTTATGAACTGAAGAAAAAAAATTGCATTCTCCGTCATATAATTGCGCTACGTTATATTGAAATTGATGAAATCTATTTAAAATTTAATATCGCGAAAATATTTGACAAGCAACAAAGTGACAGCAGCATCTCCAAAGCATAATCTCGCGATTTTTTATTCGCGGATACATAAGCGCCCAAAAGCGCCCATAGAAAGACAAACCGCAAATGCTTGGAAAATTCATTTCGCTCATCGGCAACACATGTTACGATTACAACATAACGAAGATGCCGCGATTCCTGAACGTTTCTCAATCAGGCAATTGTTGATTCGAGCACGCGCGTAAATCCAGTTGTATCCGCCGTTGCGATTATCTGATTATTTTTGCAACAACAAGGCGCGAAATAGTATCACTTTGTTCGACGCGCAACGTAAAAATGACACGAGTGATCTAAAGCCGCGACACTCGGGAATAGTCGACGTGTTTCGCATTCATATATTCATGATGTTATTCATCATTATCGTACATATGCAGAATACACCGATACACATGTACAGTGTACCTCTCGTGTGCACGTTTTCGGCTGACAATAAATCTCGCTGTAAGCATATCGTATACAAGTACGACAGCGGGACGTGAGAGGATCTCTTAGACGTGGGGGAGAAACAAAGCGAAAGAGCGCATCGACTGGTTTTGCGGTTCCACCGTCGCGTCGGTCTGGTTACGTCTTTCTGGGAAAGTTTGTAACTCTCGTGAGCGCGAGAGGCCCCGACGTATCTCGCGCGAGTAATAAATCTTCGGCACACTCGGAGGCGGAGAGATCATCCATTCGGTCCAAGGCTCGTCTCGACCGCTTATGACAATGTGTATTACCAGCGGCGAATACCGGTCGTACGCGCTGCTACAGAAGAACGATCGCGTGCAGAGGAATGAGACAAAACATTTCGTTGTCTTAATACAACGTGTTACACTACGTGAATAAAAAACTGACCGATACTTCAAAGTATCTGCAGCTTTTTTACTCTTCAGAAAAACAGCTCTGATAATTAAGACAGATTGTCTAAAATTTTTGTCGGACACTCAGATCTAAAAATTCAGACGATAATATGTCTGAATTTTTAGAAAATTTTTTACAGTGCATATGCGTGCATAATTCCATATTTAATTTGATTGCCTTTTATCGTAATTTTGTGAATAAATGTGATTATTTGATAAAAATATATATCCTCTTTGTATGTCAATCTTCTTCCTTGTCTTCACGAAATATTAACTTCGTTATTTAACGGTTATGTAATTAGTAAAATCTTATATACAAACGATATGATTGATTCTCGTCGTGAAGCAACGCGGTCTCGAACACAACCGCATCTACTCCAATCTGGTACAATCGTGAGATTCGAGACTATGCACGTCGGACGGAGATTAATAATCCGGTTAAGATTGCGATAGAGGAATATTTAAACACGAAGTGACGCGTCCTATTAAAAACAAGCTTTACGAAACAATCGCGTATACATCAGTGGATTGCGAATAGAAACATTTCAAATGAGGAAAATACGCAATTATGAATCAAATAATAATCGTTCATCTATCGAGAAATCAAAAGAACATTCATTTATGTTAATGCAAAGCGCAATGTCATGATACTTATCGTTAGGCGACGAAAGACAAAGGCGAGTGAGAAACAATAAAGAGAATGTAATGCAATCATGTTAACACGCTGCGCGCCGCAGAAACGCACTCGCGTCCCACGATCTTGGGAAAATTCTCGGAAGAAAATTGCATATGGAAAAAAGGCATTGGATCGCGAGTAACACACGAAGCTGATTATGCAGTCATTGCCAGGCGTGACATTACACTGGCGATCTCCCACGAGAGATGAGATAATGCGATCTCTGCCCCCGTCGAAGTATCTATCACCTTCGATCTATGGTTTGAAAGATACAGTTGTAATCTACAAATAATTATTCACTATCGCGCAACACGCTCGCCATAGGTGCTCGAGGCTGTTGCCGAAGAAATTGTTTCTAGGCGCCTGCCTTCGAGGTGATTTTCATACACGACGAAGAAATTTAATTATGTATGTACGCGTGTTGGAGAATTGCAAGTGATTAGGAACCGGTATAGACGATCAATAATTCTTGTACGTAATAATAGTAAGCTTCTTCAAGATCAGAGAAGAGAAGTCTGCCTCTCGAGGATCGTAGCTTTCAAAAATTTAGATTATTTTAATGAGAATAATATATTATAATAAAAATATAATAAATCTATAAAAATATAACTTTCTTTTATAGAATCACAATCTATAAAGTTAAATTATTAAAATCTATCTGCAATTATAAATAAATAAAAGATGAGAATATAAGTTGAGATATATATTTTATAGTTATTATGGGATTTTTAAATTTTTTGCCAATTTTTTGCATAATCATGACTCAACGCATCGATAAGCTTTACCTCTTAATCTCTAATACTATCTAACGATTTTGCGTCCTCGAGGGTTATAATCGCCTAACCCGAAGGTTCTTCGAACCCGGCCTAGCTCGCAGAGATACCGTTCGTCAGGGTCAATGCGGCGAGGAGAACCGGAACGGTAACGCCGGACTAGGTGACGTTATTAATTGGTTAATGGGAAGAAAAGAGCGGCTGGGTCAGCAAAGTGAAGGAGGAGGAGGAGGAGGAGGAGGAAGAGAAGGGAGATCGAGGTACGCGGTCGAACGAGATGGAGGAACAACACACACGGCCGGCGTGTTGGCCGACGTTGACCGTTGGCGTGGTCGAGCTGAAAGGAGCGGTCCCTGGTGGATTAATTATCATTACCCTCGTGCAGGGAATGAGATCGTGCGTACCCCACCTAACCTCACCTTACCTTACCTTCGCCGTGACTGGCTACCGCGCCCGTATCACGACCCACTTCTGATCTCTTGGATATAACGACAGGTCGGGTCGATTAAGAGAAGGAGAACGTCGAGCGCACGATAAACGGTAATATTTTCGGCGGCGGCAATTTCTTCGAGATATCTTAACGACATTAATTTATATCAATATGCTGTTAAATTTCATAAAATAAATAAAAATCATTTCCGCCTTCTTATCATTATTATTGGCAATTTAACAGCGTATCTGTGCACGCGTAAAATTTATGTGACATTGATTGACTATAAAATTAAAATACTAATATTTTCGACGGGGATATTCTTTTTCCATCAATTAATCTCGTCAAATTTTCTAGGAGAAACAAATGTTACGTAATAAAATTGTTCGTACAAGTCAGAAAAATCAATCATCAAATTAATGAAGCAAAGAAAAAGTACTAGGAATAGCATGGATTCCAGAGAACCTAACAAGAAGCGGTAGCTAAAGCGGCGCTCATTAGATGTCTTTACTGTTGTATCGTTTTCATCTAAACTCTAAACGGTTGACGGCTTCCTCGTTCGCCATATATTCTGCGCCGTGAAAGGGGATGACGATCGTAGGACGATTAGCCGGGACACTCTCTATCCGTATGCTGGCTGTTTGCTAGGAGAGATGTTGGGCGATACACGCAGTGACGTTTCCTCGTCAGTCTCTTGCTCATTGCGTTAGACATCAACCCGAGTTAGGCCAGGGGCGTCTTCTCTATACCGTCACGCTCTTTCCTTTCATCCCGAACGGCTAACGATGCCCATTATAGACGCCGAGTCTTCCTGACTAATCGCATCTCTATATCTCGTACAGATCGACTATTCGTGGTATTCTCGAGTTTGTCAGCCGAATAAAAAATACGATAAAAATATTAACGTCTATAACGTCCGAGAGCCGCGCGTGCTGATAGAGATGGGACGAGAGACAACGGCGGGGAGACGTGAATGTACCGGGAGATGCGTTTTAACGCGAGTGAACGTGCCGATGCGTATGGGAGGTAAGACGAGCAGCACGCGAGTCCTTTAAAGGAGAAGCGCCCGTCCGCTTGCCGCATTTTCAGTGCGTTAAAGCGAACCAGCTGATCGAGATCGATTAGCGAGACGATGGAGAGATGTGAGCAAGAAAATTTACAGCCTCTTCGTCAGTTCGTCAATACGATATTCACTGCATCTCACGTGATAAAAAAGACCTTATTAAAATTAAAATATATCAATTAATATCAATATCAATTAATATTAATATCAATTAAAATTAATGTCAATTAATATCAAGAAATATTAAAACGGGCAAATAAGAGCCATGCGCTGGGAGGAAAGCGTCAAAATTATGTAAATCTTCTTAAATGCAATTACGTTTATTATAATTATACGTTTCGTTACTTTTTTTAATGTTAAATATACTTTTTAATATTTATTTTTTAATTTAAATGTAACTACATTTAAGAAGATTTACATAATTTTGGCGCCTTCCTCCCAACGCTATTTAATGTTTCATGATATTTATTATTTAGAGCCTTATTAATATTATAATTATGTAATCAATACTAGCATAAGATATTGTAGATCAATTAAGTAATGAGCGCAAAATCGATGAAGCGAATGACACGCGTCGCTTCGAATTATCTATGGTCGATATCTTAGGAGAGTGAGATCTCCGATTCGATTGTAATGAGCGTGTCGTAAGCGCACGCTCGCGGGAAAAGATGAGAGCAGTCCGTGTAGTTTCGTTCGCGTGGCACTTTCTTGACGATGATCGACGTGAGTCGAGCGAGATGAACGGTCCCGCGGATGACCCGAGTCTCGTGTTCCTGTAGGAGGAAGAGGAACCTTACGAGCTCTCTCTTGAAGAAAGATTGCGCGGCTGAATGACGTAAGTGCTAGCAGCCTAGATCTGCCACCCGAGCGATTACGAGGTATCGGAGAAAGCGGGAGGAAGAAAATAGAGGGTCGCCCATTCATCAAGCTGTATCTCAAAGAGGGAGAAGAAAAAGGACGCGTAGAAATGATCGTCATTTATGGTTCAAATAAGAAAGAGAGAGAGAGAGAGAAGGAAATAGAGTTGGCCGTGGCGACCATGTCGCCGATGTTTCATGATTCCAGACCTCATCATCGCGCAATCATCTGCTCAAAGCGACCCGTGCACCTACTATTTCGCGCGTTTCGTAATCCTTAAAGCCTTAAACGATAACAAGATACGCGGTGAACGAAGCGAAGCGAATCCGCTTCGGGGAAGCGCGTAACACGTGCTCACCGCACACGCTTCGTCCGCAGGTAAATAGATAGAATTTCATAAAATCGAGAAATATCGCGCTACCGTATAACGCGTGAACGCCTTCATTGCACAAGGTCTGCGCTGAGTTGATCTAAAAGTATGTATGAACCTCTAACGGTATTTATATACAGACGTATACGGGAGGATGTTATAAATATATATATAAAAGAGTATAAACTGAAAAATTTAATATAAATAAAATAAAAACTAATATCTTTTTCTTAATGTCCTTACCTAGATTTTCTAATAAAATAAAAGAAAAAAATTTTTAAATACTTCGCGTAGAGGAAATAATCGCGGAGATTCATACGTGTGCCTGCGAATGTGCTTGTACAAACGATTAAAAATGTCTGAGATAAAGAATGGCGGATAGGAATTTAATGCAACTGAGAAACGCGCATCCATCTGTGTGAAGACACGCCATTTAAAGATCGGTGTGATACTTTATACGTGTATCAATATAATACGATGCGAAAGAAAAGTTGTTTCAATGTCTTTCCTGATCAAACAGACTTTTGTGCGCGCTCCAAACTATCTTATATCTTTTGCAAATTAAAGAAGAATAAACATACTATTAGTCTTCTCGGATTTAAAGCTTGAGAGAACTATTATTTCCTTTCTTACTCATTAATATTCTTCAGCCAATATTTCACTTTTGCCTGTCTTTTTCCTTCTCATCGTCGTAATGTCAACTAAAAGACAGACAGCTCGTGCAGCATGAAATTTAGCGGGAGCATTAATTTCGTTTACCACTCGATTAATTATGCTCATACGCCGACGGTACAGCGAGACGCGTGCATGTATAAATATAAATTGGTAATTCTCGTTACGTCGCTCGTGCGGCATATGAATGCGGGGGGTCGCGGGAGTTCAACGATATTCGGAGCAGGAATTATGGTGTTCGTGCATAAAACCGAGGCAGCGGCGGCTACGGCAGAACCTGTTGCCGCTTTTAAGATCACGAAGACGATAAGACCGAAAGCGGAGGTGGAATCTCACCCGCGGTATAATTAAGCATTGACCTATAACGAGGTATAATTAGTCATAGCCCTAACGAGCTGCGCGGGAATCAATCGATAGAGTCGGCGATATCACGCCGAGACATCCGGCGTTGTCGATCTTTGATC
The DNA here is from genome assembly GCF_021464435.1 of Cataglyphis hispanica. NCBI lineage: Eukaryota > Metazoa > Arthropoda > Insecta > Hymenoptera > Formicidae > Cataglyphis > Cataglyphis hispanica. Next base: position 2,768,920 of record NC_065974.1, read on the forward strand.
TTGAGGAGAAACCGGCACATAAAGATACAATCGCGGACGTTATCGTAGAATCTAAGTAACGTGCTCCGTAAATCTATAGCAATGTTATGACAATCCTTGAGACTCGAATAAATATTGACGTTATTGCTCGACGAAGATCTCTATATAGAAGATAGAGAACAACATTAACATTTCTATAGATTCTCGAAATTAATTCCGATTGCACAGTATCAAATTATTATTGCACAACGATTGTGTTCGCTTCAATAAAATAATACTGTAAAAATTTCGTATGATTAAGTCCACTAGAATTATCATCAATATATTCAAGCTCCAATATTATCATCGACGAGCGCTTTCCTAGTAAACGACTTAACCGCTGACATACATTATCCTTAATTCAATCGCTCTCGACATTGTTCGATGCGAACGTACGCTAATGAGAACGGTAGCCGAAAGAGATATACTTGAACGATCGCCGAAGAAGGACAACGAGACTTATAGCACGGCGAAGACACGCCACGAGAGTCCAATAAGACATTGATTACAAGCTCGACTTCGGAGAGCGACCAGCTGTCGATGCATGCGTGCACATCGGCTTTCCCGTGTTGTTAGCGACCGCCTGGCGATTACAATGTCCGTAAATACGTAACGGCGTGTAGGATGCGGGCAGCCTTAACTAGTCGGAAATATGTGGTAACGTGATGTTGAAGCCGGAAGGGTTCGACGACCGCAGCGTGGAAAACGTGAGCGATAGCTCGCAAACTCAGATTGGTAATGTGCGATCGCGTATACAACGCACGAAAAACAGAAGAAAAAGAAGCGCGAAAAAAATGGAAAAAAAATGAGACGTTGTTGCTAGATCGTGCACAGATGATTAAAGAGATATAACATAGTATATTACCGTAATAAAGTTCAGATATCGTTCAAATTGTGTAATGGCTCGTGACGTCACTAAGAGCGAGGTCACATATCGTTTCGTTTCCTACCAATAGAATGCCTTTCAACTTTTTTTTTTCTTTTTTTTTTTTTAAATAATTAATTGACAGTTTGATGGATGCTTATTGAACGATTACTGTTTTTTTATATTTCTCTCATATTGAATCGAACTGATTCGAGAAAAATTGAAATATGACTGAAAGCGTTTGTTAATCGTCCTGCTTTTAATCGTTTCTAATTAAATGCATGTTTAATAAACACTCGGAACATTTCTATCGCAAATGATAGAAGTTATACGAGATAGAAGCTGAAGCTCGTTCGCTGTTATCGTACACGCTTCTAAAACGTACGGTAGCAATCTGTCAGACGGAGAAAAACAGTGTTAAGCCCAAGTAAGAACGTCTGTATCTCTCCTAGTTCACGTTCATGTGGACATGTCTGCGCGCTCCTGCACGCCTATATAGGATGCAGGAGAAAGCGCGCACGTGGCCCACAGGTTAATTAACGTTCTGGCGATTAGTAGGCGCTGACCACGTGGCCGATCATTAAATCGATCGACGAATCGCAATAATTCCGTGAAAACCCTCGGGCGCTACTTGTCTACTGCCCGCGATAAAAGGCTACTTTCTAAGTATAATTTGCGCTCGCCGTAACAAATTCGGATTTATTCGCCCGAATGGAGACGTATATCGTTAATTATTGAATAATTGCGATTATTAATTTGCCGGCTGACGTACGTGAATTTATGAAACGCTACTTCGTTCCGAAGGATGCGATATTAGATATCGATTCTTATATCTCCTTGCTTTCAATATATTTACCGGATAAAAAATATGTAGGTATATGTGTACATATATATAAGAAAATTCTGTACTGAAATAGTTCATTACAAAATTAATAAAAAATTCGCACGTAATTATATTTATCGTCAATAATAGCACACACATATAACTCAAAGTAAGATATGCGAATCGTATCGATTTAGAGGCATCGGAAAACCATAAATTGGATGGCTTTTTCCTCGATGTATTACCTTCTAATATTCATGCCGACAGCTCGCAATAAGTCGAATATGAGCCATTATGGCCACGATTCATCGATATCATATGGCGAAATAACTACAATCACATCAAAGTATCTGGAACGATCTACACGTGAGCAAACGGGCCGCATTAGCATCAGTCGATACGCTTTTCATCATTAATTTCGTAAATACCTATAAATGCTCAGTATAACTGAGAGCGGAGCTATCATTATCGATACTTAGAGACGCAAGTATACCGTGCAATCAGCGCATAAAGGCATTTTATTGCCACGACATCACTGTTTAAAATCGACAGTTTTCGCACGCTTGGTGTAAATCTATTTATATGATATGCACATTTAATTAATTTTTTTAACTGTCTTTATCGCTAAATAATATGTTGATCTTTATACAAAAAGTATTAATAATTATATATGTATCAAAAAGAGATTGCAATTATATTAATCAAAAATTATGGAATCTTATATCATTCAGTTAACTCAATATTAAATTGACATTAATAAATTTTTTAATTTATTAAGTTAATTATTAAAATTTTTGATATCAAAATTGATATTGGTATAAACGAATAATCAAAAAAAAAAAATCTGTAGAGCTAACCAAGAAAAGCAATCTATACATCATATGGGAAGCGTCCAATCGATCCGCACAACAATACAGTCATTTTTAATGATCTCCAACTTCATCGATCATCCATCATAGAAACATCATACAATCCTTTCCCAAACATATCCGACGTCCATGTCGGGGCAACCCTCGGCGCGAATCGAGCGTGGCCGACGGAATTATAGATTGATCGACATAGAAGGAAGCGTTTCGACTTGAAGCCGCAGGAATCTGGAACGAGAACGTCCTGCATCATTCGACGCGCGCACGTTCGTAATCGACGCGGCGATACGCGGCGGGTATTAGCGCCTATTAATGATTAATTGACCAGTGCCAGGAGGAGGCGCTTACGTGTGTGAAGGTGCTACACGTTAGTTCCAGCCGGCAAGAACGAGAAGGTCGACCCGGGTCAGATCATGCCTCGCGCCGAATCGTTAGAAAGTCCGCGCTCTTGCGGTCTCACCGCACACGCTGCGTAGTATACGTTCTGAGTTGAGAAAAGAGATTCATACATCGGCTCGATTGCGAAGCGCGGCACGCTTCGTGCGCGTTGTTAGCGCGAGTAAACGCGATAAATACGATTTGCCGCATAGAGAGTTAGGTCGGGAAATTCTTGCGCAATTCCAAGATCTCACTCAGAAGAACCGACGCGTTTAAATCAGATTTTCTTCTAATCGATATAAGTGACATATAATAATAAATGATAATTCGCGACTTCATATCTCTTTAGGAACACGATAATTTTTAAAGAGTTTGCGAAAAATGTTGCGATTAATTACTCTTGAGAAAAACAAACATAAATAAAAGCATTGTTTGCAAGTCATTTGTTGACTCACTAACAGTAATGTTATCGTTAAACATTTTCAATGTTTACTATTTACAGTGATATCTGCTAAAATATTATTGCGTACAATTTACAATAACATAAGATAATATATAAAATAATAAATAAAATTTAACATAGTTGGGAGCAAATATACACATATATAAACTAAATAAATTTGTATTAGAATAAAAATTGGAGTTAATTTACTCAAATTTTATTATAAATAAAAATGAAAATTTATTAATTACTAAAAGATATATTTCATTACAAATAAAATATTTTTTGTTGTCTACATATAAATATAATGCTTTATTTTTTATTTATAATTTATAATTTGAGATAAAATTGACCAAACTCTAAGTCAGAAACAATCGTGTAAATGTTGCATATTTCACATCTCCCAGATAATCGAAGATTCTGAATAGTTGACAAATACTAGATCGATAAAACGCTAGCGACAAACGAATACAACGGAGAAGTGTGCGTGGGATGTGAGGACACTGTATTCGTCTTGTGCGCCGTATCACGGAAGACATATGGACCGGGTCGATCCACATTCATGACTTTCTAACGATCCAGAACGGAACGATCTTATGTCAATCAGGATGCGCGATCGCGCTTATGTATGCAACAGCTTTAACCCCTTCGTTCGAGTCTTTCGAGTCTACGGAATCTCTTATACCCACTCGATCTTCCCGCTGTGATAAGTTACACCTACGTATCCATCATTCGCTAGCAATCAACGTTAAATTATAATATATATTACAATTATTTTTACTCTTCGCGTTTACATGATGCATAATAGTTTACGAATCTCATCCTTCATGGAAAGTTTTGTCGAAATTTTAAAAAATAAAAATTGCGAAGATTAAAGTTTTGAGTCTGATTTAAATAATTTGGCGGCGAGATTATTGATGCCATAATTCCGAGAGGATCCACTGCGGTACTCGAGACGATCATCGAGATCATGCTCTTTGCATTCGAAATTCATCGTGGTAATTCGACAGTGAATCATCGAATTGCATTTGCAAAATATTCAGATGTAAGTAATTGACGATCGCGCACAGAGAATATTATGGCTCCACTTTATAAGCCTTCAATGATTTATTTAGATTTTACTTTTATGTATTTTAACGATCCAATATTGCGTATTCGCGTGATCGTTACACTTGCATTCGCATTAAACCGGACATTAATGACAGATAACGCACAAATTGCCGCATTAATTATCGCCATTTTCATAGTATTATCTCGTTATATAATTAATCGACTCCATATATACAATATTGTATATATAATAGATATTATATGTTTTTAATATATCACTAAAAAATTTATTAATTCACTTGCAAAATCATTATCGGAGATCATCCCGAGATTATAATATATGCTCGTTATAAGAAACGAGGGATGACAGTACCAAGATTCCTCTCAAACACTGAGTCTCTCGAGAAGTGTAGCGAGGTCCCTGGGGGCACGTCAGTTTCGATTATCCTTGGCTATCGTTAGGCCCCGTTCGGACCCCGCTCGCGCGCGTGTGCTCGTTCGCGCGAACGCAGTCGCGGTCCTCGAAACGTCAGGCTGTCAGGGCCGTAAATTTTTGCGCGGGCGCCCACCTCTCGTCATGCATATTCATGAATACTCGAATGTAATCGAACGCCGAAGCGGCGGTAGAAGGAGACAGACGGGGTCCTCGAGTGCTTCGATCAGCCGTCGACTCGATTCAAGAATGACGAGGGCCAACCATGAGAGCATATATAGATAAGAGAGGCCGCTCTTCTTGAATCTCGTCGCAGAATACTAAGACGACCGTGCACTTTATGCGAGCCCCGAGACGACACGTACGACGTCGATCCTTATCTCGCGAAGGATACCGCAAAATCAGGTATCGCGACGTGATCGAATTTAATTTCGACACGGATCGATGAATTTTCTTCGTTAAAATAAGTTTATTAATAAGTATCGGGATATGTCAATCTCATCAATCGGCAAAAATTTTTGGAAACTTCAAAGTTGACGTTATATTCTCCTTAATATGACATATTTATATAAAGGAGCCGCCATAAGTATGTATCGAGTCTTCATTTCTTATTGCGCGAAATAACTTCCCTAAAGTGAAGTGAGAGGAAATTGTGACTCTCGTGACACGAGGATGAGGAATTTTTCTATCGCGGTGAAGTCATGGCTCTTGCTCTCTGTCAGGTGTGAGTGAACGATGTGACAGCCGAAGGAATAACTTCTGTCACGAAATCGGCGAGGAGTAGCGCGGTTCGAGAACCCAGCTCCGCGATACCGCCGGATTCGCGAAGCGGAAGATCGTATCGTGTACGTGCGAGATAAGCGTGTCGGGTTATCTATAATTAATCAATTTGCGTCTACCAGGCAGCAGCTCGGTAATTACATCTCTCCGTTTTATCGCAAATTATGAAACCATTCATCGTACGGTTCTCGACGATCGCGAGTAAGGGGCCGAGAAAGTGGACCGCGCCCCAGTTTTAAGACGAAAGGTCGTTACTGTCTAGCGAAATTACGCGCTTCTAAATAGAGAAAAAGGAGCGGAAACATTTGAATCGAATGAAATATGTAAATAGTTTTCCCGGAGATAAAAAATGTATTAAGTTCATAAAACTGTCATTGCAAGTGGCGAGATCATATTCGCAAATGCATTTTGCTTTGAAGGATAACGAAATGAAGAGAAAAGAAATAGATACAAAGACAGCGACAGAGAGAGAAAAAACAAGAGGAGAAAGTGTAGATGCTATAAACTAGAGAGGGGGTGAAGGGTCGACGTTAGCTTCGAGGGGTCATTATAGAACTCTCGTTGGCGCTCCGTCTCTCCCTACTCGCTAATGTCAGACTGTCTGGATTGACTGATGTCAGGTCATTCAAAGCCTTCTAGATCGCTTTGCTGCCTCGAGAAGATATTGCGCGATGGACCGCAACATGCACGTCATTACGGGGTTGACTTTCAAAAGCAATTAAAAATAGTAGGCACATATTATACAGAGCCTTAATTTTACGAGTGACGACTAAAACCTTATATGATTTTTTTCACTTTAATAAATAAGCGAATCTTGTTGTATAATCGTTATAAATTATTAAAGTTGATCGTTATATTAATTATTTTTTTGCACATAAATATATCTCTTCTTTTAAATTTATAGAAATATTTTTCAAACAAAATTATCGCAAAGAAATCTATAGAGAAATAACACGAAAAATGATGTATATGCATCATCTGCGATTGGACTCGCAGAAATTCGCGTCATGATAAAAAAAAATTCTCCTCGACTTACCTGTGCGTACTCGGCGCAGATGTCGATCGACGAGACGTAATTGACGACGTCCTCGATGGTCCAGCGATTCACAGCTTGTCCGTCGCCGCAGGGCATGTGAGCATAGAGCGTCGGGCACCTGACTGGCGGAGGTGTGATTGGTCTCGCGGTAGGTTTCGGCTTGGGAGATACGCTTTCGGATCTTCTTGTTTCCGGTCTTTGCCGCTTGCGAGGTGCAAAACCACCGGGACTCGAAAGGTCCAAAGGACTCGTCACTCCCGCATCTCTTTTGTTCGCGCCTGAGTTTTGAAGCAAACATAATGTTGTTAATTAATTTTTCTTCAAGTTGATTATCGATATAAGCATTGATAAAAAGTGCATAAAGTGCGCCGAATTCTACGCAATATTCTTGGTTTACAAATATTTCTCAATTAATTTCAAAATAATTAATTTTTTTTAATTTTTAAAATATCATCTATTTTTAAATGTAAAGTAAAAAATAAACAGCGATTAAAAATAATTACAAAATAATTATTTGCGAGTGACAGATAAATGGGACTTCTCTTGTCTGTAAACATATGATTTTATTTTTGACACTTACCTTTAAGATATGTTTCCAATTCAGCAGCGTTTTGAGCCGCGTTGGCAGTGCGCACCATGTGAAGAAGAGCTTGAGTAGAGGACATATCGATCATAGGCGGAAACACGGGATTACCAAAGAGACTATCCTGTTTCTGTTCTTTCGGATCTTTGTTGGAGAGAGGGGAGGTCGTCGGGATAGTCGGTGGTTGCGGTGCCCCTAAAGGCGCCATCAGACCAACAAATGGCGTCGCCGCGGTCTTGAAGGCCGGAAACCTCGGATCTAAACCCGGAGGATATCCGTTCCTCGATGTACTGAAGTAACTGAAATGATTAAAAAAATAATACAATATTATTATCACTATTGTATGTAAAAACTTTTAACTTTTAATAAAAAGATTTTAATAAAAATATAAAAATTATTTAAAAAATGAATATATTATAACTTCTAATATTTTAAACTGTCTTAATGTTAGATGAAGAGATCCAAAATATTTTACTTTCTAATCTCGAAATTCGATTTTATTATTATTATATTAATCCTGTGATCAATATAAGAAATATAACTCTATCGCAAAAAATTAAGTGTAATAAATAAAGCAAGATAGACATACTCGTTGGGGTTGGCATTGTTGTATTTGGCGGCGAGACTTCTCATGAAATCGCTATAATTTCGCCCCATCATCTGTTCCATGTGCTTGAGATGATGGGGTGGTGGTGGACCCTCGGGTCCTCCCAAAGGCGTAGCATTTGGCGGCGTCCCCGGATGACTCGACGAAGAAGGCGTCACGCTCCTCGACGATGTCGAGTTATTGTCAGGCGTGAGCCGTTCCGTTTTAACCTGCAACACGACACAATTGCCTTTCTTTAAACGAGACCTCACCGTGCGCAACCGGATGCGATAATGAGAAGATGAATACGGAACAATTAACCGGCAATAAAGAGAACGAGTATAAGCAGAAGTAGTAATTAGTAGACGATAAAGACAAGTGCAACAGAAATATACACTTAATATTAATTGATTCAACTAAAAAGTACAACAGTTATTAACGTTTTTATGCATAAGCCTGTTTTGCAAAAATTATATTAAATATATATATATATATATATATATATATATATGCGATAATTTGTTATAATTTTAATATAATTTAAGATATTTACACAAATAAAGTTATGTGTAAATTTCTCAACTTCTGTTTGATTCGTGTATACATTTCACGCAATGACATGTACGATTAATAAAATTTGAATTCTTAAGTATCTTCTCACGTAAAAGCTGCCATCGGCACGTCTGCAAAGTGTTCATTTCATCTTATCCGCAATAACAATAATCTTACTATATTTACTACTGTCGTGCCTCATGTTTAAATATTGAAGGCCGTAACCTCCATCTTTACAAGAAAAACAACTTTAGCTACGCATCGATACCGATCGCACGTGGAAAAAATCTCTTTATGTTTAAAAATATAATTGATAATTGATCAAAAAATAAATAATATAATATAAATATAAATAATAATAACAGAAATAATATAAATAATAAAATAAATAATTGACAGCTTTCTATACGAGTCGCAATGCAAATATTAATTATAACTAATTAAAAATGCTCGAAACAATAATAAACGATGAGATAATAAAACAGATTTTATAATTATAATAATTATCATTATAAATCTTTATTTTATAAGAAAACATCTGTTTTTCCATTGCGCCACCAATTATCATATGATCGATATCTTGCTCGGGCGACTATACTTAAACACTAATAAATGAGCTTTATTCAAGTATATGAGAAAAAAAAATTGTTTTGTTTTATTCGGAACGTATCAACGACGGGCCCCACGCCTTCGGTCGTGAAGGATACTCGTCGGCAGCTGCAGCGCACGATACGTTTCGCTCCGGGTAAGATCCGAGGCGGCAGGAAATATCTCGGGTGCATTAATTCCCGGCAACAGATTGCATCTGAGATATGGTAATGAAGGTAACGCGTGGCGTAAGAGTTGACTCCTCTTCGGCGACGCGACGGACGCGGCGAGAGAGCGCGCCGTGACACTAAGAAGAACGAGAGTCGATTGGCGTAGAATAGGGTCCCCCGAGAGCACGGTCCCCGAGAGAACTCCGTGGCCGCTCTCGCACAGAGAGGCCACGGTAAATCTCTTTCTCGCCTCCAGACCTCTTCCTGACAAGGGACTGCTTCAGGCTCACGAAGCAGACACGATCTCGTATATACCTACGTTTCGAAAAGAGGTTTGCTCGCCGATACCTTCGGGTCTCGATAGAGAAAATACGCGAGAAGTAGCGATCGGTGACGCGAGGTAACAACAGAATCTTGATGCACAAAAATCATTTTTTTTTTTAATAAAATAAAATAGTTTCCGCTTGATTGCAAGAGATAAACAGAATAATTTTAGAGAGAGATTTTTCTTTTTACATAATTACATAACAAAGAAATTATTATAAAAAAGTAATTACATCACAAAAATAATATCTCGGCATTAAATTAAAAATATTGCATACACGTTTTCCTAAAAAATCAGGCATCTTCACTGCTGAAGATGCCTGATTTTTTTTCAGATAATATATTCCAAGCGAGAAAAAGATTAATCCTTCTATTCGTACTTATTACCAAAAGTTAATAAGTCAGGATGACGCTTGCCACACGCGAGGGATTAATTTCTCGAGTTGCTACTATTCTTCGAAGATCTTTCTATTCATGAGGCTTACGGATCTGAGCTAGGAGAAATTCTCGCGTGTCACGGACGCTATTCTTTCTACCGATGATCATCAATTTTTTACCATCACGGCTCGAAGCACTGCTAAGCACAGGCTACCAAAGGCTCCTCTTTCATTTTTTTTTTTTTTCATTTTTTTTCTATCGGTCAAGTCGTTTACAGAAGCATCGAACGGGTCGACGGATGTCAACGGCGGAATGACACTGCGGCTTTCGACGCGGTTGACATAGTTGCTGCATGGTTGGTTTTGAACGGGACTCTTCGCGTACACGTGTATGAAGCTACTGCTCGGACAGCAGGAGCGATGGACTCTCTCGTCGAGGATATCTCCCCAGACTAGCGCACGTGCTCCCCGAGTGCTCAAACACTCCACTTCACGGAAGAAGCAGCGGGTCTCTCGAAAAATTTGTACAACAAATCTCGCGTCCTCGCGGCAACTTGCGTCCTTCTCCCAACGAATAAATAAAAAAAGAAAAAAAAAAAAAATAAGTAAAAATTCCAAACGTGACGCGTTCAGTCACTCTCTACGTCAATATAGTAAGACCGTGTTTGCCTATACATGCGTAGAAGTTTTGTGTACCGTGTCAAAATTTAACTCCAAACAGCCATCGTGAATCTTTTCGGAAGCGAATAATCAAAAGTAAGAAAGAGCAAATATTATTCGAGATAGAGATATATGAGAATATATTAGATATATTAATAAAAATTAATATAATTATAAAAATAGCAGCTAAATTTACAAACGGAAAACATTCCACTTACTTGAGTAGTGTCGAGACCATTCTGATTCTGCCGCCTTCTACTCCTTGGCGGTCGGGGGGTCGCCGCACCGGACAGGTGGGCACCCTGAGGGCTTCCGCCCCTGGCGTCGACCGCTGTGTTCGCTGCCAGGGTGGCCCCGTCGTTGTTTTCCGTGTGCGTACCTAAATCCGCCGCCTCTCCACGGTCGCCGCCACGTGTTGGTCCCGTGCTCGCGGACACGTTTTCGCCCGACACCTCACCTGAAAAAATCAAACGGATAGATATATATTAGTTTTCAATCGATAAAAAATATTAAGTGTAGGAATTTTCGAAAAGAATATTTATTCTGCTTGAGATTATGGAGAAAGATTACGGATCTGTAAGGCACGTGGCAGTTTTGTGGAGCGCTCAAAAATTTCAGCTGTCAAACGCGACGATCATATGTCGAGACTTTCAATTCTGGACCTTTGACGAAGAGATAAATACGTGGAATTTCCATCGCATTCGTTTCTCGCACGCTGGATGGCTTTAGTTTCGTAACGAGGTAATTCTTACGCTACATCGTAAAGCTTTCGGAACATCGTGTCATGTAAACGGCGTCTTTCGACACACCAGGAATTCGAATGAAATACATTAAGAGGGATAACCATAGGACGTGATTACACACGGTGGCGGCGCTAGCCACCGACGCTGAAAATTTACGCTCAATAAATGATCCCGTCCTGGCGCCATTATCTTCTACCTTGATCAGAAATCCCGGCGAGGATCGACCGAAAAGACGCAGGGAATGAGGAGTATCGTGGGGGTCACTGTCCACTAAAAATGAAACCTAAAATATCCAATAAATTCCTGTCATCGTTAAACGCCTGGAATTTTATGGAGGCAGTAACTCGTCCATGTCGCCGAATTTGCCGGCCGATACGATCGGCCGCGGTTTAATGCAGGCGACGATGCCGGCAACGCGAGAGATACGAGAGCTTCGTATTTCGCAATCCTTTCCGCACCGTGTGTGCTCCGTTATTTTTTACTCATCTCCTTCGCGTGCGATCGATCGCACTTCATTAAGTCGATAATTATTCCGCAACAATTATGTCTTAAATGATAAAATTATATTATAAAATAAAATATTAAATATTATAATTTTCTTAAAAATATTTTAGATTATAATCAATTTTAAATTAATGGATTCGTTTATAAATTTTGCAATAATTCGAATTAGAATAAAAAATTCCACAAATTTCCCCGCACAAATTTTCTCGCAGTAAAGCAGTATAAATCGAAAATACACGAACGGATACATTGTAATTATTTTTATAATGCCTAAAATTAACACTTCTAGGCAGGCTCTGCTCAGCTGCTATCGCGTTATATTCTCTAATCCGGTTGTAGAAACGTCTCCGCAGCGTTCGAGCGGGATACAGGCGGGAGGGTAGCGATCGTAAAAGCCATTTCTATGATACTACCAAATGTCTTCATTATTTCGAGTTAAAATATTTACAACTGCCCATAAAAATTCCATTAAGCACTATTTGCTAGCGGGGAGATCGTTCCCCGTCCCTCGACGAGACGCGTTCAAAGACACGTTCTCTCTCTACGCAACTCGCCATAAAAGAATAGTTATAAAATTGGAGACTACACCAGCAGCAAACATTGCACGCGTATTGCTCGATCGACGAATCGGTTGCTAACGAGAATGATATAACGATACATTAAATGACGCGTTCGATGAGAGGTTTTGGAATATAACTTAATTAACTTTGATGATTTTCAGAATGAGGTCACATCGGGTCAATGATTTGTGGACTGCTAGATTTTATAGTACCCTATTGAATATACAGTAAGAAAAAAGTATGTTGATGAAAAACGCAGTTATATCATTTAATGAAGTTGTTGAAATCATGACATGTTGGCAAACATGAATTTCGAATTCCTCGAATATAAATTTCTAATTCCAATACTATAAGGATAAGATATCGTACGTGTTGACATTGCTGTAATATTTATTTCTTGGTAGAAAATTCCATTGCGCGTTCCAAGACGTCATTTTGCGTATTAGAATTCTTTCCTCGCATTTTCTCACGTTTTTTCTTTGCGAAATATACATATATTAGTGGTAGCGCGTCGATGGCATGTATGACAAATATCGTAACGACACTTCAGAAAGTTTCAAGGGAAGAAGCCATTGTTTAAAGATCGTCCGAGCGCGTTTTGTTATCCAAGTTGGTTTTGACGATATTTGCATAGTTATACAAGAATTATCTACAGCTATACTCGCGAAAATAGTTAAAATTTGAATTCACAGACACGTAGAAAAATTTCATTGTTTACGCGACTTATTTTGTCAGAAGAGATATAAATATATATTAGAAAAATAATAAAATTAATACAATACCTACTGCGGAGATATTTAACCTATCATAAGATATTTAAGTTCTCGGATAAAATTGCAAAAGATAAAAAAAAAACTTGTCTTAAGAAAAAAAGACAAATGTTTCTTTTTTCCAAAAACAAGTAGCAATATTTCTAAATATATTGCAGCATCTAAAAGTTTCGTAGATAATTTCCAATAAATAGTATTGCCAGAAGACTTCGTTGCATGTAAACGAAGGAAGCTGCAGCAGCGGGATATCTACGGCGATAATACTGAGAACCACGCAAAGTCTGAGTGTGAAATATCGTAACGACGTGTTAAAATGAACTAACATGCAACGCACGTATCTTTCGCGACAATGCTCGCTCCATGAAGCCCGTATGTCAAGATTGCGTTCGTCAGCCGACGAAGGCACGAGTACACGGCGATCCTTCGGCGTGTTCGGACAAGATAATACATCACATTTTATGCGAAATGGTATATAACGTATCTCCAATTGTACCGAAATCTCTAATCCAACGCGTCTGCAATTAGTAGAAAGTAGAAAGTACGATGTGCCAAGCGTACAGGAGGTAAAGAAACGATAATCTCACCGTAAACAGTAGTTTTGCGCTTCTGATTTTATCTTAATACACTGCATTTATCAAGACACGCGTGTAATTTACCGGTTTTAGCGAGGATGCTCGGTTAACTATTTCGTTCCCGGGCGAGACAGGTTCCACGAGAAAGAAAGCCACCGAGAAGACAGCGAGATGGGACATCAGAAACTCATAGTAATAGCGAACACCATAGTCATAAATTATCCGCTGCGAGCGCGGCTAAAACGAATTGACCTTCGAGGTCGCGGTGTACTCGAGTGCCGCCGCGACGGAAATAAAGCCGGCGGACCTCTCTTCCCTCCGAGGTCGGCGTTAATTATTCTCGGTGTTAAGAGTTTCAGAAATTTCACCGAGCTGAGAATCTTTCCACGATCCCGTGGCCGAGATAGATGCGAATCCCGGGAAAGCCGAGTAACGCGTTGCGAGATCTGGGATCGATCCAGCATCCGGCACAGATAAAAACGTCAGTTGGAAGCTTCCGCGCGATCCATTGTTCAATGGATGAAGAAAATCAAAGATACATCAACGTGAATTCTCATACAGTTAAACGCACGTGAACTTTTTCGATGCAGTAAAGTCGATATGCGTTGTTGCAATTTTATTGCAACCTGCTGTAATAATCAACAGTAATCAATAGAAAATTTAATACACTTTACACTAATTTACAAGAATATATTATTAACAAAATTGTAAAAAATTTTGCTTCAAGTGCCGCAAACGTTTCTTATAAAAATAAATCGAAAATTCAAGATTTCTTTAATACAATTTTTATCCTATATTCTATCGAAAGAATACCGTTCAATTTTACCCTCTTTTCTTTTACACTTAACAACGATAGAGTCTCACGGTTTTCGATAGTCTCACTGAAAACCGGATGCGGGCGCACGTGACGTTTCTTCCGTTTGGCCTGGCTGGCCAGGTCACGTTCGCGTTGCCGGAGCCAAGCGGCTCGGCCCCCATGTGTGCGTATATACGCGTGGTGCGCGTGTACGCACGTCGTACAGTCGCGTACGTCCGCATCCGGGGTCGGCTCGACGCTTAATGAACGATCAAGCCGGCTCATGCGGCGCGCAAGCCGTCATTACGAGCTACCGCAGCGAGAAACCTCATCATTTTTTTTTGTCTTCCTCTTTCTTCATACGCTCGACTTTTCTCTCGCGATCATGCGTGGCGGCGCTTCAACAGGATGCTGAATGGGGAATTCTATTTTTTTCCCTACACGCGGATTATCGAGAGGAATCGGTTAATCTTGCCGAGTCAAACTATTTCAATAGTATCGCGAGCTATTCCATCTTACTCGCGGAATCAAGAGTATTTTAATTTTTTATTGTATTTCATGCACTTTTCTAATAGAAAAATGTCGCATTAAATAATTGTCATTTTTTTAAATAAGATTTGTCATAAGTGTATTTGAGTTGAATTTCACATAACAAAATCACACTATAAACCTATATTCCTTCCAAAATAAATTGATAATTTATCTAATTTCACAAAAATTTTTTGGGATCTCGTAATAATAAAGCATTATAATATAAAATTATTTCTCAGAAGAAATTACGCGAATATCGATATATATACATAAGACCATACATATGTGAAATTTTTTTCTCCGTTACTTGTGCCATTAATTATTACTGGTTTACCGCAACGATTTATTATCGTCCACTTTATTGGTCTGTCTAGTAGCAAATAATTGTAATTGACTTCAACGGCCTTAAAGATCGCGACTGACTCGAAGATTGATCGGATCTATCATCACGACGCAAAGGTAATGATCACCTATTTCTACGGTCCTTGCTCGATCGTAACTTTTCTAAATTCGCTGAAAATTATGCGCGTGACTAGCAGATTGTACGAGACATAATATAAAATATAAACTAATCACTTCAAAATAAGTAAAAATTACTCTCGAAAAGCGACACTAAAAATATCTTTTTTTTCCGTATATATTATATAACAATAAAGAAAATGTCATATATCGTCTTAAGAAAAACAAAGAAGAAAATATAATTTTTCCAATAATAAAATAATTAAAGTGCGTAAAGTACACCAGAAATAAGATCGACCGTTCGTCAAGGATAATACCTATCGTCCACGATGACGACCTTTAAAGGCCGGACCGGAGCTCGCGAAGAAGCGCGAGGAACCGAGAAGAGGGAGGAAGAGATTACTGTCGTGGCGTTAACACGATCAACGCCGTCAGCAACCACGCGGTCGTTGCTGGATCTCTCTTCCCGGCTGTTTTAAACCCGCCATGAGTTATGCGCGAGCGGGAGGGCCGCCTCCTCGCGCTTGGCCATTAAAGCGGGTTATGCCCATTTCAAGTGGAAAATCATAAGCACCGCAAATACGCCGTCATTACTACAGACGCGCTACGAGCTCGCCACTTACTTTGTAATCATGACTAATGCATAATGCAGTAGCGACTGTGCGCCCGCACACGCTCCACGCTCTATCTATGCGCGCGGCTACGTATGTGCGCACAGGTACACCTACGCACGGTTGGCGCGAGTCTCGTTGACGATTACGAGGGTGCCTCCGAGTGAGCGAGGGAGTATAAGTCCTTGAGGAAGGTGTTCTCGTATGGAAAGAGCGTATTGCCGCGACGCTATCACGCGGAATTGGATCTTGCGGTAGAGATAGATTATAACCGAGACACAGAAAAACAGAGACGGAGATGAGTCGTTACGTGACGCTTATGAAATTAGATGCGTCGACCATCTCATTTGATAATGCCGAAAACGACGGCTAAATTTTATTTTTATTTTTATTATGCACGTAAAAAAATTAATATGTACATGCAAGTATTCTAAAAATTAATTTTTTTATCACGTATTAACACTTGCAAGGAATAATGTCATTTCAACGATCCTTTAAAGTTTCGAGATCGTGCACGGTGTTCCCCTCGTTCATCGATCCTTTCGATCAATAACGACTACATTTCTTTAGCAAAATCGCTTCGTCTTTGTCCCTTCAACCTGTGTAACCTTGGTCCGTATCGCAGAGAATGGTCGAAACAGCTGTTTCAAGTGGGAGGCCTCTCATGAAACATACAATGGTGTTCACGCGAGGCGCAAGCGTTTATTAGTCGATCTGGCTCGGAGAGGAAGAGAGCAGGGGGGTGGATACGTGGTGATTTATAGCCAGCAATGTAAGTAGCAGCGGCACCAGCAACGGCTCGAGAGGCAGCAATAGCTCGCCATGGCGCGGCTCGAAGGTCGCGTGACGTCGATACGATTGCGTCTTATTAGGAGTCACCGCGTGTTCGACTTTACGTAGGAACGCGATACCTGTATGCGCCCATGCATTCCTGCAACTAATTAGCTCCCGTTGTATTTGTCGGGCCGTTCGCTAACGTGCACGACCGGTGCATGGGTCCATACATCGCTTTTCAGACTCTATGCTCGCATTTCGTGCCTGCCCTCGCGCGTTTTCCCTACATCTTGGCGTGATTTATACATCCGTCATTTTCAGTTTTTCGCGTTATTCTTTTTTTTCTTTGGCCTAAAGAGGAATGTATGAAAGGTAATAGATCTTGATTCTCGAGATTAAAGAGACTTTGCAAGATATAATCCTGCGTAAAAAAAAGAAAAAAAAGAAAATAAATGACGTATTTGAAATTATAAAAAGACACGTTCCTTTTAAGACAACTCCTTAGAAAAATCGCACGACGTATTTATATATGCATGACGCTTCTATTTGTCGGCGCGTGCACACGCTTGCTTCGCAACCGGAAAATTTTCAACGCAATTTCCATGAAAAGACGCGTACACGTTTCAAATGTCTTATGTTGCACCTTTTGTCTATTCTTTTTACGATTCGCTTGTACGTTCCCCTCTTCTCCCCTCCCTCCCCTTTTTGTATCCTTCTTGGACGCGCGGTACTCGGTCTTTTATGGTCGCTCGCCAAGACACCGCGGCGGCGATGGTGACACTGTACGGTCGTCAGGGTCGCGCACCTGCAAGCAGGTCAGGTTGTGCTACGCTCGATGTCGAAGGATTGTATCGAGGGGACACCAGATAGATGTCAATGCATGCTTAGCATCGATTAACATATGTGCCTAGCGTAATGTTTCTTGAAAACTGTCATTTAAATATTCGATAATCTTCAATAGGATTGAAACTTTCTATGGTACTGAATATATGAGAGATTTTTTTTTTATATTTTATACATATATATAATAATTCGATAATTAAAATTTAAAAATAAATCAATATGAATTTATCCACAGTAATCCATTCTACTTCAGGGTTAATCGTTAGGCTATATCATTATATTTTATATTCATGGGAAACTTCCTCTGCGAATCATTAAAGGATTCACATTTTAAAAATAAAATTGCTCGTCTTTTAACCGATTCGTTAAATTTCTCTTTATTTTTCACGTTTTCTTCGAGGCTGGATGAAGATCCAGAGACTCTTTAAGGGGGTTTAAGAAGAAGATATTCTTCCTGCGGTTCGCCGCTTGTTCCGCCGGTGGCAATGGGCGAGCGGTGACCTCCGTACCCTACGCGAAGAAAGAAAGACAAGGAAACTCGAGAAGAAAGAGGGAAGAGAGAGAGAGAGAGTCCGAGGTGCGTTCCTGCGTGACGTAGCTTTCGCAGGCCATCACGCATATGTTACCCTCCGCGAGGGACACGTACGCGCTTACAATACGATCCGCGGGGTCATTCCACCGAGTCCTCTCCTCGGACACCTCTTCAACTTCAACTTCACCGTCGCCATCGTCCCCGTTGTCGTGAACTTTGTTCCTCGTTCCCCGTCCGCTGTCTTTCGATCAACGATCCCTCTACTCTACGCAGCACCGCGTACATTCTTCCTAAAAAGAATGTATACGCGTTCAATTTATTATGGAATAAAAAATTAAAAATAAAATTAAAAATATTTTTTTTCCTCCGAATCTTTTCTCCGAAAAGAAACGTGAGTAAAATTCGTAAATCCATTTTCTTTTTCATTGCATAAATCGTGTAAAAAATATTTTTATGCATTGCGAAAAAGATGGTAAAGTTTTTTCCTCGTAACGAAGAAAATAATACTCGTGCAATAGATCGAATCTATACGTTCGACGTGCGCTGGAAACCTTCCATACGCAATTGTGCATCGCGTCTTGGCATCGTTTCTCTCCGCAGCTCTCTGTCTCTTTCCTTCCCGGACACGTATACGTTTTAACGAGAGAGCGAGGCAGGTTGCGGGCGGATGACAAACAAAGAGCGCCGTGACCTCGTCGCCTTGTGCGCGCGAGGTGCGATTAGCGCGAACGATTCCCTCTCGCGCGCGGAAACATGTAGGTGGAAGGCAAAAAGAGAGAAGGAAACGCACGCGCGAACGAAGGAAGTCGGATACGTAAGCCGACCAAAGGTCGAGTGCTGACCGCGAGTCATCTCGATTGCGACAACTCGTTGCTGCCGCTTACTTTTGCGTGTCTCGCTTCCAATCTCGCGCAGAGCCATGTTGCGTATGAAACAATATACATATAAAAATATTTCCTATATAAAAAATTCGGGACGTAAAAAGAAAAATTATATAAATCACCAAAAATTTTATTATTTCATGCATAAATTGTGCGAGCGCATAATAATTATATTTCTTTTTGCATTATCAATGAAATGCATTATGATAGAAAACCTTTACAAATTTGAAATAAAAAGATTTTCAATATTATTATATCTTTAATCTTTATGCGTATAACAATGATGCAGATTTATTACTGAGAATGAAATTGAAATCGATAAATAGCGAAGGAGTAAACAATGAAATGAATGTTTTTGAAAGACGTATGGAACACGAGGTCGTGCGCGGATGCAGCGTAAAACGACCACGCGTGCGATGAGCGATTAGTGTTAGATTATCTCACCTGCAAAGTTACCGAGAAGGTCAGAGCGTGACGATAGAAGAATGAGAAAAGAAGCGACGGACTGGAAGCGGGTACTTTACTCGATCAAAGGTCGAGCCGCGCGCATAACTCGCCGTGGCATCGATAAACGAGTTCCCTATCGCGCTTTCCATTTTTGTTCACAGAGATGACATTTCGCCATATGGCGGACGAACGAAGTACGTACTAAGAATGAACGTAAGAAATTGTTGACGACTAACAAATAACATGGCTATTACATCCTCACTTTACGTTAACAATAAGAAATGTTTTGACAAGCGCAGAAAAAAAATATGAGACAGACAAATAAAATTAATATAATAATTGAAAAATAAATAAAATAAAAAAATATAAACTATCCGAAGAAGCTCTAAAATCAAATTCATTACGCGATAGAGAACGCGAATCTAGCGATGATTGTCTTCTTTATCGCGAGCAATTATAACCGTTAATTAACGCGCTCTCGCAACATCATCAGCTTGATTTTTTTCTCGCATCCGCACATATGTGCCGCTAATTGCCACGTGGCACAGGTGACTCGAAGAACGGAATATCTGGACAATGAAGCTCAACAGGTTGCCAGCGGATGGTAGCGAGCTTGACTTCTTCCGTACGAGCGGCAATTAGTACGAACGATTTTTTCGCGTAATATCACGGAGGCAAAACTTTAGGAAACGCGCGAGCACAAGATCCGCCTCAAGATTCTACTGAATCATTTTATCGCTAAAAAAAAACTCGCGCGGAAAGCATTATTTCCTCAACCAAGATGACTAGAAAATAAATTTTAATGCAATTTTAAACACGTATTTTTCCACTAATACATGCGCCGTCTATTAATATGAATTTCTCAAAATTCGTAATTTTATTAAACGGAAAATTCGAGACTTTTGCAGAGGATTGTACGCTATCGAGTCCCGGCAAGTAGTTAGCATTAGGCACGATGACGAAGAAGGCCAGGGACTCGGTGAGATGATAGCGAGCGCGCTCGCTGACGGCTCGCATCGGTCACACCGCAGGTGACTCGTCGCGGTCTAAGTCTGGCCTCTGCCCGACCCACGTACCTCATTCTATCCAGTGTCCTGCTTCGCCATCTCTAACTCCTGTTCTCTCCCTTATGTAAGATCCGAGAGAGAAGAGAATATCCGCGCAAATCCCACTAAATATATAAATGAACTTATATTCTTTTCATAAGAATTTCTTTCTCCTCCTTCTCCTCGTCCCTTTGTTGTAAAGACCGTAAATTATTTTTGTGATTGCTATTACATTACGTGTATAAATCTCTAAAATATGAGAAAATCCTATTCACAGAATGTGAGAAATTTTTTGAAATTATTATTAATAAAATTATTACACTTTTACATATGTGTATATGTGTAAAAATTTTATTTTTTCCGTCACTCTTCCGTATTCTTGTCATAAATTCGCGCAAACGCTAATTATAATTATAAGCTGGATGGATACGAGAAGATGCTACGTACCACCCCGTCAAACGTCACCGTATCTGCGACCTCAGCGAAGTTAATGATACGCGCGAGTGGATGATCCTTATATAGAGAACGGCGGCAAAATTGCCCGCGTGTGCTCGTCAGCACGCATCATTTCGAGTGATGTATTACTCACCGAGTGTCATCAGAAAACGGTTATGTGACCCTGGATGTGATTCCCGACGGTCGCGTATACACTCGCGGTCACTTCGCGCAGGTCGCGTGTATTTCACTTGCAGCTATCGAGCATATTCGCCTCGTCAGCGTTCTCTCGGGGCCCCGATCACAATTGAACGCGGCATTTTGCAAGCCAGCGTGAGCACAGCCCTCCGTGAGCTTTATCTTCGCGTACGCGAGAATAAATAAAGCCGAACGGTACAACGTGTGTCTTTCACGTCTCGCGATTTTTACGCGGCATGAAAGTGTTGGGATGTCGCCTTAAAGCAACTCTTAACGAAGCCGTATAATACGCCGTAGCCATAGACAAAATACGTAACGGCAGTTGAATACCGGTTCCCCTTTGTGATCTTATGATACCCGTTCGCGACATTTAGACAGGCTTGCGGTAATTAATGTTTCATTGATTATATCTGAAACAATATACAATATATGCTTTTCACAAATAATTAGCCATTCATTCGCTGATATTTAAATTACAAAAGAGAAATCACCCCGTAATAATTTCCGCAGCACTCGTACGAGTCTTTTATGCAGATCTTCGCGTCTGAGAGAATCTAATGCAAACGGAGAACGGAGTGAATCGTCGTGTCTCAAACGTCACTGCTCTCTCGACGGACAGAATCTCGCGACTCGTGGTCATATCGCGAAAAGCGTGACTGATCCCATCGATTAAAGTTCGGCGATATCGTAGCCTAGCTAATTAATCGCGAGCATGTCGAGTATCCGTTGGCTTCTCGAGCGGACATACCGTGCGCGGTGTCCGGCATAAAACGACAGGCCACCCACGACAACAGGCCTCCACGGTATCGGCAAACGTAAATTAACAACTTATCGTATCGCCGAGGTCATTAGGCCTCTCGATGGCTAGTTGAAACTGCGCAAAATTTAAAGACGAGATCTTGTGACTACGCTGCAAAAGCGCTGACTACCAACAAGATAAATTTGCATTATCAGCTTCAATTGTAATCGGCAAGTGCGGATTTTTTTTTTTTTTTTTCGTATTGTTTCGTATTTTCTTTCAAGTAAAAAACTAATCTTTTGAAGTAACAAAATAATGCAAGGATAATATTTTACGTTTTCCAATTTTTGCGTAATTAGATTTCAACAGAGATATAAAAGTTTTTATTGACGCTCAAGTTGATAAATTACTTTTATAAGATTGTTATCGGATTTCGCTTAGCATTCTCGCGTCAGCGCTACGTATATCCCAGAATCAGTTTTGATTAATCGAAGTCTATCGGTACGGCGAGAAAGAAAGATTCGCGAACTGAGTGCTCCTGTAAGAGATGTGGGTGTGTAGATAACAGCAGAAGCGGCGAAATCGATTTACTGTGTCGAAATCACGGGTGTCCGTTCCGTTAAAATAAATCACGTGCGGTAAAGTGGTAAGACTGGTTTCTTTTACGCAAGATTTCGGATACACCCGGTACAAAAGTTACCTGGAACCGGGTCTCGAAATTCTCCCTGACCCGGAGAAGAGGTCCAAAGGTCGGCAGACGAGGAATGTCCGAGATCAGATTATACTTTGCTAATGAACTTCTATGCCTTCGACCCTGCGTGGCCATCTGTATCAACGACGACGAGGAAAATCAAAACCATCACCTCGGACGTTTATTTTCTATTACAAGAGTCGGGCAAATAAAAAGCTCAAGTATGAAAGACAAGCCAATAAGTTTCAGAAAAATTCCAGCGACTTTTATCCGTCCGTCACGTATACCTGAAGAGCTCTCCATCTTTTTCACGATATGAAAGTGCGAGAAGAATTAGTAGATCCCTCGGCAATTATTATGAGATGAGTCGAAAGAAATGTCAATCTCAATAATATAGTATGTTATTTAAAAACATGAGATGCAAAATTAATCTCCTCTGTTTAAATTATTTCTCTATAAAAAATAATTATCTTTTTAAATATTTTTTATCTCTGTACCATAAAATTTTTATACAAATTAAAACGTAACTTATGGTACAAGATATTTTTAAGCAAGACAATTTTATCCTAACAATAAGCAAAGTTCTTTCCAAGTAAACCAATCTCTCATCGCAAATTTCATATCGAATGAGATCAAACGGTTAAAAGTATACGATGAAACGGTTGATAAGAAACCAGTTAACCGATCAATTTCGATACGATACGATCAGCAATATTATTTTTAATTACTGCGATGACGCAAATGGTCTTGTTATAGATGATACAGCAAAGACGCTTTATCAGATACAAGTATGTAGTCACGTTCTGATATCAAGAATCGATATTAATATCGAATATAAAATCAAATATAAATCCAAAAAAGATATAAATTTGAAGAGCTTATATGATTATTTATAGACTAAATCACACACTTGATTCTGTCATTCTTATTTCCGAAATTAAAATTGTTGGTGCTATCAATGTAAAAAGACGAAGGATAATTAACGATCGTACTCTCTCGGATGCGAACAAGAAAAATCGTAAGATTCTCCAGACTGCTTTAAATGAGAGACTGAGCAATTAAATTCTAACTAGAAGCCAAACACATGTTACCGCGTGTCTGACGCGACGGTGATCGCGACCTCGAGATCGCTGATATCGCGCATTACGCGACAAATCGACGGCCTTCGTATGCACAACTCTCCACTGTAACGAGAGATTTGCCGATTCGTCCATTGTATCGGTGCATCGGGCCGCGTTAACCGCGTTCCAAGGCCCGACGATGCGGAATTTATTGCTAGAACGCGGATGCGAAGAGACGCGTTTGATGCCGAAGCCGATTGTTAAATAGATAACACGAGAACACGGATCAACAAAAATACGTCAATAACTAAAGCGCATTAAATTATTTTTACTCTTAATAGCAATATGTCATGATTCCAAGAGAACAAAAAATTAAATAATTTAAAAAAAAATTAGGATTTTAAAAAAATTTTTGTCAAAAATCTCTCCACCATAAAAGTTAAAGAAAATTATTGTCGTCTCTTTGACGCGCGGGCGATTAATCTTTCCGGTGGGAAGACTTTTCGTTGTGCAATCATATCTTATTCGCGTCTCCTACCACGTCCTCTGCAACTTTGCAACTTTGCGAGCGGAGGCTACCGATCGAGAGGAGAAACGGTTTCGCTCGCTTATCTCGTCACGATGATCTGCCGACAGATACACCGCGCGCGCCTTGACACGTAACAATGCATGCATGAATTAATAGCGGCCGCTGCTCTGCGCTCGTACTTCTCCTCGCTTACACGGAGATTTACATCTTTATCGCGACCTGAGAG
The DNA here is from genome assembly GCF_021464435.1 of Cataglyphis hispanica. Taxonomy (NCBI): domain Eukaryota; kingdom Metazoa; phylum Arthropoda; class Insecta; order Hymenoptera; family Formicidae; genus Cataglyphis; species Cataglyphis hispanica. The sequence goes on from NC_065974.1 coordinate 2,793,399, forward strand.
GTGTCGTTTACACAGAGTGACGTTGGTGTCTCGACTTTGTTGTCATAAGTGATTAAATTTGGAAATTAAGAAGCAGAAATCAAACCGTTGCTTTTCTTTAAACGCATCAAAAATTTTCAAGAATTTTCTCAGATATTTTATTATATATGGATATAAAATCTTTTGAATAATCAGTTTTATATTTATGCGTTTCCGCTGTATTCCGAGAACGTATTGTGCAACTTCCTCGCGAATCTAATGCGCCGTCAGACTCCGCGAATCCAGACATTATTCTCTGCGGGTTATTAGATATAATTGTCGTCCTGAGAGAGTCTCTACGCGGAACGAACAAGATATATGAGAGAGAAAAATAAAAAAAGGATTGTTGTGCCTCGTAACAAGAATCGAACTCGCCGAGAAGTAAACGGCAAGAAAGAAAAAGCAAAAACACACAATGAAAACACGAAAGGTGAGCGTTTCAATAAATTCTGACAATCGAGACGAACGGCTCATCGATCGATCTCGTTGTCGATCCCTCGATTCGCGGCTCGCAACTAGTCCGATGGAATACGTTGAAATGTGATATTAATGATACGTTGTCGTGGCTTATATCGTTCGAGATAATTGGCTCACATCGACGATGTGGTAATTAGCGTTGCGACCGAACATGCCAAATGTTTTGGAACAACTGTATAATAGGAATGCAATTGAAAGCGTCCGTCTTACGTATTTAATCTCGACCCTTTAGCCATGAATTCTCCTTAATTAGATGATTATCGTATGCTAATATATATCTCGCGTCTTCTTTTTATGTTCTTATAATTCATCTCGCATATGCAATTATATATATATGTCCTTTCGTAATCAATGTGATATTTTCGAAAGTCGCAGTAGCATCGCAATGTTAATCCACATAGGTCATTAAATTAATTATTTCCGTGGAATCTTTCGCCGTTATGTTTCATGCGCAAACGTGTACGACTGCGTCTTGGTTGAAAAAAAAAAAAGAAAAAAAGAGACGCGGAACGGCCGTGTTAAAGCGCGAAAGGTCAACGTTCTCGTAAATCTTTCAACCTACGTGTCTTTAGGCGCTGCACTTTCAGCGGACGGGCGTTTCATTTTAGATTTTCCTCGCAATCGCGCGGCGCACCAAAGTGTGAGAATTCCTCGGGGTACGCGGCCGACAATATAAAGATTCGAGAGACAGAAATATGGCCATCGATGTACATTACCGAACTTCGATCGATGCGATCGGATCGTAGTGAGAGTAGCGAGCGCTCGAGCGATTCTCTCCGCGCTCAACGTGTCTCTCGGATCTCTGCGCAAAACATTCTGCTTACCTGAAACGAAAATAATATACGTTGGTTAATGTAATGTTCGTGTTTTCCGAAAGAAATAAAAAAATTTATAGAAATTTTATTTTTTCTTCTTTTAATTCACTAATTCAAGTCAAATCGTCGGTAATTCTCCTTATGAAAAAGTAGCATCCTCTTATGAGAGATGATAAATTATTTAATCTTTCGAAAGAAAATACTTTAATGAATACGATAATGTGTTTTATAAATGTCGCGCGCAACAGATTAGATCTGACGTCGATAAAAGAAAAAAAATAAGAGGAAGTAAGAATAGACATGCCTATCCACGACTCTCGGCATCGTGTTAATAATTTTATGGATTAAACAGCCTCTTATGAAATTCATGAAGTCGATGACTGCATGCGTATGATGTATCGTCTCCAATAAGGTCAGCATTATAATACAGAGAGGTTTTTGGCTTCTCACATATCATAATTCCGAAGATGATTCTTTGTGCAAAAAAAAAAGAAGTTAACTAAAGCGATTTGAAAAATTGTGACCGATCGATAATAAACCTTTATAGTCGAATGATCCAGCAAATAATACAAAAAGTAATATATAACATAAGCCGCAACTTTTGCGAACAGCGAGACTTGCAATCATATATCTATTCAAACATGCCTGATACGGGAAATCGCGTAGGCGATACAAGGTATAGCTCGCTTCTGACACGATGATCGAATTAAAATCAATAACCCAAGATAATTAAGTTAATGTATCTATTAAATCGAATAATATATTTATCTATGATTTCATCGATCTAGCATCTCGTCTGTGATTGATAGATATATGTCACCTTTCAAACTCCTTTCTAGAAATATATTATTGTAGAGTATTACTTAATTAAAGTTGCATTTTAAATATATAGCTAGTATACATAGCTAGTATAAGTCATTCAAAATAATGATTTTCTCTCGATGATTCGTATAGACGCGATCTTAATTAAAACAATAATTAAAACGTAACATACATTTTCCATTCCGACTCCGACATCCAAGTTTGGGCATCGAAATCTTTACGGTCGCAGATTCACGCTGACACGAATGACGACTTGCATGACGGTCACGTGGGCAGGACACAATGCAGGGTGCGGCTTCACCTCTGACACACCGGGGTCTCGACCTATTCCTCGTATATATACGCGGCTCAGGATATATCATTGTGTTGGGGAGCTAAACGTGGTGCTGCCCAACCCACGTGCAACGCCAACACGCAACGAGGACTCTAAGCTCTGAATCTCGTTGGAATTTCATCGCTTCGGGAATATATCTAGGAGAGAGCTAACTAGTATATGCGCTCGTGTATACGTCACGTATGAGAACCGTCGATTGTGTCTGACGCGGTGAAATGCACATGAGAAATTACGCTAATTATGAACAGTAATTGCAAAATATAAAATTGGATAATATAATAATCAAATGTCAAATATTTTTAGAAGAATTGAAAATTCTCTCTTACATTATGCCATTTAAATATGCTTTTCTCGCTTCAATATACTTGACCCGTCAATTGAATTTTAAAAAAATCGGGAAGTCAAAATCTTTATATTTCGCCATTTATATTTATTCGGCAAACTTTGCAAGAAAATTAATCATTTCGCTAATTTCGTTTTCAGTTTTTATCTCGATATGGAACGCCGTATTGTCTCTATTCTATATTTACGAACTCTTTCTACGGAGTTAACACATCCGAAAGCAGTGTCCACACGATGGTCCGCGCTCGCGGTCGCCCACGGCATCTCATATCTTACGGATGAAGACATTTACGACAATTCTCGCACAAGACATCTTATACACGTACATATACACCTATTCTTATCGCGTCCAAGTTTTACACAATGTACTCGTTCAATATCAGTATTGCATTTTTCTGGTCTTTGTTCGATAAGGATATATTCTTTTAAAAGTAACTTGAAGCGATACCATTAAAATTATTTTGAGATTAATGTAATAACCGAAAAAATTACATAATGAATTTATAATAAACTAATGACAAATTGATTAATCAAGGAAATCAATTATTTAACAAAGAGATTTTTTTGAAATAAACCGCGTCAGAAAAATAAAAATCGTACTTTTTCAAATCTAGATGTTTCTAAATAGAAAAAAAATAGCATCGCATTAATTTACTATAAATCGCATTATAAATATTATATCAGCTTGAGTTATTGTCAGATTTATATTTCTGAAATGTAAAATATGATGTTGATATTTCGTATGTCTTTCCGCTTCTAAATAACGTTTAAGAGCCAAGGTTGAAATTAGACAATCCAATTTTTTTTTTTTGCTAAAGACGAACGATCCGCTACGCTTTTGCGTCTTTAAAAGGCCGATATCGATCTTCCCTTGAAATGAAAGTCTGGGAATCGGAACGGAAAGGAACGCGGGAGACGCCCGTGCCTAAGGCGATAAAAAACAGAATTCTGACGCGTGTTCATAAATGAGATAAAGATCACCACAGTCAGCTGCGAATTATTTGCTCAACAAGCAATGATTGCGCCGATTATGCATTGCTGTTAGTGATCTGCACGTATAATAATGCCACACTTTGTGTTATGTATTTCATAAATATTTAAACTTATTAAATTATGATAGAGAAAAAAATATTTTTTAAATCATCATAAGCGATAATGCTAAAAATTTTTTTTTCAAATTTTTTAAATATTTAGAAAATTGCAAATATGTCCAGGTGCTTGTTATATAAATAAAAGACAAATTTAAGATATTCATTTTTTGGCATCTTAATATATTAATGACAAAATTTGAATATCGTGCGATGCTATTATGTATAATTCCCACAATTCAAATATCAAATTATTAAATGGACCACTGTCCTTAGTACACAACAGTCGTATAAAAGAAAAAATAATTTCGTATTATGCAAATCTACTGTGAGCATAGTCTCACCAAAATGCACTCTGCAAAGTTCTTCGCGATCCTGTTCGCACGTCACGGTGTCTCCCTCGTATGCGAGGGGATTTGCATTTTACAAAAAGAACATACACGGCATTCTATCGAGGGATACGTGCGGGTAAGCTTTAAGTGAGCGTCACGGTCGTTGGTCTATGAACCATGCTGGACCAGCCGCATGGTCACCGAACAAGAGGCTGTCTGCGTCAGGGTCGAGCGTTGCTTATTTACGCACGCTGCATCCTCGAGAACAATTGCGTAGGCCAAGCCATTAATGCTTTGACCTCCACGTAATTATGACCGGAGGTCAACTAGCGTGATCCGTTTATAAGGAAATGGCGCGGAGAATAATTTCGCGTGAAAGCTTGCAGACTCGTCATTTTATATCACGATGCGTATGCATCCGTTATCTCTGTTATCAGATGTGTTCGCGCGTACATAAAAATTACTGTTATTCAAACACAAGATACATTTCAAATAAAACAGTTTAAGAGAAACTAAATTAATATCGTAGATTAAATCGATTTCTTTTTTCTGAACGGATGTTGCTCAATGGATACAAAAAAATATACACCGATCGTGTCGAGTTTTTAAAGCGAATACCGTAAGATTAACCGATACGCCGGATGCCTGATGTTTAGACCTCTCTCAGCCTTGACAGGAGAAGTCACGAGAAAGCCAAACGAAAAGTTTCAACACCGTAGTACAACATTGTACAAAGAAACGATATTCAGCGATAACTGATAATAAATAAAAATAGTTCGCCAGGTAGAGCTGCCATCATTACCGTTACCATACTGACAGTCGCTGACATTTCTGTTATCTGGAGAGACCCGCAGCCGCGATCGTGTGCGTATGCGCGTACAATCTTCGTATTTCTTTTTTCGACCCTACGTTTCCGCGAGTCGAAAGAGGAGACGTAATGGGGTCTCGGTGCCAAATGAAAAATTTCTAATGGAAGAGATACGTGACCGTTGTGTGCGCGCTCGCGCGTTAACAGATAGGCAACAGCGTGCAGATTAGGTCGTTTCGCGCGAGCACGTATCTGCATATACGCTGCTCCTTGAGCGGAGGCACGTCGCGATGCAAAAGTCAGAGGTGACGTGTCACCGAGGAAAAAGGTGACGACGACGATCTCCATGGTCGTTGCGTTGTGTAATCTAACAACCAAGTGATAAAACAGCCGCGCGCAAACCAACATTCTGGTGTGCTACGAGAAGATCTGTTGCTGTACTGTTATGCTGTTAATTAAATATCTCGTTTAATTATCAATATATTGATAATATTGATATAATATTGATCGTGTTGTAGAAATAAATTATTTAAAGAAATTATAAAATATTTACACTGTTAAAAAATTTGTGTTTTCTTGTTAAAAAACATGCCAGTTAAGATTTTTGAAAAAGATGTTGATTTTATTCTACAAGGAATGAAAGTGATTGTAGACTGTCAAATAACATTTTTCCAATTTAATTTTATCATGAAAAATATGATGATTTTACAAGAAAATTTATTTGTAATAATTATAAAGCTTGTATTAATTTTGAAATATTAATATAGTATTAGTGTCATCATTTAACACATTCATATTATGTTAAATTAACAAAAGATTTGTGCAGACCGTTTATGTTAAATTTAAGCCAAATTTTCCAACAGTGCAGCTAGTGCAGCTGTGCCAGTCAGAGAGACACAATCGCTCTCTTTAACCTCTGTACTATAAATAACCATATCGGGCATAACATGCGTTACGTAAAAATCTGCAGACACACTTGGTCTACATTGTGTCGAATATCATAGTTCATGAGACTTTATCGATGAATTGCTGTGTATATCAGAAGCAAATACGCAGATCAGTGATGTTCGTGCTGTTTTCGTGTTTCCAATCGATTCTCGATTCCGCAATGAATCAAACGTTAACGATCTATTCATGGCTCGTAATTTAATTCATCGTTACGAATTCGATTTTTTTCCTTGCCGATCGATTGCCTTGCGAACGCGGCCGCCGATCGCGCTCATCCGCGACGACTTCCGGCCTACGCGATATGAGATTTCGTTTCAAGCTCGTCTCGGTTTATTGGCAGGATCCGGGGTGAATCTTATTGACCTCACAGCGCGCGGTACATCGCCGTAACTAATTCCGCGTGGTTTGAAGGAGAGAAACGCACGCCGCCTACCCGCCCACGCCAACATGTTTGCGTGTAAAAGTAACAAAAATTTTTATAATAAATTAGATTTTAATCAATAAAATTTGCACCACAAAATGATGACAACAAATAATCGCTCTTTTATTATTAATTATGCTTTTTAGTGACATTCATTTACGCATAATGATTGACAAACAAGGTCCTATTAATTAATCTGAAATCTAGATAGATTTAATTAAAAAGAATAAACATTGAAAAATTTACTTTGAATAAAATAATGCATCATCTAAATTAACATATACCTGTTTAATTTTTTTTATATTTAACTCGTATCCTCTTTACTTGTTGAAAACTGAGAACCGCTGATTCGCGTAGAATGATCGCGAGGCGGACCGGTTCAGGTCATGGAGGAGACTTCTCGCTCTGGGGTCGTATCTTCTATGAGCGTATAAATGAACATGAGCTCCCTCAGCCCTTCGCGAGTGTTTAAGACGACGTTTCCTTCGAAGGATATCGAAAAAAAAAAAAACCCGCTTGAACGAGTGAAAAAGTGGATCAACGAGACAAGTAAAAAGAGAAGATATATACACGCAACGAAATGACGCCGATCGATATTCTTTTTTAGGTGTCAAGCCGAGAGATCAAGATAAGGATGTTGACTGGTGTCGTCTTTCTCAAAACTTCACGCGCATGTAGATTGCCTTGTAAAATGATATTAAAGGATTAATGTATCGCGATGGTTGTCTCGGGAAACCTTCAACCGGTTGGTAACACGTTTCATCGATATTAAAAAATAATTAGAATGCAAGGGGAGACAGATACCGATTTTAAAATTTAAAATCCAAATTTTTAATATTTTACATTTCGGGATATCAATATTATAACAATAATATACTAAATAACATTATTTATAAATATTTAAAATTCTCTCTTTTGTGCAGAAAATTTATATATGATAATTGAATCTAATATACACAAAATCTTTTCGATAAGAAGTAATAGATTATATATATGTAATAATGCTGGTGTAATTTAATTTAAATTAAAAATGCAAAATAAAAAATATTTTTGTCTTTTCCACATTTTTCATATTTTTCTATGACTTGTCGAACGCATCTTGTATCTATTTATTCAACCAATGTCGGTCCAAGAATAATGAAACTTAACAATGTTGACACGGAACGATCGAAATGCTCCGAGAGATAATTGAATCGCTCCAAGACGTCGAAATATTCGACATAACATACAAATTACATACCGCGAGTTCTACGATTAGTTGCCTCTTTCTCAGTCCAATTATAGCCGGGCGATGCTCGAAATTCGGCCAACCGAGGCACGCACGCATGCACGCGCGCGATCGATATACCTCGAGGAGCATTACCGGCGAGAAGATCGTTAGTCCGATTTTCGGGCCTACGATCGTTCAGGCCCGGTGGGCAGGTTTGAGCTACGACCCCGAGCATCCCGGACTCGTCCTCCGTTTCTCTTTCTCTGAGAGAGGAGTCGCATGACCCCACGATACAGACGCGACCGCAGGCTTCCAGGTTCAAATCCGACCGTAAGGTGTGTGGGGGCTTTTATATGCGTGTAAGGGCCCCGATGTTGGTGTGCGTGCGACGCCTCGTAAGGCGATGGAATGCGCCCGTCCACTCGGCCACTCGGACGGATGGCTTTGTCTTCGCGATCTGACGTCTCGTTCCGAGAGCCGCGCGCGGCAGCGCTGGTGCGGTATCAGTCCTGTATCCTGAGACGTCAGGACGACGATGCCCACGAATCCGGACTAATCTGCCCTAATCGAATTCCTTCGGTCGTAACTGTGTCCGGGAGATCGAGATAAAGGAAACGAGTGTCGTCTGCCATTAACATTGTTACGCTGCTTCGAAGAAGGATAATTACACAAGGACACTTTAATCAAAATATATAATTATTTAAATTCGTTTTGTATTTTTTTTTTGTCGATTAAAATTTTGAAAAAATTTGCAAATAAGGAAATTTTTATTTGCAACAAAAATACATTTTAAATCTTTCGATCAAAATAATAAGATATTTGCCTAATAATCGCTATCTATCTTTAAGCGTGTAAATTTGTCGTACAAAGTCTTTGAAAAAATCTGCTTGACAGAAATGCAGAGCTAATCGCCACGAACGCCTTTATCGCATTGTCTCCCGCTATCGGCATAAATGAGCTGCGGAATATCTTCTCGCAAAGCACTAAAGCACGTAGACCTATTCGCGAAACCGATAAACTCTTCTCAAGTGACCATGAAATATCACGTAAAGCGACTGACGATAAGTCGTTCCCATTCTTCGTTCGCGTTGTATCACTTTTGTCTCATCGACTTGATGAGGTAACTAATGAAAGTTAAATCAATTAAGAGTATCGATTTGATTATCGTGAAAAATGAATAGCGACTGACAGTCGACAGTGCTGTGTCTTAATGATCGATGGTCATCTTTAAGTACGTTTATAAGAGAATTTGAGATAAATATTTGAGTTTATTTTGATGGAACTACGTTTATTCTAAATTTACATGTTGCTGTATCATTAATATCATATTGATATTAATAAATTATAAATATCTTAAATATCAAAATTATTTTATACATCCAAAATTCTACATAGAAATAATTTGAAATAAAAATTGTGTAAGAAAAATAAATATTGTATTAATAAAATAAATATTACACACAATTTAAAATATTACGATGAAATTTAAAAATAACAAGTAATTATACCGATTGCACAATGGTTTAGAAACCGAGTTTATATACGATAATTAATGGATTATACACACCTCCCACGTTTTCTTAATCCATCTCTCCCCTTTCTCTTTCCCTTTCTCCCTCCCTCCTTTTCTCTCCAGTCTTGGCAATCTAACCCGACGCTCTAACGTCGCGAGTCTTTCGCAATTAATCACCTCTGGCGATCACTAACTGTCCGACCATATTAACGAAGCAATCGTCTCCGGATTTCTTACACACATGTACATAGCAGATCTCATTTCGATCCAATTATTCGAAAATAAAGCACAATTTGCCTTCTATTTCTAACTCGTTTGAATCTCATACGCTCTTTTAATTTGGTACTTGTTTCTACGGACGTGTTCATAAATGTCCAGTCAGACAACTCGTAGTCTCGTAGAAAAACGTAACGAGGAAACACACGCCTTCGGCATAAATGGAACAATTTCGAGATCTCCTTAATGTCGGTCGCGGGGAAGAAAGGATTTGTTACGCACGCGATAATAAAAGACCGTGTCCCATATTCACGCGTGCGACAATAACGAAAGAGTGGCGTAGAGCAGAACCGAAAGGCGGGAGACAAGGTGGACAAGAGACCGCCGATGGCGTATAATGAATGGATCGTTCGCACCTCGCCCACGCCACGCGTCTCTCTTTCAAGCTAAGCGTTTGCCAAGCGCGATCGGCACACGATCTCCTAGGTGGTAGTGTGGCCGGCCGATAATTAATTACTCTTGAGTGATCGAGGGCCGTCGATCCTACCGAGCGGCGTCTCCGTTGGAAGTACCGTGCCAATTTGTCAGACTAGTCACACGCTTTTCTCCGAAGCCACCGAAGCGTTCTCTATCGACGAGTGAAAGGGCTGTCCTTCTCTTATTATTATTCCGCAGCAAGCTCGCGGATTGAGAGATTGTCCACGACGCGGTACTATATACAGTGACGAGGATAATTTCACTTTCTTTGAGATTCAAGTCTCTCACTTTAATCAGATTTGCTATTCATTCCTCGCCAGTCATTCCTCGCATCTCTATTTAATTTCTCTGAAATCCTCTTACGGACAAGAAGCGATATGAATTCTATAAATGCAAATCATGATAGATTATAATATATATATTTAAAATAACTTTGGATTTTTTAATAATTTTTAAAAAATCTCAAAATCTCGTTTATTCTATGTAAGATATTTTCGCTTATCAGACACTCAAAATCAACTTTCCTAAAAATAATGCGTTAATGCGCGTTGATCTCACGGATCCTTTCGGAGGCATCGCGTACCGGGTGGCCCCATACGAAGAGGGCACACCGGCGCCGCACCTGTCAGGTCATTAGGGTATAAACGGTAGATAGAGTATAGAATCTCCGAGATTCTCTGGGAAGGAAGAAACGTAGGATATTTGTCTCTCTCTTATTTCTATTTTCGCTCTCTCCTTTTCTCTTTCTATCTATTTATCTCTGTCTCTCCTATGTCTATCTTTGTCTCTTCAAATGAGAGAAAAAGTGGTACGGCGAGGCTGCGAGAAGAGAAGGAAAGGCTGCGGCGAGGAGGGGGGAGAATCGGGCGAGAAAGAGGAAGAATCCTGGTCAGTTGTAGAGGAGGACAAGGGGGAGCCGAAGAAGAAGAAGAAGCAGAAAGGCATATCGGGAGAGGACCCAGGAGGAGGTACCCGTCACGAACTGCGGGCTAATTGTCCGGGAGATTGCTCCTGCAGCCTGCTGTGCGCTGCTGTTGCTGCCGTCTGTCCTGCACGTTGTTTCCTCGACCTTAAGGCAACCTCCGGGCGTCTTTAAGATCTTGATCCCGCTGAAGATCGACCGAGTCCCCTCGGCTATACCGCGCCGTGGATAGGATTATTGTTTTGCAGGGATGGATTTCCGACCTGTCCGTAATTGTAATTGATGACGGTGGAAGCGTAATTAACTCTCGCGTCCGGATTCGCGATTTTCGTTAGGCGAAAGGTCACGCGTGACTACGAGATAAGCGATATACTTTTATAATAAATCTCGAGAAATGAAAAGTTCTAGCTTCAAGAATCAATTAAAGTTGGAAAGATTTATCAAGTGCGCGATGTAAGCGGAAAAAAAATTTTCTATTGCAGAACCGCGGGACAGATTAAATCGCAGTTCTTGCATTCGCGCGACCTTCTGGGTAAAGAGTGAGAGTGCTCGCGTGTCGCGCGTATATCTTCGTTTATTCGCGCACGCTTGCTCTCCGTCGTGTTGAAACAAGGAAGAAAACACGACGGCGAGAAATTTCTCGCATCTTGAGCGGGACGTTTTTGTTCGTGCAATCGATCGATCGATCGATCGATCGACGTCTCTCGATCTCGCTTCTCCTCTCGCTAACGTTTCCTGGCACACGACAATGCGCTGCCGTTGGTCGCAAATCCTTTTTTTTTCTCGGTCTTAACTTTGTTCCACGATCGAACCAATATGTTTTCAAAATCGTGGGTAAATCTTCACGACTTTCACAGGTAAGAAATATATATATATAATTTTTACGATCAATCAATTATTTTAATTTAATAGATCGTGTTGTAAGATTGATTCTCGATTTGAAATTAAATTCTGTAATCTACGCTACGCAGGATCCGCGATAAAATATCTTCATATCCGAAACTCAAATCAGTCAGAGAAGGCTCGCGTTTAATCGCCTTAAAATCGGTCGAAATAAAGACTACTATATTTGCCGTCGAATTATCGACGTGCCGCGAACGTGCCAGTCGGTCAGATATATATCGATCGTTTCGCATGCTCGACGAGTCGAGCAGTGTTCGGCTACCGGCTCGTGCAAATACAGATACGAAAAGCATCACGTGTAACAACCAGACGTATGCGTGTAACATATACATGAGCGTCTCGTCGTCGAACCTATCACGTGTACACGTACACTCGTCGCATGTGATTCACGATGGGCGCTGCGGATAGTCTATACGCGTAGCAGGAGTTCGTCCCAATGTCGGAGCTCGTGGCCAGTCAGCCAGTACTAATTAACCGTGGAATGCTGTATCTAGATTGAAATCTGGGTGACCCGACGCCCCGGGGCCGCCACCTCGCCGCCTCAACCTCCGGGGTTTCGTTCGGAGCTCACGGGGTTCATCGGCTCTCGACGGGCAGTCACCGTAGGGAGAGTAGATCTACCTACCTACCTATCTACGCCCTGTATCTAACAACCGTGTTAGTGCGTTCGCGCGCGAACGCGTTAAAGCGCAATGCAGACTAGATCCATTTGCGTAGACGGTTATGGAAAGTTTACGTTCCGCAGTACCACAATGACGATGGTTCCCGCTGCGGAATGCATATTTGCGTACGCCAGTGCATGATTTGAGTTCCGCGATATAGTTATTTGAATTGCAACTTAACATCGTAAAAAGCTTTATCGACACAGCTGTTAGTAATCAAAATTCTAAAAAATATTTAAATATATTTATTTTAATTTTTTTTTTTTTTAAGATGAAAAAGATTATTTAATATTTTGGATTATATTTGTTCTTCCTAAAGCATATTTTACAATGCTGTGTGTGCTAATTTAAAAAACGAAACACGAGTCTGCTTGTGCATGGCAACGCGATGATTGCGAAAAAAAATCGTCGAGATAATGGAGATAATTTTTACTCACGGAAACTCAGGAAACAATGAAATCCACGTGGTGGAACGGCATTGCGTAAGATGAGCATGCCGATCGCGGTGCATAGATAATCAGTTTACGCGAAACAGGTTTAAATCGTGAAAAAAAAAAAGTAACGTAATCGGTAGTGGTACTATATCGCCGGACATTATGTCGATATCATACACGCGATCGTAAAGGTCATCGCGTTATTTTAGCCTCCGCTATCTGCCGCGGTAACCTTTATGATCGATATCAGTGATCTCATTAAACGTTAACAATAAAATGTCGTGATACCGTGACCTATTAGTATATTGCCATGTCGATAGTAACTTCGCGCTATGACGGCAATCAATCTGTTTTTCTCGCGCGCTCGATCTTACCGTTCGCGAGATACCGAAATTATGGCACTAAAAGGGCCGATTGTTGCAACTTCTTGGGAAAGTCACTGATAGATGCTATCTTAGATAAAATATATCTAGTTTATCGACAAGTTTCGTTTGACATGTTTCATGATGTAAATGTCTATTTTGAATAGTTAGCCTGTAGATAAATATGAAAGCGCACTTCCGGATTGTATAATGCTAATTTCGTGTCATTAAAAAGTAAGATTATATTAATATTATTTTAATATCTATTGGATCTATTATGATGTATCTGACGAATGGAATAATGAAAGATTATTTATTTAAAATTTAATACTCACTCTTGCAAACAAGAGTAAGTCGAATATTTATTCATGTATATTTTTTATAATGAAAAGTATTTAAATAATCTAACACTAATATGTACAATAATAATTATTTACATTTTTCTGCAGTTATACTAAAAGTGAAAGAGTTGATTAAAGAAGATAATATATTGCAATGCATGCTAAGTCACAGTCGTAATATAAATAAATAGGAATAAATATAAAATATTAAAAAAAGATTTTTTTACAAAATTTAAGAAATATTGTAAACCTGTGTAATATGTAATAACTACTGTAATATGTATCAATTAATATTTTTCTTGCAATATCAACTCGAACATTATATTTAATGTCGCCGTTTCATTTTCATAATTTTCTGCTTCAATTAATTATTATATATCGAAAAATTAACTAATAGATCGGAATTATTTATTTGATAAGCAATATTATGTAATACTACTGTTATGATTACAAAATTATATAAAAAACTAAATTTATTTACAGTATCATTGACAACATTTATATCGATTTAATTATATCATTTTTTTAATAACAAATTGTGTGATGGTCATAAGAGTTATAATAAAATAGCAATAATTTTCAAAAACAATCGATGACAAAACTGTAAAGAAATTTTAAATAAAAAAATATGTATTATATTACATAAAATATTATATAATGCAACAAATTATATCACTTTGCACATACATATATTGAGAGCTAACTACCATTTTTTTTACATATATTTTTTTACATGTTTATCATTTTTAATATATACTCAATTCGTCAATTAGAAAAAAAATTTAATATAGCAAAGTTTTAAACAACTTGTCAAACAATTTTATCGTAATTAAGTTCAAGTCTATATCTATATCTATATCTATATCTACTTTTACATAAGAATTAAAATATTCTATTAGATTATCCGTCTTTTTTGGCTTCTTCGTTCTCTACATCCTCAGTGTCAAAAGATTGTAAATACTCATAGTAATCAAATGTATCGACGAAATTATTAATCTCAGTGAACCTTTCTGCTTCCATGTTTTGTATCATATTTTCAATAGTCTTCTGATGCAACTGAAACAATGTCCTCTTACCAAAAACTGCAGCCAGGTTTTACATTTTCTACTAATAACTTCTTTAATTTATGCGATTTTTCAGTCGAATTTTCTTCTTTTTCCATTTTCCTTTTTCCTTTTACATTAGATTGATTAGTTTTTCTCTTCTCATCTCTTTGTTTAGCCTCAGGCATCTTATGCCGTATCCTTAACTGATGACGTTTTATAATTTTCCACAACCAAAAGGATTTTTTTTTCTTCTCTTTATAATCTTTATCTCCGTTATTTAACTTGGTGAGTTGATAGTCGTGCATAAGATTTAATGTTTTATCTATAAACATATTGAATGAAATATTTTTTCTCAAACTTGTCTTCTTTAGCAGCCAGTTAAATAGTTGAGCATCCCAATAAAAATTAAATTTAAGATTTTTATCATGTTGAGGTTTTTCTTTAATTAATTTTATCAGAATATTATGACAGTTTGTAAATCTTTTTAGCCAGCGATTTTTTCTGCCTAATAAGATATTATACTTTTTTATATAATGAAATGCTGTTTTTCGAAAACACTCATATCCAACCATTCTTGATGATATAATCTGCTTTAACAACCAATTAATTAAATACATTTCCAGTTGTGCATAACTTTTTTTTACATTAGACTTTATATTAGATTTTACATGAAACTTTACGTTATCGTTATATTTGATCAATCTATGTAGCCAATTATAAAGCTCCTTGTTTGTTCTTGGTCCATTGACACCATATTTTATTATTAATATTTTCGCTTTAGAACAAAGTAGCTTATAGGAAATTGTTTTCCCATCTGCACGCTCCGCTTGACACCATGTACACAATATCTCACGCAATAATTTATACTTTGGGCGCCAATTTCTTTTTACTTTCAATGATATGTCTTTTTCCAGTATCCTGTAAACGGATCTCTTAACAATTCTATACTGGGCAACAATTTTAGATATCGGGACACCATTATTATATTTTTCTTTAATTTCATTACACTGTTTTACGCTGAGGTTAACTCGTTTCGCTTTCATTTTGTGGATGATATATAACAAGCTTTTTTATATATTTAAAATTATTTTTATACCAAACTTTGTTTCACTGTTACTGATTTTAGAGAAACTCCAAAAAGCGAAGATACGAAGTATCGAAAATTATACTAATAACTGAAAGTTGTTACACGATTAGTTACTCTTGAAAAGAACTTTTCAAACAAACATAAATAAAAACGTTGGTTGAAGGTCCTTTGTTAACTCATAAACAATAATATTTTCGCATTTTCAATGTTTACTGTTGACGCACAGTGATATCTACTAAGACATTATTGCCTACGACTTACAATAACATGATATATAACATGACAAAATTTAACATCAAATTATCGATATACTATGGTTGGATCCGCTCGCGCGCACACATACACACACAAAAGCTAAATAAATTTTTATTAAAACAAAAATTGAAGTTGATTTAGTCAAATTTAAAAAAAAAATAATAATAAAATTTATTAATTATTAAAAAAAATAATAATTTAGTTTTGCCAAATAATTTTCTTTTTGCTACACATAAAGCTTTTAATTTTTCTTTATTTTTCATTTATTATGATTTATTATTTGAAATAAAATTTATCCAAATCTGATTAATATAAGTTTTTATTTTCAATGTTAATTTTAATATACAAAATTTTTTGAAATTCTTTATTTTTAAATTCTATATAATTCTTTATAATTTTTTTTTCTTGTAATTTGAATTTTATAAGTTCTTGTACTTTTAATTGAATACATAAAATTTAAGATCTAGCGTCTTTATTCTATTTCTTTTTAGCAACGATAAAACTCCAAATTGTCTTACTTCTGACTATAAGCAAGCATTATACGTGTGAATGGAAAATGCATTAAATATATTCGCGTCACATCATGTTTTGGAAGAAAATTATTCTTAATATATCCACAATAAAGTCTTATTCTCGACTGTGTGAATCTCCGCGGAAAAGGGCAACAGATTTATATAACATGTAATACCGACAATATTTGCGATAAGCCGCGAAAAAGCGATATGTTATGCGAGGTCAACCGATTCAAATCGTCATTATTCATAGTGGGATCGATGAAGTATCAACCGGCTTGATGTAATATAATTTAGATAATGACGTGATACAACCATGGCACATCAATCTAATCGGTAATAGTCGGCTGCCACATCCTCGGAAATCCATTACCGTCCCGCCAATGATTTAGTTCAGATCATTACAAAAGGTTCGGTATTACATTACGGATCATAACTAAACCTAGTTGTTGTACAATTATTTGTCTCGGATAAAATTTTGCAGTTTGATTGAAAGAATCTATCGTACACATAAATTCAGAGATTATAGCATAATTACGAAATACAAAAAAGAAATTTTCATTCGTTCCTATAAAACGCTTAAACTTGTTTGTTTTAGGTTTATGTAGCGTTTAAATATTTAAAAAAAATATATATATATTTAATAAATAATATATTAATTCTTTTCAATGTGTTCCCATAATAATATATCTTCTTGAATTTCATATTTTTGAAATAATTAATTTTTACGCCAAATATTTTACTACGATGGTGAAAGTTGTTATCACATTATTGCGTTGAAACGATTTTCTGGGGTTACACGCACGTCGCATGGTACGAAGACGCATCCCCGGGAAGTTGACGATTCGACACGGTCGTAAAACTACAACCACGGCACCATGCGTGGACAACCTCTCCGGGTTAAGTTGTCACCGTGGTCGCGGTATCGCCTCGTAGATGCGAGGCGAGTTGATGCGGGAACATTAAGCGTAGAATCATTCTAAAATATGGTCAGATAAAAACAGCAGGCTACGACCCGCGGGACGTGCCTGTGTAGTCAAGTCGGGTTACGCATAGACTTTACAAACGACTAACCTCTGACCCATGGTCCATTCAAATCGAAAAAGAATAATATTAAAAGCTAAAGAAAAATACAGGCCTGAATCACGAGATACCTGAATATGCTATGGACAAAACAACAAAAATTTCTTTGAAACTTTGACCTAATCTTGTATCGCAAGAATAAAATCGAGATACATATTGCGAAAAACAATGTTGTATTCATAATTATTTAATAATTATTTATAATTTTATATATATATATATATATATATATATATATATATATATATTCTTTCTTCCTTATTTTAAATATACGCTGCAAAATATGTATCTTTTTAAGATTTTTCCTTTCAACTTTAACTATTTTCTATATAATTATACGCAGCTATGTGTAGTCACATGTTTTCCATCAATACTATCGACATTAAAACCAATGATTTCATTTTCGTTATATTACCGCGCGCGAACAACCTTAATCATGCGAGTACGAAAATAATTCGTCGAAATGAGGACACACGGGTAAGAAACTTCGGGCGACTCGGAGAACCCGATGTCTCCCGATTAAGAGCGAGCTTGCGTTCCAAGGTGCTCGTAACGCCGCTCTAAGAGCCCGTACCTGTCCACGGCCTGGTAATACCTGAAAACATGTCTCTATCACGGAGGAGAATCTACCTCGTCCGGTAACGCCTTCGCATAAAACCGACGTTTTATCCCGTCTCCGGCGGCCGCGACGTGTTTACGGCGTTTCTATAGTCGACGGCGCAATAACGAGGAGGGCATCGGGAGAACAGAGTGGCGAAAGGGAAGCGGGGTGTGTTCCACGGGTGTGGGATAGAATATTTTCACGAAGCGGCATCTCTAAATTAAGAAGCCGCCGAGCGTAAGGTGGCGCCGACGAGAGAGCGCATGCTTTTTCTATCATTTTCCGGTTTCTCATTGGAGATCGTGCGAAGGTACCGATACGATTCCTCGGCAATGTTTTCAAAACGTAAGGAGTCTTTACCTCTCATATCTTTTTTGTTCCTCTTTTTGTAAAGTCGCCCCTTCCCATTTCTCCTGATATTTCTGTTTACTTCTCTCTTCCTTTTCTGTTTCTCCGCGTCTCTCACATTGCGTTCACCGCTTACAAGCTCTTCTGCATCCGTCTGATCGCATCTTGGCCAAGTCGGCCGGTCAAACGACTTCTTCCATTCATATGCCTTTCAATCAGATATAAGTTAATAGTATAGTTAATTATGTAGGTTATTTTATTGCGAGATAATGATAAGAGGAAAATAATTCATGTATTAGCAATGGTTTAAGTTTTATCGATGTTACAGCTGTTTTTATAATTCATTTTATACTTGTCATAACCAAGTTAAAAAAGTTTTCAGTTTAAAAAAATAAACTATGCAAAATTATATATATATATATATATATATATATATATATATATATACAGGGTGTCTCATCAAAAAAATAACTATCTTATAATATACAAAATAATCAAAAATATCAAAATAAAAATATGAATAACCAATCCAAAATTATTAATTCGCGAAGCCACAGTTAAACAAACACACACACACACACACACACACATACACACATTCCGATTAAACTTGACGTGAATGAACTTAAAAACGTGCTCAACGCGTAGCGAATTATAATCTGCGGTAGATTATCTGGCTGCACTCGCAAAGAAGGACGACGCTTTATATTCCATTGACGTCTCGTCTGGATCGTCATACCGACACGCTGCCAATGATACCATGTCAGCAGCTTTGTAGTTGGTAGGCAGACGTGCCAGCGCAACTGTCTAACAAATATGCTCAAAATCATGGAACCATCAATCGTACGTTTCGATACAACATACACGAACAAGATCTTTTATTAAACCGTATTTTCCACGTGATTCGTTGTAAACAGATCTAAATTGTCGTCGTAAAAATCCAAATATGAAAAATTATAGTAAAATTAGAATTTAATTATAGAGAGTAAAAAATCAAAGGTAATTTTATAATAAAAATACAAATATTCTATTTAATAACTAATTTGTTTTTCCATTGATATGTGCCGGAAATAAAATCGAAGATTTATAACATTTTTAAAATCAAAAATTTATAACATGATAAATTAAATTATATTTAATTTATCGTGTAATAACTCTTTATCTTAATCGGTAATCGGAATTTTATAATAACTAAAACGATTCGGTATGAATTGTTACTTCGCACATACCTCCTTTTCGAATATCGTTCTCGCGACACCTGTAAACTGTTTTCGCAGATCACTTGAATAAATAATATCAGAAAAACGGAAGAATTATTAAAACGGAAGAATTATTACGATATTTCTGAATCGCTTGAAGCAATCTTGTATTTAACCCTTAACGGTCGTAAGTCACCTCTCACGTGACAACAGTACTTTGTCGCTGCGGTCGCACGTCACGTGGGAGGTGACAACGAGCGAACCAGTCAAAATTCGCGTTTTATGAAATGCGGGCACGATTGACTTGTGAGTTAAGCATCAGTAACGGAGCAATTGACATCTTAACTGACATATCACTGCCTTTTGTACTCAATTTTTAATATATTGAGCCCAAAAATGAATAAAGAAAATTGTAGAAATTTCGATAGTGATGATAGCAGTGAAAATTTCGATAATTTTAATAATGAAAAATTTATTACTAACGAACTCATAACGGAAATTATAACGATTGTTTAGTATGTTCGAATCGTAAGTTGCCTGGAGGAAGAAGAACAACGGTATACTTCTGTGAAACGTGCAAGAGAAAACCATTCCTTCATGTTGGAGATTGTTTCAAAAAATATCATACGTTAAAAACTTATAAATAATTATTTTAAACTCATATATTTGTAATACACCTTCAAAAAATAAGTAATATCTAATAAAAATTTTTTTTGATTAAAAGAGATTTCGCATATTTACCGAAACCAGCTACAACCTAGTGAGAATCACGTATGAAAAGCTAGCGACCGATAAGGGTTAACTTATAATCGCGCATTCTTGATGCTAATTATTCTGCATTATTTATTTAGCTAATCTTCTGTCAGTAACAATGTTTGTTCTATTTTTAACTCACTTATCGCAAAATTCTTACGCAAATAGTAAGAAAGAAAATGGCTTGTAAATTTATTTTGTTTTGTTTTTTTTTTTTTCTTTTTTTGTTCGTACGTTATATATTATAAATTTCTATCATATGGATGTTAAAAGCTGCTGTCAAAAAATCGATAAATGTAAAGTGAAAATGCTATTTCCATTTCTAATGTAGCATTATTATAACTGGCATACATGTGCATTATGAAAGCGTACGCAAGTAAACAACGCGTTGATAAAATAAATAAACGTACATTATTTAATATAGAAAGGGCTAGATTTTTTCAGTCGTCATCTCGTTCTGACGTTATATATGTACATCGACCTATATATATTTTTCCAGGCAGAAAGAGAGACAGAGAGAAAGAAACGAATAATGCCCGCGGATTGTTTATTGTGCTCCGGGCACTTCTCACATCTTACGAGTCCCTTTCCCCGCGATAGATTCCTATCCTCTCCATCATGGAGAGCCGTGACCATCTGTCATTTGTCGGTTGAGATTTTTCGAACGGCATACGGCCGTTCTGAATGGAGAACTCGTCTTCTCCTCGATGGCTCGTTATCGACAGTAAACCCGCCACTCGTCGTCACTCGTTCTCTGGCGCGTTAATAATAATGTCAGATAGACTCGGCTCTCTTTCTTCCGATTCACGAGTACGCCGAAGTGTTTCCCGAAAGATAAACGCGTGCCGTGCGCGCAATCGGCCGGTGCTCCGGCATTCAATAATTCGCACGGGCAATTAAGCGACGTGACTCGCGCGATTCCCGATATGAAAACGTCATGACGCGATTAAGGACTTCCCCTGTCACCTGTTGGATACGACAGGGGACTCGTTGGCGCGCGCGTGTCGCTACGGAGGAGGGAAAAAGGAGCACGTTCATTTACTTTCGAGAGCGCGATTCGAAAATCAATCGATCGAGATGAAGTAGATCGCAACAGATGTTGCAACCTGAATTCCGTTCGAAAATATTTACCGTTTTAAATTATTTAGTCACGAATGTAAGATTAATTAAAATATATTTTATTAAAATCGGTTATCGGTCTTCATTAATTAATTTCCAGTAAAATCAATATTTTATTTTGATAAGTAAACCGATAAAGCATCGATTTGTAATAAACGATTGATTATCTCAATATCATTTATCAAAAAGATTATAACGCTACATTAATATAATTACTGATAATTGTGCGCGCGTTCAATTATAATAAATTATTATTCCATTTTTCAACTTTGATTTCACGACGATTGCTGTTTGCTATTTATCAAATCGATACCTCATTCGCATCCATCGATAAGCGAGGCCATAATAATCCTACAGATTCGACCGAGATGGTCGATGAAACGAGAGCATCATTCCGATGCGCGATTCTGCGGTGCTGTCAAAAAAAAAAGAAAAAAAAAATCGAATCAAAGCACAGAGCGGGTCCAGGGGGAAATCAGGGGTAACAAGGGAGCAGGAGGTTCCCGCGTATTACCTACGCGACTCGGGCTTCGCGGCTAAGAGGGGAAAAGAGGGAGAGAGGCCCTTCGTGTTCGCGGCCGCGAAATAACGTCAGCGGTTTGTGGTTTTTCATACGTGCAAGAAGTCACAATGGTGAATCCCAAGAGCGATCCTTGTACATAGCGCGGGACCAAACGCTTCTCTCTTCACGAACGAGACGATGGAAGAAAAGCAAGAAGAAGACGAGCAAGAAGAAAAGGTGGCTTTTGTTCCCACCTTGAGCGAGCCTCGACGCGACCTGCCACTTTTTCACGTTTCTCCTCGTCTCTCTCTCTCTCTCTCTCTCTCTCTTTCTTCTCGCCCTTTCTCTACCTTTCTCTTTGTCTCATCTTCCTTCCTTCCCCATCTCTCTCTCTCTTGCCACTTCCTCGTCCCACCTGGGATATCCTCTTCCACAACTGATGCCCTTTGTCTCGAGGAAAACGCGATTAGAAACCCTGGCGGTGCAATTTTAAGGCGGTTCCCGCTTCCGTCATAATGGCGTGTCTATTAGTCTCTCGAACAGCAGGGGACGAACTTTGCTGCTGTTTTCTCAGTGGCCTCTCTGGCCGGCTTTCTCGTCATAATCTGGGAGACGCGTGCATTTTAGCGGAGGTGGAAAACATCTGTTATTTGATCTCGTTTCAGTGCCGTAATACAGCGCTATTGATTCTTGCAATAATGCCAGAGAGAATATACGCAGTTATTTCAATTTGAATATTTCTATGTTTGTTTAATAACGTGTTCATAGTCTATACAATTTTCAAAAAATATACGATATAATAAATAATCACGTGAGATAGAAATAAAAATAAATTCTATTTTTTTTTTATCTACAACACGCGTATAATCTGGATTATTGTATAGAATTTACGCTAACGCTATTATTTACTTTTACTGACAGTACATCATATTGAAATTAAATATGCGACGCGTTAAAACATAAGTAAGAACGGAGTTACTTATTTCTATTAAAAAAACAGGTTTTATTAACTGTCGGAAACAATGAAAACGAAACGAGCCGATAACTACGCGTAAGATATACCAAGAGCGCGTCTTTTGACGGCGAGTCAGCAAAGGGAACGAGAGACGACAGTCGAAGGCAGAAACCGATGCTTTGTGGTCCATAAATAAGTCACCCAACTAGCACGACAACGACGTGCAGTCACCGGCGCAAAGCGTAATCGCGTTTGTATTTTGAGCGATAGCCAATATTTAACTCCGTCAATACCGTACGACTAGGACGTGCCGAAAGGACTACCGGAGGGAGCGGTAAATCGTATTCCGCGACGGAAGGCGAAGGTCGAGGCTAAAGCCGTGCGAGCGCGTTCGCTCCCTCTTCGACCGTTCGACAGGGAGACCCTACATGGCGCTTTCGACAAGGTAACCGAAGATGGTCGGCAAGAGCCGTGATTCCTAGAAACCTGGTTAGAAAGACCTGGCCGAGGATAAGTCACGAAAGTGACGAGGCCACCGCGACAGCGTTACGCATACCAGACATTCCAGAAACATTATGTCTCATCTGGTCGATCGCGCTTTTCAAAGGGTTTATTCTTCAGGTAAAAAAATTTATCTCGAAATTGTCAGACGAATGATATATCACGTTCATATAGGAAGCATTATAATTATACTAATTAGAAAATAATTGTTTGCGATAATGGGTGATTGTTAGTTTAAAATAATCAAAATATAAGCAGCGATAAAAAGACTGCGATTACTTAACTTAATAATGATAAAATATCGTTATAACTGGACAAGTCGCGCGAGAGCGGTTGACATCGATAATTATCATAATTTATAACTTTCGTCCTGCGGCTTCTACGCGTCGCGGTTTTGACAAACTAAGCAAACACTAAGCAAACGCTTCTGCACGAGCCGCAAGTCTGAAACAGCTGAGAATATTTAAATGTGATGAGTTAAAAGACCGAGGATAATATTTATGCAATTTTTCACCATTTCATCGTTTGTCCGCTTAATTAAACAATTATCGTCTTATCAATCAGGTTATTAATAACATATTTCATAATTCTAGATATAAGAAACGTGAACATAGATGTAGATATTCACATAAATAAGATGGCACATATTATTTTTTAATAAAAAGCAAAAACAAAAAATAATTTTATTTTTAACGATTGAAACAATTAAATTGGAGTAAAAACTTGTAGAACTAATAATTATAAAAAATAAATAATTTATTCAAATAAATAGATTGTCGATTATTATCTAACGTTCTAAACAAAAATATTTGAATTTTTTTTCCATTTTTCATGGAAATATTAATTTAATGAAATAAGGAAACACACAATTGAGTCCATAAAGAACATTTAAAAAAAAAAAAAAAATAATTGTAGGTCTTGCATTAACTGTAGATTCCGAAAATGGATTTCTGCGGCGACCCTAGATGATTCGTTTCGGCGACGCGAGACAATGTCTGTTTCCTGCTGACTAGGAGAGAGACGGTAATCGCATTAGCGGTCGCGGCGCGTCCGTTGCGCGTCCGCGAAACGTCTCTCGCCATTACCTCGACTTTATACCGAAACGAATGCGTTGCGCGGGATCGGTTCTGTCACCAAATCACGCCGGTTTTGCTACGCTATTCCGAATCGGAGAGCCGAACAACCGGCTAACGAACGCACACCAACCGCGTGTAATCGCGCCGCGATATAATGCGCACGGCGCTAAAAAAGATTTATTAATATCCTGACTGGCAAAATAGCGTTTTAACCGAACGATTCGAGACGGATCACGTGCTTTTTCATGAACGAAGTCAGCACTACGGGAGTTAATTACGCTCGATATTTTTTGTTGGGCTTTCTGAGTGATAAGAATTCTCATGTATCGATTTCTCAACATTAGTCTTATCGCCTTATTAAATAGCAAATTAGAAACTATTGACTGCGCGTCGATGCATGCAAAATCGGACTAAAGTTGAAAAATCCATCGCTTGACAGTTAACAGCGACATTTTCAGCCCGAATAGGAAAAAAATCCGCGAATTCTCTCTTAATTAGAAGACGCCGACAAATAACGCGAGGCGATTGGACGAGATAAAGACTGCTGGAAGTTGCGGGAGCTAAATGGATCTCTATTTCGCTACCGACAGCTCCTAAGGGTTCCTAATTGTCAAGATCGAGCACCATAATTACACCCTCCGCGATTCGTTCTCTCATCTCTCGTCTTCCTGTTAATGGAACCAAACGAATTCTCCGCATGGCAAAATAACATCGAAAAACATGCAGCGATTCGGCAGGTAGGTAATCGTAGTCTGGGAATTAAGAAGTCTGATAAGAAAAATACGATGAAAAACTACTTCATAGGGAACCTATGATCTCCTATTACGTGATCTTTTTTTTTTTTGTTAAATTATAATTCCCGAGGAATCTGTTAAGAACCAAATACTAGTGATAAATGTTATTTATGGTCTAAGATAAAATTCTGTTTATACAAGAAAGACAGTTAAAGTTAAATATGATAATGTAGTTGCATGAAAGTTTTCAATTCTCGAGAAAAATGTTTAAAATATATAATGTTTAAAAAAATAGAAAAAATTAATGAAAGGACAATATGTGATTGTTTTTCAAAATTCTATTAATGCTTAAAATTAAAATACTCAAATTTTAATTCGAGCAGAGTCTCGCATAGCGTTTAAAGCATGAATTTATTGACACATTAAAGAGATATCACACGGTGAACAATTTCCGAGAAATTAAGAATCCTACGATAAAACAAGGAACTCGACCGAAACTTTTTATTGTCGTATTTTTTTAATCGAGTTTCTAAGATCTCATCACACATTGATATCGCGTTTACATTTTATTTTTTATACCCTTTTTTTTAAGATTAAAGATATAATCGCAGAAATATGATATGATAAAAGATAGACGCATTTTGTCAGTAAATATAAATTAGATATAGAAACAGGGGAAAGGCAGTAGCTGAGAATTCATTTATAGCTCCGGAGATTAAACTAATTGTTTCACCATTATAAAGTCGTGATTAGATTACCAAGAACAGTAATTGCTCCCGTATTATATAATTCACTCTCGTGACACTCGCGCTTTCTTATCTAGGCTTATGTTTGCTTTTTGTTCGTCATTCGACCTGTCGATACAGTAATAGAGTACGAATTCCAAAGTCGCAGCGTGACGCCTACTCGGCCGGTATTTCATAACTTTCCGCACGCCGCAATAGCGATTTGCGTCCTTTACATTATGACTTGTTATGATTTCGCCGACTACCTATCTGCGCAATCGATAGAACGATCAACGACGGATGTGTTTGTGCAAAACATAGCGCTCGCTCGAATCATTCATGATTATATCGCATCGCAGCGCGTTTTAAATTCTCTCAACTACGTTAAAAATATTTAAAAAATAATTCTATCAAAATTGATTGTGTCATAATTTCTTTAAATTTATAAATAATCTTTAATATCTATTATTGCATTCGAACGTTAATTTGCTTAATTTTCACATGATTGATCGATCGCTCAACTCACCAGTGTAACACCAGGCCGGCCAGACGACAGGGCTTTCGGTGTCCAGCTCCCTCATTCTCTCAGCGACCCGCGGACATCTCCACTCCGTTCTTCCCGACGTGGCGGTAAGAATGTCCAGTTTGGCTATCAATGTCAACCTCCAACCGAGCGAAAAATCTTCGGTTCTACCTGTCGTAAATCGCAGGAGAACCGCGTTTGGCGATCTATTGGGGAAATCACCTGTTGCGAAGAGTTCTCTCTTTCTCTAGTTCAGATAAATTCGTCGTAGATCTTGTTTTGATATCGTTCGAATAGATTTGAAGGCTTATTCGAAAAGGCAGGTCATCCGATTCTTATTATCGAGACTGTGCACATGCAAGTAAAGGATTCCGAGAGACAGATAAGTTTTTAGATGACTTTTCGCCGTTACCACGCTCCGGTAGTGCCGCTGATAAGGCACGGAGGACGCGTCATCGACTCGTTGTACAATCGTACTCGTCACGTTGCACAATGATAACACACTTCTCGCGAACTTTATGGCCGTAACAGCGAGGGACACGCGTGTTACACGAAAAGGCGTCTGGCACTTGACTCGAATCGCGTATTAAATGTCACGGAAATGTCAATGAAGTGCCATCGACGTTTGACACCTTCACTGAATGTTCCCTTTCTCAGCTGCGCGTCGAATGATAGCTGTCTTCAAGATCTTGCGGATCGCAATCGAATTTCGAATTATCACCAGATTACTCTTTCTTTTCACTCAGAACACGATTATCAGGCTATTCATTTAGCAGATGCTAAAAATTCTGTTCACACTAGATTTTCAATCTAATTCCTTCTTAAAACGAACAGTTTTAATCATCAACTGCGTTGGTCTTTTATCATCACGATAAGTTTTATCAGTTGTAAGATTTTGTTTGCACGTGCAAAATAGATTCACTTCTTTAAAATGAGATTTTAGAAATTCTCTCGAATCCAAATAATTCGATAAATCACTTTCATCTACCCGTGTAAAAAGATCGCGCGTTCCATCGAGCTATCACTTACTTCACCTCAGTCACCGCGGGATCACTTTCTTCACTACTACAGTACACCGGCGATCGACCGGTCCCGGTTATCGCAGAGTGTACCTCCGACCCGGTCGATCCTTGCCTTCAGTCCGAGAGGATCGTTGACGTACCGCGGGATGACACGACACTACACAGCACTGCTGCGTGAGGTGATGTCGAAGAGGATAGACGGATAGAAAGACAGAAAGAGAGAGAAAAAGAGAAACAGTAGAGGGAGAGAGAGAGAAAGAAACAGGTAGGGGGATGGACAGAGGGAAAAAAGACGGCGGAAGAGATAGGCCGCGGGGAAAGGAAGAGAAAGAAGAGAAAGAGAGGGAAAGAGAGAAAAGGAGAAAGAGGGAAAGAGAGAGAGGGAAGGACCTGACCACCTGACCACACTGCTCTGCCTTAGTAGGCACGACACACAGGTAAGCGGAGTGGCACTTAGGTTGGTGCACCTGCCGCGAGAGTCCGCGCCGTAATGGGAGCGGGGCAACGGGCGGCAGGTAGGCAGGCCCACAGCTCGTCAACCTGCGGAGAAGGGGAATCAGTCACATGGCGAGTGCCCCGCGCTGCCTGCAAAGGAGGTGGTAGTCGAAGTAGATGGTGGTGGATGAACGAAGGTGGTGATGCTGGCGACGACGGAGCCGGTAGTGGTGGTGATGATAGCGGTGGTGGTGGCAGTAGTGGGTCGCGATACAACACAGGAGTAAGAATCACCGGGATCATATCGAGAGGAGAGCCGACTGTCGGTGCAACCTGTCGCGACGATCAGTGTCGCGGCATGGTAATTCCGTTCGGCAAAAATTCCAGATGATTTTCTCGCGTCGTAGAACGCCGACGACGAGATGAGTATGAAGAGGGTAAGCATCCGAATAAGCTTCGGCGATTCTTATTCGAGATACACAGCCCGGTGACAACTGTCAGATATAGAGAACGAAAAACGATGCATAAAGATTTAAAATAAATATTTATATATGCAATAAATAAACGTTGTTTATCACGAGAAAAAAAATCAGACATGAATAATTTAAATAATATAAATAAATAAGCTAAAGAGAACATGACATATTGTGTGTTCTCAGAATAAAATAAGAAATACAAAAGAGATTATAAATCGCGGAAACTCGCGAAGGGGGAAATTAATGATTTGAATAAAGTTACTGGCATTAAAAACAAACGATCCCATAAAAAAACCATGATAGCAATTGAAGCCAAGATAGAAATGAAGTGGACTATTACTTTCCATTATTTACAACGTGGAAACATTTACCAAACACATTATCGGAACAACATAAAGCCGCACTATCTTTCTTGCGTGTCTCCACTAACCGATTATGGTTCATCGGGATATTCTGTGCACGAATGCCATATTTGGATCCTTTTACGAGATAGAACGGAAGAGCACCCGTTGAATTCCCGAGATCGTCGGTATTAGTTGACAGTAGATTGCACCGCGAAGCGTTGTCTCTTCCCAGCACGTCGCTCAATGTCTAGCTATCAATGCTACGTCTTCCTTTACTTTGGCGACTGGCCGAGGCTCGTATAATAGTCTAGGTGGACACTACGTCAAGGTTGAACGAGACGCGAACACTTTGTTTGCTTGTATGCCATAGTTTTTAAAGGATCGTAAAACAATCTCATCGACTTGCGTCGGCTCCTGGATAGTTTTCCTTATAGTTCGACTTTACTGTGTTATATATCATTTTGCGATTCTAAACACGAATTTAAAAAAAAATAAAAGAAAATAATTCATTGTTTATTTATAAATAAAGGTAACAATTTTTGACATATTTCGTATATCGTTTTATAAAAATAATTCAGATATGTATGTGATCGTTTGAATAACTTTATGTTTATATATATATATATTGCTTAATTCCTTGAGCTTGCATCATAAATAATCTTATCGAAACTTGTTGTCTATGTCTGGATTAACTGTGATAACTTTAATTATATTTTGTGTTACAGTCTTTCAAGCGTGAGATATCTATTATCAATATATCGATATATCGCTCGTTTTATTTCATTGCAATTGATATAATATACCGTAAAAACTCACTCTTGAACTTTTTTGTGATTTTAATGATATCTTAATTATTTTAAATAATGCAAATCTTTTTACTAATCTGACTTGTATTAATCGGATCTTATCCATACACCTAAATTAACACTAATTACATGGCATCTTATCTATGATAATCCTGTAACATCGTCGAAGCACGGAGCATACATCTCCGAGATTATTCTAAAAACGCCTTCGATGTTCAAACATGTTCCTATGACGTATATAGTGGGGTATCTAACATATAAAGTAGTGCGCCGAGATGAGAGCTTGTTAGGTTAATCATCATATTGTTTCGCGAGGGGCGAGGCGCTGCCTTTAACCGACGAGTAGTAGTAGTTCACCCCGGCTTCGAGATGTACCATCAAAGACGATATATCGCGCCCGATATATATCACTCGAGAGAGAGAGAGCCGCTTCTCTCTCTTCCTCTCTCTACACGTCGGCTTATTATACGTATGTATATGTATATCTCTCTGTACGTACGCGTCGCCCGGAGGCTGCGCTCCGAGCTCCTCGTTTAGATATCCGCTCGGCGAGATTATTCGAGCGAACGACGCGCAGCTCGTCGAAACAGAATCCCGACGTACGAGGGGTGCATTATATCGGTATCCCCTATCTGGCGTCGATCGCGAGCTTCTGCAAGTAGCGATTACCACCTCGGCCATTTTCCTTCGCGGAGAACTATCGGCGATTAAACGGTCCGTCGACCTCCTCCGCATCGCGCGCCATGCGCAACTGGATGTATTAATCGTTCAGCTGGATCGATACGACCTGTCCTTGCGCACCGGACTGACGTCCATCAGCCCACTCGCGGGAATTAATTAGTGCGCGATGCCGTTGGGCCGGTTAAAAATTTCACGACCGACCGGACATAACGATATGGAACGAGTAACATAAAACTTGCGATCAATGTATCGATAAAGTTAAGTATACGTGGTATTTTGCGAACCATCGGTTAGACTTTCTCGGGAATTGTAAAAATTATTAAATTCGTCTGTGATCTTTTCATAATTTGTATATGTATTATAAAAATGCAATATAAAATTTTTTATCTTTGGAGTAAAAAGCAATAAATAAATATCGCATACTTTCTTCAATACTGATAAGCTTTTTAAGTGGAAAAATAAAATTTCATTTTTTTTCTCAAGTAAATAAATGCAATATTAAATCTTTTTTCTGTTCAAATCATCTTGAAAATTATAATTATGAATAATTGACAAATAATTTAATGTTATAGAAAGGGTGGAAAAAGAATCGTTAACAAAACGTTATTATACAATTCACTTTCCTGAGTGATGAATGACAAGAAATCTAACTTTAACGCCACATAAATGTTGAGATATCATATTCATGACATAAGGCATCTCGCGTTTTCGAAAAGCTAATTTTTCCAATCGCGACACGCTAGTTAAATGCAGGACTGCATCTAGTCGTGGTTCATCTTTAGAGACGAAGTAACCGGTGGCGTTCATGAATACGTGTTCATTATTTATGAGCAACGCCTCTCGGCATCAACTGGACCGGCCTCTCTATCTACCGCGGTAGGCACCCGGGAGAGGAAGGCAACCGGATAACGTATTACGTCTTCATATTTTTTTCCCCTCGTGCACGCCCGCTAATTAAAGGTGCCCCGCCAAGGATTTGCCCCGATGATTTAGCGGCGATGCTGCGCCGACCTGATAAGATGGGACAGGTTGATAATGAGGCTCCTTTTGGTATATCGGATCGAGTTCTAGTAGACTATATCTCCCCCTTATAATATTCCTTATAACTTCTGGCTACCGCTCCATCAAGTTTACCATACTCGTCTCGCGCGCGCTGTGCGTGTCATACGAGAATTTTATATCGACGATGCAACGCATCGCACGCATCAGATTAAATAATGGCATATTCGCGAACATGAATAAAATAGCATCTTACATATAGGAACAAGTTATCACCGACATCTGCAATCTTATCATTATGTGCAAAAATATTATGTAAAATTGATCGGATATAAATATTGTTATTATCGGCAGCATTATAATTACGACACGTAAATGTTATTTTTGTAATTCGAGATCATTTTATAATTTGACATCTGTTGAAGTTATGCCTATTTGAAAAGCGTTGTGATAAGCATCCGCGGCATCATCGGCATCAAGAAGAAAAAAAAAATGACCCGCGTATTCATATTCCCCTTTCTCATTACAGTATGTCGAATCAAAAGTGCTCATATTTCATAGACTTGTTCTGGCTTGCCGCACGAGAAGCTCTCCGCTCGCGCGCGCCTGCACGGAGAAGTTATGGTCCCGTTGAATGAAGAAATTTACGTTCGTCAGCAAAACGAGGGGGAACGATGACGATGGCGAACGCGAGGGGAACGCTGACACCGGTGCTCGATGATGATTTCGACGATTTAATTGAAACGTCCAGCCGGCACTAAAATCTCCCCACCGGGCTTCTCTCTCTCGCACGCTATATATCTCTCCTCTGCCATTATTTTCCGCACTCTCTCGATGATTATCCCCGTGAACTCTCCCGAGAAACATCTTACATTAATATTTTTTAAACGAACCTGGCATCGTTAAACTTGCCGTTGTTGACGAAATCGATGAGATTTTAAGCATGTGTTATCTTAGAAAAGACACCCATTATCCGAAAAACCATAAAAATCAAAATTACTCGTAATGTTTTTAACAAAATATGTAAATTGGAAAGCATGTTCTTTTAAATTCCGCGAAACTACTCGTAAATTTTAAAGGCATTGACTTGTGAGGAAATATATATATATATATATATATATCGCAATTAATCGGCTCAATGTTTTACTATAAAATTAATTATGATAAATGCTGTCATAAAAAGAAACGGTTTCATCGCCTCTGGATTCCCAATATCTTGACAAATTCGAGAAACGCTGAAATCAATCAGAAACGAAGCGGGCAGAAACGATACAGACACGTGTAAGAAGCGTAAAAATCGATAACGGACGGCTTTACGAAATTTTTATTATGATGTATGCCAGTAACACAAACACACGGGATGAACGGGATTCTCTAATGAGCCGTGCGAATGAATCGTATATATCGAGATTACCTCCAGAATTCATTTGCTGCCGCGACCGATTTACTCGTCAAACGGCTGTCCGCGAATCGTCTTCTCTCGACGCAGGAAATCTTGAAGCGAACGAACTGTCGGAGAGAATCGATCGATATCTCTTGAGCTACGAGCTCTTTTTATCGGTTCTCTCTTACTCGTTCCGTTTTTTCGATCGATCGTTAATTGAAAGGAATGGCACAGAATTTGCTATTTTCAGCGACTCATCGACCGCGATACGTCTATCCGTATAATTATCGATAATTCTAACTCATTTCGTTATTATTATAATAATACAACTATCCGTACAGTGTATCTACAATGTATATAATCGTCAACATCAAGCTAGCAGTAAAGTTGACATTGATTTTCATTTGATATTAGATTTCTAATTCAAAATGTCTAATATAAAGAATTATGATTAAAATAGTGAAAGAATTTCTAAAAATAATTAATATTCTTCATCATCATATATTAATAAATATGATATATATTTTAAAATATTAAATGTTGTATATAAATAAAGAACTTAAATGTTGTATATGAATAAAGAAAAAAATTGATATTAAAATATGCAGTAATGATAACCAATTACAATCAATAAATTGAGAAACTCTCGAGATTTTCGTCGAAAAACCGTGTTCGCGCCGATTAATATCGCTGGCCGCGAACCGATAAACGAGATGATAGATACGAACACGCACGATTATACGCGCGAGGTTACGACGCGAGATACCGATGAATCAGCGATGGTAAAGGTCAGACGGAACGTGAACGTGCACTTGAAAGGTCAAGGAAAGATGCAGGTGTCGAATGGCTGCATCGGCAAAAAAATTTATATAAGCAGAACGGTCGATCATGCCAACTGCAATCCAATCGCTTATCCTGCCAACATTTGATGAACGCGTATTAGATTTTTATTATATCCGTCTTGATTTTTTCTTCGCGCCAAATATTTTTAGTGCTTATTATTATTTATTATTAATTATATAAAGACAAAATAAAAACATTTTATGACAGACAATTTAATTGACAAATTCTATACGTGAAAAATCCTATATTCGAACAAATATGATGATTTAATATTTCTACGAGAGACTTGAGATGATTAAACGCTGACGTATTATTTTAAACTTAAACAATTACGAAATATATGCGACAATGCCTTTTCGTTGAAACAAATTTCACGATAAGACGAGATATATCGCGCGTGCTGATGAAATACAAATATCGTCGGTTCATTGACCGACAAAGTCCTTTAAAATTCAGAACACTATCAAATGAATGTTTAATTTCCAAAACAGCATTTTCCGCCCGAAAGCATTGGTCAAATATATAGTATATACTACTCACCACTATATAAAATGAAGAGCAGATTTTATGTCGGGATGAAGAGCGGAGTTTACGTCGAGTTATGTCTCTCACAAGTTTTGAGATACTAAGCTTGTTGAAGGTAATTCATCAAAGAAAAACAACAAACAAAAGCGGAGTCAAACAGATATAAATATCACTGGTAGAGAGAGAAAAAAGTTGTTTAGTATACATATCTCTATCTCTCTTCTTACGGTTCCAAATAACATAAAAGTCGACAACAGGCGAATGACGAATAATTTTTCGGTAACAAAATCCGATGATACTTTACATTTTAGACGAAGATACTATTATGCGTAAAAAATTTCTGACCACCGTAGCATTCACTTTTCTTAAATCTTAATTGACGTAACAACCAAATTTAAATTCGAGCCGAGCAAGGATATCTTGAACTAA
Source organism: Cataglyphis hispanica (assembly GCF_021464435.1). NCBI lineage: Eukaryota > Metazoa > Arthropoda > Insecta > Hymenoptera > Formicidae > Cataglyphis > Cataglyphis hispanica. Next base: position 2,827,807 of record NC_065974.1, read on the forward strand.
ACGTTGCAAAGACGAATGTTAGAAAAATTTCTGTTGCAAATATCATTTAATAATCTCATAATTTTAGCTCACTCAATAAATAAATATTTATCGCTTATCAATTGGTCATATCGCAAGTCAAACTTGTCAAAAGGAGCACGACGGAAGTTCAATTCGAGCCAAGTAAGTCTTAAAAAAAATGAAATACAATTAAGGAAATCAGAGAGAGGCGTAACGCCGTAAAATGCGAGACGCGCGAAATGCTACATATCGACACTTGCGAACTGCACCCAGGATTAATAACGCCGATGTGCGGGTTGTCGAGAGTGGAGGAGAGAAAGAAAGCGAGATAAAGAGAAATAGAAGCGAAAGGAAAGAGATGGTGGAGAAGAAGCAGAAGAAGAAAATGATGAAGAAGGAGAAGAAGAAGCGGGAAAGGAGAGGTAAAAGGTAGAGAAGAGCAACAAGCGGTACAGCCTCGGGTGCCGGGCGGGGCTCAGATGTTTATCCCGGTCGACCTCTCTTCCCCTTGGTCCCCCCCCAGTGCTCCTCTTCGTGCTCCCCGATATGCCCCCTTCACCTCCGGTTCTTATGGAGAAGGAGCGCGCCCTCGGCAATCCAGTGTTGCGGAGCGTTGCATCTACGTTATGCGTGCTCTTGTTGCTCGGATGCACTCACAGTGGCGTCGCAATCGTCTCCGCTCTCTCCGACAGACAGAAATATGACAGGCTCGATCGCACGAACAAAGGTCCCCGATATTCCACGATGCGTTATATATTTTATAATTGATAAATTAATAACTAGGGAAAAATTTCATGTAAAAGATTAAAATTGAATAAATTAGCGGATGATTATTTGCGAATGTGTAATGTTTCATTAATGAATTATATAATATGTATATTACATAATATATTATATGTATAATTATCCTATATAGATTTAAATAATACTTTTTATTAGAGCACTCAATATATCTTTTCATTAAAACGCGGATATATCGTTGCTTGTAACTTAAGGAAGACGTAAAGTCCAAAATTAACACAACATTTTTGTCGTCATTAAACGTTTATTAAATGAGCGCAAATTAATCCCAAATAAGAATTGAGATAATATGGAACGTGTTTCGGGATGATTTTCGGGTCTTAAAAATTCTCGGAGAAGAAGGTCAGTTCGAAAAACTTGGGCGTGATATCGCGGTGAATGAGGTGGAATAGTTCGGATCGACAACCGTATCGATCGTAATCGAAACGACCGGGAAGAAGACCGGAGGAGGCTGAGGTCTTCGGCTTGTGACGAGGCGTCGGACAGTCGGCGCTTGCAAAAAATCAACGTTAATCAGACACTTCGTATCGCCTGTACTCAGCTCCCGGTGAGCCGAGCGCGATCTAGCTCACAGCAGGTTCTTCGCGGCAAAAAATCGATGAATGAACTTATGCCGGAGCGGATGCTTCGCGCTCGAGTTGACCGACGACGGCCGGTTTTACGAATGTCCATCACGCATATCTTCATCATTATTTGTTAAATCTCGCGTGGTAGTTTTTGTGTCTTGTGTACTTCATCTAAATTAAAATATTGTATAAAGCGCGTGATGTAAATTAAAATAATTTGAAAAAGGAAAATATAAAATCATTAACACATTATTGTGTGTATTTTATATCCGTAAAATTAATCGCGTTTAAGTATAATAATTTATTAAAAATAATTATTTAGTTTATATTTTCTTTATACTTTTTGATAAACAAAATATTTTGAGTGTTATCATTAATTGTTGCTTATCGTCATTTAATAACTTTATTTTCTCTTTTGTCAAAATTAAATTCTATCAAATAAATTATATTCCTTCAAGAACAATAATTCCCTGATTCCTCATACATATGGATGGTCCGTAATTATTACTTTGCAATTAAATCACGAGTTTATCTCTCCTTCCTGCATCTTTTATTTTATCTTTCTCATTATAATCCCTCGATACTAATACAATAATACAATTATTCATCATCGTTGGCGATTCGAAATCAACGCAGCGATCAACCGATCTATCGATCAATGACACAACACCGTCGCATACAGACGCAAACGAATCGAAGCTAATCATTCGCCAACACCGTGTGCGCGACGATCACATCGAGATAAGGGTCCCGGCAAATTCCAGACGAGCTACGCTGCTCAGCTTGTACTCTCTCCTAGAGATTCGCTCATACGGTGGTTTCATCGAGCACGTATACCGCTGATGACGCACTTCCGGCCAAGTGAACCCTCGCTGTGGCCTCTGTGATAATTCCGGAGGATCTCGAGAGAGGAGCGAGAGAGAGAGAGAGAGATTCATCCACCGTGACTCCGTGGCCCCGTGACGACCCCGAAGAGATGTTTGCTCTTGTTGCGGTGCTATGCGCCGTAGCGACCGGCGGCTGTATGAAAGTACAAGAAGAAGAAGAAGAAGAAGAAGAAGAAGGAGATGAAGAAGGGAAGAAGGAAAAGGAAAAGAGCAAGGAGAGGAAGAGGAGAGTAAGGCGAAAGAGGATCAAGGAAGAGCAGCGAAAGGAGCAAGAAGTCGACGCGGCGATGAGGTGGGGCAAGGTGGGAAGGGGGAGGGAGAGAAGGTGGAAGACGGGTCTTGATCCAACGCCTAGCCTCCGAAGGAGCTCGCTCGGGCGCCCGATGGTAGCGGTTCGCTCATCATTGTAATTACTTCGCGAGGATGTACCAGTATATTGGATCATTATCGACCGCTCCATATCTACCACCTAGCCCATAAGTATAGACTTATGCTCCCGGTGTGTCCGAACGGTAATCTCCTTTCTCTCGCTCTCTTTCTCTTTCTTTCTTTCTTTCTTTCTTTTTTTTTTCGATCGTATACGCACGTATACGAAAGTGCGTGTGCACGCATCGAAAGGGAAGTGAACAGAAGGGCAGAAAACGCGATCGGGACACGTACCAGCTAACGACTCGTTCCTACGGCTCTTCTGATCAAACAATCGCGGCAACCGGGGCAACTTTCTAAAGGATCTTCGCGAGTATCGGAGGGGGAATACAGGGCTTGCTTGCTTCTCGCGAGCATTCATTTTCGCGGTGGGCGATGACAGTGGCGTAAGCGGATGAACGATGTTGATAAATTTGGTAATATTTTACACGCTTTAAGCTTCCTACACATTTCCCCGATCATATCGAACAAGAGAAAGATTATGAAAATTATGACATAATAAAAATATATACATAACAAAAATAAAGAATCCGTCTGTAAAAGTTTGTATAACAATCTCATATATATTTGTGGACTTTTTCTATTCGTATATAAAAAAAAAATTTTGCGCATTGCGCACATAAAATTTTTATATGAAATATTAAAAAAGAGGAAGAGAGAGAATAAAATTATTAATTGCATATAAAGTGCACATTCAAGTAGGCGAGTATAATATATTCGTGTTGTAATAAGTATATACCGCGCACCGGAAGCGACTAGCTGTACCGTAGCTGATCGATTAAAGAATATAGTGCAGTAATTATCATTACGCAGTGATCTATGAGCTATAAAACAGGATTATTACTATACATTTTTATTGAGAAAAAAGAAACTCTTATGTCTTTAATATCCTGTTAGGATCTACACAGACCATTCTAATTTTAACAAATAGAATTGTATCTTTATTAAATTCTTCTTTTTTTAATTAACTGTATTATTTAATTATAACTATTGATGCTCAAAATATCAAATTAATATAATTAATATTAATATCATTAATATATTTAATTTTAAAATTTTATTTAAATTTTTAATAAAAAAAAAATAGCTTTAGACAATCAGTATCAATAAATTTATAAAAAGTATACGATTTATATGTGATTGATCGTTTGTAGACTTGTAAGAGGAAATCCGTTTTCGCAAGTTTGCCTAGCATAAAAGGAAATATTAATCGTGAGAAATATAATTACAGAATAGAGGGTGCATTGTATATAATCGGAAATGCTCGATTATACGAGTTTTTGATTTATTAATGCATATTACGCGCGACTATGTGATAATTTATCAACTACAAATTGTGAATGTAATATTTAATAAAACATTAACTTCATGAAAAAATTGAAAAAAATTTTTTTTTTTTTCATGCATATACAGTTTAATAAAGAGCTCCCTTAATCTTTTGTATATGAATAAACAATCTAAAAGATAAATGGCTCGCATATTTGCTCAAAAATCATTCCGCGTCATAGAATCTTTTGCCCTTTGAAATTTGATCGCTTCTCAATTCGTGTGATGCGATCACGCGAAAAAGAGAATAGTCTTCCGGTCGAGCGATAATCGCCCCGATACGTAATCGATATGTATCAGCATATTTCGAAGAGAATGCATCGGTGTCTTTTTTCTAACGATTTTGTATAATTTGACTTGACGTCTTTATTACGAGGATTTTTCCTTCTCGAATAAAAACAAAGAAACGCGAAAATCTTAGCAAACGCATACGTGAAAAAATCATAACAAAAAATATATATCTTAAACATCGAATTTATATCAAGTTAAAGCTTCGTAAAAAATAATGTTGACAAATTTAACGAAGAGTTGAATTTAAAAGAATCTATTATCCAGATGATATGATTTTTATAAAATAGGAGCTCATTATTTTACGTGATTCGTTAAATGTATAAATATACCGATAATATACCGATTAATCACTTCAAGTGTATGTAAAAAAATTTTCGACCTCGACATCACATTTATCCATTCAGTATCTCGAAAAAGAAAAAAATAAGCACATAGCAAGCATTCCCGCATTCCGTGGGATTTGCCAAGCTCTCGCGCGACCCGGCACGACCGTTAGAGACCGGAATCCGAATCGAGGATCTGAATCCTGGAGGCCGTGTCGGGATCGATCCGGGACGCGCAACGGGAGCCCGCGCGCGAAGGAAGGAACGGGAGCGTATCGAAAGATGCAGGCTTCGATAATCCTTGAGGGTAGGTAGGTAGGTCGGTACATCGTGCACGTCGAGTCTTGCCTATCGTGGTGAAGGCGCTCGACGGAGGCATGAAAGGGGCATCTTTTCTCTCCGTTTCTCTCCTTCTCCCTCAATCCCCATCTCTCTTTCTCTCAACATCATCGCCTCCGTCTCGCGGACCGGCCGAGCCGGCCGACCTACGTGAAGATGCTCAGGTGTAAAACCGTTGATTGCCACGGCGCGGTATTTTCTCTTTGTACGGCGATGGTAGCGGTGGGCGTGCCGGGCACGACCGAAGGGAGAGACGGCCAAGGCCTCCTCATCGCGCGCTACCGCGATTATGTTTATTATACTTTGGCACACGCGTGTACGTGCGCGTACTTACACGCGGCCCCCGCTGTTGGCGCGCGGTCCAGCCAGCATCCTTGTCGCGAACGACAGAATACGTCTCGTGGCCGTACTGCTTCATCTCGTGGTAAGAATGAATGACGATGGCTACCGCGAAGACGACCGTTTTCCAGACGCGACTTTGTTTAGAGCCTCCGCGGAGGCGACGGTATCTCGCGCGATGTCGAGAGAGATCACGCCCGATCGCCGATTTAAAGAATCGGTCGCGATCGCGTAGGATTAACTCCTCGTACTCGGCTAACCACATGCGGAGAAAGAGATTTACGAGAGAAACACAAAAGCGAGTCAACTATAGCGTAAACTAATTAGTTTAGTTATAATATGATTCGAATTTCAATGAGATTTTATGAGAAGCAATGGCTTATATATATATATATATGCAAATCTGAGAATTGTTCTATCCCCCTTTTTATATTACGTACATTATAATAAACGTAAAGAAATATATTTATTTATTTCTAGCATCTAGAAAATCTAATATACCTCAGATATTTTTAATTTTTTTAAAAATCAACAGCGATAATAGAACTTGCACATCATTTGTCAACGAGCCGGAAGAAACGTAAACAGTTAATATTATTAAAATTAACACCGAAATATATACTCGAGGCAACTCGCTAATCATCCGGCACATCCCCTCGTGATATTTCGAAGGAAGATCAATCATTACGGTACATTACAACGATGGTAAAGATCTCTACTCCCGTCATCGGCAATGACGCGCGCGTATGTGACGCCGTCGTCGAAGATGAGGCCGCGTTAGAATTCCATTGAGGTGGAGCCTTGACATTTCGTCGAGCCTGGAATCGACCGGCATAATTGATCGGCCTCCGCGGCTCCCATTCGATGAACGATCGCGCTATCCATTCTGCTCGGTACGGTTACAATGATCAATAGCGCCGTACGACCTCGCGAAAGAACGCGGCTGCGTTGAACTGGATTCTTTCGCGGAACGAGAAAGAAGTATAGGGGGCCGATTAAATTAGACCCTTAGGAAGGCTTCAAATTACGCGAATGACGCCGAATGACGGCAACGGGAGAGCAAAACGCGCAAATTATAAAAGTAAAATCATTCAAAGTGATATCAATGACATTTTAACTCGATATTCAATTACATATTTTTTAATGTTTATGTCTAATATTGTGTTATTATTTAATATTAGGTATAATTTTAATATATAAATGGCTTTTGAGAAAGATAAAGATAAATATATATAATAATGGAAAATATATTACAAGTGTGAATATTTTTTCATTATTTATATATAATTTCATCATTTAGATATAAATTTATTATCAAGTTACTAGGAATATCATTAAAATATAAAATCCACACGTTAAATAACATTTAATGTTACATGCAGTACTTTTTACAGCTGTAATATTCTTTTTAATTTGTCGTCTTTCAAAGAGTATCGACGTGAATTTAAAAGGACGAGAAAAATGTCCACACAATTCTTATGTAAAGTTGGCGATATCTATTATTGTTACAAGTGCTCCTACATAATGCGTTCTAAGTAAACGAACGTGCAGCACAACAAACAATATAAGTTCGGTGGCAAACATATATCACGAGTGCAATTCTCCATCGTTAACTACTGGCAGTGTCTTAAAGCCACGTGCAAATGTACAAACGTACCAATAACCATCGCTCGCGCGTACTAAAAATTTTATAGCGTTGCGTTTATCGGCACGAGAATAGCGAGTCGGCGAAATCTTGTTTAACAAAATAATGACTACGATTATTCGACTTTACATTCTCCCGTTGTGTGGCGCACAAACCATACTCCTTCGCAAGTGTGGGAGCCCCGCGGCAATTTACTAGAAGTAATCGTCGATCAAGAAGAGTTATAACTACCGGATTGTCAGCTACTCACTAGCATTAAAAGCGCGTTTTTCAGTCGCTTCTAGCGGCGGCTAGTACGTTACAAATAGTCAACGTTTACGGCACCTAATTGCTCATCTATCATAGCCCGTGTATCAGAAATGTTGAATCTCTCACATACTTTGAATTTAAAGGACTTTACGAAGAGACTAAAAATTATTATCATGTATATTTCATTAGCTATGTAGTTAATATGAAAAAAAGATAATGGACATTTATATGATGCCTCGCTAAAATATAATTAAACGCGCTCTTATGCAACTAGGAAATACATGGATATAATTTAAAGTAGCACGAACCAGAAAATCTGTCGTATCTTCTCTCGTGACTCAAGACGATTGCGTGCGACACTCTCATGTCGCTTCTCTCTGTCCTTTCTTCCACCTTTCTCTCTCATTCTTTTTCTTTCTCATGAGCTAATAAAACTTGTCTAATCCTATGCGACGCCCAGGGTGCAAGCGTATAGGAAAAGTGGCTCGCGTCGTTCGTGTCTCGACTCGTTCAATTTACATAAACACGTACTCATTGATTGCCAGACCAGATTGTCAGGCGTTATTACTTGTACGACCGGTTAACTTCACCGCAGGACCGCGAATAATCGTTAAGACCTAATCGCTTCGCTACGCACGTAGCATCGACCTGGCCCGATAGATACGCCCGGTGCGTAAAGTTAACTTCGTCGGCTCCCGCCTAATCGTTCAGAATCAGTGGACTGATGATTTTCACTTCCGACATTCGAGAAGTGACGGTTATCACGTTACCTCGCTTAACGTCAGAATCCACGGCTGTAGTTATCGCGACGGATTATCGCGAAAGAAATAGCACATCGTTGGCAAATAGGCTGAGAATTATGCAGATTGCATAACACGATATTTAATAATGCATACACGGGAAAAGCACAGCAGGCATCACAGATAAGTACTCACCGAAATGATACGAAAACGAGCCTCCACCGTCAGAGTAGCCGTTCTTCTCGGATCCTGAAAATACAGAGGGAACGTTAGAACGAAAAATGTAATTGTATATTCAATTTCTTTAACTTCTGCAAGCTTTCATTTTAATCTAACACTGTAATATTTTTAAAATCAGAATTTTATGTCATGGCTTTTCGATTTCTCTCATTAATTTAAATTTTCTCATCACCTGTATACGATAACTCGAGATAAATTGAGAGTTCCCTGTAAAAGGGCATGGAACGCGCATCGATCGATCGATCGATCAGCGAATACCACGTGCACCGCGAGTGCTAGATGCTAGTTCAGAGCACCACCCACGAAGCGGCTACTTAGCATGCACGACCAGCCAGGAGGTACCTACCTACTTATCTGACAGGGTTAACTAATACAGCTTCCACCGATCGCGCGCGGTCTCTTGATTAGAAATACGTCGATAAATCAAAGAAAGGAGCGATGCGCGAAAGAGTACTGTGTTTGCCAGAGATAGCCGTGGTGAAGGAAGACGAAGAGAGGAAAAGAGCAAGAAGGATGAAGACGCGAAACACAACATTCCATGTAATTGTCCCGCTTATATGCTTACGAGGTAAACAACGATAAATATATACAATGGTGATTAAGTAGTTGTTAAACTTGAGAAATTGCAAAATTTACCGAATAAATCATCGATTCATATTAATTAAAATTAGTTAATTATGTTGTTATTTTTTTATCGATACAATAAATTTATCTTTCTTCGATATTGAAATATATTTTCATAATTTCATAATTCAATTTCAATCTTGTGCTTTTCAAGAGTATTATAGCGACATAAGAGAGTTAATTTATTATATGATCCTTCATTATGACATAAACACTTTAACGTTTCTTCAGACTTATCTCACTACACGATATTTCTCCCAGCAGCCATGACAGATATATGCTGATGGTTCTGTTATATGCACCCGCGCTTCATGCAAGCGCAGTTTCGCGCGGCTGTAACGAGATAATTAAATGAATATAATCAACGATAAATGCGCACTGCTCCTGCGAGTCGTCTTTTAATTAGACGTTACGCTTATCAAAGCACGTTGCTTCCGCTGCAGCGCGGATGCTGCGCGCCGCTACGTCGAGTTTGCGGGAAGAAAAGGATCTGAAAATCTCTAATCTTATCCGCCATGCAACTTTGCAGCCAAGAGAAGATTAGAAAAACAGCGAGAAAAATTAAAATTGCATTAGTAGAGCTTTCTTACCTCCGTATCGATCTGGTCGAAAACCGAAATCCCAATCGAGGCGGAACATGTTTGTCAAAGATGTAATGTCATTCTACACTGATCGACTTCACTTTTACTCGAAATAAAATTCATCACCAAAATATCAATAAAATTTTTCTAAACAAATCATTTTAATTAAGGAGCATTTTAATAACACTATAAAAATCTTCAAGATTAATATAAGAATTTTTCTAAAATAATTTTAATGTCCCAATTGTTGAAAATTTTTTTGTCTTACTGCATTAAAATAATTACATAAAATAAAATTATCTATATATAATTTATACATGTGTGTCTTATATAAAAATTAAAGATTAATTTAGCAGTAACGGTAACAATTTCACGGCGATCGTTGCTGACACAGGTCATTTTCTTGCCTTTTCCACCGTTATAGTTGGTCGCGGTGGATGCGCGCATAATCATCCGCGCGGCCTGGAAAGGCCGCCGACGCGAGCGCGAGCGTCAGCGGGCGAGATTCCGCTCGTTCTTACACGGCGAGAGGCCATAGATTACGGTTTTATGCCGCGATGAAACTATCTCTAGGCTAGGCGCGGCCTGGCCTGACGTTCGTTCGCCTGCCTAGGCCGGCGAAAAGGAAAAAGCCACCGCAGATTTCCCTCGCACCTCTTAGCGGAACCGTTCTCAGCCGCGGCAGCCAGCTATACGCTCCGCAAGTTCCATTGACGGCGCGCGGCGGTTTCGAGCCTAAGGCCTGAGGCCGTGGTTGCGTTTCTTTATCACGATGGTTTTGCCACTTCGCCGCTAGAAAGGAACGCGGCCTCGCGCACTTACCAGCGGATCATAAAACATGCTGTATCCGTATTATTCGTGCCATAGGTCTTGCCCACATTCGTGGTTAAAAGATCGGAAGAGAGATAGGAGGAGCATATAATATTTCAGCCGGTATGATAAGATCTATCTATCATTTTATGCACATGATACATGTGTGAAACTATTGAAGATCATGCCAACCATATGACAATTGGTAAAATAAATTTTGATTGAAGCATTTGATAATGATTAAAATATTTTATTTAGAGATTTATGTCATGTGATATTTTTCGTAATTGATTTTATTTAGATAATTTAATTTGGATAAGTCCCAAACGACTCGGTCTATCGCTTAAAGTCGATCTCTCGCTTAAACTTTCATCGACACCTCATCGTTTATTGTAAGTCGTGACGAAATATTAGTGCGTAATACCGTGCGTTCCGCAGGTAAGAGATTTATTTTGCGAGAAAAGTACGATTAAATCCAATTGATCCGTGAATTCCTGCGCGATGGAAAAACACGTCGAGAGAAAGAAACGCGTCTATCTCTCTCGCACAGCTTCGACCGTGAAACAATTGCGGGAACGATCACTTGCAATATAATAGATTTTCTTTTACATCGTGACTCATGACTAGTTCGCGTATATAAGTTTTTTGCAAAGAGAATGAAAGGAATTAGAACGAACGCGAGCGCGATTGACGTTTCCATGAAGCTCACCCTTCGCGTCCCTCGCCCTCATTCGCCCCGTTCCCGGCTCGCATGTTCTCGTTAATAAGAACTTTTTCGAGCCTGCTGCTCGCGCGTGTCTCACGCACCCATCCAACCCAGGCGGTTCATTAACTTCGGGCAAAAAGTCCGAAAAGAGAGCGGCGCCCACGCCATAATTTGTATATGAAGCTCGCTCTGATCGTAAAGTCAAATATTTCCGTGGCTCGCGCAAAATAGCCCAGTAATTTTCCGCACATTAACTCGCGCATGTTTACATCCCGCTATTTCACACGAATCCCGCGAGTTTTGCCGCAATTGCTGCACGCCCGGATGTCGCAAATGAATACAAAGAAATTAACTAATTAATTTGCGCTCAAGTTAATTGCGAATTGACACGCAATTAATTTGCGCGCAAGTTAATTGCGAATTGACACGCTAGCTGTTAAAAAATTCAAGTCTGATCCTTGGATAATCTGTTTTTATAATATATAATAAAATTCTATTAATACATTATTAAATGTATGTAATTTTTTACATTCCTATATAATAGTAATAGTAATTTTCTTTTATGTAACACATTGACAGCTTTAAAATTATTTTTTAAATAATTTTTATAATAATAAATTTTAGCATTGTTTTAAAAATTGCGTACAATTTTTTTTGCAAATTTTAAAACCTCTCAACAAATGCTCAGATAATTAAGATTTATGTCCATTTCCATCGAAACCAATTCTCGGTAATAAACGCAATTGACGGAAAGGATCAAGCCTAGGATGAAATCATCGTGAAAGAAATGTATCGTAATAAATGAAAGAATAAAGTCGAGAGAGAAACCAGCACGTGGCGTGGGAGTTCACAGGGATGGAGCGAAGGGAATGAATGAGCACGCGTTGTGGGCGGATCTCGAGGAGATGGTGGAGGTTAAAGAGGCGGTGTTGAAGCTACCTCGATAAAACCAGAACTACGAAGGCATACCGATCCATAGTCTCTCTTTTTGCGTATGCAAATTTTGTCTGTAACATTAGTATTATTCCCAAATCAACAAAATCAAAATTACAGAGATAGATCTACGATGACAGATGAGCTGATGAATCTCATAAATCTTAAAGCTCTTCTCCTTGTCAAGCCTTAAATTTTTTTTTTAATTTTAAATGACTATCAATTTTTTTAACTTGAATATATTATGGCAGAAAAGATGATAATACTTTCTCTTTAATATTTTAATCTAAGATCCTCAAAAGTTATTAGTTTTTTTTTTTTTTTTCGAAAAATCAATCTGTGTGTGAGAAATTATCGGTTATCAAACTTTAAAATCTCCACGATCTATAAAGTATCTTAGAATTAATAAAATTACGTTCGGCATGTGTGATGATTCACGAGATGACGGAATTGCACATTGAAAGCTAATTTACATTTTCCATCATATTAAAAGATTGAAGAGGTATGTAATTGGTTCGTGGAGTAACATGTAATTTCTATGCGAGTTTCACCTAACGAGACCTTTCGGGCTCCGTGGCTAAACACAGGGTTAAGAAACGTTCTGCGATACAGGAAATAAAGTACTTGGAACCTCTGATGCACCTGCGGATAATGACGTGTCGCGACAATTTTCCACTTATTATGTCTACTACGATGTTTCCGGCGAAATCAACGACAAAAACTAACGAGGCAAACCATAAATCATTCTACGCATCGCGCGTCTTATCTCAGCGGAATCAAATAGTTGAGTTTTATTAAGTTAACCCTTTATAATTCAACGCGATGATGAAATGATGTGACCGTTCTATCGCGTTTTACACAATAATTTATTGCAATTTAGAAGCAATTTTATATCGACAAATTCATGAAACATTACGCGTAGAATTTTAGCGTTTCAAGTTATATTAAAAATTAAGCTTTACAATATACGAGAAGAATTTCAAACGAGGTTGGTATATCAGTCGAGCTCAATCTGCTAATCGTTGCTCTTTCGAAACCGGATTTACATTGGCACCTATTGCCTCTGATTGCTCGTAATTAGCGACGCGTAGTCTGCGCCCACGTCAGGTCATCGGTGTATGAAGAGGATGATCCCCGTTAACGAAGGTGGTGTGAGGTCATAAGCGAGCCGACACGTGACCTACGCACGTTATGCACCCACGCACGAATGAGATGTATATGCAAGCTTCCTCACTGTGTAATCAAGGGAACGATTCACTCCGTAATTGTAATGCAAACCAAGGCTACCGACACGATACCGATCCTCTTCATTAACAATGGCATTTACAAATCCGGAGTAGAGAAGCCAGACACCCCCACAGCTAAATATCATTGTTCATCACATTAACTGAGTTTATCGGCGAGTCAGAGTTACGGGAAAAGATTGTTTTTTTTTTTTTTAATTAATGACTTGGAAAAAATTATTTATAAATCACCGGTATAAAAAAACCTTTCGATCAAATACATAATTGCATAAATAATTCATTATTAATTCTCGAGGTCAATCGTGTTTCTACTAAATATATTTACGACGCAAATGCATGCGCAAAATTATGTCATTATAAGTTAATTTTTGCTGATTATTTAAGATTCGTTACGGATCATTAAGCGATTCGCGAGATGACCGCGTGTCCGCGGTTTCTATGAAAGGCGCGCTTGATCGCTCGTCGTTGATTCGCTCGCTGTATTTATGATTATTCGGGAATGTCGCTCGGTAATTAAATTTATGCGCAGCTTTCATAAGAGAAACGCCATGTTTGTAACGTCAAAGGGGATCGTATATATTCATTAAGGGTGTAATTAATCACGCGACCACACGAATCGATATTATACTCGTGACACTGACCCTGAGAGGTGAACGATAACGAGCGCGATCGTCGTTTATAAACGACGATTATATAAATGTCATAAGTTCCGGTAAGGTTGAATGAAAGCTTTGACCTGATCTTTAAATGCGTCTTGAATTGTGTCAAAAGGTTGACGACGGAATCGATCGAAGACCAAGTTGCGTTTTGCATAGAATAAAAGAGCGGCACAACACGTACATACGACGAATCGATCGAGAACGTCTTCATCGCATTCCAGACGTGTTGTGTTCCAACCAACGGCCGCGCGTTGATTTAATTCCCAACCCGGTTACGTGCACGCGATAAAACGGGTTTATTGCCAGTACTCCGAATAATTTATCGTCATTGTCCTCGTCGAGCTACGATCGTAATGTGTGTGAGCAATAATGATTTTCACAAAGGGGCGAGGGAGGGGGACATTACGCCGCGTCGCGCCGTTATTATGTAGTAATGGCGATTTATGAGCGATTGCCGTGGCATCAAAAGGAGTGTATTCTTGTTAATATTGAATAGGACAACTCGGCCGAGACACGATATGCAAATAAAGCGCTCTTACGCGCGACAATGCGCGTCATCATTGCGACGACCCGTGACATTAATAATATATAGCTGCGGTCGGAAATTTTTTCAGAAAACAAAAACTATTGCTCGATCCTGCTTAGAGAGAGATTGCACGCCATCGTTGTTAAAAGCTTCATTAATTAATTATTCTTTTATCGAAAATTATTTTTTTATCTGCGCGCCTCGTTCTAATAGATGCAATAAAATTCGTATATCGAATCAGCATCGTTTGCAAAATAATTGCATAAACAATTTAAGGAACATAAAATCATCATGCATTTACCCAGGGTTTCTTTTCCCCAACGCATCAATTATCCTGCTTAGAGAACCGGCTCAATTCGTCGCATCATTATTCAATATCACGTTCATGATGCAACGCACGCGTCTACACCCCGGACGCACTCAGCATCGATGTACACAAGTAACAGATACACAAGCACACCGACAGAAGTATATTCCATCAAGGCACGTCGAAAAATTAGCGAGATAGCCCGTGATAACGTCCGTGTATAATTCGCACTATTTCGTCCCTCTTCCCCTTTCGATATTTTTTCACGGGATCACGACGACTCTCGGTCCGAGAGTCTCGCACTCGAGTCGGTTACGAAGTAGAGTCGGAGCTCTAGGTAGAGAGCTCTGAGCTTGGTAGGGGTCTGCACGGGGTCTCGAGAGAAACTGGAAGGGGGATAAGGTCGAAGGTCAGGGCTATGCCGTACGACCCGTGACCTCTGACCCTCTCGATCCCTCCGATCCGCTCTCACCCCTCTGCCTCTTCTACGTTCTCCTCCCTACTACCACAAGCCGCTTCCTCCTCTCTTTTCGTTCACTGCCGCACTGCCCCGCGCGTTTCTCTTTCTCTATCCCGCCTTCCCTCTTTCTCTCTTTCGCCTTCTTTCTCGCCTTTTTCCTCTCTCAAATGTCAGCCGGCGCGGCAGCCGCTCAATGCGAGTTATACACGTGTGCGAGGCATATGTATGAAAAGCGTAAAAGCCGACCCACGCGTCGAGAAAGAGATCGAGCAAAAAAAAATATATATATATATATATATGTGTGTGTGTGTGTGTATATACGCGTGTCGTCTCATCTTTTCCAACTTTGTTCTTTACGATGCTGTGTTTAACGTAAAAGCGTTTTCGTTACCACGTTTTCGTTTACCACGAGATGTTGTTACGACATCCTTAGCTTTTGGAAAAACGATAAGTTGTCATTCTCTAGAATCGATAGAAAAAATTGTTGTCATTGCGTTTTCCCAGTATGCTTTGTGCTATATATGTATATTGAACAAAATAACTCATTCGCATACTTTTCAATGGTCATGTTTGTCTGAGCGCGTTGTAATTCAAATCAAAAAAGATTACTAATCCAGAGAATGTTTATTTATGGATTACTTTAAATACATTATTGCATCAAAAATAACGGATGACGAAACAATTCGTCCACATATATATATATATATATATATGTATGTATGTAATGTCAAAGATAAATTAATACGCAATTGTTAATAAATCTTCCAACTTACACTATAAGTTCTACATGTATAATTTTTTTTTTACGAGAATAACATCCAAGCAATCTTTGCAAAATGCGATCTCTGCATCTGTTTCGCTGTAAAGCGATGCTTTTACGAAGATAATTGCACTTGCTTACTCGAGCATCCAAGTGCGTAAAAGTGAGCCGTTTTATATGAATGTGTGTGGGAAGACCTCCGCTTTAAACCTCTGAACTATGACCCTGCCGCATCGAAAGCATCAGCAGTAGCGAGCCTCGGCCGGCTGGGCTTCATGCAGCCTGAAAAATTTCATGCTACGCGCGTGAATGTGGCCAATTACAATCGAAGTGCCCATTATCTCATCAAGACTGTTTCGGCTTCGTCCCTTTCGCGGGATGCGCGCGCCCTTACAAGCGTTAAGATTGATTCATTATGCCCTCCGTTCCGGCCTGCTACGCGGAGAAAGATACACTCGTTAAGATACTCCTTGGACGCGTTCCTTTTCCCGTCCTGACCTTTCCGTCCGCGACGGAATGCGGCGTCGATCGTAATTAGGATTGTTGCCGTCGCTTAGGGGAAGCTGCGACGGCCGCATAAAAGAAATGAGAAATGGAAAATTGAGCGTACACATTACTGAATTGACTCGGAATTAACTCGGCATGTTAGCATTTTTCTAATGGCCTGAAATAATTAATAAAAAAGTCGAATCACTCGCCTTGGCCGTTGACCCGCGACCCCGCCGATCCAAAGCAATAACCGAGCGAGCCGACCGGCTACTTTGATCGGAAGAAAACTTTCGCGCTTTACGTGCGTAATTGTAGCCAATTACTATGGAAACTGCCCATTACATCATCGATTTTTCTCGGTTGCCTTTTAGCCGCGTACAATCGCGAGAGTGGGCTGGACATTTTTATCGTTTTATGTAAGTATATTATTACTCTTATACTCTGTCCTGTGTTTTAACGAATAAATAATATCTTATATATAAACGAGAAATGTACATATGTGTTGTTTTGCAAATTATTACATTAATCGAAAAAGTCTTGCTGTATTTTGCTACATTAAACGTTTTTTTTTTCTTTTTTCTTTTGTTAAAATATAAAAAAAACTAGAGAAAAAGACAACTTAATTATATTTCCTTAAATAAACGTAAATCAGAAAGTAGAGCGAGTCAGTATGCAGCCAGGCGCACATTGCTTATACATAAAAATATATTTCTCGTCTCCCCCCATGAAGCTCTCTATGCTTAGCTATCTCAGTTTCTCTTGAAAAAACCACGCTTGATATGTGCTACTTATTAATATTATTTTATCTTCGCTGTTTCCAATATCCGCACGGGACTCTTTGCATCGTGGCTGCCGGCGGTGCTAATTTCGAAAACGAAATGAATCGGGCTCGAGTGGACATGCCGTAACTTTATTAAACAAGCGATAGCGATTAATACGTCCCTATAAATACTCTCGGTTAATATAAATCGTGAAGAACGGGAAAAAGCGCAGACATGCAGAGAGGGATATTCTGGAGAAATCACACGCACGGACTCACGCGGCGAGCATGACCGTACGCATGTGCTGGGCAGACTTGCTGATTCTCGAGTCACGAAAGCCAGAAGATGTAAATCCGCCAGAGATGAAAAGAAAAAGGTCCTTCGAGTTTCAACCATTTATGTTATTATTATTATTATTATTTATATTACTATCATAACACAAATTTTTTTCTTCTCTCTCTCTCTCTCTCTCTCTATTCCTCTCTCTCATTCTCCTTTCTCCTTTTCCCATGTATAAAATTAATTATTTAAACGCATAAGTTAATCATTTTTTCTCAACAATTTATATTTTATCTCAAAATACTTTTCTCTGAGATTTCTAGTCATATATATTATCAATATTTAAATGCTTCATATAATTTTAATGCAAACTTATAAATTAGCGTTTTATTAACTGCAAAAAAATTATCTTTTAAATGATTGTTGAGACTTGATTTAGCCATTTAGGTATTCATATTTATAAATTCAACCATCCCAACAAATACAACCGAACCTCTAGAATCTATATATTTACAACACGCAAACGCAGTTTCAAGTTTCTTCGCCCGCCAGTCCAGTGTTAATCATATACGGCGAGAGTTACCACGTAAAAGCGCCGGACTTCGCGAATTGATGATTCCTAATTAAGGTCCGGTGGCACAATTAATGAGACGCACTCCGTTAATTGCGACGATCAATAAAGAGGGAGCGGACGGGAGAAGGGACTGAAGAGCGGTGTCGTTCGATAAATGTTTTCGTGCTACCGTACGTATGTACGCACTATCCGTAGGTCCAATCCGGGGCCGGATGCCCTCAGGTCCTTCTCGTCTCCTCTCCCCCTCTTCCCTCCTGCCCCCGTCAGAAAGTCCAAAGGTGCGCGCCGTCGGAATTTCTCAATTCGATTTCCATCCGGGGCACTCATTAATTGCGGCCAGTTCCTTAAGAGGCGAAACGAAGGCACCGCCGCGATGCACTCGAGTCGCGCTTTCTTAATTGGATCGCGAGCGCGGCGCGTATTCGTGCGCTGGCGACGGAGAGACGTATGGTTTTTTTATGCACGGCATGTTTTGTGCAAACTCTCTCTCTCTCCCTCTCTCTCTTTCTCGTGAAACGTGATCTCACAGCGGATGGACTGGTGTTATAATTTGCACTACTATCGTTTTAAATCCATATAATTCAATCTCTGCCAAAATTTAAATCTATAAATTTGTGACAGCAATAAAAAGTATTTTTACTAAGCTCAAAACCAAATATACATATAAAAAATGTATTGCTAAAAAATAAAATTTTGAATTCATTAATTTAATTCTTTCTTTTCGAAAAAACAACTATGGTGCAAGTAAATTTTTTTAAAAATTACAAATTTGTAATTATAATATATTTTATTGATGCCGGCAAAAATACTCCTCAAGATGGCGATAAGAATTATCTATTTGATATCAAATTGAAAAAAAAAATGATAATTTTTTCTATTACGCAATATTCTTATACAGATCGCATTCTCTGATTACACCGAATCGACCGTGATTCTATTTACGTGCGAAATATCGTACATCAGGATCGATGAGTGACATTGAGTGCGCAGAAGCCAATTCACGAGGTGAGCGTATTGGGAATTCGAAATTCTCGGCGAAACGGAAAAGGTAACAAAAGGGCGGAGAGAGGGGTATATCGTCTGGGACTTCGTGACAGATCGGCTTCTTTTTTGACGAGGAGAGGAAGATTCCGCCGAATCGAAACGAATAAATTCCGACCGTGACAAAAGGAGAACGCTCTTATGCGAGCCCTAATAGCCTCGGTCTGGCTACCAGGACGGATGAACGGACAGACGGACGGACATGCCGAATCCACATATTTCCTGCTCCTGGAAGCCGCGCCGAAATAACGACCGGGGGCCCGGATTTCTGCCTCCGATGCGGCCAATCGGTAGGACGCGTCGTTTGTCAGCATCCACGTCCCGCCAGAGGCAGAGCGATACAGGGCGATCTTGTCTCGAAACGTTTCGCGGTACCGGCCATGTAAATGAAAAAATGTAAATTGGCCACCAATTGCCCTTATGGATCGCGTGGCCCTTCGGCTACGAAAACTCCGTACCTTTCTATATCCCCGAAAGCAGAAAAAGAGATTCGCAACTCCGCGTGCACCTGCATGGCGCAGATGCGTCTTGGAATTCGGTAGATAATGGCACACTTATATTCGTCGCTGTGTATAAGATAAAGGCATTACGCGATTTAAGGCATATGATAATTAATATTTGCTTTTTTGACTTTGACAAAAAAATTTATTATTCCGCGAATAATATACAATTCTTCACTAGCTTAGAACTATGTCGGAGGAGAGTGGCTCGTATCTTTGTTGCTTGTATATTCACATTCGACGGATGCTCTCAAAAGTAAATACAGAAATTTGCATAAATCTCGAGTATTATCCCAAGTGTACGATGTAAATGAAAAGTATAAATTGATTCGATTACCCTTACCGGCCCCGCGAGCCGAGAGCGGAGGGAAAGGATCTAAAAAGCAGGACCGACCGCAAAGAAGGAGACGGGAAGAATGAGAAAAAGAGAGGGACGTGGCCTTTCGCTAGACTGAAGAGACAATGCCATTGTTTTTAGACTTCAAAGGGACTTGGCCGCTCGCGAACTGGGCCTTTGCTCTTGCCGTCGCCCCTAAATTCTTCTACGTCAACCCGCGGTCCCCGTAAACCGCGAGGCTCCCTCTCTCTCCCTCCTCTTGCTTTCGATCCGACCGCCGAACGCTTTCTCTCTCTTTCTCTCTCTGCATTATGTACGAACGCGATTCAAGGGGACGTTCGTTAACCCTTCTGAGACACGAGTAGCTTCTTGTAATTCTTCCTTTCCGCGATTCCTTCTTCGGCAGGATGTTAATCGGGACCGCGTTTAATCAATCGTCTAGGAAGAATGCCGTCACAAGCCTCGCTTCTACTTGTCATCGAGAAAATATCATACACTTTAAAAAATAAAATTTCATAAATGTTGAATAATCCCAAAAATACTAAGAAAAAAAACATTATTAATTCATATTCTGAACAGACTACATCCAAAGTATAAATATCAAAAATATTCAATGATTTTATATTCAGCCATTATTTTTCGTTAAGCGAAAAACGATTGCGTTTATGACACACTTTTGCCGTTCGTATGCAAGAGAAGGGCGAGGAGAGCGTTCGAGGAGCTGCATCCGGGGAGAGAAAAGGGACGCGCAAGGCCGAGCCTCATCGAGGTGCATCCGCAGAAGCCGGCGGGCAAAAGCACGGTAATTGCTGCGCCTGGCGCGGCCTTCGCTCCAATAAGCTATACATGCCATATGCCATTTCGAGAGCCGCGATGCAACGGCGAAACGTGGAGGATCGGCGCGGCGAAAGCGGGGAAGAAGCGAGCCCGAATGAGAGAGAGAGAGAGAGAGAGAGAGAGAGAAAGAGATCCCTCCTCTCTTTCACACAGGCCGCGCTAACGCGAGCGTATGTAATGCCCTTTTCTCTCGCGCGTATGTAAATGCGTATTGTCTTACGTCGCCGATAAAAAGACTACTCCGCGACGGCTGCACATTATCGGGGCCTCGCAGTATATTAGCTCTTTGATTTATGTCGGATCGCGCCCGCCATATAAGCCCTACAATTGTCCCTCGGCGAGGCAATCGGAGGTATACGTGTATCTCGAAGACTGCCAAGAAGGAGTCACAAAAATGCCGACATTTTCCAACATTCGAGGAAATTATCTCCAGTGTTGTAGACCTTTTTTTTTCTCTTAACGCGTAAATGTCAAAAATTCTTTTAATCCATCTCACAAATATATCAATGTATAATTCTCTCAATTTAATACACTTCTTGTTTTAACTTTATTTATTATTTATATTTATTTATTTTTTTATTATTTATTTATTATTTAAAATAGATGAGAACGCTCTTTATACGAATCCTACACCTTTCCTTATGTACACGATTGGTATTAATATACACGACCATTCTCATTTTTCTCTTTGATTTTACGATAACAAAAACGTTATTATCCTTTGTACACAAGATTTTGTATAACGGCAAGTTCTTTATGGAAATGCCGATTATCGCGATCTTTATAAGTTTTACGACTGAAAACTCCCGACAGCAGACATTTTTATCTAAAGTTGCATGTATAAAATAAAGAAACAAAACCGTGGTCGAAATAAAGAATAGTACTTTACGATTATGTGACGCAATGGCGCTAAAGCTCTTATCTGACTTAAGAAACACGCTTTTCCTTACTTTCCAAGGCAAATATATTGCACTTAGTGTCTAATACAGACGAGAAATGGCACGGGGAACAATGCGAGATGTGATGCGTTTGCGAGCAAATTTGCATGTTCGCGGGAATATCGCAGCTTCTGTATCGTGCAATTAATAAATCTGTCCGTTATTGCATTATTCATGAGACGCGATTCACGCTCGTTGCTGTTATTATCTCTAGTATAATCTTTCCTCTTGTTCTAACATTCATACTCGGAACATCTATATGATTGACGCTTCAGTATGAAAGCGATGATTGATATTTCATCGCGCATAAATATCTAAGAGCAATATTAATATATAGAACTCTAATTCTTATTGAAATTAACAATTATATAAAAAATAATATAGTAAATAATAAAAATATCATTTCATAAATAAATAATAAAAATGATCACAAGAGCCTTTTTTAAATTGCTGTTGTATATAAGAAACATTTATTAATCCACTTATATCTGTATTATTTAACAAAATTATCGAAATTATAACAACAATATCCAAAAAATCTTGTTTGCTGAGAACAGCAGAATTTCTTGAAAAAAGAAATTTCGAGATATGGAGAGGGGCTTTAATAGATTAATCGAATTTTGTTTCTCGGTTGTTATAAAAAATAAAGAATGTTACGGCGTGTCTACAAATGTGAGACGAGGGAGTCTTGATATTGCCTCCTTATAATAAGACAGTATCTCATGAACGAGCGGCGTCAGCCTCCACCACAGAGGGCGGTCGGAACAATGGGCCTGAATATCCCGAAGAGGCCTCGGCGTTACGTGTAACAAGAACTCTCGCTCTCTCGCCGCGCGACGCGGAGGGCGTGGATGGAGGAGCAATGCACGCCATATATCAACATCGTACCGATAACGAGGTCCCCAGGAGGCTACTGGTCGTGGTGGACGACGACGGCGACGACCGGGCCGCTAACTTGAGTCGCTTCTCCGCACGAACTCTCCAAGAACCTCTTACCGGAACCCGGTTTCAGGGATCCCCGCTGAGGACTCGGGGCGATGAAAAAGCAATGAATGCGCGTCCTCACGAAACGTTAGACATATCGTGCAATAATTTACAACGATTTAACGAAGGGATTCATTAAACGTGCGCTTTGTCATCTCTCAGCATTTGTCTAGTTACATTCTCCGTGGGTTTCTGAAGAACGAAATTTATCGCTTATCCGAAGTGCTGTACGATTTTTGATAAGGAAAACTTGGGGCGACAGTCTCGACCCCTTCTCCCTTTTGAATATTCCTCGATCGAACGAGACAAAGGAAAATTTCAATTTTTACAAACGATGGTGAACCACTAGTGAGTGGTCAATGCGGTTGGACGCGTGTGAGAAGACGCAGGTGAGAAGAGCAAGGACAGATGGTACGAAAGACAGGGATGAGAAGAGGAGGAATAGACGCGAAGAGCAGCGAAGGACAAAGAGCTAGAGAAGGACAGAGCAGCGGAATCACCTCGGCGTGGCAGGCGGGCGCCCATTCGCTCGAGCCGACTCGCGGTGCACCGGGGCAAAAAGCCGGTGTTGGTTTAACCGGCTCGCGGGTTATGATGAGAAATGTAATTTAAATTATCCACGCTTTTTGCCCGCGACGGCTTTTTTCTGACGTAACAATCGCCGACAAGAGCACCGCGCGTCGCCGAGTCGTCCTCCGCCACGGCGCGACAGGGATGATGGAGGAGGTAGGAGGAGGAGGAGAAGAGGAATAAAGGAAGCCGGGGGGATCGGGGGACAGGCTCCCTCGACAGGAACCCGTCTGGAGAAAGTAAACGCGAACGAGCGAGAGGGAGCTGGCACTTTGTGAATGAAATTGTAACCCGTCGCGTAACGACGATAATGCGCTCGCTTACGCAACGCGTCGCGATTTCCTCTCGGCGGGTGAACGACACATACGCAAGACGGGATCGCGGCTGATCGATGACGACGTCCCGAAGCTAATATTTGCCATTTCACAAAATTCATATCCTATACGATCTAATGACGTAAGGTATTACTCAAGCCGGAGGCGCGTCTTTCGCGTTTTAGAACGGCTCGATAGAAAAATATAAGTCACTGGTAATAGCGGAAATAATCTTTGATTCGATTACAAAATCGTCGCAAAAAAAATGAAAAAACATATTATTAATATTAATTAATTCTTAAAAAAAAAAATCTTTTACATATTTCATTTCTTCATTGTATCTTGTTTATAAATTGTAATTATTATTGTAACAAGTATCATTTGTCTAATCTCTCAGTAAAACAATTTATTCTAAACAGCGAACAGCGAATAAATATTGGATTTCCAGATAGCGCGTGCCTATTAAGTGCGGCAGGAGTGTCATTACATTAATGATTTGCGAAGATACGCAGCGATAGCTGGCAAGTATGCGTTAAAAGCGACGATTACGAATATTAACTCACCCGGTGTTTAAAATGGAATAACGCGAGGCGTGCCTCACGCTCCTTCTCGCGGATATCATGCGGGCAATTAATTTTTCAAAACGGTAAAGCACTCGTATGCACTGTGTATGATACCGGTGTGTATTGAGCAGTCGCGCGGCCAGGTAATGGAGCTTAATGCAACGTGGAAAAGCTCGTGAATGAGTTGCGTGACACGTAGGAGAGGTTTGCAGGGCCCCCATGCGAAGATCCGCGTGACTCCTCGCATCTTCGTAACGTAGGGAACCTGGACTTCCTGTCTGCGCGCGCTCACATGTCCGACTCCCAACCATTATAGCATCATCTACTACCGCTCATCGTTGTGGGAGAGTAAGCATCGCTCACACGTCACGTTATGTGACCGCTCGAATGAAGGTGGAGACTCCTCTCTTCTTCTCCTCTTCTTCTTCTTCCTCCACCTCCTCCGCCTCAACCTCCTCACCCTACTTCACCTCCTTCATTCAGCTTTACGTTCCGCCATTCATGAGACGCCGACATTCTCGTTGGCCGCGATTTTCTTGCCAGACGGACGCGGAGACGAGACACACGACGCTCATCCTTTTCGAGAATTGCGCGCGGGAAATAAATTGCGAAGGTAGATTCGTGTCCGGCAACGACCGCTGACTGGCCATCACGCAGTTCCCTCTCGCTCTTTCGGATGCATCGGGAGACTCGTGTGAATCGAGACACACACGACGTCGTGTCCGTAACGAGCAAAGTATAAGGCGTACGATGCATAGGAAGTATCAAATAGCAAACTATCATTTGTCGTTAAATGAGAATTTCGAGTCTATTACTCGCAACGTTCCCAGACAAATATTCCAGCTTTCGGTGAATTATTTGATTATTATTTCTTTTAATAAATTTCGCTCATGTCATTACGCGATGTTTTGTAAATTATAATTAAATTATGATAATATAATAAAGAGATTAAAATATAATAGAGATATCAAGAGAAGGAGAGGGACAGAGGTTTGTTACGAGAGACGATTCGATCTTAAATCATATTTCATTTACGTCGCGGTTGTCGAGCGTTAGTTACACATGTGTAATGTTTACGATACACACTCGTCGACAATTACATCCACGTCGATGTGACACGCGGCGCTACAAATTTTATTTTACGATATGCTGACTGCGTCGCGAGAGTGACCACAATGCCGGCGCGTATCCCATACGCTTACGAGCGATTCGAGTTAGATTTATTACGCCATGCGTTCTCTGCGTCTCGAACGTTTTTCCATGCCTTCTTGAGCATCGTGTACATCTTTATACGAGTCAAGTGAAACTCGTTTTTAATGATAAATCGCGCTGATGTAAACAGACATAAATATTTCCCGCGAGAATGCATTTTTTTGTTTTGTCCACAAGTTTTAAATAAAAATAAAAAATTATTGTGATACGTAATACAATATTGTCATTAAATTTACTAATGTTTATTATATGCAATAAGACTTCATCTCACGAAAAGTAGGTTCTGAACGTTTAAAATGTATGATGTTTCAGAACAGATGACATGGTAAAAACTATTCATGAAAATCTATCTTTGTAGTTCTGGTTACAATAAAAAAATGTGATTTATATGGTTCCGGAATATATTTCCTTCTCCTTTTGACTAAACTCGAAGAGAATTTTCGAGATTATTTTCGAGATACAGTTTCTCCCTCTTTCCGTCACAAAAGTCGACACTTCCTAATCTAGCACTGTTATATAGTAATGTCGCATTAAATCATATTAAATTAAACTCTCATAATTATATCGTTAACCAGATTTCAGTCGGAGATATCGCAGAGTTATGAAAGTCGATCCGCGGAACCGGAAACGGGCGCTTACAGCGCAGCGTTCCCCAGTTAAGAGACTCGGTTGCGTCCTGACCTTCAATTAGTTACCGCAAAACTGTCGGAAAAATTAACGGCTTCCTGGCCTGTTAAATAAATAAAAGAAGGCAAGACGTAGCAGACATGCCGAATTACTTTTTTGCTTCGTGAACAAAAAAAAGAATTAAAAAGAAAGGGAGAGAGAGAGAGAGAGAGAGAGAAAATTGCGAGACGTGAAATAAGAAGGAGAAACAGAAACGAGACATAATCGAATCTTAGACCACTACTAATTATATGCGAACGACACGCTCGGCGGCTCAAGCACATCGCGAGAGATTCGCGTGGAAGTTCAAGCGCACCTCCCGCGTCCGTGATCTTGGCTTCTTCCTTCCTTTCGCGGTAATTAATTGGCTAGACTCTAGTCTCGTTGATGCCGCTGCACTCGACCGAATTTCAACTCAACCATAAGCTGTTCCACCTCCGGTTAGATATCAGCCGCATCTGATTCTCGCGTATAAAAGAGGAAGCTGTATTTCGTTCCAATAAAATGTACTGCTATATTTTCATACTGGTCGATTTTTTTTCAAATTTTAATGCTATTTGACAAAGAAATGCGACAATTGATGTAAAAAATTTGCGCTAGCTATACTGGCTGAAATTTCTGTTCGGTATAATAATCTAATTTTTTACTAAAATTTACATTAATAAAATTAATAACATAAATTGTTCAACGTGTTTCTATCGCGCTATTATCATATTTCGAAATATCGCCAATAATTTATTAAAAAGTAACTATAATAGCTTAAATTCACGGTGCCATTACAGACATTTTAATGTTTTTTTTTCTTTTTTCCATTGGTTGACCTTGGTTTATTCAGTTATTAAACTTATTAAATTTTTAATTTAACGGGCGTCTGTCACGTGCCCATATCAGTGTTCTCATTCCGTTCTTATTAATTTTTAAATCGAATAAATAAAAAGGTGAATATTTCTGTGAACAAATATACAGGAACAATACTTTTTAACATAGGTAATATTCGTTTAATCAAAAAAATTTTTATTGATCAATCCATATTTTCTTCTATAAACATAATTTATTTTTCTACATAATAAAATATTTAAAAAAAAAATATTTCTTTATATTATAAATATACTTTTCTTGGAATATTAATAATTTTATACTGTTTCATATATATAATTTTTCTTAAATATTTATAAAACGTAGATAATATAACATTCCATCTCGAGTATTAGAATTATGGATACTAATCTCTCCGTCTATGCTTTAATATTTATAGCAGTATTTGTACGTTTCCACATTGCGCCGTAATTAGTTTCAATTTTAACGCGGCTCGTGACTTCGGCACTTCCCTAGCTGCAATTGCAAGGGGGGTCGAAAGAGAATGCGGCGTGCGGTCAGCTTCCGTGACGACGAGGAAGGCTAACGTGTCTTAATAACGCACGCCGACATTCTCTTACCTCCGACTTAGACCTGGCCTATTGCTAACCGTCACGCTGGCGAGCCTAATTAAATCGGCGCCAATTAGAATCGACCTTAATGCACGCTTTCGCGAGATACATCGACTACTGCGAACCCATTTTTCACGCGATACCGTCACATCTGGGAGTTACAATCTCCGCCTCTACGAAATTGGATCTAATCTCCGGTCGGCAACAACGATAATGATATCGATGAAAATTCATATTTAACGGCATCGCGTGCAAACTCCGTTAATGAAAATATATTGAAATAATAAACTATTTTAAATAAATTAAAATGATTTAAAATGTGCAAATGTGCGTGTAAATAAATTTAATTAAAAATATAATTAATTATAAATAAATTTAATTAAACTAAAAAGCATAAATGAGTTTATTTATTAAATCGAATAATGTAAACCCCAGATAAATAAAATTTATCTCAACAACTTAAAATTACTAAATAACTTCATCTCAATATATCCAAACATGAATATATGTATAAACAAACAGATAAAAAGCGACGAATGTGTTAGCTCTCTTGATGCATGACAAATGCCAGACGTTTACGCAGATAACGTATCTAAACGACTATAATACAATAAATACATATAAAAATCAGCAAGACCGATATTCCCAGGAAAATGCTAATCGAATTAAATCGTAATTAAGCCTCGCGACTGACGTGACGTCCCGCGAAAACCGGCAGAAAACGGGGGGACCGATTTGGTACGTGCGCTTCGCGGGGCCCCTAATTACCGCGAACCGGAAGCTCGCCAGAGAAAACGGACGGAGGGATATAACCGTCTGTGTAAGACCCGAGAGCGTGTAGAGCTCCTGGGTTCGTTCGTCCGACCTTCCTTCCTCTCTCGAGCACGACCGCCTTCCTCCTCCGCCTTCTCCCCCATGCATCCCTCTTATAAAGGGAGAAGAGGGGCGCTCACTCGCGTACGGAGGGAATGAATAGCGTGCGTTCACGGTAAGACGAGCCCCGTAATAGTGGCACACGCCGTTACCACTACGCGCAGAGAGGCGGCCACGCCAGGCTTGGGCGCTTGCGCGCGCGGCTCTACTTACGGTAATTAACATGATTGCCATTATACGTAGGTACGTGCGCCGCGACCGGCGTGCATCGTAATGGGCAACCGGCGACCACCGTTGCGAAACACCTCACCGATGGAAACATCTTCTCGAGACGGATATTCCGCGAGACTTTCGAGGATGCAGCGGACATTTCTGGTTTCGCGCATATTTCTGAAAGGAAGTTCGAAAGGGCGCGGATGCGGTTTGGATTGTAATGACGGCGCGCAATGAGCGTCACACGGTTAGAAATATATAAAGATTAAATTGAAATTTTATATAATCTCTTATATTTATCTACCAGTTCTCCCAATTCGTAAAAATTGAAATGAATTTAGTCAAATGCCGATGTAAATAAAAATAAAAATGTATTATTTATTAAAAAATTTAGTTTCCTAAATAATTTTTTTTTTTTTACTCGTAAAATCTTTGATTTTTATTTATTATATAGATTTATTATATGGTTTATTATTTGAAATAGAATTTATCTAAATTTTAATGAGTTGATATGAGTTTTTATTTTCAATGATAATTTTAATGCCGAAAATTATTTCATAAATTTCTTATATAAATTCTTGTAATTGGATTAAATAAATTCTCGATTGGATTTTTAATTGGACGCAATTTAAGATAAATCCTTTATTCTATTTCCCCTTAATATCAATAAATCTTCAAAATTGTCTTATTTCTGATAGTATAAGCAAGTGTATTATATGCGGGCGATCGATAGCGATGATTCGTTTCTGAGATAGGTGTATCAGGCAACTTACGGGCGAGAGAATTTAGCAGACACGAGCCATTACCATGGTGGGCAAAGATGGTAGCGAAGTAGCTAGTACAGACGGTAATGGTCATTACGAGCACGCTTCGCTGATTGTGCATTGCCACGGGACCGAGGCGGAGAGGGCATCATCGCCGACCCGGAGACCCGCTCTTACATCGCTGCGCCGTCTTATAGCGAATGCGATATGCCGCGGTGAAATATTCTTTTATTAAGCTAAACGCGCATTGCTCATTGCAATCATTTGTTAATTTAACTTTGTCAATTGAATGTCATTTACCGTCCGGACATTCTATATAATATATTCTCAGCTGTGATAAATCGCGAGTTTTACATTTTAAATCGCACGATTCTTATAAATAAACAAAATCATCTTATGAATAAAAATGTCATCTTTCAATTAATTTTTAATCGGCATTTTAGTTTAATAGAATTTTAATCTGAAAAGCCGGTATATATTATATAAACAAATTCTTTTTGTTGTTTTGTATCTTTGTACATCCATAAGAAGATTTCTAGAGATTTTGATTGGCATTAGATAAAAGATTTCTGAGATCACGAAGAAGTAACCCGTGACGGCCAGAGACGCGCCTAAAGTCAATCGATGACAGTTTACGCCTATAATTCTTCCAGGAATCATTATGATTCAACCCGTTAAACGATTATAAACCACATAATGTTCGTTAGCAAATTTAATATCAGCCTGTACAGTCGCCGCCATAATCCTATATTACTTTAACGCACTGCGATAAGTGTGAAGTTCAGGGTTGCGCCAGGTACGATGAACCCGTCTAATCGTACCGTCTCATGAAATCGACCATCAAGAAATATATATAGCGATATTAATTTCTGTTTTTGCTCCATAAAATTCGCAACTTTTGATTCTAATAAAAATATTTAAAAAATAATTTTTGTAAAAAAAATTTCATAAAAAAAAATAAAATAAAACAAATACATATAATTAAACAACAAAAGAGCGATTATATAATATATACGGGCTCTTTGAAATTCTATTAAACTAAAATACCGATTAAATATTAATTAGAAGATAAGATTTATTGTCATGTGTGCAACATTAAAATTATCAAAATGATCGTTGACATATATAGTCCTCGCGCGCGTTCTCTATAAGGAGAAAGAAACTTGAACATGATTAGAGTGAAGTTAATAACATCCAGTTACTCTCTACAAGAACTATGCTATAAAATGTACGATAGGAATTAACGCGAGTTCAGTGGCGTATTCGTGACCGCCCGTCATGCAGCTGCGAGAGAGCGCGAGCGAACGGCTAGTCGCAAAACTCAATAATGCAAGGGAAAAAAGGAAAGGAAACTTACATATACATATACGTACGCGCACAGACATACAGGGCGGTCGTTTTCGCGCGGCTCTCGTGCAAAATGCATCCGCACGACCTCGCGTGGCATGGAAGATCAGAGGAGGCCTTCGCTATATAAGACCCCCGTTGCGGGGGTCTGGCGGGTACAGGTGGCAGCGTTCTAACCAGACCTAAGCGCGGAGAACGTCAGAATGTAAGATAGGGAGAACTGAGAGGAAGGCCCAGGAGCGAACGAGACGCAAGCACGAGACGCCGTAATTATGACCCAATATGCAACCGGGTCTGAGTGCATCTTGGCGGCGATATGCACGCCGCTTAAAGTCGCGGCTGATCGCGAGATAGGCGTATTATGGATACCAGTTTCGCGTACAACCTTCCGCACAGTCTCCAAAGACCAGCTTCGTTTCATCCTCTCCTCGGTTCGCGCACGTTCAGAATGATTAATACGCTCCCGGACCCTCCTAACACCTGATCTGTCTCGGACTAAAATTACGCGCTGCTTCGATACGGGAGCTATACGATGGGGTGCCGTGCCTCAGTCGACTCGGGATGACACCCGGAAGATCAGAGATCGAACGTCGAATCGACGTCCTTCGATCGTTGAACCCGAAGATGTCGATTATAATGATATTCCCATACCGAGATCTGCTCCGTTTTTTTTTTCCGATAAAAATTTTGCAAAAACAATCACGATAGATTTTAGAAAGTTGATGTGTGTGATAATAAATAATAAATTTAAAATTTTACGCATTAGTACCTTGCATTCTGATATATGTACGACGCGCTATTGAAATCACATTGTTATATATGTACAACATTTGTTACCGCGCACAATATTTATTGTCGAACACCTGAAAACACACACACACACACACACACAACTCGCAACTATAAATTACGTTTGCGCGCACGTATATTCCGCATCCGGAGGCAAAGTATCTTATCGAGGCGTTATCGTTGAGAGAAAGCGAACGGTTCGACGGGGGAGTGATTACGATAATTCTGACGAAAGGTTCGCGAAGAAATGAAAAAGAGAAGAGCGAGTCCGTATCTCTCCCGCGGCGGAACGGGTCCCGGATAATAAAACACTCGCGAGATTCGCAAGAAGATGAATTAATGGTCCACCCTGTAGGCACAAGCCACTGGCGATACGCCCACGCTGCCGGTCACAATGTGAAACGGGTCGAAATGTCGGAAGATATACGCTCGGCCGCCGCTTCGTAATTAATTAGCCAGTTCAATAACCGGCCGCCATAAATGCGGAACGTCGAATTCCGATATTCGCGTTATGCCGAACGCAATGTATGTACACATGCGGTTTGCGTCAATATAAATAAACCGGTTTGATCACATATAAATTTCGATGTTGTAAATAAAAAAAAAAAACATCCATTTGTAATTTATTTCCAAATAAAAACGCATAAGTAGCACATGTTATGAAAACATTAATAATCAAACGATAGCTTTATCTTCTCATTCGTGACATCGTAATTTTGGAATAAACATAATAAATATAATTTAAATAATAAATATAATTTTGGAATAAAATAACAAATATAAAAAAAAAATATGCCTGTAGATATTAAAAGACAGTTATTAAAATAATATAAGTTTTCCCGTTTTATATTTAATCTGTCTAAATTTACATACGTTGTTTGACTTATCAAAAAACTTAGACGAAAAATTTTATTAAAAATTCCACGTTTTGCTTCAGTGTATAATATTTCACTACATGACAGTTTCTATTTATAAAATTATGAGATAGCGATACGAATGATGGAATCAATTGGAATATCGACTATCACGTAGAGATAATATCGCGGAGAGAATTGTGCGGCGCATCTCGGCAAAGCATCGCGGCTATGAATGTCACCTACGCGGACATTCAGCCGACATCATCGTGCATTGCCTACACGTAGCCGATGCGACACGATGCAGGCGCATACATCAGTATGCACGACGTACAAGTGCCGGTTTCCCCACGCTCGCGCAAGCTGGGCAAAGAAAATCGAAAGTAAGCCGACGGCAAAAGGAGGCGGCTCCGTTTCTTGCGAACGCATCCAATGTTACTGTATGCAAAGCAGCCATTTACAGGTAAGTATCCCACGGATGCCCACCTATGCAGCGCTTACCGCTCTGTCCCCGATGTAACGCGCCCGCTCTTATATACGCTCAAGGGTAAACGGTGGCGAGTTAGGAGGAAGGTAAGCTACCAGTTTATCGCGGTACCTTAGAATCCCCCTCGCGTTCAAGTCGAGACGAAGCTTCGGAATGAATGAGAGATCGTGCGTATTCAAGTAGCTATTGGAGGCGAGATAAGAAAGTATCGAATTATGAATGAAGATTCCCGTTGGATCATAGAAGCATCACTTACGCAAAAGATGGATAATGTTCAATAAACATTCCGAGAAGGAGATAGTTATGTCATTAGAGTAAAACTATCGAGAACGATTATGAAAGCTGATATCGGGATGAGACGCCTCGTTTCATGTATGTTTACCGATTATTAACGCAATTGTAAAAATCGCCAGTGCATCCTGGTTGATTCATTCGGGATGAGCCGCGTGCTGCTAATTCAACGGCACTCGACGGGCATTCACCGACGAGCGTGCATACACGCATCGCTCGCACGTGCGTCGGGCGCGAGGCGCGTTGCGTCGTGTGCGTGCGCGATTGGAAGGAAGGTAGCGCGCACGAGGAGTCCAGATTGTAAGATTTCATTCTCTGAACCTGCAATTTGCGAAATTGACGGGGCAATTTGTTTACCGGTAATTGCGATAC
Organism: Cataglyphis hispanica; assembly: GCF_021464435.1. NCBI lineage: Eukaryota > Metazoa > Arthropoda > Insecta > Hymenoptera > Formicidae > Cataglyphis > Cataglyphis hispanica. The sequence continues at coordinate 2,861,071 of NC_065974.1, forward strand.
AATCGAGCGATACAACTCGTTATAAACGACTAGAATCGGCGGCGTTACACTCGGATAGGAGGACCGATATCACGTTTTTTCCTCTCAAATCTGCCATGCGCCTAAGTATGGTATGATCGTGATCGAACCTAGGCGTAAAAAGTTACGAGAAGAGCGAAAATAGAGTGTTTGACTTTCTTGAAAATAAGTATGTGACGTGACTATAAAATCATATATATATAATTTTCAAGACAAGTTTCCAAGTCAATCAAGATTGATTTAATTTTTATTTTTATTCTTACTTTTTTATAAAAGAAAGATTAATGTATAATTTTTGATAAAATAGATGAAAAATAAAATTTTTTGGTTTATAAATAACTCAATATGCAATCTTTACATGTCAATCTGTATTATTATAAATGTCTCTTTACACACACAATTCTTTATTTTCTCTTAATCCTCCCCCTCCTTTCTTTTTTATGAATCAGAATTAATTGATTAATGGAGATATTAATTGAGCAATTAATTGTCAATTAAACATTTTATTATTACGCTTTTTTGAATATAACAGATACAAGAAATCGCAAAAAAAAATACACGATCGCATCAAATAATGAGTGAATAAATACGTATATAAGCGCTGCATACCTTGAGCAGATGAACCTTTGTTCTTCCGAACTGGCATAGGTAATGTAGTTAGTAGAGATATACCGGTGTGCATACTTCGCAATGATCAAACGTCACCGAGTTTCGTCGTGCCTCATCGAAGAAGAGTTCCCGCTTCGTTTATACGAGCAGCATAGTAAGGAGCACAGCAAAAGAATGCCGACCGGGGAACGACCGATCGTTCCGTTGGCGAGGTCATCGTCAAAGTCATTGATCAAGCTCAGACCGAGGTCATCTCGCGACCAGGCAGCAGCTGTTCGGGCGGCGCAGTCAATCATCGATCTACGTATCCTACCGCAGATCACCAGTTTGATATATCTATCCCCACTTTATCCTTACTTACGCGCATGAGTATAGATTTGTGTATGTATACAATGTGTATACAAGATGCCTGAGAATTAAGGCGTCATCATCTACGTATACTTTCTTATTTTTGTTAGTCCTTGAAAACCCAATGTAAACTATCTCGATAAAAATAATTAAATCAAGCATATAATATATATATATATATATATATATATATATATATATATATATATATATATTAGACACGTTTTGTAGATATTTTATGTTTTAATTTCTTTGAAAAAAGAAAAATCAAGAATAAATATGAATTTTTGCATTTGTACAAATAAGTAAACGTGAACGAAAGTGGACACCTCAAAAATCATGCGATCATTATTTATGCGCTCATAATCTGTCATAACCGTGGACCTCCCTTATATAATCTGACAATATCGTTACTAACGGTTTAACGGAAACGCCTATCAGCTCTCTCTTTCTCAAGCGACGACAGTTATCAGCCTTTAATCACTTTGAGAAAAATAACCTGGTACTTTCTTCGTTGTCTTCATGTTCATTTATTTTGTATTTTTGTTGTTTTATAATAATATCATTTTCATTTAAAATTGTTCAATTATTACAATAATTGAATAATCAAATTTCAGAAAAAAGGCGAAGCTTGTATACTTGATTCTTGAAAAATACAATATTCAATGTAACAAAAATGTAATGTAAAATATAAATTATTTTCTATGTAGATAAATTGTCTATACACAAGTATGTATAACATTAATATTATTCTTAGATAATATATGCATCCGCATGCACAAATGAATAATTTGCCAAAGCAATTTCTTAACTCACAAAATCGAGGTCTTTGTTCTCGTAAAACAGATTAACATTCCACACCATATATTCGTAAAAAATCGGCGGGTTTTTATAATCCATGAACCGAATTGCACAAGAGACTAATAAACGCATCTCGTGTGCTATACCGTACCATATATCTTTACAACACAATAAACTCATAAAAAAAAAAAACGTAAAAAAAACTATGGAAGATGCATGGCTTTATCGCTTACTTAAAATCAGTGGTCAGTGGTTTTATCAAATCGTAAAGATTCTGTTGAAATGTCTTTAAAGATACATTAAACATTAAATAATGCGATAAAACAATAAAAGCAATATAAATAAAAAATTATTACATAACCAATTGTTTTAAGTTATTAACAAAATAATAATTTCTGACAAAAAGAGAATAATAAAAAATTATAATTGTTAGCAAATATCATTATTTATTTAATTTGTATTTATTTAATTTGTGTGACAGAGATTTAACAGATTTGTAACGTTTTTATGAAAATTATATATAAATTTATATATCGTCATTAATAATGTTTATATTGATTACATAGATTTTTTCTTTTATTAACAACAAATTGTTTGTTGATTACAATTTATAATAAAATAGCGACAAAGCTGATTGTAAAAAAATATATGTAAAGAAAAAAATATCTCTGTCATATATTACATAAATTAAATATACATATCATACAAATTACATTATTTTACATGTATAAATTGAGATTTGGCTAACACTTTTTTACATATTGATTATATTTAATATACGAATTGAGCATCAAATCATCAATAAGAAAAAAATTTAGGCAAAATTTAGCCTAAACAATTTGCTTGTCAAACATTTTATCGTAATTAATTTTAGATATATAAAAATTCTTTGAAAACATTTTTTTTCTTATTGTTTAGTTTTTAGCAAACAATACTTTGATTCTTATGTTCTACAATTTAATTTATTGTTAAATAAAAAATACGCAACATTGTTATTTTTTATTATGTTTTTAATTAATCTCTAAAATTGGAATACTAAAATCTCTCATATATTGAGACTTTTACTTTCAGGCTAAAATATGTATACTTACACATAAGTATATTCCATATATGCAAAAATAAAACTGGTCTACAAAAGTTATTGCTATATATTAAATTCAAACTCATACAAAAAACCTGCAATTCAAACATAAAAAGTCATAAAAATCTATAAAAACATTTATTTTTTAATATTTGCGAAATACTCACTAAATTAACAACTAATAAGTCAAATGATATAGAAAAGGATCTATGTATTACAGAAGAAGAATATTATAAAAATCGAATAAATAACAATATTAAGTTTAAGAAAAGACATTAAGAGATTGAATATCATTCACATCTAAATTTAAAAGTATGCCTGTCACATAATATCAAAACTTATTAACTTATTGTTAAAATTTGTTATAACTTATAATTTAACCCAAAAAAATGTTTAATAACATTTTTTCAAATATATTAAAATTTATAATTTCTCAAAGTGCCAAAAAATTTTGACATAAATTATTAAAAATTTAAATATAATTATATAAATAATTAATAATTATATAAATAATTAAAAATTTATGACAATACATTAATTATAAGAACCGTAGGAAACCTTTCAATAATCTAAAATTTTAAAAACTTTAACAAAATGTAAAATTATATAATATTGTAATATAATACCGTAATATTATAATATATTATAATATATAACATTGTTATATAATTATGTAACATTATTGTATAATTATATAATAAAATATATATATATCATATATATATTACATATATTACCTATATATTACCTATTTATCATACACATTACCTATATATGTAATTACATATATATATATATATATATATATATATATATATATTTATATTTATATTTATATAACATAAAATTTTAAAAACTTCCTCAAATCTTTTATGCAAATATAATTATAAAGTTTCTAATCCCTCTATCATCGAAATCTGGTGATCGCGATATTATATCTTTCAACATTTTCAATATTTTCTGTGCAAATATCTAAATATTGTCCGATTGGTTTTTTGGCGTTATTCTTCTTCGATTTTTACATAAGGATTGAAATATTCTATTAGATTATTCTCCTTCTTTATTTGATTTGGGATAATTGAAAAATTTACTTACTGCATCATTGATTACATCAGAAATATTATGTTCAAATAGTCCCTGTGTCGGATTCATCTCGTCAGAAATATTTTCAATATCATCTTGTTCATATCTTGCTTCAACTTCTATGTTAGGGCTAAGCGCCTCTGTTATCTTGTCTAAGTCAAAGTCATCTTGCGAAGTATTGCGAGACTTTGTATCTTTTATTACTGATCTTCTCTGAATTATGTAAATCTGCTGTCGAATTATCGGTATATTGTTCTTCTATGTTTTCTTCAATGCTTTCATTATTTTCTAGCCGTTCAATAATTTCAGCACTTGGATATTCCTGCTCTTGACATTTCCGTACAACCCCAGGTACTGAACAAATTTGAGAAGTCAAATCAAATCATCAGTTTCTGTATCGGATACATCTCGTCAAAAATATTTTCAATATCATCTTGTCTTGCTTCAGCTTCTGAGATAGAGGTAAGCACTTCTGTTATTGTTTTATCTAAGTAAAAGTCACTTGTATATTCCTGCTCTCGATATTTATTTGTTTCGTCTTTTCTGAATAAATCCAGTGATTCTGATATTTCCTCTTTTGTTTTATTTTTTGTATTACGTTATTTTCTTTATAAATTGCTTTGAGAATTTCACTCCATAAACTTGCAATATATTCAGGGGTGAGGATGGTCCATGGCTCACAAGTCATTTCAATAAGACTTTTAAAGTCTAAAGATGTATAAAAATATTTAAACGCACGTGTAAAAGAACTCCTGATGTCTTTCATAATTTTCTGTTTTATTGGATGAAGATCTCTGAATGAAAATATTGGTATATACACAATCTTGAAATTGTCATCTTGTACGGTATTTTCTAAATGAAACTGAAAACGCGTTTTAACGATTAAAAGTACTTTACTGTTTACATTTGCTTTTTCACTTGATTGTTGACTTCTTACAGATGGAATAAAATGATTATTGAACCAATGTGTGAACATTTTTCTTCCATTATTTAATTCATTTTCTTGTATCTTAAAAACCAAAGACTTATTCTTCAAATGTTTTAATACTTTTGGATTCTTATATTTATAAATACAAAAGGGCGATAATTTATGGTTTCCTGTAGCATTTGTACAAAACATAAAAGTTGAACTGTCATTTTCCAATTTTCCTGCATTGGCATTTCGTTTCTTGGCTCTAAAACAAACATTTGTCCACGATATGCGCATATCGGTCATAGTATAAATATTATCTCTACTAATATTTTCATGTTTTATCTGATGATTAAGAGATTTAATAAAGTATTTAGCATCTGGATTAATATAAGTAATTCAGATTCCTCAATTTGCTGGGGGGGCTTACTCCTAAGTAGCGCTATAAACTCCTTGTTACGCACTTTAAATTTTTCGAGCCATTCTTCTACATTAATTGTTGATGGTCCACCAAACTCATCCATTATTTCTAATATTTTATGTTTAATCATCATATCGGTCGGTTCTATTCCCAATTCTTTCTGCTGTATAAACCATTCACACAGTTTTTCATCCAATATATTCATATTTTAATATTATTTTTTGTTTCGCGAATTGATTAATTTTTATCTAGTTTATATTTGATATTCGTAGAATATTTTAACAAATTTTACAATCAGTGACAATTTGAGTTACGAAAATATTTTTCCAATTTTTGCCGAGCTTCAAAGCGTTGTTAATACAGATAATATCTTTTTGCACTATACGCGCTTGATTATAAAGTTTATTTAAAATTTTTACACAAAATTCTGCTTTTTATTTTATTGCGTGTTATTTCAAAGAGAACCTGAAAACTTTTGCCACGCGTGACAATTATAAAACACTGACAATGACAACTGAAAGTTGTCGACGGTTAGTTTCTCTTGAAAATAACTTTGCAAATGACCGAGAATAAAAATATTATTTAAAAGATATATGTCAAGTAACTAACGAAAATATTTTCTCATTTTCAATGTTTATTGTTTATATATAATGACATTATTATTTTTGATAAAAATAATAAAAAAAGTTAAATGTAGAGGACAATTCTTTTTGTTACTTACACGTATACAGCTTTTAAGTTATCTTTATTTTTAGTTTATTATATATATGGTTTATTATTTAAATAAAATTATTATTTAAAACAGAATCTAAATCTAGTTAATGAGTTTTTATTTGCAACGTTAATTTTAATATCGAACAGTATTTAAAATAAGTTTCTTATATAAGAAATTTATTTTAACAAACACTGTTATAGTGGACGAAGTAACTATTACGGATGGAAAGGGCATCAATGCCAATTCGAAAACCTGCTCATCGGCCGTCTCATTGTCAATACGCGATCACACGAACCGATACGAGTCTCGCTCGGAGTTGCATAAAACAACGCGATGCGCTAGCGTCATTATTCACGATTATATAGACACGTGAGACGGAATATTCCTCTAACGCCGCCTGGCTCATCGATCTAACGAAGGCGCCCGAGAAATCATTGTTTCCGTAATGAATCGCGTCAGAGCCCACGCGTATCATACGTCATACGCTCATCTGTATAACATAATCACCGTCGAATCGAGCGGTAGCATTAATAACATTGAACACGAGACCGATTGTGTCTGTAGGTATGTATGGTTGTCGAGAATGTCGGAGAGATTCGACTAATTTATTATGTCTCATATACAGGTCATATAACTGCCAGATACTCATATATATGTATGAGCATCTACAAAGAATACAGTACCTATCATTAATGCCAATTTCTTTTATAATCTGCATTCTTTCTTCTCGTTCACATTTCTTCAAACTGGATGTTCCTAACTAACGACGTAAAAATATTATATTACAAATTAACTGTTTATAATAACACAACGCGACATGTTATAAAATTACATGTTATAGAATTACAATAAGTTTTTTCAACCACTATAATTTATACAGTCATCAAATCATTCCACAGACTGTAAAATATCGTGACTACCATCAGTGCTCGATTAACACGCTCGATCTTTGCGTCGTTGGAAAAGAATTAATCGGAGCGTAATAAATGCTCCATCTACTTTTTAATTAAGAACTTGCATTTACTTTATGACGCGCGTACAACACGAGATATCCTCGTTTTAACGAACTTTCCCCACACGTTCTATGATATAATCCGGTCGGTGGTCCGCGCGCCTTACCGTGTTTTCACGCTCACCACTTTCGTGCAACCTGTCGACCAACTTTCGCACTGACATTGACAGATGGGGATTAAGTATCGTCCGTAACTAGCGGGTCATTAATGCAAAGAGGCAAATAGCTCCTATTCCGCGCCTTGGAGGTGCGCTTACGCGAACCGGTGATCTACAAGATGCGGTTGGCTCTCTCGTAGCAACCGGCGCGTCAGAAGCCATTAATGAGCGGCATTGTACGCACGCATGTATCACGCCGCTGTCCTCATATTTCAGCGTACAGCGGTTCGCGTGTATTAAAAGCGCGCCGCGTGGGTGCGATGCGATATTAATAGGGCACGTTCGGTAGGTAGCGCGACGTCGAACGAGAAGCGATTTAAGCATTCCGTCGTAACTACCGACACGCGAGATATATCCGGGGATAAATGCAAAGAGAAGAAAAAGAAAGGAGAAAAGGAGGAGAGAAGGAGAGAAAAGGAGAAGAAAAAGTTCGGCATAGCGCGCGTGCTGGAAATTACGGCGGCCGGCGGCGTTGATGACTAATGAGAAATTCACGCGACCGCTAATGCACTGTATCGTTATCACCTACCAGCGGCCAGAGGGATCTTTATCCCAGAGAGAGGGAGAGAGAGAGAGAGTACCCGGGTGCGATTTACCGGCCAGACGGCGCGATCCGTGACTCGAATCGGGAAATCGTAAAGCGAGGCGAGCGAATGCGACAAGCATTTGTCGCAAGAACCCGGAACATGGCAGCGTTTTCAAAGCCGGAAGAAATGTAGGAACGCTGTCTATCGTAACACGTATTTTCATGAGTACTATAAGTACAGCAGAAATCCATTAAATGAATATCAATAGATGTAGATGAAATTAATAAGGTGAAATTTTTATTGTGTGAATAACTATTAATATAAGGTTTACGACATTTCTTAATATGTAATATTTCAGCAAATTCTCAATTTAAATTAAACAGAATTGTTAATTTTATTTTACGAAACAGCATGTACTAATATAAATTGATTATTAATATCAGAGAAAAATAAATCGTAAAGAAAAATAATGATAAAACTAAAGTACAGTGAGATGAAAGAAAAATGATAAAGTATGATCTTCTGAAATCCATTGCATAATTTATTGCTGATACTATTATCGTTACAGGGCTCGATTATGCACAATAGTAAAAATTAATTTGGTGAATATTACGCATACTTCGTATTTATTTGACAGAAGATGATTTGAAATTCATTTCAATTAAAATCGCTTGGCGACTGCACAGACACATGTTATTTATTTTGCTTGCGTAACCATCTCATCTTCCTACATCTAAAAGCGTTAATCAAACGTGATATCTACTTAATATTTCAAATATCTGTATTCTATAGTCTATCAGGAGAATAGACGATCAATTAATTTCTCAAGTATTATCTCAAGATATAAAATTATTAAAAGTCGATGTCTATGATGACAATTTGATAAAGTTTAAATATATGACAGTTCAAGTATTTTCAGTAATTGTAACATATTTGCACAAATCGATCGACTCGCGCTAATTAAAAAAAAAAAAAAAATGCAAAATGACGACGAGAGAAATAATATAAATTATCGTAAAAAATATCTTTAGGAACTAAACTTCTTACTGAGGAATCTGAAAAAAATCGATAGTATATTAAGCGTGACTAGAAGGAGAGGCGAGTGCGGAAGAAAAGAATCCGCACACTGGTACAGGCTACCGATCACGAATTAATTAAAGCCGTGTAGCAATATGTGCGATACATAGATTCGCGTGCTCTTACACGAAAGATAGGGATTTGAATTGTTCGCGATCACGCGCGCTCCTTCACGTATAACTACCTGCGATATATCGTGATTATCCGCGACAACACGGCACTTTCCCTATTTCTCTCTCCCCGTCCTACAGAAATATATTGAAAGGAACAGAATTCTTCGATAGTTGCCCTTTAACGATACGGTTCGCCGAACTATAGTTATTCATTCGCGCACACAGTTAAATAATTATGTCAATTGTTCTCAAGAAACAAGATTTATTATATTTGTTTAAAACAATTTTCGAAAAAAAATCGTAATATTTTTAAAATGTGTATAAGAAAAAAAAAACATGAAAAAAAAGATTCGATTTCGTAGAAATTTAAGAATAAAATTAGTTTTAATAATATTCTATATTTATAAAAATATTCTATAATTATTCTATTTCAGTTACAAAATTTCATTTATATTTTAATTATTTCAGTATGTAGAAAAATTTATCAATTTTTGCTTATTGTCAATACCAGACGAATTTTCCTATAACTTCGAAATGCGCTTGTATATGTTTTGACGAGGCGCTATAATCCTCGGTGGTATCGAGAGAATCAATCTAAGAGTCGATCCGATGTGGGACAGAAAACCACTCATATCATTTCTAACGAGAGACGTGCCACTCCCGCCTTAAGAGGGTCAAATTCTTGACTTGTATCTCGAAGCATTGCGACGGCGGCAGCAGCGACGGCGGAGGCGGGGAAGATACTTTATAATCGAAGTAAGCCGACGCGTGCTCTTTGACACGGAACGGACAGGAGAGCGAGAAAAGAGAGACTGTATATGTATAATACGATGTCATTTTCAGAGCAGATACCAGCTGACGCGAGAGAGAGAGAGAGAGAGAGAGAGAGAGAGAGCGCCATCATCGGAGCCGACTTGTCGGGATCGTTTTATTGACCTTGAATAAAAGCGGCCAATTCAATCGCCCTCTTTACACGCTTTGCTGGCCCGTTGAGCGCGCTCGCACAGACGAGTCGATTGCACGAGATGCATAGAAAAGCGGATACGCTTATCTGGAATACATCGCGCGTGGCAGGTCAGCATTTCAACGATAGCCGACTACTCTGTTGATAGCGCGGGATTTTTCATCCCGCCAGATTAAATCGCGATTTACAGTTTGCCGAGAGTATCGCGATAATCGCGGTATCAAAAGCACATATGCAGTTATAAGATTCTAAACTAAATATGTTATTAAATGAAATAACGTTTCTCAAGATTACACTTTTTTCCAAAAATATTTACTTTTCTTTTGAAACCGCTTATAACGATCATTATTTCATCAAATTTGTGAAGAAACCGAGAGAGAAATATTTTAAGCTAAACGCGGATCATCTCCGGATATCTCTTGAAACTCGTTGGATCGTTAACGAACACGTATTCTCTTTTTTTATGCAATTATTACAATTATCATTATGAAGGCATCATAAAAGATACGAGAGTCATGAAATCGTTGGACGATCGTTTATATTAGCGACCTTTTTATAAATCGCGCGAAATGTGCCGGGCAGTTGGCTCTCCGCGAACGAGAATATATACGCTTCTTTACAGCGTGACACGAATGAAATTCAGCGTCATAAAGCCGGTTGGCTAGCGAGCGGGACTCATAAATATTTGGACGATAGAGGCCTGATAGCGCGACCTCGAGGTTGCGTGCGGACAGCGCGCGATGCACCGCCACGCTCGCTCGCTCGCTCGCTCGCTCACGCGTGCAACTGCAACCGACCAACGATTGCACACAGCTCCTTGCAGCTCTGATCTCGAATTAATCCACGGAAAGGTTAGCTGCCGGCGCACCGGTAACTTGACCGAAGCACGACCGCGAAAGTCGAGGCGAAAAAGAAGGGACGAGGAAAAAAAGGAGAGAAAGAAAGAGATCAAGACGAAGACGGAAGAAAGGGCGTAAAGAGATGGCGAGAGTCCAATGACGGAGGAATTCTTACACGCATCCTGTCTGCGGTTGACGAAAACTTATCCAGACACGAAGCTTCCCAGAAGCTCGTTTTCGCCACGTAACAAGGACAACTCTCAGCTTTTTGCGAAGTTTCTACGCGCGTTTCGAAGGACCCTGATGACGCGAGACCCGCATTATTACCTGCCGATCGTTAATGCGGACGAGCAGAAGCATAGTTTTCGCGCGAGAGAACGTTCAGCGAAAAAATTAAAGGGCCCCTTTCTTCTTTCTGCACAAAAGATAATTTTCAATTGGCTGCAGCAACTTTGTCGCATGTAATCGAATTGAGATCAATAAAAAAGTGTTACAAAGCTGCTGAACAAAGTTTCAGCCACTTGAAAATTGCTTTTTCTGTAGAAGGAAAAAAAGTGTCCCTTTAATTTTTTTCCGTTATATAATATCATCATACTTTGAAAAGTGTTGATTGCTTTTTGAAAAAAATTTCTCGCGCAACTCATGTGAAGCACGGGCGGAAACCGGTCACGATATAGCTTTACTCTATATGTAATAACGACGATCTTGTGTGTTGCCGGGATTTCTAATTTGCTTCCAGTATGCTTTTATTGCACGACATAAGTACGGCTTTACTACAGTTCTCTCCCGTCCCGAACACATAATAAAGGCGCTACACAATGCGAAGCCGCAGCCATCGCGTGCCCCAGAACGATAATCGTCGCCTGATATTTATACTGCCACGGACTCGCAACGAAATGTCAATCCGTCCAAAAGCAAACGTTATTAAGAGTCATGAAGAACAAAGAGAAAGCCACAGACGAAGACATCCACTCGACATAGCATGTTGCTAGCAGCTACCAGAGTTGCCCTTAGGGCAGCCTACCTATCTGTCAGAGTTCTGTCTAATCGCTGCAAGCTACTGATCATCGCCAATCTCCCGCTGGATTGCATGAAAAGTTGGTTCTGTTGCAATAACTTCAAAATTCTCACAATTAACCATTTTAATCAAATATATACTATTTATATCATCAATATTAAATCAAAATTCTTGACTTAATATTTCCTGAATAAATACAAAAAAAAAAAAAACGAAAAACTCAAAGTACAATAAATATTTCATAGAACATGAGAAACTTATATTTTATAAAATATATTTTAATATTATGCAACAAAATCGTATAAAAAAATGTAATTCTTTTTTATTGAACTTTATGTACTTTTTTTTAAAACAATTAAGATAAATTTAAAAATTAATGTTATACATAATTTATTTTTACACGAAATTAATGTTATATAGAATTTATTTTTAAATTATTTTTACTTAAAATAAAATTATAAAAAATAAAATTGTAACGGATAGAAAATTAAAATCACTAAAATTTTTAATTAAATATGATTCTTTATACTTTCTCTATCCCCCCTCTCTCTCGTTCATTTTGCAATCATAATCGAATAGCGAGGAAAGTTAAACACGTTAAAGTAAGAAGCATAAACGAAGAAGTTTCATAGAGAAGATAGAGAACGGCAACTTCGCGTGTTGTTCGTAGCTACTTCAGGAAGCTGAAAGGTAGCCGCGTACTTGTCGAGGCTCGTTCTCGAGTTACCGCTGCATGTTTGCTTTGACCCTTTATCACATTAGGTCGCGCAGTCGTGTTTTCAATTCTAAGAGTGAATAACGAAACGTAATTTAAAAAGCAGAGAAGAGCAAATACAATGAAGAAGTTGAAGAAGTTGAAGGAAAACGAAATGACCGGCATCTGTGTTGAAATATGAAGATTATTATCGGGAGTTATATTCGCATATTAATTTTCAACATAAATTCGTGATCCCATTTAATGAATTTACAAGAAAAATATCTGCAAAGATTCCAATAACTAAGAAAAAGCAGAACAAAATCAGAGAAGTAAAATAATTCAAGCAAGAAGGATTCATTTCATCGATTTAATCAAGCGATTTTTTTCTCTTCTTAAAAATATCGAATTAAATAAAAAATCTATAAAATATTTGCCGAAAAAAAGAAACAATTTTATATATTGCCCTTGCTATTTCTCGGTTGATCCTTTGACAATCATGTACCTGCTCTTCTTTGGTTTATTATCAGTTGACTTCTGTTTTATTCTAGTTAAAAAATCATTTTGTGTGTTCTTTGAAATTCCGACACATAATTTCAGCGACTTTACAACGATTAAATAAAAACTTATGAAATTGCTTTCTATTTACTCTTTACATACCATGTGCATAATTTATTAACCAAGTACAGATGAGCGAACTAGAAAAACGAATATATCATTTATAAATTTCGTGGCGTGGGCGCGACATTCACATGCGAAACGCAGTGCCATTATCTTGCACGGAAAATGAGGAGGCCATGGCGACGACCGGTTGCAATTTTCAAACCCATCCGACATCTATACTTATAGTTGATGATGCAAAATTGGCAACATTATGTTTGTTTTAATGGTTGACACGCGAACTTTGTCAATGGTTAGACAGCCAATCTTCGAGAACTTCGAAGAACGGCCGATGCAGAATGGCACGACACATATTTCTGGAAGCGCTTATTGGAAACGTAATTGGGATAAAATTTAAGAAATTCACTGCAACGTGAACAAAAATCAACCATGAAGTTTCACTTAATAAGATTCCGAGAGAAGCGAGAAAAAAGAAGTCTGAAATAGTTGTTCTTTTCCATGATTTTTTTTTTTTTAACTCGACTGCATTGTTTTCTTTTTTTACCACGTGCCTCGTGACTTCTCTAAAATAAAAATAAAAAAAGCATTCTGAAATCGAATTGAAATCGTTGTACACTGGGCAATAACTGTCGTTAAAGAACGCGGTGAAATATTTATGCGGAACAATATGCGGCTTCATGTTTCGAAAGTGGCCGCAGAATCGTCGAGAGTGCGGCGGTGCCTCGCATATAAATTTTGTCTAACTACTAGTGGCGTGAGTGGTCAAAATAATCGCGGCCGGCGGCGTCGCCGGTGCTGCACGACTTTTTAAAATAATATTGCCTCGAGGAGTCAAGGGTCGAGGGAGCGCGCGTGTCGAGGCACGAGCATGCCTTCGAATACCTCACGATCGCGCCGAGTACTGCTACTTCTATTCGTTTCGTGACTATACGATTATTAGGTAATACTAAATAATGTTTAAAGAAAATAACGATGAATACCGTAATATTATATATACATTCTATATGACAAATAATTTCAATTTCCTCATCATGAAAGTGTTGGTTAATATCGTTCCTTTGCCATTCAGATAAAATTGGCATAAAGGTAAATCAAAGATACAGCAACGTGAATGGAAGAGATAGGGCGACGCGACGTGATTTATATTTCTTAAGACTCGGTAAATTAGAAAACAAGTCCGACGCGGAAGCAATCTCAATTATTTCGAGCAGAAAGATAGATGAGAGTCATCGAGACAGAATATCCCTTTCGTTTCCGATCGACTCGCAGCGAGACCTTGAAGTGGGCGTCGTTCGATTTTTCTTTCTCGCGGTAAGATACCACTGAAGGCGAGGCTGCGTTATGACGTATCTCCAATCGGTAATTATTGCTGATTAACGACTTGCTGAGCCTGTTATCTCTCGGCTCCACTGTCCAGCGGGGACCCGATAGCTCGCAATTCGATTTCGGTCTGTCGAGTTCGTCGATCTCGATGTATCTTAACGAGCCCCAAAACACTGGCACGTCACTACTAAGAGAGTGAAGCGCTTTAAATTCAACTTCGTGTGTTTATTTTGCTCTGTCTTGTAAAAGTGTCATTCATTCACTTCGAGAAAAAAAAATCACTTTACGATTCGCGTGTCTAGTGAAAATAACGATGTTCGAATCTCTTCTTATACGTATCTGCTCGTTTCTCGTGTTACGCAATAAGTAAAATATATAATTTAAAAAAATAAAAAATTTAAAAAAAAGAGAAAACCACGATCCGAAAATATACATCAGCTCTGCGATAATGGCAAAAAGTCTGCTCGATGAACGAGATTTTACCGCGATGCAATGACCGTTGTCGAAGCACCTTGTTGCCCGACTCCTCTCGTCTCTTCTCTATTTGTCTTCTTCGTCCTCGCGGTGAAGGGCCCCGCCCGGAGTTTCTACCGCGGTCACTCTTTCAGCTCGCTTCTTTTTTTCCCTCCATCTTCCTGTCCCTCTTCTTCTCCCTGCTTTCCCCTTCACCCCACCCCCCTCTCGACCGCATTTCTCGGCGGCTTCCTCTTTTTGCTTCTCTCGGTCGGTCCTCCTCTCGCTTCGTCACTCTCTTCTTCATCGTCGAGAGAGACCAACGACTATCACGGATCGACGTGATTACTTATGGCTACTCCAAAGGAAGAACGAGAGGGATATAACCTTTCCCTTCGGATGCCCTCGCGCTCCTGTCTCCCCTCCGATAGAAAGAGATTAGCGCCGTTATAAACCGGACGCAAGTTTGTTGAGGCCGATCGATCATAAGTAGAGGTCGTCGACGAAGACGAGCTGATCTCGCTCTTCGAGTTCTTCGCATTTACAACGGGGGATTACTGTCAACCGGTGATTTAGTCGCGATACGTGCTCACTGTAATTATTTCTGAATGTTCTTGTTAGGAATAAAAATCGCCTGCTTTGGTCCTCGTGTGTTTATTAATAATACCGGAAATACAGCAGTCGGATATACATCCTTTTCAAATATATATATATATCGAGTGTAGATATACATCTCTCCATTCTAGAAATAGCTACGAAACTATTAAAATAATTTTATGCGAGATATAATTTATTATTATGGAGAGCTTGGAGAAGAATTTTTGTACGATCTCTCTTAAACATATGATCAGTTTCATATATTAAGAAAAACTTAACCACTTACATATACTTTTTATAAAAGAAAACGTTGTTGCAATTTAACTGGCGCCTTCTGGCACATCTGGCGGCGGACATTACATAGCAGGTTGAATTTCAGTGATACCGTTTTCTTGCGCTACGCGAGCGAGCCGAGACTCGGAATCGGTGAAAAGCATTCCAGGCATTATCCTGAACACGCGCCACGTGGAGCGTGTCGCTCAATCGGCCCAAAACAAAAAGTTAATTTAAGTACGCGTACATCGGCCGTAGGTAGCGACGAACGAATGATTCAAACACTGACCTATAATCAGTGAGTTCTAGCATCCGTTCGAGTAATCGAAGGAATCGAATGAAAATGTACTCAATGAGGAAGATCGCAATTATCTTCTGCTATCGATGTACGAAAAAATACGATGGGCTATTTTTATCTACTATATTTTATCTATGTCCGGAGCATTACGATTGCGGAAAGAAAGCAGACCGGGCAAATATTTGAATTCTGTTAGGGCAATAATTGAGGATCGCATTTCCGTTTCTATACTTTCGTCAAGTATAACTTTTAATTAATTTTAAAAAGTATGATAACAATTAACGATACATGTATAATATATTTCTTTATCTCGAATTTATAAAATTAATTACTCTCTTCTTTTGTTCTTTTAAATTTTAAAAAGTTCTTAGTTATTTTTTAATTTTTTTTCCAATTTTTAATTTAAATATACCTAAGAAAAATATAGCTCGTTTTTTGCAAGTATTCTTTCTCTTAAAATAAAATTTTTTAACTTAAATTTCGTTGACGCGATCATCCGGCGAAATCACGATCCCCTGAAATTTATATTACTTCAACGGTGCTTAGACGACGCTTAAATAAAACCATAATTTGCACGAAACCGCATTTGATCCCATTAATGAACGCAGGAAATAAACAAAAAAAAATACACGTTGCCGATGTTTTTTTTTTTTTTTTTAACCGATCAATCTTTCTCTTTACACGATTTCTCTAGAAACTATTATACCGGAAGTCACAGGAGCTACGACGAGAAGGCGCTTGTGTACCGCCGTTTCGCCGTGTATGCGCGCTCACGCTTGTACCAGGAACACCGTAAGGATCTCTACTAAAGCGTCGCCGGTAATGTCCCGAAGACGAGTGGATCTTTTTCGATGTCACCTGCTTGTACGAGGCTTCCCCCCATGGCAACGGTGGCCATAATGACGAACATGCCACTAGGTTCGACCATGAAGGAGAACTCGCGACACGCGCATAGTGACAAGAACTAAAATGAATATGCTTATTCGGCGTGAGTAGTACCGTAATGCGAAGGTGCGTCGCACGCACCGCGGGTATTTAACGACCGACATGGCGAGTGACAATGTAACGCGTAGATGCGATGTCACGGCGAGCTGTCTCTCGAGAAATTTTACTGCAACGGAGAGATATATAAGCACCTCTCGCTGGGTAATTGTTGAGAATAAGTGAAATGTGGTTTATACTCAAAGTTAAATGAAACCATTTTTATTAAAATCGTTTAATTTTCACTTAATCTAAAACCCGCTCGTTTCTAAATATACATTTATGAGAACTCATCCAAGCATTACACTTACTAATATCCTGTCAAGATAATTTTTAAGTTCGAGATCACGGATGACATTTTATCGTAGAAAGCTTTGATAATCGTCTTTTATCACCTCTTATTGCGTATGTATTTTGATTACTTCTGGAATTTTAATAACAGAAATTGAGATAACACCGACGGGATGTCTGACATTCAGCAAAGTACTGCAAAAACTAATTACGACTTTCCGGAAATAAGTCATCTGATTGCAAAGTGCTTGTTTTTGCAAAAACTTCACGATAATGACATCATACTCCATTGGGTTCGAGATATTTTATAATTGACAAAAACCAAAAGGATAAAGTACTATTTTAAATCTTGATATGTTTGCATGAATACATCGTAAATTTATAAAAAAGTAAATGAATATATATTTCTGCAAATTTCTCTATTTTTTATCGTACTATTATATTCTATTTAATTATCTAACGCATCGAAATAGAATATAAAAAAATATATTTAATTTATCTGTAATTATATATTTTTAAAATATATATATATATGTATAATCTCATTTCTTCTTATAAATAAATAAAATGCTCTAATTAAAATAACATATTTTAAAATCGGCATGATGTGCATATAAAAAAAAACTTTTCTTCTCATAAAAAATATGCGCGCACACAGATCTTTCTTAGCTGTTTTTGCACCTCCAAAGCAAATCATCAAAGTGTGACCAATTTCTTACTGGGAATTTACGCGTAATAGAGAGAAAAACGTAAAACGTTAGCGCAGCGACGACATTTCAGGAAATCGTAACTTATTTGAAGCGAGAGAACAAGAACTCTTTCTTATACTTCATGCAGAAAGAAACTGCGGACAATTCAACGTTTTACGAAAATCTCGTGGCCAGATGTCCAACCATTTTACTTTTGTACATCTGTCGTTGCAGTTAGACGAGAAAGACAGTGAAAGAAAAGTGGCGGTAAAATTTTTAGAGGTCATGAAAAATGCATTAGTGTCCTCTGCTACGTGAAAAAAAAAAAAAAAAAAGAGAGAAGGGAAAGAGAACAAAAACACATTCTTTGGAGAGGTCATGTCCTCGTGTTCTCGTAGCGAGGTGTCTACCATCTCTCGGCCTCCTCCAAAATCGGTAGCTCGATCGAAAAGAGAAAGCGAACGGAATAGCCACGCGGGCAAGATAGGAGCTCACCGACTAGAGCGTTTGACGCGGCTCGCCTAATTGCGATCTCTCGATCGCTGTCGTTACCAAACAAGGAAGTCACCGCTGCTGTCTTATTGGTTGCCAATGCCTCGGTCTGACCCTTCGATACGTTCACTCCTACAAGACCCGTGCGCTTTACTTTATCGCTCTGGCTAAATAAATCTGCGACAGTTTCACGCACGAAATGACAAATCGCGCGATATTGCAAATTATTCGAATTCGCTGACATTGTATTTGTCATAATACTTTTCTAAATTGCGTTAAAATAATTGCGTCAAATTAATTTTTTATGTTCAAATTTAAAATTTATAAATGTGTATAAAAATTAACGCAAATATTATATTTCAAACATAATATTTTTAATTAATATTTTATTTAAGTTCTATCACTACGTTAATTTTTTAGTCAACAACTTCTTTGTTATATACACAAGTTAAATTAATTTTTAATTTTATAAATATATGTTTTTTTTTTAGAAATTTAAGAAATTTTTAAAAAAATTTTTCTCTTTGCAATTTCGAGACAAGCGTATCGCAGATATGTCATTATTACATTATTACTTGGTAACGTAATTGTCGATGTATCAGGATAACAAAAGCGTGTCAATAATTAATCGCTATCAAGGCGGAGATTAATCAATTTGGTTAATACGTGGTAAATGCGCGGCCCGTCCAAGCATTAAGTTACAGTGCTCTGTAACCCCTAGCCCCAGTCTCCTCTCGCCTCTGCAATTGTCGGTTCTCTCTCGTATTAATTAACTCTATTGAGATCCCACTTAAGATATCATTGTTTCGCGCGCGCGGAGTTTACGTTTCAACGAAAAACAAGACAGACCAGTTAAAGCCGCCAACGTTGCTTCCACTGGATCCGGATAATCGGTAAGATTACCTTTGATAATTTCACAAAACGTAAACTCAGTTTTTGCTCCAAATGAAGTAACTACGTTCCTATCTTTACCTATAAAAAGAGATTATCGCGTTGTAATTTACGTGGAAACATCAAGTTATAATAATGAAAAATAAAATGGAACTATTACATTTTATATTTCATGCTAATTTTTTATTAAATTGAAATAAGAAGGATAAAAACGAGATTTATAATTTTTTCTTAAGAATTCGACAAAATTATATAATTATATATTCTATGTCTGTGTATTTTTTTAATTTAAAAAATGTATATCGATGACTAATACTTTTAATCCGAAGTGAGAATGCAATGATATATAGCTTAGGTGATAAACGAATCGATCAAGCATAATCGCGACATAGTTCTTGGCCATTCGTTCTTTCTTTTGCCACGACAACGAGGTGCTGAGCGTTTCCAATAAATCGATGAATGTTCGTCAAACCGGACATCAAGAGTCAATCGATTATCATCGCGAAGCATGCAGCCGCACTTGCGGCTGATTTAAACGAGTCCGGTGAGAAACAGGATCGCCCTGGATACCGTCTGTCACGGTCAATGATTCTACGGCGATTTCCGTAATAGAGGCAAGAAGGCGAACAAACGATCCGCGCGCTGTCCATCAATCCTAAAACACGCGCCGCATCAGCGAGAATCTATCGAACCTATAGAGGAAAGAGATCTCGATGATTGCGATCGCTACCGATGATGTATAATCACCAATCATCATAAAACAGAAGATCGACAAGATTGACCAAGAGAGATCAGCGGCGAAATGCCGGCAGTCGTCACGTTCGAAGGAAATAAACCGCCAAGGCGCGATAATATAATTATGATTTGACTCTGGCAAAGTTTTCGTAAAGTCTATCAAGCAGACTATTTACGGTTAACATAAATTTAAGTAAATGACATCCTCATTACAGACGGCAAAATTATGAATGGCGCTAACATATCCGGAATATTTGATAATTTAGAATAATAGATTTTAGTATGCAGTTTCTCGTTTTCCTCTCGTTTTTTATTTTTTTTATATAATAACAGCAATATTATTTTTTTTTTATTTAACACAAACAAGCATCTCAGTAAATTGTACGATTAGAATTAACTATTTACTATTATGTAAAATATCTAGATTTTAGAATCACGTCGAATCTGTCGAGATGGAAAAAAGGAACAGTAAAAAAATTGCTCGAGAGATCTTTCGATGGTCGACAGTCCAAGACCCCGGATAAGGAATTAACCGAGTGAGGCACAATTACGTTCGAACGTCGCGTGAAATCGCGCAGGTGTATACACTCGAGAGCACCTAATTAACAGACGTTAAACGACGACGATGCCTACATTAGCACTCTCTCTCTCTAACCGATTACGATCATCGCGATTGAATTTTCGAAAGCCAGCGCGACGCTTTGACGTCGATCGCGAAAAAACTGCAGTTTGGCAAAATTGCTGTATTAAAAAAATATAGCGTACGATAAGAGTATATAATATACATTGAGATTTAATTCTTGAAGCTGTTTGATTAATTCTGGAAAACGGTACTCCCACACCATTCATGTAGAATCGATCAGGATAATTATGACATTCGAGAAAATATGACCATTTTCAAGAGTATGATTGATAGTTATCGAATCTTACATTATAATATTTAGATAATCATATGTTACATCTATTGAATAGATAGTTATCATTTTTTGAGAAATAGATTTTTATAGCCATTATTGAGAATTCACAAATTGAAAATTATTATAGTATCATGATTATATTTTTTTTTTTTTTCAAATTGCCTTATACATCGCAACTAATAATCTCATCGAAATCATCGAAAACTTGGCAAAAGAGAAAGTCACGAAAATGCCACGATAAATACTATATTTCGTATTGTTTAATGTGATATTTCGTTAACGAGTAGTCTCGTAACATTTATGCCGGCGTTAGACAGGTGCGAGCGATAAGGAGCGAATTTCATCTTCGTGCCGTGGCAATTGAAGACCACCCTGAAATAACGCGCCAGAACCAACAACAAGCGGTTGATGACAGTCATCATCGCTCATGATTATGCACTATTGTGTAAACGATCCGCGCGCAAAAGTAGCCAGAAATATCACCTTGCTGTTCTAATATCGGTAAAGTAACTAATTATTTTGCAAATTATTACTTCAATAAAATTGAATGCACATTTAATGAAAATATCTATTTAATTAGACTTTAAAATACACAATCTTGTAATAAAAATGTGCAAACACGTAGAAAAAAATACTTTAAAAAATTCAATTCATACAAAGTTTAAAATTAATGTCAAAATTATTTGTCATAAATTGTTACTTTATTTTTCTACGCAAAGTAATCTAAAAATTATTATTAAACACAGACAGATAATAATCTTCAAATCCTATTGGTGTATTATATATAATGATAAGATAGCAATTACGAAACAATCGGTTACATCGTAGTAATCAACTCTCTCCCTACTGCTCTCCTTTTCTATCCCGACTAGTATATAATGTCGACCGGCATATAATTTTTTATTTTTCTCTCGCGAACGGAAAAGACGAACTTCCAGGAAACACACGTTGCACGTCGTGCCGGGTCCCCCTCGTGGCCGAGTAAAATTATTATGAGAGCCGGTTACGTATGTAAGAACCGTGGCGAGATGGTGTTCGCTCGCTTGTCGCCGCCCCGAGCAACTACTAACCTTCCTGTTGTTGCATGACCCGTGCCTTCTTCAGCATCTCCTCCGTTCACCTCCTCTCCGTCGTCTCTTTTTATATCTGCTTTGTTTTCTCTCTCTTTCTTTCTTACATGCCGAAGACACATGTCAAGTACGACCATTTGTATACAAAATACCAACATTATTCGCATATATAAACAGTGATATACACAGCTGGTATAATGTGTTTACTGATGAATCTTAATTTTTTTTATATTTTTCTTTATTAAAAATGTGGAGTCAATAAATTTAGCCATTTAAATGATTAAAAAATAAACATTCCTTTTTACAAATTAAAATTCAAAGTTAATAAGAATTTTAAATCACACAGAAGAATTTCATTTTTTTTCCGACAAATAAAAAAGTACTTAAACTTGCGAAGGATACGCCACTGAACGCGAATGACCTCGTAATCAAGAAGGGCTGGCATCATTATTCGGGAACGTTTCATTGAGAGAGGCAGGTCTCTGTCAGGCCGACGTGCTCGTTCCTCCCGACTCTCGAACCCGGTTATTCGTTTCTCGATGTCATCGGTGCCTTGGGCAACCATATCCTTCGCGCACACAGCTGACCTCGGTGGACCTCTAAGAAGCCCAACCCAGTCTACCAACCCACCGACCCACCAAGCCCACCATTAGTAACCTACTCCGTTACCGCCGACGATCAAGACGATTTCGATTCGTCCGTCCTTCCTCGCGAACGGCAACGATGCATTAAAGTAATAATACCTCGCGTCGTAAAAGAAGACCACATAAAAATACTTATTTCGCGTTATTCCCGTGTACAAAATACCTGGGTGTCGTGACTACCTGTTTTTTTTCCAAATACGCTACGTCGATTATCTTATCAGTTTGCGCGTGACAAAATTTTTAGCGCATCGAAATCGATCGTGAAACATTTTATAGAACGGTCATTCGTAATATGATTATATTAGGTTCATAAATCTGTAAATCACATGTTTTCTCGATAAATCTCAAATCTTATAAATAAAATGTTTGAGCAATTTACCAATTTTTTAATAAAACTATTTAACCGTGTCTTGATATAATTTCCAGTCTAATTTGTTTTATGTAAATTCGAATATGCGCTCAAGAATGTTATGGCTTGAAATTGCCAATGTCATAAGTTCGTGAAACATTTTATTCGCGTTATTAGATTTTACGATCAACGCGCGCGAGTCGATATTACGACGCTGAAATCCATATTTTCATTATATCTTTTAAAGCCAATCAGAATTAAGTGCAGGATATTAATATATGACATTACTTTCAAGCGCATTTCGCTGCCGTCCTGCCGTGGTTCTCGTAACGTCGCGATTCGAGAATGAAAGTGAAATGAGCACGGAAAATATTCATAAATCTATCCGACATGCGGGATATCTTAATTATCCGCGTATAAAGTCGCTATATACAGAGAATCAGCGCCCAACCGGCTGATTTCGACACGATTTACTGTGATAACGCTACCGCTTTTCTCTATAATTTCATATTTACGTAAGCCCGTGAACACTTGAAGGTAAGTATTAGCGATCAATTAATACGTGTATAAACATTATCTGAAAGAAGCGCTATTACAAAATGAAATAGTTCGAAGAGTTTTGTACATTTTTGCATACACACACACACACACACAGCATCTTTTCACACATAAAAGTGTAATAAAATTTAAATTGTTGGTAGATTTCTATTGGAAAAAAAATATTTCATCAACGGCGAATATCATGGATAAGAATAAAAAACTTTAATCGAGCATATGGTATCTTAATCTTTTTAAGAACAGCAATATTTACGTGATTTCATTTATTTCTAAAAAATATGAACTTGCATTCTTTAAAATATATTATAACAAAAAAATATATATAAATATATTATAACAAAAAAAAAATTAAAATTTCATGTAAATATCTATATTTTTGTCAAGACGAAATTTATATGTTAAAATTAATATATTATAAATCTAGTATATGTACAATAAAGAAAATTTTATATCTTTTCATTCATGATTTACTAACATACTACCTTCAAAGGGAATTAATTGTCTAAACAAAAATTTTTATCTAGAGATAAATCTCTCTCTGCCAGAAAGTTCAAAGATAGCTAAAGGGCAGGAAGTAGTAAAACTTGATTTCATGATTTCGTATAAATTATCGACAAGGGTATCTCGTGTGAGTTCGCGGCTTATAGAGAAAGGCCACACGAGAAAGAGAGAGAGAAGCGCAGGATGGGAAATATTAATAATTCCATTCACGAGACGCCCCGATGTATCCCACATCTTTATTCTCGCGGAATTTGATAGCTCGAGGCGAGACTATATCGGTTGGCACCGACTTTCCGAAGATGTCAAACCCATCCTGACCATAATTTTATGATAACATTATAGACTTAATAAAATTTATTACCTATTATTAACTATCATCTTTTAACATCAATGTCCTCAACAAAGCATAAATTAAAACAGAAAAATTTAATAGCAAAATTTTATATGCGTTTTACACTGTTTTAATTATTAAAATGTGACACGCTGTATATAATTTATTATAAAAAATTGCAGGGGAGATATCCACTTGCAGATAATAAATTTACGTTGCTATTCCCACAAATGAAAATATTGATCACATTTGATCGCGATCGCCGCGATATTATCGACATGCGCGTTCAAAGAAACGACGCTAGGAGAGACACGACTGACACTTCGACTACCATTTGAAGAGCAATACGACTCTCTCATTTACATATTATGCTTACATTTTCTAGCGTCCTCGTGTACAACGCGGAGGCCGCGCGATTGTTATCCGCGAACAGTTCGTTGCGGGCGCGCCTTTGTGCGTCGCAATTTTCTCGAGTACGAAGCGGGACTCTTAAAGCAGATAACAGGATGCGGAATATTAATCATTCCATTCACCTGATATCCGCGATCATTTATACAGGCGCGTTCGCTCGCGCGTAGTGCCGACCAACGCGCGCGCGCGATTAAACGGCCGCGATTGGATGCGATGGAATAATAAAATTTTCACGATTTCAAATAAATTACCGAGACCGAGCACCCGGTGGGCATTGGCCGACCGCGGATACAATAATAACGGATGTTTTTTCGCAAACGACACTATTTGCACCGTCTCAATTCCGCTCTTGGTAGCGCGCGCCGCTATAAAACAGACGATAAAACTCGCTCTCGGATCGAAGCGGTTCACGGGGTCATAAACGCCAAAGTTAATAAGCCGGTGATACGAATGAAATACAATGACGTCGTTTTAACGGTGCGATTTGCATATCGGCACAACGCGGGAACAATGCGCAAATTGCACTCTTGTCGATAGCCTGCTTGTACGAGTGTGTTTCTCATCTGATTAGCTGTCCCCATAGAATATAACCACGGCATGTATCTATTGTATCTTGCAGAAACCATGCATCACCCGAATATGTTTTTAACACAAGTTATTATTTTAACTAAATTTTATACATGTAAAAATTAAAAATTTAATCAGAAAATCGAAATAAATAATAATCTTTCTGCTTAATCGATGCAAATGTAACATCTAGCTTAAAATATATTTCTGTGCATCTATGTATAATGTATAAAAAAATTAATTTATTGTAAGAAAAAGATAAAAAAGAGATAATATATAAAAGCGTAAAAATATAAAAATACAAAAATGTAAACCGAATATCATCCTATTTATGAATAAAAAACATATAAAATTAAAATTTTAATATCTAATGTTTCTACTCGATTGTAGTACATATATAAATAATATCTTTGATATTTATAAACTAACAAAGAAACACCAAGAGGAAGAAACTGATAGAGAACTGAAAAAGAGATAAACTCATTCTTCCTCTCGATATCTTAATTCTTTGAAAATGTGTTGAAGAGGTCATGTTACAGGTCCGGCTTGCATGCCGTGGTTTCAGACTTCTTGCTCCAGAAGGAGAGAAGGAGGCTGCAGCGCGTAGCTGACATCGATTAATGACAGACCGAGGCCTCGCGAAGGATGCGCGAATATAAGCTCGACTAGACACGAGTAAACTGGCTCGTTCCGTTTTCTCGTTTACACATGGCAGGGCGTTTTTGTCCCGCGAATTGATCGGTATACAATGCGGGGACACTATGCGGGGCAGACACGAAACGGCGGATCAGTCATTAAGAGAAACCGGATTCTGGCCGATGGCTTCAATGAACCACGATTCGAGCACATCAACCGGAGATCGATTTTTTGTATACGAACTGCGATTTATGCACTGATCAGCTGATATCCTGATAATCACGACTTTATCAAAACTTGTTTCTTAGCTTTTGTTTACTAATATCCTGTTATCTATACCACTATACCCTTATTAGCAGCCTGTTTAAATCACGAAAAGTAATTATCTATAAAGATAATTAAATAAAATTAAATAACGTTTAGATGTCGCATTAAATAAAAAGCCCGCTAAAATATATATTCGCTTATCTCCTTCAAAACTTTTTTTGCGGCAATAATATACTGATAAATAATAAAAATAATAAAATAATAAAAATATTATCGATTCAGAGTTCTAGAAAAGAATAATGTTAAGCGGCGAAAGGTTTCTTTGCTCCATTTTGCATTAAGATCGCATCATCCACCTCTCTCTGTTCCGCTGCATCCGTATCAACGCCGCGCGGCTGGCTGGTCGTTTTTATTCGATACTCACGATTGCCTGACCGATAACGCGTATATCCGAGTAAGCATCAGAGTCTCGAGATAGCACCACCATCTGGAGCATCCAGCGGGGACCACCATCGTCCGTAATATCATCCAGCGACCGGGCAGCATCCTTTACCCGAGACCTGGCTGCGTATTGTATTGCACTGGGAGATCCCACTTTCTTCCGCGTTTCTTCACGAGAACAGCGCTTTATTAATGTCTTTATTCGCGACGTCCGCGGGTTATTTCTCGCCGTCGGGTCATCGAGAGTCTGCATCCTGCATCAATTTTCTCAAACACGGCGCCGTGTTAAATCACGTGTCAATCATACAATCGCAGGTGTTCCAACTTTCCATTAATTGCATTTATCGTTCTAAATGCTACGCGTATTATGAAAGCACGAACTGAATCGTTTAAAATGCGGTCGAAGGTGTGTATAGACGATCTGTCTAAAGTGGATTATTCATCGTGAATTAGCATACAAATGCATTGCGCAGAAATATTTCGCGATATAATTTGTCATAGAGTTGTCAGTTCGACATATCGCTATTTAAAAATACAACGCGATTATAAATGGTATGCCCCACGACAATAAAAATAGAAATAATTCTACTAGAATTTCGTTATTGCCTGCAAAAGTCATTGTCAGAAGGAGAAAGAAAAATACATGTAATATTTACAAGAGATTTTTAAAAAAATTGAAGAAATAGAAATTTTTAAGAGACAACTAATAAATATTTTCGATAAAATAGATTAGATGTGTTGACACTTTCTACAAACAACTTGTAGAAATCGGAAGAGGCACGTTTTGTTATTTATTCAATGTAGCGTATAATAATTCTCATCGTGTCGGCCTGAATCTGTCTGATTTCATTGTGCGCAGAAACATCGATTGATCGTGATGCAACAGATGCATCGCGCTGCTACTACGCGCGGTAGGAAAGTGCAGAAGGCACGTTCTCGGGGCAATCAATGAGCGATTATCGTAATTACGCTCGCGATTAACGGTTCGTGCTCGGCTTCGCCTCCTTGACGCCCGCAAACGCGCTCGTCCGCTTTACAACGCTGCAGAAGGGAGACTTTCTAATATCTCGCCGATGTTAAATTTATCGCCGACACTGATTCACCGAACGAGTGTTTTGAATGTTATAATCCACAGATTATTTATGTACACAAAAATCATTATATATATATATATATATATATATATACGCAAAAATATTTGAAAGATAAAAGAATATATAAGAAAAATATATTTATTTAACATCTTTACGAAATGTATTTATACGTATTTATAACTCACGCAAAACTTGACAAAAAAATTTATCATACCAAAATTAAATATCTTGAAAAAGATACTCGTATACATCAAAGGAATGGGTGCCCTGCAATTCTTTACGTGAATTACATTTATTTTTTTCACATCGTAAATCTCTCTAAAAGAATAAAATTAATCATCCTTCCATCTAAATATATTCAATGCTCATCAGAGAATGGAATTCGCAGCTTTCTTCCGAGAAATGATTATCTTCATCGCAAACTTTCTATGGTTATCCTAGTAACGCATAGGCGAGGTCAAAGCCACTTATCTCAATCGTGCATCCTTCTCTAACACGCTCGTCTATCTGGAGCACATCACGGTATACCTTCACTGTCGGAAAGCTGCTATCAATTTTTCGATCGCGCGTAAGAGCAGCCGTGAAACGAGCCGCGCGCTCAATTTCGTGAACGAGCGAGCTGCACCCTTGTCAATCCCCTCTCTCCCCCTTTGCACGCCAAAGAAATATTGAAATTCCCTGCCTCTCCTCGAACACGGAAGGTGAGCCTCATCGAAAGTGATTTATACCCGCACGCTTTACGATTAATCTCTCCGCTCAGCGATTGATTTTAATATCACGATAATGCTCGCCAGGTTACGCTCCGCCGACGATTTCGCGTGTTTGTTTCTGCTCGAACAACCGCTATTATTTTTCGTGCCCATGTTGTTAGTAATGATTAGGATATGTGTCGATTAACAACGACGTAAACATATGTCGTGCCTAAGAAGATGGATATCGTACAGATTCATTATCTAACTTCAATGACCGGATTAACATTTTTTTTACAAGCGTCCAAAGATTAAAGCACTTTCGTTTGAAAATATCATTAATATATATATATATATATATATATATATATATATATATATATAAATATTTTAATAAAACATGTAAATTCTAATTATATTTTAATTTCGAGTTTAATTGCCAAGTACATCTTGACAGCTAATAAATTGGCTCGTGATATTTTTTAAACGTATAAAGAGAGGCAACAAAACACACACACACACACACACATATATATGCGTTCATTTATCGATATGTAAAGACACATCCGGCGGAAAGTGATCGTCTGTACGAAATTTACGAGACATTTATCGAAGTACGCTCGCAGCGAGGAATCAATGAAGACGAGGAGCACGAGGATAAAAGCAACGACAGGTGGAAAGAGGAACCATCTAAAAAGCGTGTAACTTCGCGCATTAAGCGCTACCGCGCTCAACAGTAATGGGAAAAATACGCGGTTGTAAATAACTGCGGCCACTCGCGCGAAGAATCCTCATTAGCATCATATAACGCCGACATAAGTTATAGCGCTTAATAATAGAGGCATCCCTAGACTGTGCCGAGAAATAGGAAAAAATCGCATTCCGCGTGAGCAGAGGCGGAAGAAGGCTTGTGCAAACGAGAAACACAGGATTGAAGAAAAGAGGAGCACATTTGGCAACGCAAAATCCGCCAATATATTCCATTGAAAAATTTATATATTTTATAATATATTTAAATCCATTTCTATCAAATCTGTGTACTTAAAACAGTATCAACGTTTCTATAAAAAAACGTAAACATCTAGAGTCCAAAATGTAAACTCGATAATTTTAGATATTTTTCAAATATCTTTTACATTTTTCTTATACTTTGGAAAGGGAAGTATAAGAAATTAGAGAAATTAAAAGAGACTCTCTCGCCACTACGAGGATAAATGAGCGCAAACGAGCGGACGCCACTGCCGCGCCGGAAAGCGTGTTTCGAGTCTGGATCATCCGCTATGTAAGTATACGACGAAGAAATAATGAAAAGCCGAGCGATAAATAATGCATTGGCTACCGCGGGAGGCATATAACTCATTCCACGGGAATATAGCCCCCGTATCGAGGTCCGACAGTTCACCGCGCCGTCTTTCTCTCTCTCTCTTCTTTTACCTTCTCTTTCACCTTCGCCTCTGCCTCTTTCTCTTCTTCTTCCTTTGGTCCAATCGCCCTCCGCCTCTTCACGACGGATTCTCTACCTGCCATAAATCCGAACGCTACCATCCGAGGCTCTAATTGCATTATAAATTGTGTATGCCCCTGCACATCCTGTAGACCGCATAGTGCAACGCGCTGCAACCTCTTGCCGTCGAATCAGCGCTTCCAAGATATTAAACGCGTCTACCGGAAATTAAAAAAAAAAAAAAATCGCGATCGAATGCGAAAATCTCGTGGAGATTTCTCAAACGAAGAACATCGATTTCAAACAAAAGTCGTAACGTCCCCATT
Organism: Cataglyphis hispanica; assembly: GCF_021464435.1. Taxonomy (NCBI): domain Eukaryota; kingdom Metazoa; phylum Arthropoda; class Insecta; order Hymenoptera; family Formicidae; genus Cataglyphis; species Cataglyphis hispanica. Next base: position 2,891,348 of record NC_065974.1, read on the forward strand.
ATCAATTACAATTACGGACAGTCAGTTCTTAAGTGAATTCTGCACGAAGATTCCCGCGTTACGTTTCTATTGTAACTGACAATTGCGATAATACAAGCCAGTGGTATCTTACAGAAAAAGAGCAGTTGTCAAAAAATCGATATGTATGTATTCTTATCAAGACTGTGTATCACAAGCAATGTTGCAGGATAGTATCATAGACAAGTACGACACGGTAAAGATAATTTATAGCACGACTCAGATATAGTAGACCGGCTCATTTTCGCCCACGCACACTGTGGCGATTCATTGAGACGGTAGCGACTGTAGTCATTTACATATTAATTTCACCGGCATAAAGATTAATATGTAAATTAGTAGATCAACTGTGGAGACGAATGATTTACTGTCGCTCGGAAGACAACACGCGCGCACGCAGCTATCTCGACAAGCGAAGGAAAGATTTTTAACGATAGCCTTCGTCATCCGCGAATGATTTACGGCAACAATGTTAAATTATAGAATGTGATATATTGTTGTACGCAAACAAGATTCTGTAAGAAAAAAACGCGAAACTGTAAAATAAAATGCAAACGTCAATTTACAGACTCGATTAAGCGAACAACAATTATATTCGTATAAAATAAAATTATTAATTTATTTCTGTAATCTTAAATTTATTAATTTACTAATAAATTTATTAATTTCTCGAATTAATGAAAAATCGATATTAAAGATGGATTGATATATGAAAAGCAAAAACATCATTTCGTAAAAGTTTATAAATAAAAAGTAATTAGAATATTATTAAACTTAATTTTTTAATTATTTACATCAAGTACTCTCGTTTCAATTTGCGTAAATTTTAATGAGTCTAATATGCGAGAATCGTGATTTCAGATTGTGATACCTTTGCTCTTTGCACCGAATGAAATTCAAAAAGGCGGAATTATCGCGCAGCATCGAGAGGAAAGGTCTCGGTACTCTTGAATGAATCCTATTGCCGAGGCAGCGTGTAGTGTATCTCCGCGCGCTTCTAGGCTGCCTACTCAATGGGCAGAGATCGTTAGATAGAATCAGAGCCCCGGACCGGCCCTATAAATCCTCCGCGGGCACAATTATATAGAGGATGCAGGGATTATTGTTACAAAGGCCGGAGAGAGGCCACTCGATCGCGGCTTTTGTACGTGCATGGCTCCGCCGCGCGGGGATTGCCCTCATAAATATATTCAAGACCCATTATGCGAGCCTAAGGACATTGATAACATAATAATGAGGGCATGAGCTAATGAGACGCGCGCTGAAAATTCATCGGTAATCGCGATTGACGTCCAAGACTTTCCTTCGCGTCAAGCTCTCTTAATACCACCTGTTTTATTTTCCCTTCCTTATGGTCCATTATGGTATTTCCCTTCATTATGATGTCTCGTAAATGTTCAAAGCAATAAAAAAAAATATTTACTTATTTTTAATATTAAATAATACAATCTAATTAGCTAATGTTCATAAAAATAAAGACATTTATGTATTTTCCAAGATATATTTCCCTCTCGCTTCTGACATTTTGCCATTTCCATAATTAATATAGCGACATCTATAATTAGCAAAATTATCGTCACTTATAATTTTTTTTTTTTAATATATAATATGATTGACGTAAAGCTCGTAATCCTTTCGCTACTTTCTCCATAAAAGTTTTTACATCACATCATATATATTTTACTTTTACTATGACATATGTTTCATCTTCTTTCTTAAATTTCTAAAATCGCTATCGATTTATTTGTTAGCATAAATAACACAGTTGTCATAAAGTATATTTCTGTCTCGTTCCCAGACATTTAGCCAGCGTTGTGTTTTACCTCAATTATATAGTAGCGCGATGATATTATTTTTAATTATCTCCAATAATTATTGGCAATAATTAAAAATTATATCATCGCTTATTATTATTATCGTCATTATTACCGGTGCATCTGAACGTCCGCTTATAATTGTACTTTATCTTCCCTGTGGTTAAAATCTCCTTTCAAGGATCGTAATAAACTCTCGACTCGCCTCCGTTCACGATGCCCGGATTCATGTCTAATCACAGGATGTAGTGCCACCCATAATATAAAAAGATATATTTAAAAAAAAAAAATCTTTTTAAATCATAATGCTACCGTATTATTCTAAAAGGAAATCCCTCCCCTCTCACCCCATCTTCGACCGACTCCCATACGTTGCCTATCCCGTCGTACGCTTCCACCCAGGATACGGACGAGTGTCGCGATGTGGAAAAGGCCGCCGCCGCCGTTACGAAGGAGACACTCGTTTCACTCGAGAGAATCGGCGTGCACACATAAGCGGTCGGTATGCGTCCCGCTTATGCACATCCGTGCCTCTAATTACCCGGGATGAAGACATCACGGAGAGTCGGCAGAGCCGATTCTCTCGAAGTCTCGTCTGCTCACTTTCAAGCGACGTGCTGTCGTCAAAGGAACGAGTCGTGTGCATTTTATTGGCTAATGTATACACATATATGTATGTGTTGGCCAATTGATTGTTTATTATTTATCGTAGTTTCGAGAGCACGCGGATTCACCCTCTCCAAATCATCGTTGTGTCCAAATCATTTATAGTTTATAACATTAGTACGAGTATTATCACTAATAGCGCTTGGTATCTGCGCCATCGTTCGTTTTAATCACGCGCGGAATATATATCTAGATTCTTTAGTGCTATCGTTAGCGAATATCACGATGATTACGCATGCAATTTGCGTCGCCAATCAGTTTTTAACATTTTTAAATAGTAGAGGAGTGTATAAAATTTGAGATATATTTAAATATCACGGCTTTTCTATCTCTCTTCTTTACATAAAATCTTATTATAATATTACTGAAAACATAACAAGTACTCCAACAAGCCACTCAAACAATCTTGTATCAGATATTGTAAAAGTATAAAAAACATACCATCCCATTAAGATTGATCAATTTTCAACGTTTGTATAAATTACTTGTATTTTTAATGCAACAAAAATATTTTATAGATAGCTTGATATATATATAAAGTCATCGTCTCGGGAATAACAGACGGAGCTGTCGATAAATTTCTCCGCTCGGCTAAGATCGTTATAGGGGACATAAAATATTGAAACTCGGAACAGTAATTTGAAATAATTAACTTTATGATGTTTTCGGTCGAGTATAAAAGCTACCGATCAATTAGTCAACTCACGTCCGTGTACGCGTGACCGCACGTTGACACGCGATTCGGGCATTCTATCGAGAAAATAATAAAAAAAAATAATTTCGTGCTTTCAATAAATGAAACCAGTTCTGTCGCATTTCGACGTGCCAAACGTGCTTTTACGCACTCCTTTCTGAGACAAATGAGGCGATTGAAGAGAGAGGCGAAAAAGCTCTTCATTAAATTCTTGCTTAATGCAAAAAACACGCAAAAGGAATAATACGTGCCGTGGGAGACTATGATACATATACTGGATGTGCTACTCACCATTGTGAAGTCTTCTCTTGGAGATGCGTAGGTGTTCGATAATGGAGGTGAGGGGTCTGCGGCCACCACCGCTGCCACCCCCACAACTCCAGGGGGAGTCCCGCTCCGAGCCGTCCGCCAGGTTGTCACGATCCCTAAAAATGAAAGAAAATGAATTTTATTAGAGAAATATTTCTCTTTACATTGAAACAACAATAACAAATAATAAATACATTTAAGAAATTGAAAATAATACAAAAAATATGTATACATGAAAAACATAATGGTGATACAAATAACATTGCAAAAGCAGCGTGATAAATAACTTTATTCGTAATAGATTGATTAAATATATCAAAACTGTTGACGAGTAAATTAAATAAATAACATATTAATGAATGTATTACAACGCGATCATATAAAATAAATAATAGTAATAAATGTATATAAAATTATATATAATATAATTACACAAATCATTAATTATAGCATGTTATTTCTTATAATTAAAAAATTAAAAATAAAAAAAATAATTATTATTATACACAATAAAAATAAATCATATGTAATTCTGCTATTTACAACAGGGATAGTCTCATTTATACAATTATAAATATATTAAATAATAAAATTATCTAATTCGTCTATAAATCTGTATGCAATGTGTGACTGTACGAGATATCTGATAGCAGGTCAGAGTTCATTGTCACATAAACATGCCATATGAAATTAAACAAACCGTTACAAAGTGGTGCGATCCCGTTTGAAGATAGTACTGTCAGCACTGACGACACGTTCATCTAACTAATGTCTCGTCGTTTGAGAAATATCTGGCGTATGTACAAGAAAATCAGCGGACAGCTTATCATCGGGATACATATAATTAATATAAAAACACGACAACGATGATACATGACAATACGCGCACAGCTCGTTCGTGCAAAGTGTCACAATAAATTGGTCGACTAAAGATCGATATACATAATGACACATTATTAGCCGCGAGGTGAAACAACGACCGTTATCGTCCTGGGAATTCCGAGCGCGATTCTTTTTGACGTTTTGCGTGACAGCCGATAATCACGATTGGCAAAACCTAAGTTATTTGCACCGCGCGTATATAAGGAGAAAAAGTATCGCTCACAGCGGCGTTGAACCCGGATATCACGCAAGTGCCCATTAAAATCGCGCATCGGACAAGCCCAACAACCTGTGATAAGCGTTGTAATTAAATCGGTCCGATTTCGTAAAAGCAACGAAAGAAGAGAATCCGCAAATCACGCCCGCTTCCGCGCGATTCGATACGCGCGCGAACATTTAAGGATTCGCCGAGCGGCGACGAGTCCTATTTCAGGACGAGTCAGCAGCTCCATCAGAGCACCGATCTTCGCCATCTTTCCTCGCTTCCTGAAGAATTCTTGCATATCATGCCAGACGGTCTGGTAAGCGCCGTATCGAAGACGTTAAACGAGCAGGCAACACCTGCGCCTCTCCGTGAGGCTGAAACGCGACCGATGGATAGAGAAAAGAGATTAATATAAGAGAACAAAGACATTTTATATCTTCTAGATTTAATTAAATTTTGTAAAAAATAAAAATTATTTCATGAAAAACATCTCAAAAGCTCATCAAATAATTCTAAGCACACATAAATAAAAGATTCATCACAATCTGTCAACGTATTTTCAAACAAACAATTTAATATTGTCGTTATCCTCAATAACGAGAACGACGACCTCAGGCTTCGAGGAATCGAGATACCTTCGAGAGGATGTCTCTGCGGAGCAAAGTGCCAACAGAATCCAGTCTTTAAGCACCATGGATCAAGACCCCGGCATTTTATTCGGGTTTCCTGCATGCAGAGAGCCGAGGTACTCTTGTTCGACGAGCATGACGCTCGATTCGCGGCGAACTTATGGTTAGGTCGGCTTACAACCGGATCGGATCGATTCCCCCATGACACGTATGATGGTGTCGTACCATGTATTATAGAGCCCGAGTCTCGCGATCGCTCAGTTGCAGCGTGGACGGGCTCAAGTTTAGAATTCTCGCGGATCGTAATGCCCGGCGACGACTAGGAGAGATCGGGCGAAACCGTTACCGCGAAGTCGTTAAGCCTCGTCGTTAAGTCGATTATCCACAACCCTTGACGACGAGGAGGATCTCGCATCGAGTTTCCTTACCGTCCACGATCCACCCGGATCCAGGCAAATCATGTACGTTTATCGTTCGATAAAGTGTCGCCGTTGAAAATGTCTCTCAACAAGCGCAGAGATTCCATGCAGATTCCGATTTTATTGATCGTATTGCATATCAATATTATTATGATTTAATATAATACTAATATTTTTTATGCTTTACATTACATTATATATAGAATTCGTAGATCGTACGAAATACGTTTATCAATTGCTAACATACTATCGTAAAAAATTTATTATAGATATTTGAAATTTAGAGATGTACTTAGAAAAAAAAATTCTTATTATACTCGATAATAATAAAATGGCGATAAAAATTATTTATTTAAAATTAATAAATACGATGAAAAAAACTGCTCTCAAAAAATTTCACTAGCAAATTGTTGAGTGTGTATGCATCTATTATTAAAAAAATTAAGAAAGTTAAGAGAAAGCGCACTATACAATACTATATGATATAATATTTAAGTGACCGAACAGATGCCAGATTGATCATGGAGCGGTAAATTTTCCCGATATAATACTGGTAGCTAGAAAATAATTAATTAAGAAGAAAGATGACTTAAAGCGGGCCATCAAGAGCCGAGTGGTTATCTCCCGAAGGGGATAAATACTGAAATATATATCCTGTCATAAATTTACCGAAGATACAACAACGAAAGAAAAAGAAAGAAAAGGAGAAGATGAAAAAGGAGAGGAAGTTAAAGATGGCGCGGACGACCCGATGCAGCTTACCACCTGTCTCTTACGGTGCCACTTGAGCTGTAATTGCCGAAGAGAGAACGTCGTAATCATCGTCGTTGTCGTCGACGACGGCACCGACGATCGGCGGCGACCGCGACAAGGGTCGACCCTCTTCGAGAAAACTAAGCACCGCAACACAGCGGCCCGCTCTCAAGTGCCGGCAGAGTGTCATCAGCGGCTTGCAACGTCGCCGACGACAACGGCCGACAGTTTTCGCGAGAAGCCGAAGGCAGGCCTGCAGCGTGTTTGCCATTACGAACTGCCGCACTCGACGGGTAGAAAAGATTTGTCGAGGTTGCCACTCGTCTTCAGGCGACATCGCTCGATAATAACACAAAAGCACCGTGACGTTCAAACGATCGCAAAATACAAATCATCCAAAAATCTCCAACAATGGAATATATAATATATTTTAGAAATAAAAAAAAAATATATCTATTGTATGATGTAAATTTTAAGAATATTTCCCAGTAATATTATAGTAGAAACAATAAAGTAGAAAGTTCCCCTTTCTCTCTCAGAAATATTAATTAAATAGAGAATGTCTGCTTCTGTTTCAAAATAAAAAAAAAAAAAACACGAATTAATTTAAATAGCAATTAGTATACTCAAAATAACTTCATTATTTAATTGTTTTTTAGTTAACAACTACTAATTGCAGAAAATAATATGTACTCCTAAGAGGAACATTGAGTTCATTATTATATCCAGTAGCTGCTAAAAGAATTATCCATTGACATTCAACAATCCCACAAAATAATCCAACAAACGATGAATACATTTCTTGGCGCAAGAGTTTTCATTCAAATGCGCTGTAATAACAAGCAAGTCCTTTGTTCCCTAAGGATATAATTGTACCTCAACATTCAAATTCCTCGGACGCAGTGGGAGTCAAACTTCAAATAAATATCCGACAGAGCTCCCGCTGGTAACAACGGCAAGCTACGCCAAGATCGCCATGTTTCAACGCACAAACAAATTTCAGAGTAGATTCCCTTAGTATGAGATACAGAATCGCAATCGCACCTATAATCAGTTACGATCATTTAATGCGATTTTCAAATTTTTCGTCGTAAAAGCGTCACGGTTAATTTTCTCCGAATTAATTTAAATAGATTAAATATAAAATATAAAAAAATATTCTATATATTAAAGTCTATAACTTTCCTCATATAAAATTTCGTCGAATCCCCAAGCCATATTAATTATGTACATTTCGCCACGGAATATTGCCGATAATTTTTAAATTGAGTCAAATGTGTGGCAATAATCGTCATTAAAAAAAGCCGCGACAACGCGAGCGAGGTACAAAAATTTTAGATCAAAGATAATTTCGAAGATTAGCTTCTCTTGCAACAAACCGCATCGAGACGATCGAGATCGCAACAAGCCATGCAATGAGATACTTCATGACGACTGCACGTGAGAAATAAATACGAGCCGGTGGATTGCATCCATCACGACTACCCGAGGCTACACACTGCAATTTCGTAACGTCTAATTAATCCTACACGCATCGACCAAGCGCGCGCGGACGCAACCAACTGCCTCCGCCGTCGCATAAACTGTACCACCCGCGCTCCTCCCCGTAATCTCGATCGATCGTACCGCGAAGACAAAAACGCTCGACTCGAATCCACCGATTGATCGCGAGAGCGCTCGCAAACCAGTCGTAAATCGAATAGTCGGATGCTATTCGCGACTAGCGAGCAACGATTAGCGGCTCGCGCGATTATTGGCAGCGTGCAACCGATGAAACCTTTTCGCGAAATCTCGTCGAAGAGATACTGGGATCAATTAAATAAATATTTAATACCCTCGAGTGACGAATCCATTTTATGATGATTCATAGACTCAATTTACGTATTTATTCTAAAAAAGATAAATTCCCAAGTGTCAAAATATATATTCGATGTATATATATATATATATATATTCAAATAATAATATCATGGTAGTTAAATGTTATCAAGTTATGCGACGAATAAAGGAATCTGCGAGAATTAATATTATCTCAGTAACAAGTTTCACGTCTCACACAATTATCAATTAGAAATTAAATGAAATATTTAATAAAATAAATTTCAATTAAATATTAAAATAATATTCGTATAAATGCGCACGTAAAAAAAATTTATGTCGACTCTTTAAAACAAAAAAAAATATTCTTCGAGAGAGAATTCACTGTCGCTAGTCAACGATCTCAGGTATCGATTGTCGAAGCTACAGTTACCGATGAGAAGGAGAACGGTATGTCGACACGGCATTGTACGAGTGATCTCAGAATCGGCATGTAATTAGCTGACCCGATAGGGTACCAGCTGGTCGATGAGTGCGCGCGTTAATGTGGCTCTAATGTCGTGGGCCCCCCTTCGCGCGTACTGTCTTGTCGGCTAGCCTTTTAGAGTAGAGGCAGCAGCAACAACACATGAGCCTTTTCGAGGTGCATACGATCTATGCTCTCCTATCATACCGTGCTTCTCGCTTTGCACGCTCTCTCGTTCAGCATCCGTTAGTATGAAAACGTCGACCGGAGTTACGAGCCGGTCGTTTTGCGATTTTTGCCAACTGTCATGTTGCATTGACCGGCACACTTCAGTAACGAATAATAGTGATATTTCACGAAATATCTTTCATCAGAAAATCAGAACAAGTAATTGGGAAGAGTTGACATAAATAAAAACTGTAAGTGCCACATTTTTTAAATTAATTTTGCATTATTTAAAGTCAATAATATTTGTAAAGAGCTACAGATTTATAAAATTATTTATAATGTTTAAAATGCGATATTTTGTAAAACACTATTATTTTTTCTTCGTTATTATATATATATATTCATTGTTTATTGCAGCTTTATAATAATAAATAATAATAATGTTTTATGAAGTTTTATCTTTCATTAGAAGAGCAGAAAAAGAAACGATAATATCCGAAGACGATAGTGCACGCTCTTTTCCGAGAAATCATTGTCCACGGGTTCGTCGAAGTGCACGCCTTTACGGTGCTGGCAGAGATAAAAAGCTTCCAGCCAGGTGACCCCGCAGAGACGATGACGAACGTGACGAGCGAAATAATCGCTGGCATCGATAAGCCAGGTAATCGAGGCAAGGGTGGCCTGGCAGGCTCTCACGAGGTTGCCTCTCATCAAGGACGCATTAAGGAAGGACTCGCCGGACGTCCCGTAGGGAAGGGGTGAGAACGCACGGCTACCGAGGAGGAAGGACAACATCGATCAAATCGGATCGTTTGAGAGCTAACCTCGAGAAACTTTCAGGCAGCGGTGACTGATATGCATACAAGGTTCGGAAGCGCTCGCAGAAATTCCACGGCAAAGACCGTTTAATTGGCGGACTGTGATGAATTCTTTGATTTAAGAGCAGCGCGCTCCGCGAGCTCTCGAAAATCGGCAAGAAATCCGAGCCGAGTGTTTCGCGTTCGCTGCTTGCGAGAACGGATCTTTAAACGCAAACCCGAAATTGCGAAAACCGACGTCGTGATCTCTTTCGCGATCGTTTACGTCCGCGAAATTAATCCGCGACGAAAGAATACACGCTCTAAGGCTGCCGTATCACACTTTTGCCTATCGCTTTCGCTGCAACTTTCTACTAGTATCTTGACGCGGATAACGCAGCGCACGTAACGGCCGACACGACCGCAAAATGATCGACGATCGACAATTATCACCGAAACGATCTCAGAAGGAAGTGTGCACCTGCCGAATCGAGGTCATGGCCATCGCGCGAGGTTCACGCGAATTGAATACCGCCCCTTTCTCCTCGCGGCAGAAAGACGCCATGCCGAGAGCTTCATCTCTTTTACTCTCTTTAGTCAAGCTCGACGCTCAGTTTATATTAGATGTAAACGAACGCATCAGAGTCTTTCATACGCCGTGATTTCTTCTTCGACATTTGAGCAATTAACGCAAGTTTCTCCAATTTCCAGGATGGTTTCTAATAATCGTGCTTTGCAAAGCTGGTGAAGCGTAAATACTTAATGTCCATTATTTCTTGTGTATAGGTGTTAAAACAGATTGTTCTTATTTCTTTAAAGTAACAAGTTACATGATAGAACGATAATTGAATATAATAACAGTATTGAAACGTTACTTATTACGTTCTAATTATTCATAAAATTTTCATCCTATAATAAAAATTTAAATTAAAAATTATTTGTTATAAATTATCCATACATATTATATATTTTTACATATTTTAATTATATTTTTTATAAAGCTCATTTTTTTCCTATAATATGTTATAATTATATAAACACAAATATTTAATCATATTAAAAATATAATTTTTTCCAAATAATTATTGAATTATTCTTTTTATTCTTTTTGATTGCTTTCCACTAATAGTATGCATACAAACCACGATATATTTATATTATATTCGCACAAAATATAATATACAAATTTCATAAAACATCTGACAAGTGTCATTCGAACTAACGAGAATTGAAAACATATTTGAAATAAAATGACAAAACAAAATAAAAAACGAACAGCCCAATCATCATATTGACAATTAGAGCAATCATAAAATTTATATATTTATGCTAAACGTGAATATCAAAATACGAATTCTTTTTATTTATCTCGAATTTAGAGAACATAAAATTCGATATCAAACAATCGCGTTTTATTCTTAAACGCTGTGAAAAAGCCGAGCCTTCGTAGTTAATGACATCTAGCATTATTTTACAGCGAAGAAAACTTTTCGTGATACCGTAAATCCTTGCTCAGCTCCTTTGCGTAACGGCATGGCTTTTCACATTCGACTGATGCGAGACTGACGAACCGTAAAATCGCGACTCTCCTGTCGATGAGAACCGATAAAAAGAAGAAAGATATAGATATACTGACAATGATAATAACACGATCGCACCGCACATCAATGATTTATTTGTCAGGAATAGTCAATTCATCAAAAGAATCGTCTCCGTGTCACGATAAAATTGCTGCTTCGCTTCGCACGATTTGCTTTTGTATTATACGACAGCAGAAACTGTGAAGTACTTTCATAGAAAAGTCAAGCTAAAGGAATTTAGAAAAAAAATTTCTACTTTAGAGCAAATGATTTCTTGGTAATTTGTTTTCTCAACAAAAAGCATTTAAACGATAAGCAAAAGCAAAATATAATAAAATAACTAAAATTTAGAATGACAAAAAATTATTAAAAAAGAATCAATAGCGGGCGTATGTCTCCATAAGACGAAAGGGCAGTTCCGTCCAAACGTTAATCAGTAATTCACCGTAGATTCACCGAGTCGAAAGATCGCTGGAAGGCTTTTCTTCTACGTTAATTGAAACTCGAATGTCGGAGATAATAGTATGTACATACTGTATACCGAGTAGTCCTCGTGCCACGGGCGTTGATTATGAAATCGCGAAGTGGTAGGTGGTCCCGATTAGTGCTCTTGGCAACGTTTGCATGCACTGACTTTCCCGCTCTGTTATTCAAGCACGTCCGTATATGAGTCTGCTGATTGCTTAGAGCTTAGAGAAATCGATATGTTTAAACACCGTGTGTATTCAAGGAGAATTTTGAAGCAGCCGATTAAATGCACAATTTTCTTTCGATGTATATGAGTGAAACGTAATATTGTTTAAACTTAAGAACGTTTTATAACAAGAGAATGAATCCGAAAATTGCAGCAGATTGATTAGCATGATGATCGCGTCTTGACGCGGATCAAGAACGCAAATTACAATAATTCTTCATAGACCGGGCCTCTCGTAACCGCCGACTACTGTGCTACTAATTACCGTAATTAGTCGTTTCAAAAGCCAACCCATGCTGCTTTGTAATCGCACTCGAAAGACAGGCTCGCATCGTAATGTACTAAGAATTTTTGCGGCCGATGTAATTAATTGTGAAGCTAATTTTTTAATGTCTTAATTAATGCCTGTTGCCGACTCGGGCGTCACTTTGATTCTGCAACTTAATTACGAGCTCTCTCACCTTTTAGGTTCTCAATCCTTTGCATGATTTCTTTGGACTTTTCTCGTTCTCTTATATATATATATATGTATATATGTATATATATATATATATATATATATATAATATATACATATGTATGTATGTATGTTTATTATTTACATATACATTTATTGATATAAAAATAATAAGTTATATAACATATTGAATATATTTTACATTATATATTAAAATATTATAATAACATAATAGTGAATCAACGTGATAAGATTAATGGTAAATTATTCGTGACCGGCTTCCCCCCTCCCCTTCTCTGCGCATACAAAGAGCGTAGGAAAGATAGTGTATGTATGGATCATGAGCTACGCGGTATTCTGCGGCATCGGGCCTTCGGAAATGCCGACGTGTCAAGAGGTGAAGGTCTAACACGGCCTTGAGGAGCATCGTACGTTCCGCTATTTCCTCATTGGATCTCGCAACTTCTTCCGCAAACGCCAAATCGGCTTGCGCGTCGAAGCACAACCTCGCCGTAAACACGAACTTGGTTTTATTAGCGACTTAAAAAGATATTCGAACGCAATCTCGAATGCAAAATGAAAATTTACATCGCGCGAATGCATCTAATCTCTAACCAATTCGACTTAATTCACTGAAACTTACGTAGCTTGGCTGTCACTATTTTTTTAAATATTGCGTACAGACTATAATTATGATATTTAGCATTAACATTGTAAAAATAATTACAGTAATTAAATCACCATAAACATTCCATAATAAAATAATAAAACTTCTAATGTCTCATGAATCGATGAACAAAGTATTCGATGAAAAAATTTCATCGTTTCATGGACTTTCACGGTTCAAACGCCAGCGCAATTATCCCAGACTTTCATCATCATCGTTCGAACTGGTCCGGCAGGTGTAACTGCACCATCGAGGTATAAAACAAGTTAATCCCCAGTTTTCCAGCGTCTCCTCGTTGCTAATGTCAAAATGTCAGAGCGCACGGTTGACTGCCCGTAGAAAATGTTCCGATAATTATCACGATCGACACGGTGTGCGTACACGCGTACGCGCATACGTAGCATTCTCGCGCAAGTGATGCCTAACGCGCAGGTGATATACGACTGGCGAGCTTCACGCACAATTTCCCGCCTTTGCAAATGCGTCCGTTACGAAATATACGCCGCGCTAAGTATCAGAGCTGTGTGTAATTTTCGAACACTTGCGAATTGCGTCGCCAGACATGCGGCACGCACGTGCAACCGCGAATTGTTCCCGAGAATAAGTTCAGCCGAAAAGAAATGTGACTTTTAGATTTCTTCATTTACTCTTTAACATTTAACATCCAGATATAATATGTATTTCCCTCCTTTCCTCTTTGATTTTAAAAAATAAAAATATTTGTAAAGATATTTATTTAAAATTCCACGTGTTTTATTGCAACATTTTTTATAATTTTATCAGATATAAAATCTCAAATTTTATATCACCAAAATAGTGACAATACAAAAACAATGGCATATAAAAATTCTACTTTTATTTATTTTTTCGCAATTTTTTTAGATTACTTTTCACAACTAAATTTATCCAAAAAATTATTATAAAATAGGTATTAATTTTTTCACCGAATATAAGATATTTGATTATGTATTCGAAAAATCGATCGAGTAAGTGCGATAGTGCGCATTTTCCATTTATTAAAGCGCGGAAATGATAATTCATCGACGCAAACATTGAATTCAGCATCAGTCTCGGGTTTTGCAACCCGTTCGGCCGGCGTTCGCCGCTGCTTCTTTCCGGCCGCACGCACATCGGAGAGAAGCAGGAGAAATACAAAGACGACGATTTACGACTGTCGCCGCTTGCGCAGCGAATTGATTTCACCAGATTTCACGAGCGCGCCCAGTAACCGACCGTTCCCTTCGTCCCTTTCTTCCTTTTTCTTCTCCCCTACATCCTCCACCACCTCCTGTCGGACGCGCGTCGAGACGAGACAGAAGGAAATCCCGCGCTGCCCTTCGCGTGCATCGCAAAAAAGGGCGGTTCGGTCCTTGATAACTACCGTGCACGCTGGTTGCATCGAGTGCAAAGGGAGAAGGGGGAGACGGAAAGAGAGAGAAAAAGGAACAGCAGAAAATAGACAGGAAAGAGAACGAGAAAGAGAAAGAGGCGGATGGAGGAGAATGGAGGAGAAGGGGCCTTCTCCTCCTAGTTGGTCCACATTAATTAACCTGCTCTCTTAATTGCGCGGCTTGTTTATTGCATGGCCACGGCCATTTGTCGATGACTGCCTTGCGCGGGCTCCCGCACCGCGTAGGGGCTATTATCCGATCTCGGGCTTGCTCCTCTCGGCCCAGCGCGCCGATATACATATGTATGTATTGTATATCGATTCCGAAGGGTCTTTCTCGCAATCTACATATAGACCGAATACGGCTCTAATCTCGTCGGGCCCTCTAAACGAGGAATATTTATTAAACTCATGATCGCTTTGAGTTCAATTTAAAAATGACGCGCGAAATTTCATGTACAAATGACAAATGCTGTTGATATTTTATTTTACATTAATATAGAGCGAAGAGAAAGAGAGAAAACATCTATAACATATAAAATAATTAAATTATTATAAAATAATTATCTCCCTAAAGTAATTAAATTATTTAGAAATAAGTGACTTAAACATCCTATGTATAGAATGTTATTAGTAACACGCCAATATCAACGACGTTTTGAATACATTCCAAATTTCTCGCAAACACGTATATTTGTATGCCATTTTACGTGAAACAGAAAAAAGATATATAATTAACAGTTATCATGTCTCGTTACATTGATTAGATATTCCGATAGTGCGCGTGGATGCTGTGGACGGTGAGGTATCGTGAAAGGAGCAAGGCCGCCAGAGATGCGACTCGCCTGGACAAGTTATAGCCGTCTAATGAAGCAATCCTGAAGAGCAGGAAGAACCGCTTAAGAAGAATGCATTTCTTCCTCCTTCTTATCCTTTTTTCCTACGTATTCCAAGCGCAACTCATTCGAACAATAAAAACACTCGCTTAGCGAAAAGCTTTCTCACTTGGCATTCGAAAAACATCTTTTTGAAGCACGAGAAAAAGAAGTGACGAACAAGATGCAGTCGGTAAGGTATGATAAAACGGCGACGTGAATCGCTAATTAAGCCAACGGCGGCAATTAGTAATTACAGTAGCCTCGATCAACGCCGGCGAGCAAGAACAATGAAAAGTGATCCTGCCCGGGCCACCCTTGCATCGTACGTGTCCCTCATGTCCTGCATGACATTATTATAAGTCGAGTTTTTCATTGACCACAGTAGCCCCGGAGTCGAAACCGGTCTAGCTCGACCCACGAACCCACAGTCACGGATTGCAGAAAGTGCGGTCCAGTCGCAGGCGATAAAGTAAGGTCGTAGCCCCGTAGCGAGGTAAAATTGATGATCACGTCCCGCATAAACGGAAGAGCGTCATTTTTTTTCGCGAGGATTCAGATAAAGCTGCCGTCAGCATTGCGCGGCAAACGCATTAACCCCTCTCGCACTCCATCGATACGGTCGATACCGATCGCATTAAATCGCGTAGAATATTAATGTTATCGTTTCAGTGTTGCGGTAATTATACTAGCAAACTGCCTAGTTTGTAAACGCGAGAAAGTCGATAAAACGATGAGTGTCCGATTTTATCGGGTTCTTACCGAGACTCCTTATAAATGGTATGATGAAGTTTAATGACCAGCTTCGTGTATGTTTTCCTTATAAATTTTACACTTTCACGATAAGTAGTATTAGATTGATTTCTAATAGCAAGATATTTTACAACAGTTTTTCATAAAAACTATCGATACAAGGCGTATCTTACACGTTTTGACACAGCAACTATGAGTTTAAAAAATAATTAAATAAAAAATAAATAAAATATAAAAAAAATAAATATAACGTAATAAAAATGTTAGACAAGCAAAAAAGATCAGGAATAACAAAATTATTTTAGTAGTCAAAATAAAGTAATTCAACAAATCAGAATTATTTTAGCACTGCGATGAAAAGGGAAAAAAATATTTATCTCGTCGAATGATAACGATAATCTCGAATACGAGGTAAGATTTTTTCCCGAGTCCATAAAATGCCAAAGCAGCTCAGAGCAAAACGACACGCGATATTCCGTCGAAGGCTCGTCGTTCACGGCACGAAATATATTCTTTCGAAACAGAATGAGTAAACTAATACTAGGAGCAGTATCGTTGATAAAGTCGCCGCACACAACTCGCACGATTAGTTACACGACGAAGAAGAACTGGTTCGCGGAAATCAGCGTCGAGCGCGCGGGCGAATAGATTATTTCGCGATCTGAAACGCATTCCAATAAACGGCGATAGATTTAGACTTTATTGCCATCAATAATACAGTTCGCTACATGGGTTATGATAAAGTCGAGTGTTATCGTTCGACGAGAGACGTTTCATGCCGCGACGATTTCGAGCACGTCATCATCAGAGAATCGCCGAGAGTAACAATCTTTCAGAAATAGAGCGTATCGAAGATGCAGCGGACTATGTCTGAAGACAAAACGAGCATCGACAGCGCGCTCTCGTAAAAGATACGAGGGACAAGAAAGCGGAGGTGGATTTTGGGGTCGAGCGGATCGCGCTCTTCGAGACGTTCGCCACTGCTGGGATACGCGAGCGCGAGATGAAGTGAAAAAGGATGGAAAGAGCGGGTGCGAGAGAGGGAGATGGGCGAGAGGAGAAACGGAGGGAGGGAAACTGAGCATCGAGTTACGAGTACCAAACCTATTTTCGGATCGGCAAAATGCAAGCGGAACGATAGACCCGTGATGCATCGTGGCATACGACGTAAATCAAGCGACCGGACGCGCGGAGGGCCGATTCCAGTGGTAGCAACCCACGCTCGCATTATATCAGCCGCGCGCGGCGCGGTCAGGGGCATATTTATTACCTCGGACGGTCCAGATTGGAACAAATGCTGCGCGAAGCTGCTCTACCGTCCACACGTGCGGCCGAAAATGCATTATGACGATTCATCACGACGCGAAATCGTTTTCCGGTGTCGACGAAATCGCTCGTGCCAATATTGCAAATAAATAGATCGTTGAACCCTCAACATTTATGACTCATAAATTATGTATATATTATTTTATACAAAGTTTAAGAGATTATTATATTTTTAAATAAAATTCGGCGGATATTTCAGTAAAATATTTATATAGTCTGTATAATGATTCATTTTAACATATTTTTAAATATTGTTCGTTAAATTATTGGTCGATATATATACAAAATTTTTCGCAACTTTTTCTAAACCCTCAATATTTTAACATTAAATTATTTCGGAAAATCCACACACAAATTGTCATCATAATTTTAACAATAGCAATATATTATCGCTATATTGTACCATATTATATTTATTAATGTTAATATTAATATTAAAAATTATTACATAATGCTCTTAGCGAACATTAAAATATTACGAAATCAATATGCAAACTTTGGTCAGCACTTTAGAACTATGAGAATTTAATGTGTCGTTAAAGACTTGATTTAGACATCTTTGTCACGCCAGACGTGTGTTAATGTTACCTTTTTATTCTCATTTAACGGATGAAGTATAGGACTCTTGACAACGTCAAGATGGTGCGGACGCCAAGGCAAGTGTTCTTGTGAACGTATGCAATATAGACGACGTTTACGACAAGGCGCCAAGTACTTATTCTTATCTGAACCCGACCCGCTTCCTCAAGATTGTACGGGGACATCGTATTACGGAAGAGACGCCAAATAACATTGTAACGGCTAAATTTGCTTCTATTTTGCATTGCTCGTCTTTGGAATTGCCAGCGACACAAGCCTCGCAATACATTGCTTTCTGCATGGAAAATAATTTTATACATATTTATAGTAATCAACGACAACATGTTGTCTGTCTCAGCAGTTATGTATATATATGTGTATGTGTATATATCACATAATTTAAAATAATAAAAAAATAAAAAGAAAATTTATTTTACAAAAATTCTACTCTAGCTAATATATATTTTATATTCACATTATGTAGAATAACAACTTATATATACGTCAATATTAAAAATTTTCGTAAAACACGCTGGATTCTAGCTTTAAAATCGCAGTAAAATATTTCTACGGTTTTATTCTCGGCAAACTAGTAATCTTGGCGAACGGCGACGCCCTACGACGTCGCGCGCAGCCTGCATCACCGCATTGATAATAACGCACGCACATGTGCGCACGGCTATCTTCGTAAGATAACGCGCGATGTATATGGCCGCGGGACAGGAGGAAGTCGGGATTTGTGATACCAAGAAGCCGTGATTGCCGCGGCCTTCGCGCTGCCACGTTCATTACCGATCGCGCCATTAATTCGGAGCGGCCTGATGGCTCGCAGGCCAGTAAATATCTGGAGCGATAACATCTGCGGCTTAGCATTCGTTCCACTGAATGTCCGCAGAGTCTTCATACTACGGACTACTTGTCCTCTTAGCAATCAGCAACACCTTCACGCGTGAAAGACATTTGCAGCCGGTTTCTCGGCGACTTTTCATATTAAATTAATAATCAAACTCCACTTCTTTCATGTTTGCGTCAATAAAAATTGGAAGAAAAAAATCATGAAAGCAATTATAAAAGATTATGTTAATTATTGTTGACGCATCTAAAATAACTATAATAATTATTATTTTTATATGAAATAGGTATTAACATTATTTAAAAAAAAATAAAGATATTTCAAAATGATATTTCGAAATGTTTTTTTAATCTCTTCACGATTACTTGTGAGAAAATTATCGAGTGTAAAAGCATTTTGGTTCTTAGTTTGTACGAGTAATTAGATACTCCTGGAAATACATCAGACGCTGACTGGTTTCGCCCGATCGCTGCGTGAGTTTACACGAGAGCGGTTTCGCACTCCTAGAGAATAAGCGATTGGCTTACCGGATTGGGAAAGCGATAGCCTTGTTCTCGCGACGTATACCTTCTTTCCTTGTACTTACATGTAAAGTACGTCCGCAACGAGAATCGCACTATCCCCCCTTCGACTTTATAGGCTCGCACGCTTGTGCCCATAATTTCCATCGCCTTACGATAGCTCTTCGCCAAGTCGGACGCACTCTCAATTGTAAACGAAATCGCATTAACGCTGCTTCTTGCAAATATATCGCATATTTTAATCAAACCTGATTTCGCAATTATATTTTAAAACAATATTTGCAATTCCAATATTTCATTCCGAGTTTTACGATTGCACATGTAACTTTGAATTACGTGTTAAAATATTAAGTTCTTCCTCTGTCAAAGAAACGCCGGGTTCATCGATATTCGATACTAAAGTCTAGCACGAGGAAAGCGAGTGTGTTCAACGGACACGTGTGCGGGCCGAAGTGTAACCAAACAAGCATCCTACTACATCAGAGTCTGGTAACCAGTACTAATACTACAAACACGCGGAGAACATCGCGTCTATTCGATCTAGCTTTCAACGCCACACGCAGCTGGTGTTTATGATCTCGCTTCCTTCCTGTCTGCCTGCCTGCCCGTCGTCTCTTCTTCGCGAGAAAGAGAATATCGCTATACCCGAAGCAATTAAATCGCCGAGACAATAATTAATTTTACGAGCATCGTAAGGGGCGACCGGTGTCGCACGGCCAATTGGAAGACGGGCTCTCGATCTCTGCGCGATATGAACGATTACAAGCGAGTACGCGATCAGGGCGACAAGCGGCCGCGCCGTGCAAAATTATTGGCGAATTTGCATCTTAATGGAACTACCTACCCGGCCGCGAGAGAGAGACAGAGAGAAGGAGAGGATCTGCAGCCTGCGTCATAATTTCTCGCGCTATTCGCTACCGTCGACGGCAAAAAGAAAGACGATACCGCTGAAAATAGCCCCGCGGCAGGATGCGTGATGCGTCCACGTCGCGCCACTCGTTTACGTGAAATCGAAAGTTTCGTAAAAGAGAGAGAAAAAAAAGGAGTGCGTGCCGGATAATTGTGTCCCAGCCCCCTTTTTACTGAGAGGGTTTTACGAAATGCCTCGTAAAACGCGAGGGTAACGAGTCGTGAATTTCAAGGAAGAGAGCAAACGTCTCGATTGTATCAAAGTAATTACTTATCTCTCTCTCTCTCTCTTTCCTTTTCTAATTAATTTTATATATAAATTCAATATATTCTACATTTTTATAAAAATCTGCATATATTTTTTCGTTAATATAAAATGCAATAAGTCAATAAATGTTTATATCTACGAAACAATAAAAAATTTTAGAAGAAATATAATATTAAAATATAAATTTTTATATTCATAGTATTCGAATTTATCGAATACTACCACCTGCAAAAAGTGAGACTGAAGTGGAGACGCCCACGATACATCCCCCAGCCATCGTCTGTCGCGGCGTGAGAGAGGAAAATTCTGAAATAGAAATGCAGGAGAAACGAGCCAAGCAACGGGAGACTATTTCGGGTGAGGTCAGAGGCTGAGGTCAGTCCGCGAGGCCTGGTCAGCCTCCCACGAGTTCTGGAACTCTGCCAAGTCCGACGCCCACGCAACGAACCGAACAGAAACCTGCGGGAACTCGAGCAACTCGGTACGCCGGTATGGATCGTAATCTATGAGATACACGCACCGAGAAATCATCTTGGAGAACACGGCCGCATGCGTAATTTGTCGACGCATTAGTAAAATTCTTCAACAATATCCCGCTGTTGTTATTCATCTGATAATAAATGTCAAAGTTAGGAAAAAGTGAGGAAATTATCGCAAAGACAAATAATATGTATTTTCTTCTCGGCAATAATTTTTTTTATATTTAAAAACTATATGTTGTTTCCTTTTCTTAAAGAGTACTCCACATAGATTCTAGAATCACATAGACATTCTAGGCTGACTTGATAAAATAAATATATTAATTTTGGATATATCTTAGGCTTAGGCAATAGTTAAGTTTTATTCGCAATATTTACAAATAATAAAACTATTTTGGAGTTTAAAAGTTTTTATCGTTTAAAAGAAAATATATTTATATTTTATTTTATTATAAATAATGCTTAAGAAGATGCTATTAAAAAAATTTTTAATAATTAATAAATGATTTTTATATGAATAATCGGTGATCGAAACATATTTGAGCATCTATCTCATCATTCACTTGCAAGTAACTGATCAATCGAAAGCATTCGGTAGATCGCGATCTTACGGATGCCAGAAAGTCCAAGCAGTTGGTGCAATCGCGTGTCTTAGTTCTAGAGAAAGCGGAAAAGGTGCATGACAGGTCGATTCACGATGACAACGAGAGGCGAAAACGAGACGAGGATTTAAGACGCTCCCGCTTGATGGAATTTACGGCTATGTCGCGATGAAGCATGGTAATAGCCGTAACATGGCAGATATTAGCAACGATTACCACTTGCGCCACTGCATTTGCGCATAGGAATCGCCTTCTTCGGGACGCCTTAACAAGACGTGAATAATGACGATATTTCGCCGTTACGAAACGCGAAACGCTCGATACAGCGAAATAATTCAGCGATAATAGCCATAGAAATTTGTATAAGTCGTTCGAAAACATTACCGGTCAACGTGAGAATTGTCGTACGATTCGAGCTGCATCGCGAAATCGAATTGTCTTTTTGGAATATCGATAAAAAGTCGATGTTTGGAAATTTTCTTAGAGAATCTTATAATTTAAAAAAATCGACTTTTTATTAAATTTTTTAATATTTTTGAGAAATTACTTTTACAATACGAAAAATATTATATATACGAAAATTAATATTATACGAAAAAATGTATTGGTGGAAAATCGAATCGAATTAAAATAATAAAATCTACATATGCAACCTTCTATTAATAATTATATAAAGTTTCTAAAATAAGGAAAAATATAGGGAAAAAAAAAAAGAATATTAATCTATCAATAGAAAAAACAATAAAAAAAGACACGATGAAAAATATTTTTTCCACGATTTCAACAAAGTATGCATCGTAAAAAATATTTTCGATGCGCTGATCGAAAATGTGAAATTTCCTCAGAGAACCCTCCAACCAGAGCGATTCCGCCAAGTTTCGAGGTAACGGCAGCAGCATTCGTTGGGTCGTGGCCAAGAAAAAGAGAATGGCGTGGGTGAGTCGCGCGAGCAAAGCGAGCTGACCCGAACTCGTCGCATGCGACTCGACCTCGCTCCTCTCCTCCCCGGTTTCTCTGAAAATAACTATACCGTTTGACGTCATCGACCAATTCAAATCGACCACCCCTTTTCCTTCTTCTTCTGCTGCCTCGCAATTTTGTTAAGCATTAAAATATATATATATATATATATATATTAATCCCTAATTTATAAATAATCAAACTATATTTGATACTGATATTTTTAATATTCTTGCGTAGCACGACGATGCGAATATATGTGTGCGTTAACATGAAATTTTAAAAGATTTTATAATTATAAAATATTGAATGTGTGTGCCTCGGGGAAAATATTTCAACTTACATGAAAACATAGTGCAATGTTAGCAAATGTCTCTCTCTTTACGCTTGCAGATTTAACAAACTGTCCACAGACACTCAATCAGTTAAGTAATCATTCAAGCACACGAGAGTACACGATGAGCCGTGGAAATAACGGGAAGCATACATTCGCGTTGTCGTCGTAACAAGTTGCGAAAAGATTGCACGCTCGCGCCCGCGGTGATGGTACGAGCGCGAAAAGTGGACGATCGAGTGTGACTCGAGGCGGTCGTCGAATTTAACCTCCGCGAAAGGTTGGCGCAATTTTCCTATGAAAATCAGGCCAGGAGGATGGATTGGGTCTCCGCACGAGTCGATCCACGCCAACAAGACAAGAATGGATCGAGATCCGAGAACGCGATCCCGTAGCAGGGTCAAACGGATAGCGCAATTTCAACGTAATGTTCCTACACGACCGCGATCGCGATCGATGGCGATTTGCCGAGGGAAAGATGGCATGAGATACGTGACTGTGATCTCGGGCGCGCGTGAAACGAAAAGCGAGAAAGAGTGAGAACGAAAGATGAAGGGAGAGAGCCGACTTGATGAAGAACGAGAGAAGGGGCTCGAGAATGTGCGAGGATCGAATCTCGGATGATCATTTCCGATCTGCCAAGACCGGATGCATCGCTCAACGTTTGCTCAACCGAGCAGAAGTGGCTTGCCGGGCGCTAATGGCTCGAGAGAAATAAATAGCGCTCGTTACTGACGCAGCTCGCAAAAAGTTAAGCCATTCCGACCGATGGAGACATAGATAGAGAGAGAGAGAGAGAGAGAGAGAGAGAGAAAGTCATTATAAACATACTCGTGACTATGTACATAAGCCCTAAAGCAGAGAGATCTTAGACGATATCGATCGATGCATAATCCGCGAATAGTAAAAGGGAACACTCGAGCGAGGAAAAAAATTTTTTACTACATATATGTCGTAGATATATAGTGACAACGTAAGTTTTACAAAGGTTCCGTTCGAATAAACCGATAAATAATTGCTCTCATGTCGCTAAACTTTAATTAACGAGTAGTTAGCGGAGTACAACGTAAAAACGTTGCACCTTCATTACCGCGTAATGTATCTTTTAGTAGCCTGATATCTGAGTAACATACACGCGCACACGAACACACACACACACACACACACACAGAATGATGCAAGTGTACAAATTTATTATTTAGATTTAAATTTTATATATCATAAGCTATTCTTCTTGACTTATATTAATATTTATATTTTATACGTTTAGTAAAATTATTTAAAATACAAGTTTTTATATTTTTTACTTCTTTTCATCAAATAATATTATATATATATTCAAAATAATATTCACATAAAATATATCTGTTACTTCAGTTATCAAAAAAATTCCGATTCAATCAAATCTATTTAAAAAAGTGACATGTATCTATGTCATAACTAGGGAAATATTACATGTAATTAATATCCAAAACCATATCCGATTATAAGGACGTACTATCACTTCGCAGATAGTCTCTTGACACGTTTTATAATTAATTAAATCAGTACCAAAGAATCAATGTTAAAATTTATTGCGTCATGTCATCGACGCGAAATTTTATTAATATTGTTTGATGTATCTGCTATCGCACTGTACAATAAGTCATTCAAAGTCAATTAACTAATTATAATTATCATAATGTTTCTCTCTCTCACTCTCCTTCCCCCATTGAACATATACAACAAAACATACATATTAAATATCTGTATATGTATATTTCATGTATTTAATTAATAATTTACAATAATTACACACACACACACACACACACATATATATAATTACATATATATGTAAACATCTTAATGTTTTTAACAAATACTCAATATACATATAGCATAAACACACTTAACATTAATAACATATTTGTAAAAACGCTTACTAAATATGATAAAGTATCACCATGTATTATATTAGTCAGTTCGTATACCTATATGTGCTAATTAATTTCGTTAGCTAATAAAGCTCGACAAGATACCCGTTCAAAGTTACGCGAACCATTACCCGTAGACTTAGCGCGCAGTGATTAATGAACAAATAGTTGAAGAATTATAGCGGTCGGACAATCTTAAGTAAAGACAATAATTAAAAAACGTTTGACAAACCGCCGATGTGAGACAAATCGCCGCGCTTGATTTACGCCCTGTATCGGTTATTAATTCACGAGAGTTCGTCGGAGAGTTAATACCGCTCGTATCAACGTGCCGCTATTTACTACCAAGTATTCCGATTAATTAGACGCTACTATCAGAAATTAAATGTTACCAGTATTTTACCAGCATTTTAGCTGAACGAGATGATGCGCAATCGAAACACGAGTCCCGTGCTCCCCAGATTACCGTTACATGCAAATCGCAGCCAAGACAATAATGATGATACAATTTCGCGTCGCATTTTATTGCATTGTGTTTTACAAAAATAAATGCATACAACTAATTGTTGTACACACCCGAAAACATAAATCTCCCGGTCTTTAATACCGACAACGCTAATTACATGAGCAATTTTCTTATCGCGATTTTTTACTCCGCGAGCGATCGCGGCGGGCGCGCATAAGTCGCTCTACAAATCGCGAGCATAGGAGCGGTTAATGCGAGCGCCGATGTAAATTTCTTCTCGTGAAACTCGAGCGCGGACCGTTCACGGCGAGATTAATTGCCGCAATCTATACGATTGCCGGCGTACATGAAATCGGTATCGCGTGAATCCCGCACACTCTCCCTCCCTTTCTCCGATTCCTTTCTCTATATATACGTTAGCGCGGCGACTGCGTGTGCGTGGGTGTACACGCGAGCTTAACTCGTGTTCCTACCGCGGTGCGAGAAACATTTACGGGTACGCGGGAAGACAATGCAGACATTCGTTTATCTTCGACACGCATTGATTTACCGAGCGCGCGATAAAATCGCCGCTCCATAACGCGCTCGACGTTATTTCGCGTCTGGCGCAGCGCGCAATCGATGGATCGAGAACGGCATGTAGCATGTTGCATAATCGACAACAAAGTCCCGGACGGAGTGTGTTCGAATAATTACATATCTCCCCCTACATATAATTTTAATTTCTTAAATTATATAAAATAAAAAAAAAAATGTTTTAATTGTACAAAATTTTTGTGATTTTGAAGAAATATTTTAATAAGAAATATTTTTTAAATAAAAAAAACAAAAAAAATGATTTTTTTTCTATTGTAATCAGTACAAGATATGTAATCTGATCTGTAAAAAGATATAAATATGCGATATACGTGCAAAATAATAAATAACGTTTTACTGCAACAATAGTTGCAGAATCCAAGATCAATAATAGATTATATAGAGTTATTGCAATACAATCGATTACTTGGTTTTTTGCATCGATGCACTTTAAAACTGAACTAATACACAAATTTCATTTTAAGACGCCGTCCACATACAATATCCGATTACAATCTTAACTTATAGACTCGAGAGAATGCCGTTGTACCAGTCTATTGCTACCGGTAATCGCTGTGTCTAAATTCATGATATATGCATACCGATATGATTAATTATGCGAATTCTGCGAGTAATTGCCACATCAAACATCGCAAGAGACGCGATTGTCGAATTCCATTAAGTATAAAACTGCTTTGTTGAAACTAAAGTCACTTCCGCCAAATTTATTTTTTGGCAACGTAATAATTTCCTATATGATGGTCATCGATGTTTATTATTATATTATTTTGCAATCCGTATTCTCTTTGATAATAAAAGAGGATTTTAAAATAGAAATAATAGATAGGAATAAATTTGCATTAATTCTGTTTCTCAAAAGTTAGATTATCAAATAAAAAAGAAAATTAACTTTTATTTATTTATTTTTTTATATATTACTTCACAAATTGTTATGATTTAGAAATATTATGAGTTATTAATATAAAAAAAAAAAATTTGTATAAAAAAAAAATTAAATATATTTTTATATGAAAATATTTTAACGTGATAGTGCACATTCTTTAACGCAAAAATTCTCGCGCGATCGAGGATATGCCGTTTACACAGACAGCAATGGCCCTAACAGCCGGACGTACATGCGACACCGGCCACAAACATACTCTGTATGTAGCCTGTCCGCCGGCGCATTAAATGCAAGCATAACCGTATGATGTTACGAACATTCCGCGAGCGCAAACGGGAACTGCACGCGGATATACACCTGCGGTAAGCAGTACGAGACCCGGCCGGTTCTCCGTCGACCCTACGGCCACTTTCGTCCTCGCCTCCGTACCTTACGTTCCCTACGAAAGTAAGGGCACGCGCGTAGGTAGGCGTGAAATATATTGCCGCGCGACTAAAATTTTATGGATGAAAGCGCGTGCGAGAGCGCGATGGTGCCAAGGTTCGGGCCCTGGTAAACCGATTAAAAGTACGAACATGGGGACCACGAGTGATAATTAATTCACGGCAGTGCGCACGGCAGGGCGCTTTATCCGTGCGATCTGCACAACATTAGCTTCTTTTCGCTCCGCATCTTTCTTTTCAAATACCACGGTTTCCTCTCGAACCAAAAAACGGTAGTAAATTATGCCTCGCGGCGAACAACATTACCATAATAAAAGAAAAATGTAATTTTCTGGCAATTTTATTTTCTCCGACAACGTACTTTGCGATATGAACTCTTGATTTAAACGCAATTTTCGAATTCGAATTTCTTCCTTCTTTTAGAGAGACTGCACGCTCTATTTATATTCA
The DNA here is from genome assembly GCF_021464435.1 of Cataglyphis hispanica. Classification (NCBI taxonomy): domain Eukaryota; kingdom Metazoa; phylum Arthropoda; class Insecta; order Hymenoptera; family Formicidae; genus Cataglyphis; species Cataglyphis hispanica. Next base: position 2,918,988 of record NC_065974.1, read on the forward strand.
TATTCTAACGAGATATTTATTTTTAAATCCTTTGGTAAGTAGACTTCTACATCACATGTAAAAGAGAGTCGAACTTTATTAGCAACGAGAGTTTCAGATAAGATTTAAAAATATGCGCGATACTCTCAATGATCCTGTTTTTAATTGCGCGAAACTTCAATCTTGATTATAGTCGGCGAAAAGAATGTCGCTCGAAGGTCGACGCACTCACCTCATCCCTGTACTCATCCGTGAGAGGCATTTTTATCACGCATCATAAGCATACACGTATTTATATGGGTGCGCGCGTCAACTAAATTACGGACTTTCTTCCCGTGCGAAGGACAACCGAAGAGCTCGCAGATCGATCACACGGGTCTCAGCTCCGTTCTCGGCGCGCGTTTTTTTTTTGGTACTTTTTTTTGTCCTTTCTTTTTATTTATTCTTTCCTCTTACGAGAAAGATACACGTTCCGGGCGGCCCCGTGAGCGACAGCGCGCAGATGCAAACGAGGAGGATTCGTCTCGCCTGGTCGCGGCAACGGATTCGAGCGATTCCTTTTCGCTAATGAAGGAATCGTCGGTTCGACTTTGTAATTAACCCGCCACGGCGACGACGTCAATGAAACTCTCGTTACAGATATACACGCTGGCCTTCGTCTCCGTTTCGCACACGCGCGCTCTCCTCTTTTATCCTCTCCTATCTTCCTCTTTTTCTCATTATCTGCCGCCTCTCTTTCTGTCTTCCTCGCAGACTCCGTGATCGCGGTGGCTCTCTCGGCCACGTCGCAGAAAGTAATTACAATAATGAATGTTTATTTTCGCAATCAGCTCGAGCGCGGTAGGTAGACGTACACCATTGCCTAAGGTAACTTCTCGAGTCTCTTTCTCAACCCCCGCGGCAAGGTGGTCCTTTGGTCTTGATCTGAGGCATCGGTATGCCTTACCGATCGGTATACACGGATTCCCTTCTCATTGTCGATTTCGTTTTGCTCGTTGATCGACATTGACGAACAAAATGGTTCGAATGGTTAAGATATTATCTGTTGAAATCGCAAAATACTTTTTTCCGTCCAACGACAATCGTATTCATCAGAATTTTTTCTACGCAATAATCGAGCAACTATTGACATATTGTCGATCGTAAAAATAGCTTTTAACTCTCAAAAATAAATACTATTTTTATCGAATTAATATCAAAAACGTTAATCATCGCGACAGTATACAACTTCAAATACGAGAAGGGATCAAAACCAATTTCTGAATGAAGATACAAAAATCGATACGATAAATAAATATTCATTTTTTTTATCAGCGACGAGAATATTGCGTGATTATTTAGCAGCGTTCTTATTCCCCGTTTACCGTGCAGCGCGACTTCTGGCCATTTATCCCCGCCGATCGCCGACATATGTAAATTTACGGAGTCGTTAATTGCGGCGAATTTCTTTTGGACCTTCCCGGCCAGAAAAACCACCGCCATCGCTCGAGGCATGCACAGCCGTCCATTTATGCCCCCGTGTACCACAGTACGCACGAGCAACGCACACGTGTGCGTTCGAACGGTCATTAATGACAATCAGCTGAGCGTATGGTGAAAGAGTAACTCGCGGTAACATAACAGCTGATTTTTCATTTATCTTCTACAGAATTCGAATCAATTTCAGAACTCATAATCATAAACTTCACGATTAATGATATCAAAAATAAATTTCATAAATTATAATTGGCAAATTTATAAAATATCATGATAATAAAAGTAATAATCAAATAATCCACAAGATTTATATATTACATTAAACTAAAAAAAAATAACAAGTAACGACGTAGTATTAAAAACAAACTTATTGTTAGTCTATTTTATTGCAGACAAAATTATCACGCGATTTACTCTCGCTTTCGCCCCATAATCGCGCAATCGGAGTCATTAAATAGACTATTTCATTGATTCTATGTCGAATCGGAATGTTAGCCATAGTTGGAAAATCAATACTGGTTTTATCACCCACATCAATGACCACCGCGTGCGTTCGAGAGTATCCATTACGCGGTTGTTTTGCGTTGCCGGGTATGCAATTGTACCGATAAAACAAAAGCAGCCCCTATCAGTAGTACTATGCCATTAATGGTCGCCCATCTCTCTTTCTTGCTTCTGTTATGCGATAATCCACAGTGGCGGCGCTAGCTCGCCATTATCCTTTTGTATCCATTAGCAGGAGAAGGCAAACTAAGAAATTGCGATTGTATAATCAGAAAAGTACTACATGTTCTCCGCACAGGGCGTCCTGCGGTATATATCGGTAAAAAGAAAATTTATGCTAAACGAAGACAAAGCTCCTTGTTCAGAAAATCCCGTAAGATCTTCAAACTTGACCGATTCGCGATATTCGACGGTATTCGTCAACAAAAATTTTTTTGTTATGAGAAAAATTGTAAATATCAAAAATCACGAAAATTTCTAAAAGCTTGACGAGAATTTAATTAACTATAAATTTCTAAAATATCTTCATATATGATTTTTGGCAAAAATCAAATTAAGAAAATTAAAAAAAATATATTATCGTAATAAAACATTTTCGATGATCAGTTTATCATAGTAATGACAACGTATCTGATAAGATAAAAACGGCGAGACAATAATTGTTTATTTGCGGTGAATCTGGTACATTTCTTATCACTTTTAGCAAAGAGCACGAGTATCGAGATGTCTGCCGCACGTCTACGAGCGTGAATCATGAAATTTTAACCCTTTGCTAATATATTTTCATACCTTCTATACACGATAAGCGGCGTATGATATAAAAGCGAGGTAAAGCAAGAGCCGTTACTCATCGGATGAGGATAACATAATTATGCTTGCATGAACCAGCCAGCATAAATAACAAGTACATGCATTTATGAATATCGCGGAGAGCTTGCGAACTAATCCGCATCACAATACTCTCGAGAGGGAAGAAATTGAGAACACGGGATCGCGCAGGTCCATAAATCTGCATGCAATAAATTATCCCTTTGATATTTCGCGCGTCAACGGTTCCGCGTATGAAGAATGCGTCAAGTTTAGCGATTCATGTGAAAAGTATATACTTTTCATTCGATTAAACAAAGCCGTACTATATCAAGTACTTTGAAAAGACGCAACAAAGGAGAACGCTACATTTCTCTTCATTTCGTAAACCGTGAATCCCGCGAGGAAATCTCGTAAACTTCCGGTTCCCAATAATTCGACGTTTTTCTCGCTACTAGCTGTCTGCAATATTTTATTCGCGTACTCTATCGCGTACTCGGTACTCTATCGTTTTTGTGAAAATGCCAAGCGATAGAAGCCGAGTAGTAAATGTCAAAATGCTCGAACAGATTGCGAATACATATCAAAGCGCCGTACATGTCGCTGCGAGCTCCATTAGGCGAACGTGCGCGCGCGCGAGAAAGAGAGGAAGCTCGAAGGGGGGCGAAACGAAGGGCGAGCTACCAGTAGTGCACCTCTGCACTAGGCAATATGCATTCGAACCAGTTGCACCGGGCTGGCGAGGTCGGGGTGAACGCCCAACGCCTTTAAAGAGAGCACACCGATGCGCCTCGCCCTGTCGGTCCTGCTTCTTGTACGCCTTCGGCATAAGGGCGCATTCCCACCGACTTTGTCGAATGAACATCAAGTTCAATTGACTGGAGTTGAATTTGCATTGAAATTATATCGTGCCCAAAAATGGAGGGTGTTTACAGATATATCGTATAAAAAAATTGGATTAATTTATATAAATCTATAAAAAATTTTTTTTTATTTGGTTCCCTAATTTTTAAAACGAGATTTCTCTAATTCATAAAGAAAATATAGCAGTTTATAATCAGTAAATTGCGCTATCAAATCAGCGATGCATGGTTTAAAAACGAGGACGATCGATATCGATACGCATATAGTATTTATAGCTGTCATGATAACAGACGTTAGCTCTGCCTTTGGAAATAAATATCTATGAGGGACGATTCTCTCTTTCTTCATGTGGATAATCAACGAATTAAAAACAATAAATGAAAAACATGAATAAAGTTCCGATGCTCGTTGCTTAATTTTATCGAGTTATTGCCTATTGCATTTACAAACACGCTTCACACAAGAATGTATGTGTGCGCATGTAAAGACATTGATAGTAAATAATATGGATATTACTTGCATTTTTTAACGAGAATCTCATAAATTTGTTAGTATACTGTCGCATGTGCAATTTTTTATTGATTAAGATTAAGACTTTTCTAACAACATTAACCACATGATATATATACATACACATTACATCAGTTTGCTAACATGAAATCGTTATTTTTATTCGCTCATATGAGAGATAAATGAACTGTCAAGTATCCAAGCAGATAACGATAAAACAGATTATAAGGATGTCTTTGGAAGGTGTCGATGGATCGGGGTATTACATATGACCACACTTCGCGGTTGGCCAATCAGTGGGAATGCGCCCTAACGCGTTGCATCCGATTCATCTCCGGTCAGAGACACACATCGAGGACATGCAATACACATAATACATACACATACAATTCGCGGCACGTCCAAATCAATGCGATGGCGAGATTAATGAAAGATATCAACGATGAGTGCGTACTTTAATCAACGAAATTGGTGAGTACATAAGATTCGCGATGTAGCACATCCGAGACGAACGATGAAGAGAGGAGATACGGGAGGAGGGAGGGAGGGAGTTATGAGAAGAGAGACGAGAGAAGTTACGAAAACACGACGCCGATATATTCTCCGTATCGGCCGAAAGATACTGCGTCATCGTGATGTTTTTATGCGAATGTATATTTTACAAAGTAAGAAAGGAACGAACGTGGAAAGTACGATCGCAGAGGCAGATAAGAACGCGGAGAAACCGACGCAATATAACAGGATACGGCATAAGACGTTGATGATATCGGTAACCACGGGCGGAAGAAGGAAGAGAGATGAAATGACGATAGTTAGATTCAGATGCGGGAAGGGAGATAATGAGAGGTGATAGCGCGAGGTACATATGAAACAGTTACTGTTAAGCTGGCTAAGCGGAAGCTACGTACCGTTCCCTTTAATAAAACTCCTATTTCAAATTGAATCTCTCTTTCTCACTTCCTTAAATCTCTCTTCCTCTCAGATCGGAACGTCGCGACTATAAATCTAATCCGCACGCGCTATTATTCGCGACTCTTTTCCTAGTGATAGATACAGTTGTCCGAGTGCAATGAACCGTGCACTTAGAATCAAGAACAATCTATTAGAGAGATTGGTAGATTGTTATTCATGCAAAAGTGAACCGTGAGCGCAAAGCGAAAAACGCAAAGCGGACATCCGTAGGTGCAGCAGACTTCGTTACTATGTTGCCAATAAAACATGTTCTCTGATAACATTGTGACTAGCAACTTTGCCCGTTAACAAGAAATGATAATTAAAACAATCAACGGTTCACTCTACATTGCTAATTATTCATTCATCTTTTTTTGTTGTTTTAAAACTTTCTAAAAGTCATTATCCACATGCTTGTTTATATAAATATAAGTTTAAGGTAAATTTGTCGAAATTAAAACATTATCATTCCTGATATCTATATAAATGTTAAATATGTTTTTTATCAGCAATCTAGAGAGATTAAGATTTTGATTAAGTTCGTTATATGTATATATTACAAGTTATTTTCAAAGTCGTTACAAAGTTCCTTTTTTGCGTTTTGATGAGGCAAAAATTTTATAGTACGTTAATGAGGCCGAATCTAATTCCTCATAAGGTTCGAGAGAAACGAATTCCTCGGCTCGCTTGATAGGCCTCTTTTGATAAACGCCCCCTGCAGCAACCGAATAAAGATGCACGGCGCAGGTATGAAAAAAGATTCACTTTTCGGACGTCGATAAACTTCGCTCTACCGCGTGTAACACGACATCGCGCGAGACAAGACGCGGGACAAGGTAAGACAAGGCGAGACGATACGAGAGGCACTTGGCAAATCGGCAGAAGCAAAAAGCCGGGTCGAGCTATTTTCTTAAACACGTCTTAAATTCCAGCTAATAATTGAGCAGCTGAACGCCTGGGCGGGGATACTGGAATTATGCAAATCACGTCAGAGATCGGGATCGTGTCCCGAGGGCGCGACGTTCAAGAAGAAGGGTGGAGATGGCTCGGGAGGAGAGTACAACATCGAGCGGAATAGTAGAAGGAGATGAAGAAGACGAGATGAAAGAGCGAGAGGAAAGAAGATGAGGAGGAAAAGAAAAAGGGGAAGGAAGACGGAGAACGATAGATTATATATACGACGAGGAGAGAAAGAGAGCGAGTAGCATGCGTAAGTATGTGTGTATGTGCTCAGGGAGAGACTCGCCCCATTGTGATTGCTATACCCACGGGCGGAATGTTCCTCCGGTGTGCCGTCTCATGCCGACCCGCAACCAAACCCGCAACGGACTCATCCTACTGTTCGCTCTCGTCCCAGCAACGGAGCAACAGGTTGCACAACCTTCCACCTGCCTTCTTGTTTGCCGCCCGCTATACATATACATATACATAACATATATATATATATATATATATATATATATATATATATATATATACATGTATATATATGCATGTGGCCGCACATGACCCTCTGTACATATGCTTAACCGTAAAGAAAGCGAAAGAGGCAGGTAAATGGACAAAGAGAGATAGAGAGAAAGAAAGAGAAAGTGAACTTAATCACAAGAGTAGCACGGTGTACGAAGTGTTTGACAAGAACCACGAAAGAAGAAAGGAGCCGCGCGACTTGCTACGATTTAAGGAGAATTGTCAGTATTCTCTCAGAAACGGATAACGCCAAGTATTTAATCACAAGTTTTTCTAAAGTATTGTATTTTATAATACTATACATATATGTATTTCTAAAAAGTCGTACATATATATATTTCTAAAAGTCACAAGATAATAATGTGAATTTGCAAAGTATTTTTCGTAAATTTATATATATATAGCTTTTGATAAAAAAAATTTTTAATATTTCTTATACGTAAATATTCTCTTCTCTCTTTTTCTATAAGTAATAGCATGCCATATATCAAAGATCTTAATTTTTTTTCTTTCTAGCATATACAATTCGATATGTACTATATATATGATACGAATCGAGCAAAATCGCATTTTAAAAATAATTTTCATTTTTAAAAACAATTTTTAAAACGACTTATAATCACGAACAATTGTTTGTCACGTGTCAGTTGCATTTCCTGGAACCTTGATAAGCTTTGCTATAACGTTCGGCTATCGCGGTAATGACGCACAGGAATAAGCAACCTCGCGATAAAACTTCATCGACTCACGGTAGAAACACATTGCGTTTTTGCTTGACCTTTCATTCGCAATTGCGTGCCGTTATCAGCTTATCAGTAAAATTGACAAAGCCACGTGTGTCCCTTCTCAATGCCGTATGAAGACATTTAAAATCGACAACGTTATCAGGTAACATGAGACGAGCGTCTATTATTATTCAAAGGAAAAAATAACACGCTACATATGTAACTTTAATGTAATCAGTTCGGCGAGAATTGACTTAGAATCGAAGAGAAGCGAATTTGCATGCGACATGTCGCGCAAAATAAGGGGACGCGCGAAAAATCAGCTGCTAAGAAAAGCACGCGGAATAACACGCAGTTATGACGTTCCGGCCGAACGCAGTCGATTTTTTGCGAGGCATCGATGCACGACGAGGAACATCGAAGATGGTGACGGAAGTATCGTCCGAGATGAGGATAACAGGGAGAGAAAAATGGAGGGGAGGGAGGAGAGACGATCATCGGCGACGAAACGAGATTTATTTTACAAGAGTAACGATCAAGAAGCCAGAACCAAGAACTCACAACCGCCACCGAGCATCGGGAGTGCAACCTCTCTGGGGAGGCCATGGAACCTTACATCTCGACCTTCGTTTTTCCTTTCTTTCTCACCTATGGCAGGATGAGAGAAAGAGAGAGAAAAGGCGGCGGACGAAGGAGACCCGCAACAAGATCGACGCACGCGGTACGCCGCGAAGGCGTGGTCGGTGGACAAGATCGCATCTTCGTGGAACGAAGACACGTTAAAAAAGAAATAGAGAGAGAGAGAGAGAGAGAGGAGACATAAAGAGAAGTAAGATAAAAGAAGAAGACGAGAAAAGATCGAAACATCGGGCGCGAGAGACAGGCCCGGATGATGATGGCATGAAAGCGATTCTGAAAATTGGGGCGAAAGATATGCTACCTGTAAGGGCTCTGTGTGATCAAAAGTTCTAAAAAAGTATCAAAAGTCACGCTGACTTGACCAGAAAAGTGTAACATTGCGTGTTAAGGATTATATAGTTCCTATATGTAGCTACAAATTTTTTTTAAGAGAGAGGATATTATATTTTGAATTCTTATAAAATATAAATGAATTTTGAATTTTGAATCTTTAAAAAAAACTCATTCTGTTTCAAAACGCTATATATATATATATATATATATATATATATATATATATATAAAATAAATAAAAATAACTGAACTCGCGACTAGCTAATTCGTGCGATGTGCGTTCCGAGCGACAAAAATATAAAGCTGAGCAAGCATTCTAAATAAAAGTCCACGATATCATACAATATCTTATCAACCATATATTCGACTAAAAGTCACATTAGTCCATTAACCTTTTGCCAGAAAACGCGTGCGCGCGCGCGCTGTATCGTTTACGAGAACGATGAGCGACACTCGATCGAGAAATCCGAGAGGAAAAATAATATCAAGAGAGGAGGAGGAGGAAAAGGAGGAGGAGGGGAACACTCGAGGGAACGCGTATATGGTCGAGATATGTACATCGCGCCATCGCGATGTAGACATTATAGGTATCGTCGTCGTGCATATGGACGTTTCGTGGCCGCCTCGTAACGTGGCGTGATATCAACGGCGGCTCGACGGAGCAGAGGTCAGAGATAAAAGGCCGAGATAAGAGTACCTCTCGGACACGCAGGTGAACCAAGTGTAAGCGAGATAACCGACCGCTATCTTATCTGCTCACTCCCCCTCGATACCAGCGGGAGGACCATAGATAGACTCTGTGAATCAAGCCTGGATTTCTACGGCTGGCTATATGTGCGCGCCCGTAAAGCCGGCCGTAGAAAAGCTAACGTCGTCGTATTGTTTCGCGACGAGACAACGAGGTAAAAGGATAAGGATGAGGTGAAGAGGAGAACGATTCAACGACACGATGCACACCGCGCGGGTCTCGTTAAGCATAGAGACGCCCCCGGCAGGCGTTCGTCTCCGATCGATGGACGATATTATGAATGTGCACATTGAGCCGGAGTCCCGACCTCATGACAATCAATACACATGCCGACCGATCGGCAGGCCTTTGTTTGCGGCGATTGTTTTCGCCTGATCGGAAGCAGACGTTACAGATCGGCGAGATACATTACCCGACTGTCTGAGAATCAGATACGGCGCGAGCGTATTTTCTCGATGAGCATTCAGGCATTTGCAATTATTCGAGAGGCTATATTTTTCTAGTAATTTATATGCGGGGTAATCCTACGTTAGTTAATTATTTTTTTGTGTTAGACACGTATAACATTTTCAGCTCGAAAACAATAAATTAATTAATCATTAAATATAATATTAAATATAAATTAGAAAATAATTAATATAAATATAATTGAAACTTACTAAATATAGTTAAGAAATACATATATCCAATATTTCGCATAATTCTATTTCTAAATATTAATAATCACGAATACACATGGTCGGCTAATGCGATATTCATTAAATTGTTTTGAGCTAATGGAGAATTTTGATTGATCCCGCATGTTCGTTTTGACGGAGGGACAATTTCGCGGAGCACCACAATATAAATTGTCATTTTGCTAAAGCCTAATGGCGCGATTCGTCTCTGTCAGACGCAATAGTTACCTCAAACCCGCGGGATAAGGTTGCATCCGCGCTGACTATGTTTTCTTTTCATTTGCGTACGCAACACACACACGCGCGTATACATACGTAATCATACTGCGATATTTCTAATGGTGGGAGGGGTGGAGGGGAAGGGGGCGAGGAACGGGGGAAAGATAGGCTGTACGAGATTTCCGTCATTTGCGGTTACGGTTGACGTTCGAGTTACATCGCGCAAGTGTTTCTATCTCGACTAGTATAAACCCGTTTGATATAGGGCGAAACAAAAAATTTTCACATCTCGAACGTAACGTATAATTATAATATCACTCGTCTAACGAGATGTTAGCTGTGAACATAATTTCAACGCAGGATGCATTTATATATATTGTAAAATGGAAATATATTTTCTCTTAGACGTACAAAAAGAAAGCAAATATTTTCTGCACTCGTATATTAAAATGGAAATTGTTATTTGATATAATAATTTATCACAATCATTATGTATCGTTCGAAATACTCGAATGACTCGAAATAATATTTGATAATAAATAGCAAACTCTTTTTCTTTCTCTCAAATATTTATTAAATATTTCACAAAAAAATGACCGAAAATATAATATAATAAAAATTGATATAATTTTAAAATTATTTATACTCTGAAAAAGAGTTTTATTTACAAAAGAATCAAACTTCTTCGCAAGAGTGTACTCCGAGCTCGCAGGCTCTATTTCAACGCGAGTTCCGCTATCAGCAGTCTGTACTTCCGGTGGTCGCGTCTCTGTATTTTTATGTAGAAACTCAAGGAAAATTTACGTGTACGAGATACTAAAATATTTAGCATGCATTTTTTTTTTTTTGCGTCACAATCAATATACATGATGAAATTTCTAAAAATAACATTAACACGCACCGCGATATTTCCGTGAATTTGCTGAACGGAACGAAAGAAATGTGACACGATAAACACGAATCTAACACGCAGTTTCCATAGAAGAGAGTCAATGTTCGACTAATCTCGAAACTCGAGACGAAAAAACTAGATAACTAGGAGATCATGTTACAGTCCGCGAAAAGAAAAACGATTATGTTCCGCGAGAAAATATGAGCATTCTTCACGCAATGTAAATAAATAACAATTTCCATCTAATAGTAAAAAACCGACGCACACACGTTGGTGCAAACTTTTAACAGAATTTCAAAGTCTATGGATAACCAGTTTTAAGAGAAATCTATATGTATAGTTATAGATATATATTACATGATATATATATATTTATATCTCGATTTATATTCATATATTCCATATAATATTGAACGTGATTATTAATTATAATATTCGTTATACTAGCCATAAAAATAAAATAAACATACAAATAGCAAAATAAAACACAACACGAGTAAAAGTGTAAATACATGCAAGAAAAATAAAACCTTTAATAAATATGCCAGATATAAATCTCGCAAAAAAACAGCGAAACTCAACTATAATATCAACATTACATAAAAGTATTGTGTGACTTTATATAGAAAATTATCGACTGATAGTCAGAACTCAGGTTCAAATCCACTCGAACTTTATCTCTCATATATTTCGTAAAAAGTTGAAACAAAAATATATGATATTTTTAATAATAATAAGACTTGTGTAATATATGCGTGCGAAGATAATCGATAGATTATCAAGCACTCAAAAACGCATCGTAGAAGCGTTTAAAAAAAATTAAATATTTAATAAATCATATTTATAGTTATAATTGGCATATTTATATTGATGTAGCAATAATTTTTACTCACCGATCCGGCGTCGATGCAGAAGTGTCGTAGCAGCTGATTAGTGTCAGATCTCGTCGAACAACGTGTCGCTGCGTGCCATTTCGCCGCCCTCCGATCCCTTCACACATACACTCACACGCCGTCACAGTCACGCGGATCACGTGATCGGCAACGCGGGTGCCGATCTGCGGCACACGAGATACACTCGCGCACGTGATAGGAGGACGTCGAGCTTTTCGAACGCGTCGGATACACAGTTTCGCGCGAGATCACTCGGTCGCGTTTATTGTAATCGTTGCCGCCGTCGCCGTCGCCGTCGTCGTTGTCGTCGTCGCCGTCGTCGTTGTCGTCGTCGGAGACGGCAAGCGCACGATATAGCGTACGATTGTCGCGGTTGCACGCGCGAGATCGTACTGGCGGCCGCGTGTGCGAGAAACCGCGCCGGCGGCGGATCGCGATTTCGAAGGTGCGCGGCGGATAAGAAGGTTAGACGCGCGCGACGTGTATGTATGTACGTGACCGCGCGCCGCGACCGATTAACGGGCCCGTTCGCGGTGACGTGACGCCTCGCGACGCGACGCGCGACCCGGTCGCGCAACGTAAACAAAGGCGTATTACGCGATATTGTTTGGTTGTATGTTTGTTTGGCTCCGTGGCGAAAATGCGTAATACTGAGTAGGAAGGTAAGTCCTAGAATCGAGTCCCGTTGGAGCTTTGTTATTTTTCGTCCTCTCATTCATATTTGTAGTATACGTGCTCTCTATCCATCGGAATTTGGCGCACTCCCGCCAACGGCCGTCGCTACGAACACGCACGAACTTCACGCATAATCGCGAGACCGAAAACAGACGCGTCGTAATAAATACTGTCTCGTCTCTCGGTGCCGCCGCGTCGAATAGCCGGCGACGCTATTTCGGCATTATCGCGACGAACGAGTTCCGCACTTTTGTCCGGCATACTTCATTCGGGGAGCACTCGAGAACGACCGAGGATATCTCGCGCACTGTCCCGCACTACACTGATCCATCGGAATGTTTTTTCAAGATGGCAGTTACTGACCTGCCGAAAGTTAGCGCACTATTCGATTCTCGTGATGTCATCAGCTCGGGATACGTGCGAACTTCGCGCTGCAAGCGGTAGTCATCGCAGAGGTTATGAAACCGCGAATGCGAATAGACGATCCTTATATGATGTTACGTAGTGGTTTATCGCGTCGCGACTACTCGTTGATTTAATTGTACCTTACGCTATCGCTCTTAACTTACTTTCACTCCGATTACCTTTATCGATCACTTCCGATCGACTTGACATCGCGACACGAACGATCCTCGGTGCATTATGCGCCATACTATCGCGATCTCCCGTTTTTCGCGATTCCGTTACTAGTTGCACGTTAAGGCGCGGCTTATTCAAATTATAACGGATTATTTTTACTTTTAAAAAAAAGTTGGAAAATTTAGATTTTTTGGTTAAAAAATATGCCGGTTAAAATTATATTAAATATTTAACACTTTAATGTGTTAATTTAATATATTGCTTTTATGTTAAAATTGAATTTAAATGTGTATATTATTAAAACATCTGAAATAATGTAAAAATATCATAGTGCAATTTTACACGATATATATTCCGTATTATTAGACAGAATTTATTTACTAAAATTTGCAGAAAAAAATGTCGATTTTATTCTATAATAGAAGAGTGACTTAGAGAGCGTCAATAACTTTGTTTTAAATTAATTTTATCATTAAAAATAAAACGTTGAGTTTATATAAAATTTATTTCACATTACTACTCAAATTTGCATTTATTAATAACAATTAAACAATAGAATAATGTAAACATTTTTTTTATTACGACTCTATAAAACATTTATAAAATTATTTAAAAATGTAATTATTATCTAACCTTTGAAATATTTTTATTAATTATTCTAGACACAAGTAATTATCATATTAAAGCTGTTTTAACGAGGCTGTTATTAATTCTAACACGTCAACAATCGTTGCTTTTGAACGATAGTCGACATTAAAGTTTCTTACTGCGGCGAAAGGTAAAAGAGAGTCGTGACTCTCATAATTCACGACTCTCCTTCGTCGATTACTATTATACGTATATACAATCTAAAACGAAATGACGTTCCAATAATCGAAGGGCGCAGTTTGTATATTATCTGACAACAATAAGTAAACTCTCTCTTTCTATCTCTAGCTATAAGCTTACAACGTAATAACGGAGATTATATTTTTTATATGAGAGAAATTAGAGGAGAAAGAGATATATCAGGAAAAAATATATTTTTCTACATATGAGAATTCAATTATATCCATGAGAAAGTAAATTATTATATTTCGTTGAATAAATAGAATTAATTTCTTGATGCTAAAGTCAAGTTAAATTTCATCTCATTTGAGATAATTCAAAATATTTTGTGCGTGGGTTGGAAAATATTCTCAACATACAGGGCAACAGATAGCGACGATAAGACGCTTGTGCTTGAGATGTCAGCTGGCACAGCGTAGCTGCTGATCCCTACAGAATATGATCCTCTCGGGAAGAGGATCGCATCATCTTGGGAGCGACTTCACGACAGCTCGCCGGACGGCGCGAGACGCAAAGAAATCGTCAAATATCCGTGATCCGATCTCCGTATCGCGTGCGCGAGCGCGCGCGCGTCTAAATTACTGGCCGAGATCTGAATTACTGGTTAACACCGATTGTCGTGTCAGGAACGCGGCGTACGGCGAATAAAAAGCGGACTCGCCGCCGGTGTATCGCGGTAGTTAAGGCGTATCGAGCCACAGAAGGAGTGAGACGACGAAAGAGGTAATGGTTGTGATCACGCGGTGGTAGTATAGTAGTAGTAGTAGTAGTAGTAGTAGTAGTAGTGATGGTGGCATAACTATGGGCAGCCATGCGGAATTGTGGCATAAATGACTTCCAGGTTTTCGCGTTTCCTTTGAAAGATTGTCGCTCAGTAAAAATGATTCGCGTTGTAATCAATCGAAGAACACATGACTCCTGTCATACCTATGAAATTTCGAAAGAGAAAGATGGATTGATGAGAAAAATTTTGTCTCTTTTCTAACTTAACTTTTTTATCCATAAAATCGCCGATAATATGTAATATTAGATCGAGAAATTCAAATTATCTTCGCAGAATCTGATTATGAATACCAAAACAAATGTTAGAATTTTTTAAATATGGATCATAATGATGGACATTTTCTCTCGTCGAATTTGTGTAATATAAATTCAAAGCGAACGCAGTTACAATGTCGACGAAATGACATTCTTCAGATTTTTTCTAAACGAGGACGCGATAAAGATTCTACATCGTCAAACAGGTTTTAAGGGTTTCTGGGCTCGAAGTATAAATAAATATTAATCAATGCGGCATAGAAGAAAACGAAACGCGTAGATCGACTTATCTCAATGTCAATGTTCCTAGCTCGCACCGCTTACATTCATTAGGGTCATTAACATTCGATAAGCGTGGGAGAGAAGAGAGAGAGAGAGAGAGAGATTATAAACGTCTTTCATATTCTTTACATGTTGCTTGATTGATAGATATTTTACTGAAAAATTGTGAAATTTTTATCAATAGGTGGATCGATTTTTATCGCTTTTGTTTTATCAATTGTTTGTTCATAATTAGAATTTTACTAATGAGAAAAATGTTACAAAAATCGTTTTTTGTTCCTAGTATAATTATATATAATTCATCTCGATCAATTATTGTTTTAATTTTATTACATAATGAAATATATTTGTGACTCGCAAACATTTTATTCGAAAATTCATAAAATAATCAAATTCCATAAAACTTGCTATACAACTCGTTTTGTTTATTATTGTTTAGAGCAAATATTTATTTTTCAATTACACATTCATGTCAGCAGAGCATAAATTTTTACAATTTAAATGTTTCGCTTCTCGAATAAACGCGTCTTGTCGGCTCTCAATACCCTTCTAATTAAGTCGCGCGCGGCTGAAGCGTTATTAGTGTATCGCGCGTCTCGGGCCCCGAGAGAGAGAGAGAGAAGAGGACCGTCCCAGGGATAAGGCGGCCTCTGTTAAAGTCGACGCGTTACACCGTGGAAAATATCGCGCGGCGTCGCATAAATATCGCGAGCGTAAGAGCCAATAATAAAATCGTAAAAGTGGCTCGCGGAGTTCAAAAGAAAAACTTCTCTCTCTCTCTCTCGGGCCTCTCTTCGTTCAGTTGAACGCTCGCGATATTTAAGTCGTTTTAACTCGCTCGTTCTTTTGCTAATGGTGCAGCGGCAGCTTTTGCGCCCGCATACAAGGAAGAAGGAGAGAGAGAGAGAGAAAAAAAGAGAGAAAGAGAGAGAGAGAGACTCATTAAGCGCTTCCTTCTCTTCTTTGACCGGCTTCCTCCACGCGGATGTTGATACACGGAGGCGCGCGCGTAAAACACGCATACATACACTAACGCTCGACCTCGGTCGCTCCAATTCGCCCGTTAATTGGGCGACATTTTCGCCGTACACCTTTTTTACGCTCCTGGCCTATCTCAACGAGTCTATATTCTCCCCCGAGTATCCGTCGAGGCATAAATTATGGCGATTACTGCCAGCCACTGGAGTACGCAAACTTTTTCTCTTTCTCTCTTCTCTCTCTCTCTCTCTCTCGTCTTCTCGAGAACCAATTCGGCTCGCGTTAATTATCGGCTTCCTCCCGTATAAGTTTCCGCCGTTTCTATCGGAGAGCTCACGTCGGACCCTTTCGAAAGCCGACGTTGGTGATAGAGAAATAAACGCTCGCATTATGGTTCGAGCCGTTAATACGCTCCTGGCGTGCCGCTGGTCGTCGCGCGCGACTTGATGTGGCACTTAAAAAAGGCGCTCAAGCTACTGGTAGCATCGGAGATTGTCGGCCAGATTGCGGAATTTTTTTGTCCCTCTTCGCTCTAGAATCACGCCTTAACGTCGACTACCGACGTGAAGAAGCGATGTGTGACGTATATCCAACAGGTGCACATAATACGAGATAGTTACCTACGTTAAGATTAGCATAAAAATGTGAAATGCGCGGCGGCTGTGTAGATGCATCATTTAAAATTTAAACACGAACGAACGAATATCAACGAATGTCGAGTCGAATAAGAAGTTTATATCCTAGATGTTATGTCCGCGTGCAGATTTCATCGTGTAACAAAGTTAAGGATTTACGAGGCGTCATCGCGAGCAAAATCACGCCGAGGTACTGTTCGCTAACGTGTATTTGGCCGAGCTTAAAGTCCGAGTGAATCACAAGGGCGACGAACCTGTTTCTACGAGAAAAACATGAAAAATCCGATATAGAGCTATAACAGATTTATCGTGACCGACCAAGAGGCATTTGTTAAGGAAAGAAGCAAGTAAAACGAAATATCGCGCTGATGCGTGAATGAAGCAGGGCATTTATTTCACATCAAGCGCAATCGTGAAATCAATTCGTCATTAGAGAGATCTCCGTGACGAATCGGGAGTTTTGCATTACTCGAGAAGTAATATCACGTTTTTTTATACATAGAAAATGTAACCGAGATACATAATTAGAGCTGAAGAACGAATCAAGTGCGCCCAAAGAAATAGAAAATCATACTTTTTTTCTGAAAAATGTTTATAAATGAAATAAATTGATTCTAAGATTATCGCAATTATTATTTCGCTCGCAGATTTTATTCTCGTATATATCGTAAAGTTCTAAAGAAAATCACACTTTCAAAAATTATTTCATTTATTCTATTGTTTTATTTATTGTTTGCTCGTGAAGCTTAGTATAAGCTTACAGTTTCCTCAATTTGTGCGACATTTCGGGAGGAAGAGAAACTTACATTTTCGTTACGATTACACGGTTAATCTTTTTAATTCTCTAATACCAAGACACAGGTTTATTGGCAAAATTTTTGTAATCATCTAAAGTTTATCGATCTAATTCTGAGACATCCAGTATATAGTGAAATCGCAATAGGACGAGACACCTTGTAGAATCTTGAATAACGGCGTGTTTTTTTTTCGGGATGCAGCCCGCGCGCGTTTGTGCTGCTCTGTGCATGTGGCGTATATATCTCGGCCGACACATAAATTTATCACGAAGCTGATCAACGCTAATAAGACCAACAGCCACGCGCTGTCTTTCGAACGAACGCGTCTCGACCAGTTTCCCAATATAACCGGCATTTTTCATCGGGTAGAGTCGATTCCTTTCGTTGCGCCGGCGACGTTCCATGCCACCTCCGTGTGTGACTCGTCCCGATATCTCTCTCGGAACGGTAGCTCGTTCGGGACGACAAACTCGTTTTTCGTATCCGCCATTCAAATTGCTTGCCACTCGCAATCTTGGTGAACGTCGCATCAATTACTCACGGTTGATATAGTCTTGTAATAAATTTAATCTCCCTGCTTAATACATTAAATAAGCTATATTAAGACCGATTTGGAATAATGCTGATTTTGCATATAAAAAAAAGAATTTCAACAATAAAGTTATTTTTCTATCATCAACTTGCATTATTAGAATGAATAAACTAAATAGATGAAAATAAAAATTTATAAAAATATAGTTTATAATAATGCTTGAAACTTTTTTTAATTCGCTAAATTGTATTCTCACCTGATTAGCCATCCATATGCTAAAACGATTCTTTCCTAACACGTGACATTTTATTCTGACATTTCTCTATCGCTCGCAGCTCTCGATATATTCGCGCAATTTCATCTCGTGTCCAATAAAGACACGCGAGTACTGATAAAAAATGAGATACGCTCTACCCAATTACTCCGGCGATCGTCTTCGTTCCGTCGCGAGTCTTCGCGATTCGACCATTCGCTCGCAGCATCCAAAGACAAACACGATGTGCTATCTATTCAAACCGCCGCAAAGTGTAACAAGCGCATCCGCGAAACATACCGTACGGCTGTATGCATGTAAACGTCCCGAGAGTCTCCGCTAAGCCAATCCTTTGCCACCAGGAGGACGACCGGGCCCCGCCACTCGTCTCGTCTCTCTTTCTCTCTCGCTCTTCCGCAGGCGGTCGCCCGGAGCAGGCGAGAACAGAACCGCAATTTGCGTAATTGCGATGCACATCCTTCCCCTGTATCCATCGCGAAGACAGCGGTTACGATACGACCCTCCCGCGGCCCTGGACACCCCGTCGTTCTCCGTCGTCTCCCTCTTTGTCTCTGTCCGTCTCGCTTGATCCCGACCGTATCTTATAAGAGCGATAGATGGAAATTTTGCAGTCATGCGAGAGAGGCAACTTCCCCAAGCCATTCCAGCACGCAGATAAAGATGCGACTCGCGCGCAATGCCAATTAGTTACATTCACGCCTCAGTTTCTGCGCTTGGCGCAGGTGCCAGGGGTGTGATTTCCGATGTCGGTAATCGCGATTCCGCGCCGCGGCGTAATGTCGATCAGCGAGAATGGAAGGAAACGAGGGAGAAAGAGAGAGAGAGAGAGAGAGAGAGAGACAGACAGCGATATGCGCATCCTCCGCACCTATTCACCGGTTATGCGCTCCGCAAAAAATAAGAAAAAAAATGCGTAATAATATTATAATTTATAGAACGATCCCTTCGCGCTCTCGATCCGAATACGGGAATGCCGGCGGTGCGCAAATCGCCCGATGCATGTTGCAACGGAAACATGCGTCTCGAGCAATAGGACGTCCGCGGAACGTGGTATTAATTTTATTTATGGAGGATGGTGTTGCGGCACAAAAGTAATAATTCCGATAAGATGAACGCGCGAGTTGCGTCGCAAGAAGAAGCGCTGCACTTCGTAATCCGTATGCGAATCGCTCGCGGCAAGCTGGAATTCTAACAACGCGAGGCCCGAGTCTCCGTCTATTTACGCGCTGTCAAGAAAAGACGGTATCTATCTGATTTCATTCGCGTTTTAACGACTTCGATGAAAAGATATTGTATATATACTGTATTTTACGAAGCGTGTGGTCATACCAGATACGCTTGGAATTTAAATAGTGACCGCGCGTACACGATATATTTTGCGACGATCCATTTTTATCGATCGCACCTCATCCAGTATTATTCTCGCATATTTATACATATAAATAATAAGTAATAACTTTGGAAACTCACAAACACGTCACTCCCTTTAGAGCGTAAATCGATTTTCGGACAGCCAGTAATTATGCTAAATCAATCTAATCAAACGTTCGCGTAAATATTCCGATCGCGGGCTTGTGGGACGCGCGTTATATCGCAAATTGGATGCACATATTTTACAACGAGCGCGAGTGATTTAATACCGCTGGAATATCGGTAATTAGGTACGCGAAATTGCGACAGGCAACGTATCCTCCCCACCTCTTTTTACTCTTCGTCAAGATCGACGGCGTGCAAAAAAAAAGTACGGCGGAAAAGGTGCTCGTTACATTCCGGCCATGACATGACACGCGAAGCCGTATTTAAGAGACCCATCTGTTCGACGACATCCGTGTCTCATGTACCGCTTTTGATAATCTACGAGGAGCATTAAAACTCAGTTAGAAATCAGCGATACCAATTACAATGATGAGTATTACACTTGATAAAATTTTAAATAAAGAGAATAGTACTTTAGAAAATTAAGTTTGTGTGGAATTTTAAAATAAGATTTTTACATATTCAAAATAATTTATTTTACGGATATTAATATCCTCTGCGATATGTTGCTAGATAGACTTTCGTCATGTATCTCATGTGAACGTACAGTTTCTCATTTCCTGGAATTTTCAATTTCCTCATATGTTAATAGGTATTCTCGTCATTACGTATTTCCTGCGCGTCTCGCTATTTCACGGCTTCCTAAATTCTCTGATATGTCAATAGATATGCTCTTGGTTGTGCGTGACTCGCGTGCGTATATGCGCGAGCTCATCGCGAGCTACACGCGACTGCGGGAATGACTCGCGGGCGCGCCCTACGCTGTGCATCCCGTCCGGCGCATGCATCTCCCTCCGTGTGTCGGTGCACTCCGGACGCGAGATCGGCAAATCTAAGATCGTGCAACTGGTGTCCAGTGGCGTGTCCAGTACGTTGGCCGGCGCGAGCGGGAGCTAGCCGGACGCGAAGAACGAAGAGTGAAGGATGATGGTGCCCGGGGATGGGAGGACGATGGAGAGGCCCCGAAGAGAGAAGATGATGGGGAGGGGTGGAATGCGCGGCTCTCTCTCTCGAAGGAGGAGTTGTCGGCGGTGAAAAATCACGCATCCCGCCACCACTGCCATGGCCAGAGAGCGCAGCATCTGCTCTACATACCCTGGCTCTCAACCTATCTACCTGTTACGCTCGCCGTTGTTCGATCGACCTGTAAAAATCGCATAATCGATGACCTCGAAGCGTATACCTTCGTACCCATGGTGCATGCGCTAATCGATTTACCCGGGTTCGCTTCGCAAGCTCCTCGAAATAATTGTGTCGCGCGGGATAATTATAGCTTTCACAGATTATGAATTCACCGTACTCTTTGTAATACGGTGATATGGCAGCTACTTTGGTAATTCTTCTCTCGATTCTTCGAATTGGCCAAAAATAAAAAAAGATATTGAAAGTATTAAAAAAAAAAAAATTGGATTCAAAGACGCAAACCTAAATCATATGATTCTTATATAACGTTTCATTAATTATTTAATTAATCATAAATAAATATACATTTAGAATCTATCTATATTTGATTGCAATATTTTAATATCGTTTCATACACACAAAATCTAAAACTTTATATGCTGCTAAAATCATAATTCCGAAGCTGATAAGTGTGTAAACAAATAAATGTATATATGTGAAAGAATCTAATTTTTCTGCACATTTTATATGCATGTCTTTATTTTACTTAACAGATTTTTTGTTCACGCATCCGAATAATGCATAATCATAGCTATTTTTAAAAAAGTCTCTCGCGTGCAATCATCAGGCTTCTGCAAAGGCACGAGAGAGAGTTCATCAATGAGAACCTCGAAGAATCGGAGTAGCAGAGCAAGATATACGTGTGCTGGCTGTGCTACCGGTCGGTCGGGTCGGGTCGCTGTTCTCCTGTGTTTCATCTCTCTCTTTTGCTCTGTTTTGCCTGTTGCTCTCTCCGCCGCCTTCCTCTTTTCACCTCCCGGCTTATCCCGCTCACCCTCGCCCTTTCTCCCCGTGGCCGTCTCTCCCCCTTTTCCCCACCGCTGCCGCTCACTCTCTCTCACAAGAGTTGTTGTTCGACTGTTTTATTACTTTTATAAATGCCGCCGCCACACGATGCTACTACTACCGCTCGTCCTGTCGCGGCGGGCGTCTCCTTTGTTGGTCCACCATGGCTCCATTGTTGCTCGCAGAAAGATGCGAATTTTAATTTGATATTGTCTAATATTATTTATGTATGCACACGGCTAGAGAAACCGAGGACTGCCGCGCGGTCGCAGCCGTCGCTTTCTTCCATTCAATGGGAAACTATAGTCACATCCATTCCGACGACTTAACTCCGCATCGAGAACTTGATGTTCGCCTGAATTCTATTTCGTGATCGTGCGCATTCATGTATATTTTGCCTCTATATCCTTTATTATATAATTTTCTTCCAATAATAAATTTGACAACAAATAAAAAATTAAATATTGTTTTCGCGCATCTGTTTGCGCGATACAATTATTATATTTAACGCATATTATTTATCATATTGATTTTAATACGCATCGCAGTTCAGAGCTTTTCTCCTTGCAATTTATATTGTAAGAAGAAAAATCTTGCTCCCTCAATAATATCTGACCTATTCGCAAGTATTCTTGGCCGTCCTTCAATGTGTTCAAAACTCCGTGGCAAATCGTTTGCCATAAGCATAATCTAATTACCGACAAATGCGAGGTGTCCATCGACGAGCGATCTTGCGAGGCAGACTTGCGCGTAGGTGCTTGGTCCACCTAAAGAAATCAATATTACAGACAACGTCCAGGTTCACTTGGAATTACGGCACGCGCAACAGTTGCATCGAGACGAGGAAAGAGATACGAACGAGAGTGCATCGTCGCGTGCATGTACCACTGTTTAAGCAACAACAATTGAATTTGCAAAGTCAATCAATTTATAATTGCATATCGATTAGCTTTTGATTAGAAGAAGCCACGTAAGTTGTTTGAATGCCGCCTGATCCGCGTTGCCATGGAAATCCACGACAGACTTTGTATTGTACCGGCTGTGAATTGATAATATTTAGGTAAACAACGAGGTGCATAACCGACACTTTGTGCCAGAATGAAGGAGAAACGATTATCGTTAGGCATTAACGTTAGCATTATACTGATACTGACGATATTCGGCCTGCTTCTGTTCTTGCCTTTGCGATTGTTATTCGACACGAGTTACTCCGATCAGGATCAAAACGGCGATGAAAACGATGTCAGTGACCTGGCGAGAGAAAAAGAGCCTGTGGATCATCGAAAACTGAAACGCTGTCCGAATCTGCAATATGAAGATCGCTTGATGTCGGTCTTTCTGAGCGATTACGATGAAAATTGCACGTACAAGCAGGACAAGTGCGATGATGACGACGATGATGACAGCGGCTCTGAAGAAGAAGAAGATAGCAGGGAGGATGAAGAGGATGAGAAGAAAACCTGCGTATCCAAGAGAGGCATCGAGGAAGAAATGAAAGAAAACGCTGAAGAGATCTTGAAGACGCGTCAGATGAAGTCCGTCACGGTGGCAGGTCACATACTTGTGGCGATGTTGCTCGTATCAGTCATAGCTGCTCTCATTGAAGTACTGCGAATACGCTTCGCTATTAGAGAAAAAGTATTGTGCCACATATTATAGAAATTTTTAGGCTTTTGCGTTGAAACTTAGTATCGTTAAAATGTAATCTAATATATTTATAACATATTGAAATTTGTGTCAACAAAAAATTTCTCGGAAACAAGCACATTTTTAAAATCTCCTGCTCGCGCTTCTTGAAAACAATTTGATTTTATGTATAGCTGTTTTCTAATTATTAAAATATCTATTTAAAAGTAAAGTCATATTATTTCAATTCTTTAATTCGCGATTGATACTTTATTTCAACGCAAGCAATTGCACTATTTTTAATTATTTGCGCACGTTATTCATTATCCGCAGTTTGCATGTTTTTCTACATTTAAATTCAAATTCGGATTAAGCTTTCAATAATTTGCACTGCACGAAATTAATTGCGATATTCAGCAGAGACCGACGGATAAGCGCTTCGTTTTTCCTCGCGGAGCTAGTAAAGACCGTCTCTCGATGCTCGAATAGATACGCATACGTGAAAAACTATTGCACCTTTTATTTTCAAAAATGCATAAGGATTCGTCTAGGACAGGCACGATTACCTCTCGGAGATGCTCCTCCAGCGTGGACCTACCCGCCACAAGACGTCCCATTTTAAGAGAATTAATTAGGAGTCAAAGATCTTTTGAGATACCTGGAACACCCCGTTCTGCATTGCGTTTGTTAGGTATGTGCGAAATAATTCATTATAATTTTGTAATAATTCCTAATTATACAAGAAAGGCATTAAAAGAGATATCTGCAATATATAAAAAAATCGATTAAATTTTGCCAATAATATTTTGTATGGAATTAAAGATATTTTTATTTATATTTTTGAGAGAGAAAGAAAAAGAGAAAATCAAAATATAGTTTATAATAACGATAAATTAATATAATTCGAGATTAAATAATTTCAGATATAATTCTATTAACTGTCAAATTTTTTTTCACGATGTCTCTAATGATTAAAATACTTTGGCAAAGAAGTATCTCACTAGCATCGTGCGGATACCGCAAACAGCGCAAAGCCATTTGATTCGATTAGCGGCAAATGTAAGACGAACAAATTTAATTATTCATCCTCAGGAGCACGACCACCCCCGCTCATCCGCCGCTCCTCGTTTCCGATACCACAAGCGAAACAAACTGCTACTTCGTCTGTTTGCGGTACGCCAAACACTCGATTGACGCGGCATCCATCGGCTGAATCAGAGGAAGAAATCGGGATTGTCACTAATATTCTTCATCATCGCACCCGTTTAATCCGACGTCATTGAGACGGAGATAGGTAGAAGTGCATTGCTTTTACATGATTTATATCGAGTTGTCATTTTTCGATACATCATGTAATCGCAATTTTCATTTCCTTGAAAAGTAGATTATTATATTATTATAATAAATGATAGATTAAACATTTTATTTTTTTCCAGTGATATATCAGTTCATCGAATTCTTTGCACCTGCAGATGACAACATTAACAGGGTATGCGTCTTCGATTACATGGTATGCTTTCTTTAATATAATAATTTTTACATTTAAATACAGTTAAATAAAAAACAATGTATCGATACATTTTTTTTTAAATTGATGAATGTGTTTATTTGTCAACAGGTCATATGCAATGCACAACGATCACATCCAATGACTTTTTTTATACTCGTGCAATGTCTTTCATGAAGAACATTTGAGATCTTTCACTAACAAATTCACAGTTGTATCCTTCAATACAATCCTTTACATAATTTAACAAGTAGCGCATTATCACCGCTACGCGTTTTATATCGTTCTACTTTCTAGCCAAGTGATATTTAGATATTAATATGAAAAAATTACTAATGTGCACAATCAAAATTCAGAATCAAAAGATACTATATAAACACGATAAAAAACTTATCATAGTACATATTAAGACTAGTATGCTTAATCAAATAATCTTTATTTTCCACATATTTTGATAACACAGAGTACTTTTAACATCACATAATCAAACGAAAACTAAATATAATTATTACAACTTAAATGATAATGATTTATTAATATAATAAATCATTATTATTATTTTATTGTTATAATAATATTACAGGTACCACATTTTTAATAGTTATTGTAAAAAATTTATACATCACAAACACGAGATAGTATTTCTATATTTATTCATATCTAAATCAACGATAACCATAACAATTTTCGTTGTGGTAATCTAAGGAAGAATTTTTTTTTTTAAATATTCTTCTGGTGCATATTTTTCTCGAAACTTTATGCATTGAATAGAATAAATAAATGCATTTTCAAAGTGACAGTACAACGATCGAATATCTATATTCGTGTATAACGTATTATTATATTTCTCTAACACGTTTATATATATATATATATATATATATATATATATATATATATATATTCTTTTATCATATAAATCTATTAATATATTAATACATGAAAAAATTCAAGAAGAATTACAAAGATTGTCGTATTTCTATGAAAGTCATAACAATGAACTATCATGCATAAAAATGCAGATGAAAATACTATAGCTTTGCAAGATTGTAAATAATTTCGAAAGAATTATTCTGTATTTTCATAAGAAGATATAATTGTGTCTCTGTATCAACGAGCCCTCTATAAGCTTACTCCTTGGGATCATCTTGCCTTCTGTGTCTTTCTCTTCCATGTGATATGTCTACAATATGATTATAAATTATACACTATATATTTATATATATTATACTATGTCACTATAATACACGATGTGATTAACAGCTACGATTACATTTTCAAAACTGTGATCCGCTTTTTCACATTAATGTCATTATTGCACAAAGTGAAAATGAAATATATTTATGCAATATATTCTCGAGCAAAAATAATAAAATATTTCCAAACTATATTATTTTTATTATTTTATTATTCATTAAAGAGAATTATTTATAATGGATAAAGTATTTTAAAGAGTCAATTCAAGAGAACGAACATTAAAAGTTGTAAGTATAAAAATATAATTGAAGTAAATATAAAAATTGTCTCTCTGTCCCTTCTTCTCAACGCTGTCTTTATCTCTCTTTTCTCTGCACAATATGTATATTTATTATAAACAGAAATATAGAAATAAATGTGTGAAAAAATAATTGATATTCTTTTATAATATTCTTAATATTGGATAGTGATATTTTCAATAAAATATTAATTTTAATATGACACAATTTTTGTTTGTTTAATAATTAGCTGTTTTTATTTATCGGCAAAATAAAAACTGACAAAAACATGACAGAATGGAAAAAACGAAGCAAATATATCAGTATGCGCCATCTGTCGAACAGTTGAGATATTTATTCAGCAACAAGTATATATAATAAGTATATGTTATATATATTTTCTACTCAGCTATCAGCTGTGCTCTCAGCTGATATATTTAGTACAATTTCCTTTTTTTGTGAACTTAAATATTATCTACATTGTAATATGATTTATACGTGATAAGAATTCTTGATTATTTTTTATCATTCTCACAGCTATCGTAATTGGGAAGCAATATGGAAACGGTAATTTGTTAATTGTTTACAATCTATTATTTCAATATTCAAATAGTAAATACACATTTTATTATAAATTATGTTGTTGACATGATTTACAGTATTGATTTAATCAGTAAATTTGTATTTTGTATTTTTAAATATATATTTAATATATTTTAAATATATATAATTAATTATGAAGAAATATAATTAACCATAAATTTATATTTTTCAGTCTGACAAAAGACAAATTCCGATGCTATTGAGGAAAGTATTGGCAGTGGATGCGTATTTGACAGATGTGTTTGTTAAGTTCATAGAAAAACTTCTACCCTTCAAACAGTTAAAAGTACACTATCAATTATTAGAGGTACGAGTAATCTTATTAATTCTTATTATATAAATATTTTTATTTATATTTACTTTAATTACCATTTCTTATAGGTATCATGTCACGGCATACCTTGGCTAGGAACATCTCTTGCATTAATTTGGATTCTCAACAGCAAAAGCTTGTATCAAATGCAAGTAAATTTGCTAATAGGTAAATAAAATTCTTTTATTACTTAAAATTTGTGTAGAATATATATAAAAATTATTTCAGGACTGTTGTTTGACACTATCTTGGTTGCTGTGATAAAGGCAATCACACGAAGAAGACGGCCAATCTCTAATGATGATCTATTTGCTATAGGTCCTGATAAATATTCCTTTCCATCTGGACATTCGTCTCGCGCTGCATTTATTGTATATTTCTTCTTTTATATATGGTCTATACCTTTGATATGCGTACCACCTTTACTAGCATGGTCCTTCTCCGTGTGTATGTCTAGATTATTGATGAGAAGACATCATATACTTGATGTACTTGTTGGAGTATTTCTAGGTATCTTTGAAGGCCTAATTATAGGTTATATTTATTTAGAACAAGAAACATGCATTAATTTAATTTCCTGGATTACAGATGTAAACATACATACATCAAAATAATAATATTATATAACTGTTTGTATAACATTTACTTATTTTGTAGAAATGTTTGCAATATTATTATCTGCTTTTTAATATTTTTTGTTTAATTTGTGTACAATATGTATAATTATATACATATCAACAGTGTCATATATTTTTCTGTCTCATTTTTGAAAGAATTGATATAGTATAACAATTATTTTTAAATTACTTCATAACAATTCAACACACAGCTTAAAAATAAAAAAATTTTACAAAAATGGTTCTTGTAATTATAAAATTTATATTATATATAATATTGTATAATCTAGATTTTAGAATTTAATATATATATATATGTATATATCTATATCGGAGGTATTTCTTAAAAAGGTATAATTTTATATTTATCATGCTGTAGTTCTCTTCAAATTAGAATATCGGGCTTTATATAAAGGTAATATAGGATGTAATTGTATCATAATTTTTTAATTTATTCAACATATTTATGTGTAGTTTAAATCGCGCGCGCGCGCGTCTCGACCGATTTTAGCGGGCTCTCGTTGGCGGCTTCACAGAAAAGTCACGCACCCGCTATTTCCAGATGTCGCAAGGCTCAAGGCCGCCGTACGTGTCCTTGTCGTGGAACGCGCACAAAGGCGCGATCATGAATTAAATCGCAATCGCGGTGTACGACGCAATTTTCTCAACGTGCAAAGAAGCGTGGTGAAAAAACGCGCGGGTTATGACGCGGATGTTCGTTAAATTTCCGGCTCGACAGACCGCGGTAAAGAAGTGCGCAAAGTGTTTCGCTTGTTGCATAGTTGCCAAGGCGACTAACGTTCGTGCGGGTGCGTGTCTCTCTGTTGCGTGACTGTGTGTACGCGCGTGTGTTACGTGGTGTGTTATGATAAAGAACCGATCATCGTTGTCGGGACGCCGAGTCTCATATCGCCCGGACACCTCAATGCTTCGCAACGACGTAGCCTGAAAATAGAAGTCATTTATTATGGACTACCCGGTGTTAGGCCACTACGATCCCACTGTAGAGGCCACGGACCATGGTAGCGGCGAGGAGGAACAGGAATTGCTGTGTAAGTATCCTTTTGTATTATTGTGCCGTTCCCGCGCGTTGCTCGCGCTCTTTCCATCTACGTGCCAAGCTAAATAAAAGGCGCCAGAAAACGTCTTTCCTCGTGGCTTCTATCTGGAGGGAGAGAAGTGACATTGAAATTTTTCGTCTTGCGTTATTCCACTTGCGATTTTTGTCCTGTTCCTTTCTTTGGATCATTTGTTTTTCCCTTCCGTGACATTCGTTTGCTTTCGAACGCTCATATATGAGTAATAACATAGCGATATATATCAGCTGACATCAGCTGTTTCTCCGTCATGCGGGGAATCCGATGAACAACTGTTGTGTTCTTTCAAGGCTCAATGTCGTAGATGACAAACAGATGTTTTTTTTTTTTTGAATATAGTCTAAATGAATATATTATCGAAGCATAGATATATTGTACATCTTTTTATATCTTATTTTTATTTACTCTATACAATAAATACATAAAATATTTAAAAATAAGACATTATGATTATAAAAAAGGTATTAAAACATATCTAATAAATTGTTATTTGCTATTTTATATTAAATGTGATTTTTTTTATGTTGAATAAATTAAAAGGAAAAATCTTGCGCAGAGATAAATTATTCTCAAAAAAATTTTTTGGCTTGTTTCTTGTGGGATAAAGTATCAGTCAAGGATATAGGTTTTTCAACTGGTTCTTATTCCAGGGGAGGAATGTAATTATGTGGTACCTGGGGATGAGTATGTACCTGCAACGGAGCAGTTTGGAGAAGATTTTGCCGGGGCTGAGTTTCATGAAACTAGAGCATTGCTTGCTGATGGCGGAGATAGATTTGGAGTTTCCACTGCCACTTTCGATACAATTGAGGAGCTTATGTGGATGGGGAATCAAGGGGTACATTATTGATCTAAGGCTATGTTTATCTGAGATATTTATTGTGTTTAGTGACATTAATTTGTTATAGGGCCACGTAACATCTTATTATGGGCCTAGTTTACAAAAATATACTTCTTTTCAAGTCCATGCAACTCAAGAGATACGACACATTCATCCTGTAGATGAAGGGATATTAGTGTTGACTCAGAGTATATTGAGATGCCAACTGCGACGAGGCATACCTATATTTACACACACGTATGTTGATATTGTAACAATAACATTAACAATACTATCTACAGATTTGAGTAAATGTCTATGTTGTTATAGGTCAACAAATATGAATGACATGCAGTGTATGTTGCAAATTTCTCCGACCAGATTACTCATGGGTGGACATCAGGATAAAATAATAGATTTTAATCTTACTAGAGGAAAGGAGATTGGATTAGTAAGAATATGTTAGAGAGTTAGATATTTATTAGATTAATCTCAAGTTGCTGTGATGTTATATCTTATATTTATAGGTAGATGTAGGAGAAAATGGTTGTGCGATATTGAGGCAACACAGTAGACTTATTTGTGCTGGTAATCCTGCAGGACGAATAGATCTCAGGGACCCAAATACATTATCAGTAGAACATACTTTAGACACACATAGTGGTTCCCTAAGTGATTTTGACGTTCAGGGAAATTATCTTGTTACTTGTGGGTTCAGTAACAGGTGAGCCACAAGAAGAAGAATTAAAGAATCTTTAAACGATATAATTTATACATTGTGTTCCACATTTAGTCGGCAAGGTCTTACTGTTGATCGATTTTTAATGGCTTATGATCTGAGACAAATGAGAGCATTGAGTCCAGTCACTACTATGGTGTATCCTCTTTTATTGAAGTTTCTACCAAGTTATTCCAGTCGTCTCGCAGTAGTGTCGCCACTTGGACAAATGCAACTACTTGATACAATATATGCTAATGTACAACCATCAATGACATGTTTGTATCAGGTAAATTTTTGTTATACATGTTTAAAAGATCTAAGAAAGAATACAATGAATAAATTTAAACATATACAGAAATATGTATCATGTACTATTAGGTTGCCACGGGTGGAGCGGGGATATTATCATTTGATGTAGCTTCCACATCTCAATGTCTTTGCTTTGGAGATTCGGCGGGTTCTATACATCTGATGTCTACTAACAATCCGGAACCTCAATTTAATACATTTTCTAGGTTAGCACATAATTATTTTTTAAATAAATTATTTTTTAAAATAAATTCTAAAATGACTAAAATAAATTATTTTTATATAATTTAAACTTATTCAACACATGATTTATACTATATACCATAAAATTATATATAATATATAATTAATAATAAGCATAATTAAAATTTTATGTTGTATACATGTGTGTGTTGAAAGTATATAATAAATGTACATTTTTTTTTACTTGATTTAGACCTACAGAATTTGCCGATCCAATTGAAACAGTACAATCGATTCCTTTTGATGACGATATTACACCATTAAGTACAATACCAATGGTATATTCTGATCAACCACTTTTAAGTGATTGGCCAGAAGAATTTTTAAAAAAGGTTTACAGGTATGTGCGCACTATATAGGCTTCCGTTCCTTAGAGGAGAGAAAAAGATGAATTCTTTTTTTTTTTTTTCCACAGGAAAACTCCAGCAATAGATCCCGAAATTTTGCGCACAATGAAAATGCAGGGAACAATAGGATATGCGCCAAATCCTCAGGCTTTTCGCAGAAATCAAGTGAGGAAACAATATTCTCCCACTCTACTACATACACCCATACCACACACACAATATTCTCCTTCGTTTTTTCTCAAATTATCTTAAAATCCGTTTACATATTTCCAATAATTTTACCTATTTTTGTTTATTAAATTTAGGAAAAAGTGGATTTTGCTTATGATTTGACATCAAATTTAATTATTGCTTCTATAATTAAAAAAATTGTTATCTAAATTTATATATCTTAAAGGTATATTAATAAATATGCTTCTTCATAGCTTGGATAATTTTAGAACGTGATTAGTTGAAACAATAGACATGAGATTAAAGCTTAATATAGTTGAAACATAATTTTTTTAGAAAAAGGAAAATTTGCTGTAATGTGATTAAGACTGATAACACATTTCGTGATAATTATTGTAGTCTATAAAAGAACGTGATATATTTTCGTAAGCTAGTTCAACATACATATTCTTTTAATGTTTCAATATAAAAAACTCACAATTTTTAAATATATAAATAAATACACTATATATAAGGATTAAAATTTTTGGCTTCTCTCATTTATTTGTTTTATATATTCATATTATTAATTTATGATATAATTTATATGAGAGAAAAAGTATTTAAAAATAATATGAACATTAATACTGTTGTGTCTTTATTGTCTCATTGTCACTATTCAACCATTAATTATTAATGAAAATTAGCAACTTCTGTTTATAAAATTATAAATTTTCTTTTGATAGTGACATTTACAGAAATTTATATCTTTTTTAAATTAATATTTTAAATTTTTGCATTATGTTTGTTCATATAGGTGTGAAAGTTGAGCAATAATAACTTTACATAAAATGGCATATTTCTAAATGTATTTAAAATTAAATTTAAAAGGCAAATTTTTGTTCTTTAATATATATATGCGATTTTTAGAAATATTTCTTCGACAATGTGCCAAATATAATAAATAAATGAAATAGTATATAATAAAAATATATATGCTATAGGTACGCCAAAGTATTATATGGCATATATAAATACACTGCATAAAAATTCTAAGAAAATTCTAAATATATATAATTGTTCTAAATATATAGAAATATATGTGTGGCACAATATAGGGATGAGATGAAGTTTATCATATCATATATAACTTTTCTATTATTGTATATTAATTTATATATATGAAAATAATTCTTTTTTTTGTTAATCTATTATTGAGAAATATATTATAAAGCTGGACTTTTAGCTATTTTAGTTAATTATAAAATTTGAGACTATATATACACTTTTCTTACTTTACAGAGAAAGATACTATAGAGGTATAATTCTTTAATATTAATATATCATTAATCCATCATGGTTATTTGAATATTTAGAATATTTTGAAGAATATTTTCCAGAAAAATTACGCGTGGCAGCGTCTAATAAGAAAAAACATTGTTGAACATTATTTTGATAGTATAAGATTTAATTTCTTTTATTTCAATTATTTGTGTTAACGTTTACAGAATGCCCTACATAAAGAAGAAGAGAAATGTGAATAAATATTTCATATATCTTCTCCCGAAAGCTTCCACAATTCCTATACATTATTGACCAGCGTGATATTCTACTGCCTTCAATTCCGCAATATTGCACAATGCGTTTGTGATTGATGCATTTTATTCGTTTTTGTTTAATGATTTCTGCTCCATAATCTTTTCATAGGCTGTTAGTATATTATACACATAGAATATATGTTCATAAAATGTATAATCTCAAAGTTGTACTTGAGTGAAATAATAAAGGTTGTATATGACAAACACGTACAACGGTATTTATGCGTAACTTTAATATGATGTGCCGCATTATCAGTTTAGTTCCCTTCAACAATGCGTTCTTTTTTCAATAGGTATTATTTATTTTTTCACAATCTCAAATTATACTTTCTCTCTATCCTATGAAATTGTATGATCTAGCGCGAAACGCATAGCAAAAATTTTATAAGACAGATTTATCCGAAGCTCATTTTTTCAGTGAAATAAAAATAAATAATACCTCTTTTGCAGATACCGTACAATTTGGAAAAACGACGTGGCTTAGTCGCGAAATCTTTTGCGGGAGACTCACGATGTAAGACAGATGACGGTACCTTTGTGGCCATACCTAAGCGTTATCGTAAAATCGAGTTAAAATATTCACGACTCGGTTATGACGATTTTGATTTCGATCAATATAATCGAACCAGTTTTTGCGGCCTGGAGGCCACTCTTCCCAATAGTTATTGCAATGCTATGCTGCAGGTAAGTGCAGCCAGAGAAAACTATAGAGATCAAAGTAAATCAGAGAATAAATAGAACAAGTGTCACCTCAGATGCATTTATTCATGTTTTGCAGTTGTTATACTACTGCGAACCTGTAAGAATAGCATTGCTCTCACATTCGTGCCAACGAGAATTCTGTCTTTCTTGCGAATTGGGATTCTTGTTTCACATGCTGGATATATCACGAGGATTTCCTTGTCAAGCTGCGAATTTTTTGAGGGCATTTAGGACGGTACCGGAAGCGGCAGCTCTAGGACTTATACTGAGTGATTTGCATCCAGAAGCCAAGAAAAAGATCAGTCTGATTAGACTTATACAAGTATGATAATTAAAAGATTTGATGTAAAAAAGCACGCAAATTACATAGTTTTTTTAATAATATGCGTCAAATTAAGTATATTTCAGACATAAATATATATATTTTTTATATTTCATATGGAAAAAATAGACTACAAATTAAACTTTTGCAAACATTATATATGGTACGCAAATTTTTTATGTTAGAGTTGGAATCGATTCATTCTACATCAAATACACTACGAGATATTAGAAACTAGGAAGCGGCAGCAAGAAGAAGAGGAGGCAGTGCGACTTAAATCAGGCTCCAAATATCCACCATTTGTTTATAATGAACAGGATTTTCCTAGCATCCTTGAGGATCTCGGTTCTCGATATAGAAATCACGATGACGAGAGGAAAAAAAAGAGGAAGCAGGAGGAGGATGGTAAATATATGTGGATCACATCGAAAGGTAAACACAATTTATGTGTAACCTTTGCACTGGGCACTTTTTGTGTTTATTTTTCAATTTTTATTGTGATTAGTTGATCTATTTATTCAATCCAAGATTGCAATGATATATCCAAAGAATAACAAGAGACAACTGAGGATTATGCTATTATTGTATTATTGTAAATACAATCTATGATGATCGCAAAAACGTTATATCTATATTTTAATAGAATATTTTATGATTTTATTATCTTGTATTCTTAAGATATCAGAATTGGAGTTTTCTGTATATGTATGCTGACGCACATATTTTTTTTAGAATATATAGTTTTCTCTCTTTTTATATTGATCTTATATTAAATTAATAAGTTGCAGCAAATGCTTGTTACTCCTTAAAACGCTTTATTGTATATTATATATTTTTTTTTTTATAGTAAGAAGAGCAGCCAGTCCTTTGTATCTTATTTTCCAAAAGTTGCATGATCTTGCTTTTATACAAGAATCCTAGGATTTTGAAATATATGATTGATATTCATGTGTGTTAAAAGTATAAATATGATAATATAATATCGATTGATGTTAAATTATTTAATATTTGAGAAAATATTCGTTTATATATATATATATATATATATATATATATATATATATATATATATATATATCGTTGGTGATCTATATTTTGTAATATTTCATTTTTAGAAAAATCGAACTTTACATACTTTTTAAGTAAGACGCGATATCCTATAAATTAATAAATAAGAATATATTTAAATTAATTATTATTACAAAACATCAAAGATTTTCTATATATACATATCTATAACTAAATATTGTGAAAATATTGTAGACACTTATCTTATTCACTAAAGAAAATCTCCCTTTTTTACTTAATTGTAAATCACGTGTTAATAATATTCACTTATTTTATCTTTAAATGCGCATTTATTACGGGTAGATAAGAACACCAAAAAGTCTGCTGAAGAGAATGAAATGCGAGATGATGAAACAGAAATCAGTCATCTATTTGGATCTGAACAAATGCATATACATCGCTGTCTCAAATGTGGGCAAGAAGCTACAAAACATTCCATCATGTTACTTTGTAATTTAGTTTATCCGGAAATAGTCAATCCTTGTAAGCTGCTTTGAAGTAATATATATCTAAGACTGAACGAAAAGCGAGTCTAACACATAAAATATTCGAAACTTTGATTACATATTTATGGATTTAAGTAGTTTTTAAGACAAAAAAAATAAGAAAAAAAATTGTCGAAATCTAACAGCGATACAATTCTTACATTTTAAGTTCTTAAAATCATGAAATTCAATTGTTCAATCATTTCAATAAATAATAATGTAATATTCGAAATATATTACTACAAATAGAAATTCGAAATAATAATAGAAATAGAATTTCGAAGTTTCGAATTTTTTATATGCTCAATACTAACTTTTCGTAGTCATAATTTAATGTTCGCGTCTGAATACAAAATTTACCTTTTGTAGCTGAAGAGGTACCGTTTACAAGTGTTCTTGCCCGCAGTTTAAGACCTGAGAAAATTACACCCGCATGGTGTGACAGTTGCCAGAAATTTACACCTACTCTTCAATCTCGACAATTGACTAAACTACCTCAAATACTGGCATTAAATTGCGGCTTAGATACTCAACAGGTACTTACAACACAAGATTAGATCAGCACATATAGAATCAAAGCATATGAAGCCGCACATTGCATCTCATTGATCAAAGTTAACAGACCGAATTGTTACAGGATAAGGCGTTTTGGCAAAATCAGATGGACATTGTAGTGCAAAATGTGTTAACGGGAAAGGAGAGTAGTCCCAGCTCCAGTCCTGTACCTGTTACTGCAAAACCCTGTCGATATGGCAATAATTGTACACGAGTTGGATGTCGATTCCGACATGTTGGTCGCGATTCAGGTACGCAATGTTGAATCCTTTTAGATTTAATATGTTGCTCCGTATGAACCTCGTATTTTATTAATCATACAGAGACAGAGAAATTATTAACATCGCCCTCTACCTCGTCTACGTCGACAGCGTCTGTTACATCGCCTCCTAGTCATTTGTATTATTCGCATTCTTGGATACCTCATAACATAGAGATCACTCTTGAAGAAAATGGCAAGATGTCGGTTAAAAAAATTAGCGAACCAAAAAACGAATTGACAAATAACACATCTACACAAACAAGTGTGATGGAGAACGGTCAAGATGACAAAACGATACGAACAGTTTCTGACAACAACGTTGAAGACAATAATGATGAAGATTGTGACAACGTCGAAAATTGTAATATAGTATCGAACGCAGAGATAGGCGAGACGAAAAGTACAAATTCAGAGATAGCTAATAATACTCAAAAAATACAATACGGTCTCAGTGCTGTCGTCTGTTATATCGATGACAAGAATAATGAGGAAAGAAGAAACATTGTAACGCTGTTGCGAGTTGGACCAAATTATCACGTACGATCGTCGGGCAACCCTGTATCGCAGTGGTACATTTTCAATGATTTCTGGTAAGTTTTTTAGAGAACAAAAGCGCATCAATGCTTTAACATTATTTATTACAATACTAAATTTGTCATAGTATATCACCGGTGACACCGCAAGAAGCAGTGTGGTTTAATCTCGATTGGAAAGTACCGTGTGTGCTCCATTATACAGCGATACCTGCACCAGAACCGGCACCATATGTCAGTCCCCTTACATACGATGTGTTTGGCGAAGATAAATGTATTGCGCGCAGTGGCGGAACCAGAGGCATTACATTTACCCCTCTAGCATCAGATGAAATGCCTAAGAAAGGTAGATTTCATATTTCTTTTTGTGAAATTTTGATGGAATCAGTTAGTCTTGTTTAATGCTCTACGATATGGGTCGTCTTGCAAATGTTGGGATTATTGTTATAGGAGAATTAGTAGGGATCGATGCAGAGTTCGTTACTTTAAATCAAGAAGAATCTGAGTTGCGGAGCGATGGAAAAATGTCGACTATAAAACCAAGTCATATGTCCGTAGCGCGAATCACTTGTATACGCGGGTATGAATTATTATTAAAGAGTAATGTTTTGGAAGATTTGTAAATGAAGATATTAAGCCAATTATAGAGAAGTACATTTAATGACGATGTTTGCAAAATTTTAAATTGCATCTTTTCCTCACTTTTCTACAAATAGGCAAGGTCCACTGGAAGGTACACCATTTATAGATGATTACATAAGCACTCAAGAACAGGTGGTCGATTATCTGACAAAATTTAGCGGCATTCAACCGGGTGATTTAGATGCGAACTTTAGTAGCAAACATCTGACCACTCTGAAATCAACGTATCAAAAGTTGAGGTTTTTAGTGGACAATGGTATAATCTTCGTCGGACACGGTCTAAAAAATGATTTTAGGTAAAAACATTATTTACATTGATATTTATGATAATGATTCATTAACGTGATGACATTTATTTATGCGTAAATTTTATAGGGTAATAAATTTAGTGGTACCGCCGGAGCAAATAATAGATACAGTTTTATTATTCCACTTACCTCATCATCGTATGGTGTCGTTACGCTTCTTGACCTGGCATTTTTTGGGTAAAAAGATTCAGTCTGAAACTCACGATTCGACTGAAGACGCGCGAGCAGCCTTAGAATTGTATCGTAAGTACAAAGAACTAGAAAGCTGTGGCACTCTGAGAGAAACGCTTAAGGAGCTTTACGAAATAGGCACTCAGTTACAGTGGAAAGTAAGAACAAAAAAATATATAACTAAATCAACTTATTTCATTAAATTTGTTCTCTCTTAAATATTACTTGACTTTAGGTTCCCGATAGCTGATATGAGGATAAGACGTATAAGGATATAGATGATCGAATTAATAGTGATAATGATGATTAGATGATAATACAAATGTTCATGTCCATTGTCCAATATTACTGTTTGGAAGGTAACACTCTGCAGGTGCTGTTCACGTTGGTTGATAAAAAAATGTCGATATTTAGTCCAATTCTGAAGACAGGGTTACATATTCGTGATCAACAGGGAAAAAATTTATTGAACGCACACGTAATATTAATAGATAAAATTTTAAGATTGCGTGCACCGTGATAGCGTGAAACTGAAAAAATCGCAGATACCAAAACATTGATACTCTTTGGATTCTTCTCGTTTTTATTCGTAGATCATTGTTATAACCGTTTACTAAATGTATAGTGTATACATACATGTACACTTTTTATTCAGCGATAATGCGTCAAATTGCGGATCATTATCCATCTTATCGATAGCCCATTAGGAAAATTGAGTAAAATGGAACAAATTGTTGAGCGCGATTTTAAGTAGGAATACCATTTTAAGTGCGACGCGAATTTGTATATATTGTCTAATATAACATTGACGTTTTGAAGAGCAGTAACGATTCCGCACTGCCCGATGGATATCAATATTCACTCTAATTTCTTATTGTTTATACTGTATCCCGTATGAAAAAGATAATGTATTCCATTCCGATCCATCAAACAATTGCCGGGTATAGACGTAAATAGTATAGTAGCAATAACTGAATTACGTATTCGTAAATGTACAATATTTCAATGTTTCCTTTTATACGTATATCTTTAGCGTATAAACTTTTGTACGATTTTATGGAGCGGGGTTTCATGCAGTTTTTTTTATAAGGTATTTGTTTTATCTTATAGTGGAGAGATACACTGCAAATTTTCTCGACCACATATACACACACATATACGTAATCACAAATTGTTAAACATCAGTCATATTTGCAATTACATTTATGATAATTATCATTCACAT
This sequence comes from Cataglyphis hispanica, assembly GCF_021464435.1. NCBI lineage: Eukaryota > Metazoa > Arthropoda > Insecta > Hymenoptera > Formicidae > Cataglyphis > Cataglyphis hispanica. The sequence continues at coordinate 2,958,496 of NC_065974.1, forward strand.
CGATCCATTTATGCAAAGCTCTTGAAACGCGAGAAAAACTATTAACGAAAGTGGTAGAATTTTACAAACTGACAATTGTACTCTCATTATAGATTATTTTTATACAAATTTTATCAACGAAAACATGGGAAGGGAGGGGGAGGGGGTACTATCCAAATCTATTACAAAAAAAAGACGAGATTAATAAAACATATATTTTTTTATATCTTGAATTTTCTTATAATTTGTGCACGATAAGTTATAGACTGGTTTCAGTAGAAACAGTCAATGCGATCAATCAATATACAATACAGAGTACATACAGTACACACGATGTTAAGATGGTAATTAAACATTTTTTTCATGCCGATCGCTCTGTTACATCATTGTAATTTTTCAATAAATAGTTGTACAAATTCATATCTGATTTATTTTTCCTTTTTTTACTTATATTAATCAAAGCTATTAGCCTAACAGTTTTATTAGAAAAAAATTAGCAATATATGTATAATGATGTGTTAATTTCATTACATATATTTTTTTTTCATATTATGTCTTAACGTTGTATGTACAAGTCAGCACTAATATCCTATTTATAATATACTAAAAAGTCTCCTTTCTAATCGAATATTATTGCGTTAACCTACTTCTCGTGGATATATATAATTTTAGTAATGTAAATTAATAATTTACAAATTGTACACATTCGCGTCTTGCGCGCGCGACTATAATAAGTCACGCTATTGTTATAGCGCTCAAGCGTACGTATTATAATATTATATATATATATATATATATATATATATATATATATATATATATATATGTATGTATATATATAATATAACATAGAAATTTAATAAATAATTGAAAAGAGCCCCGTGCGCCTTCGAGACTACTCTCAAGAGATTTATAGATCCCTTTTAAACGGGTCGTGAGTAATGCTTGAAATGTTGCTAACAATACATTATTCACAAACAATACAAAAACTTGGACGAAACATCTAAAAAACATCTGAAAAATTAACAATAAGCCATCTTTCACGACGTGTAAATTCAATATTCACGATATGCAATATTTGATCACCATCTTGTGTAAAAGAAGCTTTACGAAATCCATTCGTAATGTTTTCGAATAAATTCCGCTCGAATTATCACCGGCGAGATACGAGATCGTTTTAGAGATCGTGCCGATTGGACGCGGATAAAAAAATAATTAGTTCTATTTTACCGTAAAAAGACAGCGGAAGCGACGAGGTACATATCAAAGTTTTATCGGATAATGTTAAAAAAATAATATATATATATATATATATATATATATATATAAAACATATATATACTTATATACATGAATATACGATTCACCGAAGAATGTCGAAATATTCGTATCTGCCGACTGTACGGGCGGCTTAAGTAATTACAGGTAATAAAAAAAAAGAACGTCTCCTGACTAGAAACTTGCGTGGTCGAGCTGCAGGAGCTGGAAGGAGTATTCAGTGGCAGTATAAGAGTGACGAATCGATTGTCACTCAGAATCCATGCGCCTCAGCAGATGCTCATGTTGGACAGTGGATTAAGGCACTGTTAAACGCTATTAAGATATTCGGTAAAAGTCGGGACCACGTCCGCAGACTACGCCAAGCGAATCCACGCAATGTGCGTTCTTTTGATTATCAAAAGACCAAGGCACTCTTTGATCGCTCGTAGACAGGTTCTCGTCTACGATTCAATCCAATATAGCCAGAAAGTCAAAAACTTCGATAAAACGAAACTGAAAAAGAGACCGTTCAGTGATCCTCGCCTTGCTGAAAATGACCGTTTCGATTTAGCGGTTGCCTTTCTGGAGCATCGGAAGGCCTATTCCTCTTAAAGAATCCGCACTGTAATTAATAGACAAGATCGATCAATTGTTTATTTACATATAATCAAACATCAACATTACTATCATTAATATCACAAATTACATTAATATCAACACCGAAGACTGAATAAATTTAAGAAATTTAAATATTATTAAATATTTGGATCAATATTTCTATACAAAACAAATTTTAAAAAATTTTTAAATTATTGTTCTATTATGTATTGTTCTATAATTTTAATTTTTGTTCTATAATGTACGCATTACTAACCTTATGAAGCAAGTAGATGAGCAGCAAGAGGATTATCATTCCCGCGCAGGCCGACAGAACTACTACCCATACTGGAATGATGTCCGGAGCGGAAGGTGGTGCGCTAGGTTCAATGTTCGTGATAACTTCGTCACTTCTGATGACTTGTTCGGCTGGCGTACCGATGAATGGTTGCTTCGTAACACGCGCTACCAGCTTCGTCGACACTTTCACCTTCTCCGTAAAGGCCACTTCTTTCAAAGTTCTAGCGTTTACGCGATATCTCGCGCCAATCCAGACCTCTTGATCTTTCTTTAATGGACCCAACACACATCGCAGCATCACACATTTTGCTGCGTCACAAGATCGTACTGGTTGATTCTGCGATTCAGGATCGTTCTCATAATAATCTTCATTTTGAAATGCAGCTTCATTGGATAGGAAGTCGTCCGTCTCGAGATCTCGCCGATGTCTATGCAGTCGTTCGAATTTTTTGAACTCCTGAACATCGATCATGTCACTCTCGCGTCTGTGCCTCGGACTCATAAGATCGGAGTTTGCTCTCTCGGTAGAGAACTCATCGTTAAATTGATCACGATGAAATCGATCATCTCTTCCGTAGACTCTAGTGTTGCCTATTCGTTCTTCCGTTCGTCTCTCCTCATGTGTACGTGTGTTATATTTGGTTTCGTAACTTCCCTCTGAAGTCACACTACGATCAGAAGATTCTTCTTGCCAAGATTGACTGTAAGTCCTCTGATTATCAGCATTGCCATCTTGATAGCCATTGTGTGGTCCGCGCAGTGTATATCTTTTTTCTTCGGTGTACGTGTAAGACCCCTGAAGAGGGAACCTACGACCATCCTTCAGCACAATGTAACCTTTACTGTCCGGAGTAATAAGTAGCTGGCCTTCTATTTTGAGAAATCGACTGTCACGAGGCTCCGTGGATTCCGAGACATAACTCTGTCTGCCATAACGATCTTGAAGAGGAAATATAGAGTCATCCTCAAATTCTATGTATTCTTTCCTGTCGGCAGATGTTCTGAATCTTGCCTTGAACTGTACATACTGTTGTCCTTGCCTGTTATATATCTGATAACCAGCCGCGTCTTTTGTCAATGTACCAAAGAATTGTTCTAATTCTTGCGTAGAACTCGTATTGTGTAAACGAAAACCAAATTCTCGTCCTCCAACCGTCTCTTCACGATCGCCGGTAATGAAATCTTCCGTAGTTTGATGGTGATCACCCGCAAATACACCATAGCGCCTTTCCTCGTTGTACTTGTGTTCTCGCTCTTCTTGCAGGCGTCGTTCTTCTTCCTGTGTTCGCCGTTCTTCTTCTTCTCGCCGTTCGTCTTCGTATCGACGTCGCTCTTTTTCTTCTTGACGTCGTTCTTCCTCTTGTCGACGCCGCTCTTCTTCTTCTCGACGATGTTGCAAAGCAATGATACGTTCCTGCTCTTCCCGCTGACGTTGCATCAGACGTGTTTCCTCCTGCAGTTTCCTCTGACGAACTTCCTCTTCCTGACGTAAGCGAATCTCCTCCTGCTGTTTCTGTAGCTCCTGATATCGCCTCTCACTCTCAGTTAAAACCGAATCAAATCTTCCCGAAGGTGAGATCGTACGTCCGCTTTGTATGTTATCCCTCTCATCCCAACGATTTTCTACTCTAACGGAATGATTCATGCGAGTCTCATAAGGCTCTTCAAGATCGGGTAATCTCCGAGAACCGAAAGATTCCTTTTCGGATTCGCGGAATCCCCCGCCAAAAGTTGCGGAACTACCACCGGATTCTGTGTGGAAAACAACTCCACGATTGCTAGACAAATCACCAGTACCAATCGAGCTAGTTCCGGAAGAATTCTGCGTATATGTCGTAGTGAGAACGTCGGGTTTCTCTCCCGTTGGGTTCAATTGGATCCTTCTAGTCTCGGTAACAACGTTCGACGAAGAAGAGGAGGAAGAAGAGGAAGAATGTCGCGATTTTTGAATATTCGAACTATCACCGCTATTGATTTCGGTTTCTTCTTTCTGATTCACTTTATTGCGGTCTACCTCGAAGCCTCTTTGGACGTTGATCGTTCTGCCTGATTGCGATTCGTCCAGAATCACACCGGAATAGTCGGGATAATTTAAATGCACTTTTCTGCGTTGATCCAGCTGCGATACATTATTATGATTAATCATCACTTCACATATACATTCAAAAATTAAATTATAAAACAAAAGTATAATTAATCATAATTATTTAATTATATTAATTATATTTTTGAGCTATAAATTTTTATGCATATATTTAATTCTTTTATATATGTATAATGCTATAAAAGTATATACATATATACATATATTTTTTTTTATATAATTAGATAGCTTTAAGTAAAGCAAACATTTAAAGCAATAATTATAATTTCTATAATTTATATCATATATAATTCATATAATGTAAAAAAAATAATTTTGGATTATTTTGTCTTATACGTACCTTCAAACTAAGATAATTTGCATTAGCAGGTTCGCAAGCGATCGGTCCCGCAGTCTCTGGTTGTTCTAACAAATACATCAATTCTTTTCCGGATAAAGTCTGTGCGGGCCACACGAGAAACGCTTCAGCCTCAATGATATCCGATGGACCTTGATTGCGAATCGTATAATTATGCGTCACCGCTGGTCCAAATTCGAGCTCCGTCGTAATATTCACGGCAGTGTAATTATCGGGATTGTAATAAAGATCCTTAGGTTTGCTTTCGCCGTCGACACGCAAATCCGTCTCTATCCAGATCGGCAGAGATAAATGCTGACTGTTGTCATGGACGGTGATGTGGTCTTCGGGATTTGTGGTGTTGACTTGCATATCGAACTCATAGATGGGTTTCATCCCGTGTGATGTTACAGGCTGAAGTAGCACCTTGAATTTCACAAGTTTATTCTGCGGCAGTGGATTTCCAATATCACAGCGAAGAGTATTGTTATTTGATTGCTTGGGCGCAGAACAATGAACGGGAATCTCTAGAGTCTCGATACGTTCTATCTTGATATAATCGATGCCAGTCGGTAGCTGTAAATTGTATGTTGCCTCAAAGGCGTCCTCGCCTGCGTTCTGCACCAAAACTTCGAGTTCCAGCCTCTTGCCAGAGCCAAGTAAGTATCTACCAACGTTAGATCTCACATTGAGCTGTAAATCGGGTATACAGACATTGTCGGAACCACAATTCTTTCTAATGGAAAGAGTGTCTTTCCGGGAAGTTGTCGCACCAAGAACTGGTCTAAGCGGCATTCTCGGATCACGACGGCGATTGTCAGTAATTCGTTCTTCTTCCAGACTCATACGCATTTCGGCATCCAACGATGTTAGCTTGTCGCGGATATTGGGAGTCACGTAGACCTTTAAGAATGATGCAAAAGTTGTGAGTCTCTTTTTCTTTCTTATAAAGAGAAATTATATTGTATATTAAAATCAAATAAATATTTACCTGAACCGTGCGACAGAACTGCCGATCGCGTTCGACTGTAATCGTATGATTCATTGTATTCCTGCCCTCTAATTCCAGGAAGAACAGCCTCGGATTCTTCGTTTTCTTCACATCGAGTACATATTGTATGTTGAAATTGTGCCTCATAAGAACACCCTCTCCTGAATATCTAAAGCAAGCTCTAAGCGGAAGACATGTGACTCTGGTGTCATCGGACAGCGTGCAATTTCTATTGTCCAAGGAGATCAACTTGGATTCAGAATCAAAAGTTACGTAGGAGTCCATCTTGATCACCGGTCGTGACCTGAAGAACGTCAAGTTTAAAATTTAATATCATCATAAAGACATTTTCAACATCAAGTTTGAATGAAAGAAAAATTGATAAGAACCTAAAGAACATTGCTGCTCCCGATTCGTATGCACCGACTACCAAATCCGGATAAATATTGCCATCGAGATCGAGTGCACCGGCCACCGAAAATCCAAAGGTCTGCACCGGATTATCTAAATCCTCCGCATGGATTACCTGGGAATACTTCTCTAACACTCCGGTCCGTGAGCCGTGATAAATGTAAACGGCACCGCGACCATTCGGACCAGCGTAGGGCGCGCCGACGACGAAGTCACCGTAACCGTCACGGTCGATGTCCCCCAGAGAAGCCAGTGACAAGCCAAAACGTCCGCGGTTGCTTTCGCCGTCTCTGGATAACGATAAACTTTATCGTCGCAGTTCAACGAACTTGCGTGCGATGCAGAGCTCATTTAATCCTTCGGGTCAAAGTCGTTAATGAACTTGGGAGAAATGTACGAGAGTCTCTGCCGCTTTGTGGAAATCTTCTCCCCTTCTACACATTCTATATTAAACGTAATATACATATTGCTTTTCCTTCTTAAAGTACTTGTGAAGTTTCGCTACCTTATATCGAATCTGCGGAATTTCTCCGCTCCATCGCCCTGGTAGATAACATAGATTCTTCCGGTCTCGATGGTCATTTCCGGATTATCCGGAACTGTGTACATGGGTGCACCGACTATCAGGTCGTCCAACCCATCTCCGTCTATATCGCCGGATGCCACGGCGTAACCGAAATAAGCGCCCATTTGTTCGCCGGTGAGATTTCGAGGATTCGTCATGTTTGATGTGAAAAGTATCACCTACGATCATTTATTTTGCTCAGCTCACATTCGTAATGACACAGGTACACATATTATTATAATTTCAATTTTATTTTTGTTGCAAATGTTAAATGTTTATCCATTTAATTTTTACAACGCACAATTAAAATTTAAAATTTTTAAATTGTAAAGAATTAGCATATCGATTAGCATATGCTTTGCATTTCTTAACTTTTTAAAGGGATTTATTAAATTACATTCTGCAGAAATTTACATTTTTGCAAATCTAATTGAATTGTCCTTAAAATATTTCATTCGAATTAAGATTAAAATAAAATTCAAATAATATTCTTACAATTATTGTTTTATCATTACATTTTTACATCTTATTACATACCTTGCCCAGGAGATCGGAACCACGCGGAACTCCGACTGCTGTACCGCTATCGCCATTTCCAACGAAATCCCCTGTCGCGACGGAATAACCCATGTAACTGTCATCCTCTTTCGCGGGGCCCTCTTTGGTGAACATTATTCTCGATCGACTGTTCAAAGGCTGCGAAAACGCTTGTCCTATAAAACGATCCCATATGGTATTAATAAAAGAAAATCCCGAAAATTTCTTGATGGGAATGCAGGCGTTCATGACCGCGGCCATAATCGAAAATCCTTTAAAGGCTCTCGGTCTTTGCTGCAGTCAGGAAATAACTCGCACAAATCCTTTCACAAAATCTCATATTCAATATCATATTAAAATCGCACGATTGAACGATTCCATTGAACAAAATCCTAGCGAAGAATAATTTAATTAACAAACAGCTATATACAAAAGTCGATTAAAAGATATTATTTTTATTTTCTCATCATTAATTTAGAAATCATATGTAAGTATACATACTTAATTTTACGTGAAAGGCTTTGTGAAAACAACATGTGCTAAACATGGGAATGACAAGCTTTTCTATCATTAATCTAGCATTTGTTTCCGCTATTAATGTCAAGCAGTCGTCACTATGTAGCAACGTTGGCGCAAACTCTCCAACCGATTAAAGGTATTATAGCTTTCTAGTTGGATATCCGTATTTTACTGCGGCTCTTGCTGCATCTGTAGCTTGCTGAAGCTGTAAGAAGCGGGCCTGCACCTGTTAGAAATCACCCACCACTTATCTGGCAGTAATTAAAAAAAAAAAAGAAAAAAAAATTGGAGCGCATCGCATTAATCGTCAGAATTACGGTCGAGTTTTATTCGTCAGAAAAACAAAGCACAGAAATTAGTTTTTAATACTTGTTAAATTTCTCATTTATATTTAATAAATTATACATAAAGTAAGAGATACAGAAAAAGAGAAACTGAATTATCCCAATCACATATAGGGAATGATTGGGTAGCTAGCGGAAATTTTTTTAAATACATATTTTTAAATTTCAATGGGCTGATTATTTCAATGTGATTATTCATCGATTTTAATTACATGATTAATAACAAGCGTCATATTAAGCATGATGACAAATGATTAGAGTTACTGCCAAGCAAGTGGGGTGGAAAATATTCTCTCGTGTCACTTCGTTTCTGTTTCCGAGGACGCTTTTCTGCGATTAACGGGAATTAATATCATCGGCTTTCACTTCAGTTTCCGCATTTCCGGAAGAAGCCGACAGACAAAACACGTGGTTAATTTGGCATGTAAGAAATCGTCAATACGAGAGAATAATAGACTGATTAGAAATTGGGGCGGCGGGGGAGGGGAGGGAGGGGGGGGCAAGAGAGTGAAGATGGACTGTATTTTAGTTACGGGGGACCTGCAAATGTACGCGATACCTGATCCATCGGCTTCGGTGACTAACATCGTCGCTACAAACTTCATTGTCATGGCGGTGGCGATCGAATATATCTGACCTGTAATTTGTTAAAGGAAATTCCCCTCTGAATTATTAATCAAACCTACTAATCGCACACTCTCTAATCGCTAATCAACATCCGCTCCTCCGTTCTTGTTCAGTCGCATCGCGCCGTAGATAAGAGAATTTTTTTTTAAAAAAAGAAAAAAATAATATACAAATATAAATACATCGATGGTAACTTAAAAGAAAGAGTCTTAGTCAGTACTCGCATACGTCTTAAAATATACATATATACAAACGTTATTATATCATACAAATAAAAATTAATCAAAAATTCTTACCTTGCCAGTACCAACTGCCCGGTGCTCCTATAAAAATTCTTTCGCCATTCTGAAATAAATAGAAAAGTAACTGTGAGCGTAAATTTCTTTTCTTATTTTATGAGAATTTTTTTTATTTTATTCTTATCTTATTCTTAAATTATGAGAGATTTTGAAATTACAAAACATTCTCACTTTATAATCGTCATTTATAAAGCAAAATTCTAATTTTCCAGAATTCTAAATAAAAAATCGAAAATATGAAAAAATTTACATTTCAAACTGGTTATCTCAAAACCTTATGGAACGTATTGCTACGATCATTTTGATCTTATTTGAAAGATAATTTAATTTTCTACATCTTTTGTTTCAGTACTTCTTGTTATAAAATTGTATACTTTTCCTGATATTTTGTAAAAATATATAAAATAATCATGGTTTTAAAGATTTTTGGATACTAACTTTTGGCTACTAATTTTTTAAAACATTCCGGCGAAACTTTGAAATTTTATAGGAAATTTAATTCTCAACAAAAAGTTTCCTATAAATATAGATCGAAAAATGCTTTTTTAAAAAGTTAGCACTCAAAAATAATAGATATGTATGTATGTATGTATGTATACGTGTGTAGATATGTGCTTCTGTATGTATAGTACGGAAAATGTTTTAAAAACAAATTATCAATAACATTCGGTCTCGGTATTCGGCCTTGACGACATAAACATTGGCGCGCTAGTGTTGACGTATTACTTATGGCTTATCATTCGCACGGCGACCCTCAAACAGTAAAGTGCGTAGAGCGCGAGACATTTCATCAAATTTCCTTTCTACGCGATCGCGACAAATATCGAGACATAATTAGATATAATTAATAATTAATTCTCTCTTTCTCTCTCTCTCTCTCTCTCTCTCTCTCTCTCTCTCTGTCTCTATCTATCTATCTATCTATTTATCTCCTTCTCTCCTGTCTCTCTTCCTCTACCTCTTCCTCTCTAAATAACAATTATTTCTTTAAAAATATTTATAACACCCAATTAATATAATGTTTGAAGTATTATATATACATATATGCGTTTAATTATGTAAACGCTAGGGAGTTATGTCGCATAGTTGTGCGAAATTAGCCGCGGTCACGTGATTGAATCTCGAACCATTATTTGAAGCCGTGCGTCGTTCGTGTACAGTCGAATCGCGATCGCTCCGTCTTTTCGCGTCTTTTTAATCCGTCCCGGACAAATTTCGTATCCGGACGAACGTCGAGGATGTCGATTTTAATGATAGGTAATTTTCTCAATGCATTAATAAGCTTGTGCGATCTCGCGATTAACCGCAATTAACCGCGTATCTCGGTATGCATGATCGATGCATTCCACGCAGCGTCGAAACAACGTCAACGGTTTCTAAAATGCAAATATTTCGCGATATATACGTTAGTCCGATGAACCGTGTCGTTCAGCATTCGCTTTATCGAGAAGCAACGAAAAGCATCGAAGAGCATCGAGAGATTTCGTCGCCGAATTTCATTGATATAAGGGATCGCGCTTGTCCATGATATTTGCGTGCCAAGTATCGGCGCGTCCGCCATGATGGCGCATCATTTCGAATTTTTGCGTGGTGTTGCGCGCGATAAGTGTCGGGAGTGCCGAATGAATCTACGATAATGTAATAATTTAAATTATCGATCGATATTCAGTATTACGGAAAATACTTCGGCAACAAATTACCAATAACATGATATTCGGCAACACTTGAATAGTATTGTAGTAGTGGGAGAAACGTCCCGTTGAATTGCTTTCCCACTTATCATTCGCACGGCAACAATTGAACAATGACATATATAATATTTCTGTCAAATTCTCTTTTTGTAAACGCGATCGCGACAAGGATCGGGAGATAATTTATTATAATTAATAATTAATTCTATCTATCTCTCTCTTTTCTCTCTTTCTCTCCCTCTTTCCCCCTCTCCCTCTATCTTTCTCTCTAACAATAAGTAACAATTATTTCTTTAAAAATATTTAAAATTAAATATATTTTATCCAATGCTTTATCATTTGATTTTTCGACGGTTTAAATATGATTCGGATTGAAAACGCGCAATAAAATAGTCGAATCACAGGCTGCGACTTATCAATATCATTGTATTCGGCTTTGGAGGTATAAGCATTAGTTATTGTTAACGTGTTACGTATTATGGTCTTGTTATCATTCGTACAACGACGCTCGAACAGTAAAGTAGTGCGAGATAAATTCTTTTTCTAATCGCGACTGTGACAAAAATTAAAATATAATTAGCTATTATTATTATAATTAATAATTAATTAACATTTAAAATAATTTAAAAAAGTGCGGAAGTAATAATTTTTAATAGAAGTGCGGGAGTGTCGTTTAAAGTATCGCGCGTGTGAATCAACCTGAGTGGAGGAGGAGGCCTAGGAGAGGCATCGGGCACCGGTGAAGCACCTCTGTCGTAAGTAGTTTTTTTATTTATAGATTAATTATCTATTAATTGCAAACGTGCAATTTAAATTAAACAATTAATCGCAGTAATTTGATTTTTTCTTTATATGATTTAAATAAGAAAAAATTAGAAAAAAAGATATTTATATAAAAACTATAATCTTGTAAAAGTTTCTACTTTTAGATTATAATTTTTATATGAAATTATTACAGTTATTAATAGTTTTTTCAAAATTTATGAAATTATTCTATTAATCTTGCTTATTATATGCATCGAATATAAAATTCAATGCGTATAATAAATATTTTAAAATATTATTTTTAATTATTTTAAGCGCTGTTACAATTTGGATCTTTTATTTGCATGTTACAGATCGTAACGACCCTGACATTCTGAGAGGAGGAGGAGGCCTAGGAAAGGCATCCTGCACCGGCGGAGCAACCCAAGGGTGAGTATTTATTTGTATATTGGCTGTTAAAAATTGCATACATTATTTCAATTTCATTATTTTAATGAATTAAATAAGAGAACATTAGAAAAAAAGAAAGCCTTTTACATAAATGTCTCTGTTATTGGAAAAAATATCTTATCAAAAAAAAAAATAACTTTTTTAAATTTACAAAATTGTTGTTTTATATTTATGTACCTGCTTATTATCGTACGCATCGGATATAAAATTCGACACGTAAAATAATAATTTTTTAAAATATTAATTATATTTTAGGCACTGTTATAATTTGGATTTTATATTTGTATGTTACAGGCAACGTAGCTTCAAGACCAAATCTCCGCTGTTGCGCATCAGTGCCGGTGAGTGACAAACTTTTATTTAATTTTAAAGTAACGGATTTGTAGAGATTGTAGATTATAGATTATAGATTGTAATAAATCCGTTACTTTTAAATGGATGAGCTTAAACAGATTGAGTTGAATAACTTTTAATAAGTTTTTTTTTAATATGCATTGCATCTATTGCAAAAATAAATTAAAGAAGGAAGATTACAGAAAATATTTTTTTCAATTCGTAGATTTATCTGATTTATTGAATAAAGAACGGTAGTAATTTTATCAATTATACGTGTCATAGTAATTCATTCTTATAACGCGCGGCAATTTTATCCTAATTTCTTACAGCTCATTCATATTGTAGAATTTGTTTGTAGACTTTGTTCTTAAACTTTGATTTAACTGAGCCACCAAATGATTATCATATTAATCAATTAAATTAATTATAATATAATAACAAATGGCATAAATATTGTGTAAATCAATCTTATTTTGTTACAAATTATATATTATTATCTCTTATTATACAAATTAATATCATATATTATTATATATATCCATTATTATATTATTAAATGAAGTATATATTAATATATAAATTTTAATCAAATTTATACATTTATCATAATTTATCATTAATTTATCATAATTTTTTAATCAAAATTTTGATTAAAAAATTATGATTAATTATGATAAATATATAAATATATTTGATTTTGATTAATTGATAACTTAGCTTTGTCTCAGTTAAAATAAAGTTATATTAAAATGAATACCTAACGATCGTCATCAAGTGTGAAATATTCACGCTTATCTGCCGATGATGATATACTCGGCAAAAGAAGGTGTTTATCTTCTTATATTCTTATGAGCAAGAAAAGTCTTGTGCTTCTTCGCCGGCAATAATAAATAGTCGGCGATAAAAGGAGCATGTATCTCCTTCTTCGATCTCTGATTAGAGATTGATCCAGAAAGTGGCCAGGAGCAACGAAAGGTAGGTCCAATTGGCTCCAAGAATGGATATAGGCTACGCAAAATAGACCACCAATGCGTAGCGAGAGATAGGATTACGATGCGCGATTAAGGCACGCGGTTAGGATACGCGAGTAGGGCACGCGATTAGGGATACGTTCTTTAAGTCTCGAATTTCTGCTGGTTCAGTCAGCAAGGATTGTTAAAGCTATAGAGATTGTTAGAATATTAAAGAGAAAACTAGAAATAAAATTACATAATAATAATAATATAAAATTATATAATAATAATATCCAACTTAAATTTATTCTCAGGAAAATAAAAAAAAAACAAAACACAATAACATTAAATATTATAACAAAATATTATAATAAACAGATTAGTTGCATGTATTTTGCTATTGCAATGTTATATATTACAAACATAAAACAAGAGATTTAATTTTTTTATTAAAATTTTAAGTAACATTTAAGTAACATTTAAATAACAGCTTTGAGAGTTTTAATTTAAAAATTAATTATAAAAATATTTTATTTTGTAAAATATCTCATTTTCAAATGTATTGAGAAGTCATACAAGAGAATTATAACTGAGATATATAATTGATTGCGAAAAAAGATTACGAATAAGAGTCGAAAGGAATGTAGAGTTGTAAAAATGAACCGACACAGCAAATATAGCAAGTGCACGTACTAAAAGACATTTGCATGATATCGCGTGCAGCATGCATTATTTATGACTGCAATACGTAATAGAAGTAACCGTGCTTTTGTCATGCAACATTTGTCTTGAGCGTTAAATGTGCGCGAATCGCAGTGGCACACAAAAGCCTCTCTCGGTACGCGGCATGACTCTTTGTACCCATTCAAAAATTATTAATCATCGCGAACGGCATGACGATATGCGACAGCGCCAACAATACCAGTACGCGTAGACTGTCATGACTTAAACATTCTTCAAAACGTACAAACTCGTATGTACTAACTCGTACAACGTCGGCGGTTTTCGAGTAAAGGAGTGAAAAAATCGATGTACTATTTCAATTGTATTCGCGAAAGGCGAGACGTAACGAATGAATCACTTTGTGTAATGGAAATGTACAATAAAGTGAGAATTTCATTTGCATTGTCTCGAATAAATATCGTATTTATTTTCATCTGTTTTCCGGAACGCGGGATATCTCTCGGAGGGAACTTATTAAAGTAACACTCTCGATGAGATGGGGAAACCATCTCGAGAGGTTCACATAACGTCTCCCGCGGTGTAAGACCTCGTTGAATCGGTACGTGAGAACTCGAGTGGCTCTCGAAATTGTCGACATACTCAACGCTGTTGACCCTTTGCGCCCGTCATTCCCATGCAATGTATCGAAAGTACTTCTACAGTTAGCTTTCTTACAAAACGGATACGGTATTCAATCTTGCACGAAATCCAAGTGAAATCATAGAAATCCGTTATCCACTCGTAGATTCACATGAAATTTTTCTCAAATTCTATAATATTAATTAAAATCTCAGAACGCAAAAATATTTAGAATAGTCAGTTTTTTTTTTAGAAAAATCTATAAGGCAATTTAAAAATATTAAACATTGAGAAGAGATAATTAAGTAATCTTTTAATTAGATTTGTTAATATATAATTATTAAAATATTTTCTTGCTCTCTATATATTTGCCTGTAGTAGAAATAATTATAAATTCTCATAGTCCAGGTCGCGACCCTATAAACCATCGTACTCGACCGTCGAAGCGTTTATGTTTTACGCATTGTAACGGTGCGCACTCCTACGCACTTACTTAACGGCAATGCCGAAATAGTGAAAATTACGGCTCGCATATATATTAATCGATATGAATACGATCTACATGAATGATCACAAGAAAATCTGAATGCGCAAGCACATTTCGTTACAAGATCGTGCAATATGGATGTGGTAATAGATAGAAAACGAAATCGAATACATTGGACGCTTTCGCACAATTATAACAATTATCAGATCGAATCATGATGCCTATATTAGTAAAACGCATGTTATTATCCATTGAATAATTTTGTTGAAGTTTAAAGCAAAAATTTTGAATTTTTTAACTTTAAGCAGATCTACAGAAATGGCTGTAAGTAAAATAATATAATAAACACAAATTTTTATTCAAAATTAAAAATCCAAAATTTATACAAAAAGTCAATAATATGTATCATTCATATTCGATAATATTATTAAATTGTATCTTTCATTTATTGTGTTATATTACATAATAATTTTGTTACATAAATAGATAGTGTCAATTCCATTTATTTTTCCGGAAGATTAGTTAAAATTACAACAATTAATGTGTTGTTCAATAAAGCGGCAAAAATTTTCGAATCAAATAATTTTTTATTTTTTTATTACCATTTTTAATATTTCCTCTTTTATGTATTTTAATTAATCTTTAAAATTTCAATCAAGTATTAAAAAAAAGTTATTAAGATCAAGTAATTTTATTCTTTTAAGAAATTTAAAAAACAAAATAATAATCATGAATATTAATTTACTCATATTACAATAACATATAGCAACAATGACAAAGTTAATTGTAAATAAATATAATGTAGAGAAAAAATGTGTTATCTTTATCTATTAAAGAGAACGTCGAATGTACATCAGTAAGAAAATTTATAGATGAAATTTGACAAAGATCTTCTCAAGTAAATTTCAAAAATTTTATAAGAACACTATTGAACGATGTAAATATCACTAAAGTCCCTTTAAAAATTTGTTTCGCATTTGCCAAGGTTTCGCGTAAATACCGCTGGGATCAAAATGTTAACTGCGTGACAATATCGTTACATTCTCTTGAGATGCACCCACGTGTGAATGCGCCCACGCGAAGGATACGCCGTAACGAGGAAGTAAGATGCAATTTCTACGGATTAAATGAAAAACGAGAGAGATGCGTTAATGCGAGTACACTGAGAGAATAAAAAAAGAAACGCTATACGGATGAAAGCATGTAACACGAGATTTTATTTTATGCAACGATGCACTCGTGGCATTTCCTCCTCTACGACACGCGATATCTCAATTGTAATGAATAATGTTACCGGGGATTATTAAATTATAGTTTTACATTTCCGATATACGAGAATATATAAAATCGCATTATTATTTTCTACAACATAAGAAATACATCGAGAAGTTAATAAGATTTTGAAGCAATGGAGCAAATATCGAGAACGTGTCCAGTTTCGTTTTACTCTGCTTATCACGACGGTCGTTTATAAAACAATGCAAACCCGTAGCCGAGAGGACCCTACCAACGCGTAGGTGGCCTCCTCGCGACGTCGCACGACGCTGAACACGGAACACGGTGACAGAACGAAATGTCCAAGCCTTAAATGGCCACCTGAAACTCCTGCTGTTTGCTTTCCTTGCGGCCGCTCGCTCTTTCCCTCCGATTTTTTTCCCCGCAACCGACGGCGAGACATCACGCGCATATACATGTATATACGCTTTAAATCGTACCGTAGACAATGTCGACGTGACGACGAGAAATCTCTCCCTAGTGGCGCCAATTTTTTGCCTCGTCAGAACGTGTCGTTCTCTAGTGACGCGATAACGAACGGTTGCCTGTCTTCGGTTTTGTTCAACTAAGATAGCGATGGAAATAGATATCCACGAAGAAGTGATTAACACATTGATGGACAGCTACGGAATATTTTTGTCGTGGTAGAAAATATATTTCGCGTGATTTTTAAATTATGAAATATATTAGCTTGCTCTTTTAATACATATTTTTCTAAATTGAAAATAAAAAGAAAAAAGATATGATTTGACCATCACAGAATTTTTTTCTATATACATATATATCATAGGTATTATATATACAGTGGAGATAAGTTATATTTTTCTTCAAATTTTTTGTTATTTGTTGCTTAAAGAGGATTTTTACAATCTTATTTTGTAATATAAAATAAAGCCGAGTACATAGTATCTCCATTGAATAAATAATGCAAGTATCTCCGGTCGCGAAAATTCACTTAGTGTTACGATCACAGAACGATCCGATGCAAATGCATTGACTCGATATCGTAAATTCTCGGTTCCGATAGAATTACTGCACGGTGTCGTTGTTCGCAAAACGCCTGCCGGCACAATCAGAGACTATCATTGGGTCTAATGGACTCGCGATTACTTATCAGAATCCAGCGAAAACGTATCCGCTGCGTTCCTTCTAATCACTATAACCAGCATCCACAAATTCCTCGTCTTACACACGGTACGAAAAAGACATAAGATTTAAGAGAATGTTACTTATTTCCACCGAGTAAATTAACCACCGAGTTAATTAACATTCTACCTGTCTCGCTGACATATGTCATTTGATAAGGTATTAAGTAATGAACAGTATTAAGGCATTAAGAAGCAGAATGTAACTTGATTAGTAAAATTAACATATCCTATTCATAGTGCTTGGCAAGCCGAAAAAGTGATTACTTAATACAGTTTTGTACTTTCCAAGAATCCTCGTAGCTTAAATAGATAAAAAAAAAAACTCTTTGATAGAAGGTAAAGTGCCATTAAATATTATCTCGCCACTCTAAGAAGAAATTAAAAAAGGATTGCATTTCTAAACTGATCGTGTATAAAAGCTTTCAAGCCTTTTAGAGGCAGATAGACATTTTATTCGTATTTTAAAATTTCTATCAGTTATCAAAAATTGATCTTATTATTCGTGCATGATCCAGAATGGCGCCAAATTCGCTGCGTTTCAGTATACAATGTCCTTT
Organism: Cataglyphis hispanica; assembly: GCF_021464435.1. Classification (NCBI taxonomy): domain Eukaryota; kingdom Metazoa; phylum Arthropoda; class Insecta; order Hymenoptera; family Formicidae; genus Cataglyphis; species Cataglyphis hispanica. The sequence goes on from NC_065974.1 coordinate 2,976,330, forward strand.
CTATTTATTGTCCCGCAAATATTAATATCTGCAAGTCGCGGTATACCGGGCTAAGCGATTCGAACGGTCCGAAGACAATGGGACCTTCCCCGTCGACCAAACAATGTCAAACGTACGATCGAGTCACGTGCACGCCCAGCAACGATTCGCGTCCCGACGTAGGTGCTCGACGACGCGGGTGCAACAGCCGTAACTTTTGTGTTCCGGCGCCATCAATTTCTAAGCCCCTCTCGCCAAACCGAGTGAGCTGAGGGACGCATCGAGCCGTTCTGCTCGTCGAACCCGAAGAATGCGCTTTTCGACGTGTCGAGAGGTGAATTAAAGGTCGAGTCGGTCGGCTCGTTCGTCTTTCGGATCACGCGATTCATGCAAGTGAAAAGGCAATGATCGATTCTCGAGCGAGTGAGAAATAATTAGGATAGATAGTGAATGATAAAAATGCGTTTGTTAGATAATTTTTATTTTTTAGATACGTGAATATATTTATTTCGTTACACATATAAATCATAAATATATACATATTCAGTGGAGATATTCTTAATTATAATTATAATTTTCTCGTTAATTTCTCAAGGATAAAAAAACTTTTCTCGATGCTAAAATTCCCCGCGTGTCTATATTAAATTTTGCATTAATATTTTAGATTAATATTCTACTTTATTTTTTCATGCCATTTCTTTGGCTAACATACGTTCAACAGATTAGCCAAACAGTAGTAAGCAAATACGTGCATTTGTCGTTGAGGTTCGTGCTACATGCGGAGTCATAGGGGCGGGAGGATAAGGGCAAGGGAATTTACACGATGTACCCCCCACGGAGTGGCGTTCGGGTCCGATACTTATACACGCGAAAAATTTGCAACCGAGACAATAGCGGACAGACTGCGCCCCGTCTACACGAAACACGACTGGCACGAGTTGTACGTTGTATTCTGGCGCCGATCGAAAAGAGTTAGGGCAAACGGCAGAAGAGAAGGGGGAAATACACGGGGGTCCTATCCGCGATTGAAATATAACCACGCAACCAAATATGTATGAGCCGTAAGGATGGGTCGGGGGGATATATTGAAATTTATGCTGACGTATGTACACACACATCCATAAGTGTACTATGGTTAATCTTAATAAGTTAGTCTTGTTAATAAAAACTTAAATAGTTTATTGATCACTTAAAAAAGATAATAACTCTGAAATTAAACCTGAATTTATGTGAGGGAAATTAAGTTCTTCTTAATTTTATATCTGTATAATAAAAGTTACACAATTGGTTTTTATCGTCTTTTTTTCATTATAAATTATTACATTATAATGATTGTATAGGATATTGATTCACATCAAATCTCATCCAGATTTCTCCGTAAGAATGTAAGAATCAGTTCGTACGAAAGAAGCTCAAGAACATATATTTCAATTGTCGAATCGTGATTTGGAACCAACCAAGTTGAAGGGAAAGTCAGTTGCATCGATTGATAGTGATCGGCTATCGATCGATCTCGTCTAGATCGTCCGTCCGATAAATCGTACTACCAGGTAAAACAACGATTGATAATGGTTTAAACAGTAAGAGCAGTTTAACGCGAAGATCGATGGTCGATTTCGTTCTCGATGGCATCGAGAGACGTACAATAGCGTTTGTTTCCCGAAAAGAGAAGAAAGACGGCATAATTTCTCTCATTCGATGAGAAATCGAACTTATTCAACTCATATATTTGCGTTAAAATTGTCAATTCAATATATTTAATTTTTCTTATCATTTTATTATGCAAAATAAATCACAAAAATGATTAGCATGTCGACTAGATATCAGTATGTAAGAAAAATAAAAATAGAAGCTTATTTTTCTAATAGAATGTTTAAGAGAAATTATTTTTTTTCTACAAAAATAATATTAAAGATCAGTAAAGTCAATCTTTCTTTTCTTTGACATCTTTTATAAATTTTACGTTAGCATTTTGAAAATATAATGAGATATGTACTATAAATAAGACATACCAACGTTAAATTTATTATTTTTACTATCGTTAGAAAACTTCTACCGCTTTAGAGCGAAATTGTAAAAGTATAGCAAAAAATCGATCTGAAACAGCTATCAAATATATCTAAAATTATCACATCTGCAGTATGCAATATAAGCAGGCATACGCGATTAGAATTGAGCGCGGGCGGAGTATTAACATTGAATGCTGAAACCGAGTTAGGAATCGGATACGATTCGCAACATGCATTAAACATCTGCCATATAGCCGCGCAATTCTGAATTATACATCCGTGGCAAGATAACCAGCTGAATGTCCGCGGAATTGTCCTACTATTTCTTTGGCGGCGCAATCGAAGCCGTCCCGCTGCGCGATAACGCTATTATTCTCGTGTGGGATTTCTTACCGTGAAAGAGAGAGAGATTAGATGGTGGATTATATATGATTCGAAAAACATGACAATATAAAAGTAGATATGTCGCGGCGCAATAACATCGTTAATGTTTTAAAAAGATTGCGACGGAAATAATTTTACTCCTTGAACGGAAGAAGATTATTTATTGTATATTTTTAATTGATATTTTTAAATGTTTTAAAAACGCGAAACTAAAACTTCATATTTTTTTTCATCACATATTGCCAATGCCCTTATTCTCTTTGAATTTTTATATCAAATTTTCTTTATAAGCTTATATTAAAATATTGCCCAAAACAACAATATAATATTAAATTACAAAATTTTTATATTATGACTTTATATTGTGAAATTAAAGAATCCATATATTGTTGAAAATATGCAATACTCTCTAAATATGAATTGCATCGAAGCATCAAATTAAACATCATTTTTAGTAAATATATCTGAACACTTCTTGCAAAAAAAAAAAAAAAAATTGGCCACAATCCATTAAAAAATTTTTGCATCAAAATTTTTAAATGAGATAAGAATGATCATTGCGTCGATAGGTGAAAGCAGCAGCTACCGATTTGTCGGTGGCTGTTGCCGATATTTATTGCAACATGGGTCGCGAGATGAAGTGAGCATATCGGCGCGTAGAGATTATGCAGGTGCAACAAACAACCCACGTTCGTCGAAGATGCATCTCGAGTGAAAAGCGAGCAAAAGGCGCACAGAGACGCCTACGGTCCTGGTTCATTCGGTGCCGCGATCTCTGTCGGTCGCCGGAGAATCGGAGCTTCGGACAAGACAATTGTATACGAGAGAGAAAGCTGCGACGATTGGCTCCGTTGCACCATGCACGGATGCGCCATGGCACGAATACGAATGCCCCGAACGCACGACGGAGGTGCGTGAGGTAGGAATTCGCATTCCTGGCCATATTCGGCCCTCGCCAGCATCCCCTCGTGTCTAACGCTTTCAGGACGTCGCGTCGCAACCATCGAGACACGTTACGGCATTTACATTCACGCGATGCGCTTTCGGTTGTCATTTAAATCGCTAAGTTACATCGCGAATCTTTGTATCTCGAAACGTTGAGATCCGCTGAATTTTGAAATAATATAATTTCTAATATGTCAGCTGATGCTTAAGATAAAGATAGATGTCTAAGAACTGAATATAAAAGTAAAACTTTAAGTTTTTTCTTTTAAATTAATTTTTTTTTTGTGGTAATATTTTGCGAGTTAAAAATTAAAGAAATAATAATATTCTTTATAAGTCATGAGCAAGAAAGTTAAATATTGTTTGACTTACCTTAGATATCGCGGCTCCTAAACCAGCTTGGCAAGAACCCTGTCTGTGGTAGCCCCAGTATCCTAAAACGGAAACAGACAATTATACCATTTCGTTCTTTACTCTTTCAAACATAGGTATCATATTTCAGTAGTAGCGTTCAAATAAATCTTCCTTTTTGCGCAACTGGCACATGGTCATACATTTTAACCACGATTAAAAATAAGAAATCAAAAACACACAATACGACATACAAAGAAACAATATTTTTTCCACTGTAAAAATATAAATATTTATTTCAAAATTAAATAATAATTAAAATATTTTATTACTAATAAAGATCAAACAAAATTATAAAAATATTAATGCATTTCTGATTTAATAAAGTAGAAAACATAATAACATATTTTTTTTTTATGTTTTCAAAGCAAAATTGTCTCAAAATTGTTAAAAGTTTTCTAAAAAAAAAATAATTTTTTATTATTATTGCTTAGATTAATAAGAACTCTTTGTAGCTGTATTACGGAATAATACGGATATAAGGAAGATTCGTCTTTGTATGTGTATATATTCCTGGAGTTTGACGCGTTATCGACTAGGAAACGGAGTGGTATCGCTTTAAAGACTCGATTACACGCACAAGCAAAGTAGTGCGTATATATACGCGTCATTAAACCTAGATTGATCTTCCGCCGTGACGCCTTCGCGATTCATTTTCTTCATCCGAATGATCGCGGCGAGACGAAAGTGCAAGCTGCATGTTTTATCACGGATCGTGAACAGCGCCATCCGGGAAATGGTCATCGAGTATCTATGCTCGTTAACTAGATAACGCGACGACACTTTTAGATACGAACAGTAATAAAAGCGGAGAGATCTATGAGCTTGACGGTAATTTTACTGAAATTCTTTCGGTGCGGCTATGAAACTATGCATTTTACTTTAACATTTACCACTATATGTTAAAATGGAATTGATTATTATCGCGATAACGCGAACACTTTGCTGAAAGGAATTCTGTGATAGGCAAGATTCAATATAGTAACGATGTATAAAAATAGAATTGTATGTACAATGTAATGTAAACTTATAAATTTAAAATTATGAGTTACATTGATTAATGAAATGCTTTATGAAGAGAAATTCGGTTATTGTTCTTAGCACAATTCTACTGACAATGAGTATAAATGAGAAAAGATTATCTTCGATAATACACAATAATGGAGTTATTTCGTAGAAATGCGATTATCTAAGATTAATGACATTCAATCTTTTTCAATTCTTTCTTTTTGGAAGATAAAATCTCTTTGTTTTTTTAACATATTCATGTATTAACATATCACTATAAGTAATTATTATTAATATTATCAGCATATGATACAAGTCAAAAGATAATGTAGCAATTCTATTCATTTAAATGCTATCACGACGATATAATTGCTGTCGTTAATATCAATACATAGTTTATATAAATTTTTGTTAATTAAAATATAAATATATGCAATTAACACGAGAACATAAATCTTTGGATACCTAACTCTAATGAAAAATTGCATTGCGAATATTATACGAATACTAATGCACGACCACGCGGACAGAATTATTTAAAGCTCAAAAAATCAATTATATATATATAACATATTATTTATATCTTTTAATTAACTTTCAAATCAAGTTTTATAATTAGATCGCCTTTATGATAAAATACTAAAGCGAACAAACATGTAAGATATTACGGAAACCGACCGTTGACGCGTCAGTCTAATAATTAACTGCCAATGTGATAACTGCAAGTAGCAAATTATCAGGCCAGAGCCGACAGAAGCCAACTGACAGGGTCAGTGCCATGCCGATGCGACTGCTGCAACGAACTGCATTACGCCTCGCAAGAAAAGGCGCGCAAGTATGTGAGAATATCCGGTGGCTCAGCTCGCGTCGTCCCGTAGGACCCGGTCTTCTTCTACATACGCATGTATATACATATGTACGTTATGAGCGCGGCAGCAACGGAGCCCCTCTCTCGACAGCCGATCGTTCACTTTAGACGAGCTGTCAGTCACGCAATTACATCAATCCGGTCGTCTTCGTCGATCCGGTTGCGTCGCGCAACGAAAAAGTAGATATAAAACGAGATCGGCGCCACTCGTCGGACACTCGTGACGCGCATATCTTTATCGAATCATAAAGTAGCGGATCCGTAAGCTAATAAAAGTCCCCGCAATCGTCCAAAAATCTCGTTCCAAAATAATTTTTCTCGGAGATAATTGAACAGATTTTTTATTTAATCTTCCCCATTAATTAAAAAATTAACTGTTTATCACAGTTGCATGTTAAACGCGTTAAAATCGGTATAATAACGGTATCATCCGTGAAGTAACAACGGATGCATTCGACCGCGATATCGTCGATGGTCGATCTATTTATAATCCGTCTCCTCTTCGCGCTTTGCAAGGATGCTATTCTCGTCGATATAAGAGACTCTCCGCTCTTAAGCTCGAGTCGACACACCGTAGACAAGTGGAAAAGAGAAACTTTTTCATCGTCAACAAGAAAAGCCGCTCTCGCGCGGCAGTTACTTTCTTTCGATAAGCTCTGGATAGACGTGTCATGGAGTAATTCAAAATATAAGACATGTATTTTTTATTAAAATGTTTCTATTAAAATAATCATAAAAGAAATTAATTTTATAGTATAAGTTTTTATTTATTTTATTGTCAATTAGGAGAATTTTTTAATATCTTTAAATATAACATTATTTTTTGTACAATACTTTTTCACATGTTTATTTTACTCAAGTCTCTGGCAGCACACACATAAAGGGAACAATAGAAGATTTTAAATTGATGTGATTTTAATCACGAATCTGATTTTGAAGCGTCTAATAAAGAAATCAGAGCATTGCAGGAGATCAGCTCGAGTTGTATGACCGACCCTTAATCGAGTTACGGGGAATGAATGGAACTACTGTAATTCTTATTTCATGTGCGTGTATGTGTTCGTCGGTGCGCGATTACGTATCCTCAATATGTATTATCGGGTCACTTGTTTTATTTCAAAATAAGGTGACCGCGTTTATAGTAAAAATATATTAATTCTCTCGTATTGATTTCTACATCAATTTTATAATTAGATTGTTCAATTATACATTACATAATTAATTATAATTTTTTTATATTTTACAATATAATCAATAGCCATAAGATTAATTACTGCTGCATGACATTAAAGATTTGTACTGGTAATCCAAGCGAGAAATATTTTTTCGAACAATTGATTGATATATTCTTTATTTTTATGCAAAATAAAATATGCAATTATATGTTTGAAAAAATTGTTCTAATGCAATGAAGAAGGAAGAATGTTGCTGGAGATCGGTAGCTCGATCGTAATTCAAGTAGGATCAAGTGTTAATTGGCCTTGTTACAACGATGCCGAGTTAGTGCCTTATTGTTAGTCCCAGAGGCGCCTTCCAATTATTATCTTTCCTCCTCTCCCCCTCCCCAATGCCTCTCTTCTCACTCCCCCAGCCACTTGAGCTAGTAGGCGTCTTTCATCGAGGAATGCACTCACTGTAAGTCTCCGCTTGCTTTCTTCCTCTCGTTAGTTACACATGTGAAAAATGTTTTCCTCTACATTTAAATATCTTTACTTACGCCATGATATGTCCTTATCTGCTTCGAAAGTGTTAAATGTCGCAATCAATATATGTCACACAATATATTTTTAATGGATAATATGTGAATAAAAAGTCGCTGTTGTCTGTGGTTCTTCAAGTAGATAACGAATCGCCAAACAAATAGTTATGCGATAGACATTTAATTTTAAGAATGAGCGATTTAATTGGGCCGATGTGTAATAAGGCAATCCCATAATGTTACATTACAAATTATATTACGTTATAAATTCTGGCTAAGTTCTAACGCCTCGCTAAAAAGATTCTACGATTCTCGGGAAAGCGATTCGTTCATCCGACTCGGCTTCTAATTGTTTAATTGCGCGATCATCACGGAATTTCTGGACGATGAGCTCATATCAAGGCTCACGTTCGCTTCCGCATTTTGCGTTCCGCGAAGATTTTGCGGTCATTTTACAACTGAATTCTGATAATATTTATTTGGAAAGCAGCCAGAATACATGACATCCTGATATCATCAATGAAAAGAAATTTTCCCTAAAGTTAATTTTATATAATTTTACATATATATAATACATAATAAAATATAATATAATATTAAATTTTTAACAATTATATTCAAATTCTTTTCGAATTCTTTTCTCATTATTTACTTTATATTAAGTTTTTGTCGTTTACTATTTGCCAAAAGTTATAGCTAATTAGACCTGATATCTCCAAAAAACCAGTACGGAGTAAAGCGGTACCGAAAGTCGATATGTCCTTTGTCATTAAGACACGAGGCATATACATGGTCGGCAGGAAATATCCTATTACATGGCGTATTTATGGTCGCTATACTTGGGGAACACGGCCATATGTCGGTTGCATCCTTGTTACCCCGTGGAGGAAATTCGTCCTCGGCGTGTGATCCTCGGCGAAGAGAATGAGGAGAATTTACCTCCAGACATGGCAAAAGCTACATACTTTGTTGCGCCTAAAGGATACGTTCAGGTCCTGCTTTGTGTCTTCGAAAAGACGCCTGTTTACAACTGTTTATAGCACTCGTCTCGAACGTACAGTCAGGGATACACAAAAATCTCTGAAGACATTTTTTTTCGTTGCTTCTTTTATAAACCGGAGCTATATTCGGAGGACGAGGCGACGCGCGTGCTATAAATCGTACCGCCCTCGAGAGTTCGATACCGGCGACGGAGAGAGGACGACGGAGAGTGGAAATTAAACATTCGCTCGTACTTTGTTTACCTTATCGCAAAGTCGCTTTCGTTAAGAACGGAAATCTTCAGGGAACGTTTTGTTAACGATTGAAGTGGATGGACGCGATAGAACTTACGCGCACTTTCTCTGGACCACAGATACTAAAATAACATTTATGTATAATATTTTCGTTGAGAGTAGCACGAGTAGCAGATAAAATGCCTTACTCCTAATTTTATTTTGTTTAATAGATTTCGTTGTTTTAACGGTATTTTAATTCGACATTCTCCAAAATTGAATACTATATAATCGTAAAGGAAACTTAATGTCAGTTTTTTTTTTTTTTTTTTTCGAATTCACCAAAAATATAAATGTTTAAGAAAAAAGTACACAACTTTTGTGACACTTTGCGATAAGAGGGCTTGAACAAAAACTTACTCGTGCGACATGGGGAATATTCCTGCGATTCGTTGAAGTTATTAGCGACGACCCAACACGTGCCCACCGGTTCTCTCCTGTTGCCCACCGTAGATTCTTTATTCCACCTACTGTCATCCGGATCGTACTTTGGCTGCGATACGGAGAACCAGATGTATCTAGGCGCGCATGCCTGCAAACATAAAGCGAGATTGCATGATTATTAATGATTCGATATTCGATCTTATTGCGGTTGTTTATAATTTCTAATGTTCGCCGTAATCACAATTAAAAAACCGATCAGTTGTCGATCTTTAATGGAGTTTACATGAAGAAAAGAAAAAAAATGCACGTACGATGAATTTAAAACCACGGCATGTTTATGGCATGTATACAAGATGTCTCGGAATTCATGTCCTTTATAATTACCTGAAATTTGTCGGTTTAATTCCGAGAACACCCTGTATAAATATATTTAAGAATATATTACTTGTATTCTATAATGATTCATTTAACAAAAAATGTACGGCAAGAATATAGACCTCGGACATGTTTAGCAACCCCGGAAAGCGCATTACGCAATCCGTACGAATCACTGCCGCATTTAGAAATACACGTGTGCTTTCCGCGAGATACTCAGGCGAGACGTATTTGCATACGCGCGGCTTGCATGGCTTTGATGATCTCTTGGAAGTAAAAACTCTTTTCTGCTGCATAATTTTTGCTACCGTTAAATATCATGTATTGCTGGGTATTCGATTATTGCAGGCAGGTACTATTAATATTAAATTCATGCCTTTAGGCATTTTCTCATAAGTACGCGTTACGTAGACAAGCTGTAATTTCTATTCCAGTAATGCACGAACAATCTTACAAACGTTTCTACGATGTCGTACTTATAGGCTCTTTCAAACCGAATGTCTTTTTTAGCCACAAACTATCTATCACTATGTCAAATATAATGATTCTAGCTGAAAATTAATGAGAGATTCCATTAATTGCTGTAAATTCTTATTTTTATTTTAGTTTCTTTTGTTTTCAATGTTAAACATCTTCAAAATTGTAATTAAATAAAGTTTAAAAAATTCAAATCTATGTTTATATAAAATTACATATAACTAAAATCAATCTCAAAAATGATTTGCTTTAAAAAAAAAAAAAACTTTAAATTTCAAGAACATAATACGATTATCGCGATTGAAATAATTTACCTTGATTTCTGATACCTATTGTTGAAAATAAATGTCTAGAAACGATTATTTTATAAAATTTCAAACAAAATCTTATCGACGTGTTGTTTATAACATGTCGTTGAAGTGACAAATTTATCAGACGAAGTACATTTGTAGAAACCATTTCGTTAGACGCGCCAATACAAACGTGAGTTCTCTCACACATTATGTCAATCATCTGTACTTGACCAAGCAACCAGAAGCAGCTGATGGCCTTAATAACGCAATGTAACGTATGTGCGAGCGTATAACGGGAGGTATTTATGTCCGATTTCTCACGTCTACATCGTAAATCTCTCGAAATACGCGCGATACCTCGACAACTTATCGCGGAACACATTGCACATCATCGCAGTTAATTTGTTGATAAAATAACGACGTGGTCAGCAATCATATTCTCGCTACTGTATAGATTCATCGGAAAGATAAAGTATCGCGTTGTACATAGTTACGACTTGCTAAACGATCTTCAAGGCTAACAATAAGCGTAGCTTAAAAGTAACGAGGTATAACAATGCTTCTTGCTGTCACGATATATGCATTATGTCAAAGAAGTATCACCATTTTTTATCTCGTATTTCTGCATTATATTATGATTATAACATGATACAGAAGCGATACGATTTAAATCAGTTTCAAAATCATCCAAAGATATTGTATGGCGTCAGAAGTAGCACGCGGTAGCTTCTCGTATAATTATATAATTTGTCTCACTGGCCAACATTTTAAACGCTTTTCAAGGCCATTCTGTGTAAATGAGGCTTCTTAACAAGACGCACGCTGATTCCACACGCATGAGAATTGCGTGAACGATGCCGAGCTCTTTAGAAGATGGAGATTATATGGACGCAATGCTCGTGCGAACGATGCAGTACACGCAAGCATGCATTATTAATTGCGAGCCAATTAAGGCGTGTTACTACGGTGCGTCATTATACGTATCCCTCTTGGGAATGCCATGCCCCGGCCTTAATCGAAAATTACAAAAGGACTCTTCCGTCTTGATTGAAGTTGTTCCCCGACGAAAAATCGTAATCAGGCCGATGATGGATCCGTGGGGCTCGAGATTATCCGAAAGAGCCGCTCTTAATGACGATCCCGTCTTGTTTCAAACGAGCTAATTAGAAGAAATCGGGGACATAACTGTATTTAAAGACCGCGTTATTGATATGTATTTCAAATTCATCGACAAACCCTTCGCAAAAAGGTACTCGAACTGATTATCCTGCGAAAGTTTTTGCCCGCCTCAAAGCAGCCTGGCTTTTTGAGATAATACCGACGAACCGCAGGCTGATTGAACGTAACGATCGTTACGCTGTCGGTCGTTGCCTATCGACGATCGCCAAACAGCGAAAATGAAGGACGCGAAAGAAAAAAGACGATACGCCAAAGTGCCGCAATTTATCTATTGCGCCAGTTTAGCTCAATCGCTCGAGTTCGCTCCAGTACGCGATCTGTCCGTTTGTGAACGCCGAAATCGTTTATGGTAACTCGCCGATACGGATCTCTGATATTGGTTTGATCTACCGACAAAATTAATGTATTATTTACTTCATTTTCATTAAATTAATTATTATTTTTTTTAAATTAATTTAATTTTAAATTAATTTTATTTTTATTATTTTAACGCATTATATAAACAGATCTTTTTTATAAATTTCCGATTTTTTTACTCTGTCCATTTACATTTATATGTACTAAATTCTCATTATATCATTTTATTAAGAAAAAAATTTGCGCTGGAAAACGCAATAAATTATTTGTATCGACAAAACAGAATGCAGCTCAAATCTCGTAACTTCGATCTCAAGAATGCGTTTCGAGATGATGCGGAATTGCGTGCTTTGCGATAATCGCAAGTAATTCGCGGTTCATTAGAAAGAACAGAATCTAAATGCCGCTGCAGATATACACTACATTAAAGACGCGCCTTTGACTAATGGGTTCGACCTTTTGCGCAACCAAATCTCTGTGAACAAACATTACTAATAGCCGGAAATTAGTTCCGCGAAACCCACCTGTGTATTTAGGTAGCAATTAAATACATAACTCTACAATATTAGGAGAAATTGTCTCTTCCTTACCAAATCATGCAATATATTCCACATTTAAAAGATGATAAAAAACATAATTAAAATATTTCTTCTCTCTCTTTCCCTTTCCGTAATATCTATTTTTCTTCTAATATATTTTAAAATGCAATCAAATCACTCTTTACGCATAAAAAATATATTCTATATAAACATCAAATATTAATATATAAACATTTTATGATAAGAAATATATCGCGAGAAAAATTCATCGTGCGTTTAATCAAGTTGTCGTTCCCAGGATACGGTGCAACGGTGCATGATGATGATTACAAAAGAATCCTGCGAATAATTAAAGGCGATATAATAATATTCGTGTATCGAAGAATGGAAATGCGCGATAATGATATGGAGGAATATACGTAGCGTAAATTTCGAGGGTGTGGCCGGCTCGCGATTCGCGCTTCATTACAGAGCGCGGAAGGATTTAAAAGGAAATAATGATACGGTATATGTGTGAGTATAGGAGGGGGGAGGAGGGGGAGGGGGCCGCTTTCGGACAAGCGGCAGGAAGCTCACAGCAATGAAATTGCCCGGTGCTCCGACCGGCAACTAAAGTAACGTGCGTTTAATTGTATGAGGAGCGGGAGGAAAGGAATAATAATGTCCGTCTCTGCCGCCGCGCGTTCCGCCTCGACTCGCTCGCTTTTCTTTTCGTAGATTGCACGCGCGCGATCTCTACTCTTCATTAAAAAGGATCACTTGAGAGGAGTTTAAAGACACGGCTAATGACACGGTACTTTTAATGTCTTCATTCGGAACGCTCTTCTTCGTCTTTTACCAAGCGCAACGCGCAAGAACCGAAGACGCGGTACCGCGGCTTCTTTTTCTTCGTCGGCCCATGCATGAAACTTCCTTATACAAGCCGTAAAACGAACGAGCTCCCTTTTGTCATTTGATTTTTCTTCCATCAAACAGCATAAAAATACAAGAGAAGCTTGAGAATCTATCTATAAGAGAAAGTCTGAAAGATTAGGATATCTTTTAGATTTCTTTTGCTCAAAGATGTTTTGGCTTACAATAGTAGCAAAAAACTGTCAAAATTAAAACAAAACATATTTTTTACGTTTATACTGTTTGAAAAATCAAATAAATCCGGATTATAAAAAGAATTAAAGTATCACAAATATGGTTTTTAATATAGTTTTTAACGTATTCGTAAAAAAAAAATTGTTATAATTAATATTTTTCCTAATTTATGATAAAAACTTTTAAATACTCTCTCTCTCTCTCTCTCTCTCTCTCTCTCCCTCCCTGAAATCAACTGCAAGAAACAAAAAAAACGAGTACATTTTTAAAACTACGTATCGACGTTTTCAATTATCTATCCAAGGTTTTATTTCCTTTACAAGACAAATGCATTACGGATAACGCGTGCAAAATACCAGAACGTAGTTGTAATTTGCAACACCGTTTCTTGCTTGACCAAGCAAGTTCTAATACTTATCAGAGTGCACTTCGAGCCTATATCGGCTTCTCGTAGTAGCTTCTTGCGTGCACACGTGTTTGCACGTTTCGAACAATAAAGGTCGAACACATATATAACAAAACGATAAAATGCACAGAACTCGTTGAATCGGTCGTAAAGTTTGACAGAACCTTTAAAGTAAAGGTCGCGCTACCAGATCCAACATTGCGGTGAAAAGACAATTTATTTCCAGACTCACATCACGTGAGCAGCAGCTGCTTTTCCCATCCTGAAGAAGTCACATCGGGTAACCTGATCAATCGGATAAGATAATTCTGTAGAAATTTTCGAATCTTTGCAAATCAGTATTTTTTTTATCAATTTTAACATCTTTAGCTTTTAAAATTGTCAAGGCAACGATACAAAAATACAAAAAATGCTAAAATTTTGAAAATTTTGAAAAAATTACGTGATTTCGTTCGGTCACATCTTATTATAAGACTGAAGAAGTTTTATATATATATATTGAAATGCAAGCATGCGTCTCAAAAAAAAGAATTGTCACGACCTACCCACAAATTAAAGCACTTTTTTATGCTGACGCACGTATCGCCACTAACTTTATCTGCGGTCAATCAATAAATTTGAAGAAGAAAAGAGGGTTCGACTTCGGCAGTATGGAAGCAAAAGTTATTTTAAGGGTTTGAATGAGGTCATCTCGGGTCGAATATACGTAACTCGTTCGCTCGAATAGATCGGACGGTATTTTCAACCGGTTGACAGTTCATTTAAAGTTCTATGGAAAGAACATATATTCGATGACTCACAAATAATTCATTTTTTCAAGATCAGACTCGATAAGAATGATCTGATACAACATATCGTATTGAAAAGTGCTTTATCAGATGTTTTGAATTTTTTGAATCTTTATTGTGTACATATAAATGCAAGTATTGTACATTAAAAAAAAAAAGAAAAAAGAAATAAATGTTTTGCGAAATAAAAGTAAAATAAATGATGCAAAACGTTATTTTATATTTAAATAAACGTTAGAGTCGTGCTTTCATAATTTTCAATTTGCGATTAAGTTTGTCGCAATTTTAATGCGACATTTTACGTAATGTATTTCTCTCTCGAGTTGCAGAATAATCGTGATATAAGAACTGAGATGACCATACTGGGAAGATACTCCTGAGACTCGGTGAACGATAAAACACATCAAAAATGGCACGTAAAAACATAACAACGGGAAAAAACCGACTTTATTTGGGCGAAATGGCCTGGTAATAACTGACCATAAAACATCACATATTACTAACCCTCTGTAATCCTCAGTAACTCCGAGATATTTCATTTCTTAAATTAACGACGTGACCGAAAATTATCGGCGGAATCGTCGTTTTATAGCAAAGTGTCGCAAGGAAAAAATGCTGACTCGCGGATATTTTTACGGGTTGATGTCGAAAGCGTTCATATATTATACAATTAAGCAAGAATTTTGTTCCCTTAAAATAAATGTTGAAAGTTTTTCTTGTAGATAAATACATTTCAAATAAAATCATTAAAATCATCAGATCAGTAATTTACCCATTTCTGTATTATTGCATTATTATCATCTCAAATAATAATATCATCATTAAAAAATTAATTATCTTCTTGTTGATTTTAAAAGTTAATTCCAAAAATTTATTCTATTGTGTCGCAAAATTATTCCTTTTATTATAATAATTAATTCTATCTTGCGGCAATATTGCCATTAAATTTTTATTGAAATGTATTTGCTGCTGATGTAAAATTATTAACGGAACAAAAATCTGGAAGAATAGCTACTGTTTTTGAAGAAACGCATATATAAATTATCCGGAAACGAATGAGTTCGCCTTGAATTTACTCGGCTCCCGTAGGAACATCATTCACCTGGCTCCTTTTTGTCAAGAGAACGATTCGCGCGAGCGACAGGATAACAGAGTAGCGACGTGGAGGGATATTTACGTGATGAAGGTAGAGTCTAGAAGATGGAGGTGGTTTGCGCATCGCCTTAATTTTGAAGTTGAGTCACCTCGCGTGGTCAGTGTGAGTCA
The DNA here is from genome assembly GCF_021464435.1 of Cataglyphis hispanica. Classification (NCBI taxonomy): domain Eukaryota; kingdom Metazoa; phylum Arthropoda; class Insecta; order Hymenoptera; family Formicidae; genus Cataglyphis; species Cataglyphis hispanica. Next base: position 2,992,057 of record NC_065974.1, read on the forward strand.
CAACATTATTTATACATCATACAGTTGCAGTGTGATCCGGTCGTGGGATCGTAGCCAGGCGACTTGAATTGTTGCAAGATTTATCTACTTAAAATTCGAAAATAGGTCAATAACTTTATGATTTTCTTTAATTATTGTTAAATCCGATTTAATATTTGATATTGTTTATAATGAAAAGATAAATAACTGTACTATAAATCGTACAATAATTTTTTAAATATTTTTCATCATCTTTAGCATTTAGTATATCATTTCTTTTTTATTTTAATATATGAAATTAAAAATTTAATATTCTAAATAATTATAAAATTATCTTTTTCTATTCGATTTAAAATATCTCGCAATAAAATATCTCGATAAAATTTTCTCACTGTTAGGAGCGTTTTCACGTAATGCAATATCGCTAGGGTAATAAAGTGCATTGCCCATATGAGTGTCCGGAGGGCACGAAAGGCCGCTGCAGGCAAAAAGCAAGCGTTTAACGGGCATTGCAATTTGTCCCGCCGACAAAACATAGGACCGGAATGCGTATTGTCCGTTCGCTGGATTATCCTCCTGCCGCTTCAACTCCTCCCTCTCGTTCGTTCTCATCGGAAGGCGGATGAGAGGCGTTGATTCGCGAATAAGAAATCATCAAAATTTTTTTCTGACTCGAATGAACTTTCCAAAAAGACCGGGCATGAAAACTGAGGTAATTTTAGAGAGTCTAATTCTTGATCTTACTGTGAAAAAATAGATTTCACATCACTTTTTTTTTATTATTACAAACATTTTTTATTATTACAAACAGAAATTCATTTAATTTTATATTTAAAATTTAAATTCAGCAAGAGTTATATATCGGTTTAAATAAACTTGTGTGTTATTAGAATATATCGCGAATGATAATTATATAGTTGCAAATAGATTGATCAAGATTCTGTAATTTATTAGTAGAAAACTACCAACTAAAATCTTTTCTACGATTCAAGAGAGCTTATATCACTCGAAACTATCTATAAAATTTTCCCTATCTTTTCTCAATCATTCATTCCATCTTTATCGCGATGCGTCGAACGCGTAGAAGGCGCCGAACGGCGAATCCCCGAAAGAGATCGGCACGTATGAAGACAGAATGATCAACGACGCCTCGCGGTATCTTTCGTATAGCCGCGAGAATTTCTCGAACATTGTCCTGTCGGTGCCGTCCGACAATGGTATTTCCATTCTCACAGGCGCCGACAAACGACTATCTCAGACTTATCCCAGCGCCGCGTGCGCGCGTTCAAGAGAGATCCCGCCAATTCCCAAAAAGGGGTGAAGCGTCGAGAATAAAGAAACGGAAGAAGTTCGAGAATGAAGTGGCAGAAAATGATTACAGGCGAACTCCGACTGGCAAAAGACGAAGAGCAAGAAGAAAAGGGCAACGGAGAGGTCCAGGAGATGAGAAGGAGAAAGGGAAAGGAGGGGGAGAGGGGACAGTTACACAGGGGGTTCACAGAAGAACGATGAAAAGAGACGAGGATTTCGTACAAGGCTCTGCTTTCAGGCTAGGTCGCCGAGGTCGCGATTGTCCTCTGCTTTGATAGCGCGCGGTGGACTTGGTTAACTTTTAATCGATGCGTTTTTGCCAACGTGGACGACGACGAGGACAAGGAGGACGAAAGCGAAAGCGACTCGCCAATGGGGACAACAACATCGTGACTTTATCGTTCCACCTTGACTATATTTTATTGTTGCCGATTGTTCCTTCGTTTCTGCCTCTCTTCACCCGAACGTGTTCTTTTATTTCCACGGAGAAGTTCCGTTCTTAGTCTCGGGTCTTCTCTCTGCATTATGTTCACTGCATCCACCGAATCATCTCCTTGCAGATTTTATCGAAATCAAATGTCATGTTAATGCAGCAAAATTTACGGTTTGACAACGGCCACGAATCTAAAATTCGTTAACCATGAAGACTTGATCTTATAAATAATTGCACGCACACATATGTAAAAAATTTTTCGATTAGATTAGAAATTAATTTTTTTAAAGAAAATAATTTCTATTTAATACAATCACAAGAAAATTGTGAAAAAATAACAAATAAATTACGAGAATATCATTATATTGGTTCGATGAACTTCTATGATTTTTCAATCACTTAAATCAATGATAAGAGAGCACACATTTCATCAGTAGAAAGTACATCATCTATGCATCTTGTATGAAATAATAGCAAACCGCACCTTCGCCTTTATTTAGATAGAGAAAAAGAGTGCGCCAGAGAAAAGTCCGAAATGCGAAACATCTGTTAGCGATCAACGTGAGGGCCGCATCTTTGAAATGTCGGCAGATCGCGAGAGAAACGCGGACGAGGGGAGGAGGGGGAGTGGGCGATAAAGAAACAGATTAAGAAGTGCCGTTGAATTGGATTGCGGTAGAAAAAAGGACGATGCGTCTGCACCGAGGATGCGCGAAAGGGAGGGAATGCGTCAGTGGTGAAAGGTCCGCTGGGAGAGGCCAGTCTCTATCCGCGCGAATATTGCTCTTGCCGACTTCTGCGATGACCAAGAAAAGATCTAACAACCTACAAATTACCCTTACACACGTTGCACGTTGAGGAAGGAAAGAGCAACCAGGAAGCGACCTTTCGATGCCGCCCTCGTAACCACAAGATCGCACCGACGTACGAGAAGTCGCAAACATAATGCTCGAGGCATTGGTTTATTATACAGATCCTAGATCGTGTTTACCAGAATAAAACACACTAGAATATGGATGGATAATTATATGTATATCAAATGAAAGTTAAATTTATTAAATTGGCGTTTATATTTCCCTTGTGATTGACTTGATATGCTATTACAACGATAATAAGTCATTTGAATCTTTAGGATTCGGGTTTTTATAAGGTCTAGACCGTGACTTCGTAAGACGATAAAACATTGTTGCATAAAACTTAAAATACCTTCCAGCACTCACGGCGCCTTCGTTCACCTTTCGTGCGCGATCTTTACGCGCGATCTTTTTGTCTCGAGGGCGATTAATGGCAAAGGCACTCACTAGCGATGAATCGATCGATGACCGAACGCATAAAATTCGCCACTAGATATCGAAATGAGGCATTATTCGCCAACGACGTCCGACAAAGAACATTAACGAGTTTCTATTCAAAAGTGACAATCGCTCTCGGACACTCTTCGATTTTTGTCTATTTAGAAATAAAAAGCAATAAAAAAGAGATGAGAAGTGTGAGAAAAGACATTCGCATGCAACATCACATATAAAAATATATATCTCGAAATGCGACATTTATATATTAATAAATCTTACAAACTGACACAATTATTTTGATTTTTAATTATTCAAAATTCGCAATTTTTATTTTTTTTAATTTCATATGAATAAATTCGATATTTCAATAAATTTATACCGCTATTTTTTAATAATAATATTATGTATTAAAACATAGAAACTATTACATTTTGATATGTTATAATATGGCATTGATTATTTGACTCGTTAATGCGTTTATTATTCGCTAAATTTATTGTGATTTCGATCACATTTTCATTACAAGGATGACTTTAGAGTGGCTTAAGTTAGACACGAGTTTATATGCTCACACCCGTGTATGATTTTCGAAAGTCACCGAACTCGCCGGCAAACGTCAATCATGCGTGACGGGAATGTAATGCAACGCATCGACACATTGTTTTAACACCGTAGACAGGCGCATTAAAGTCTCTATACATAATATCGTACATGCGACTCACGCACGCACCTCCGGTCGTAAAAGAAGACACTCGTCGACTTCCATGGGCTATAATTTTTTTCTAATGAACGAGCAAACTAATCACTCTCATAAATCGGATTTCAGACCTTTATGAATATCATTTATTATATGCAGGAATAGAAAAAGGTTCTTTCTACGAATATAATCTATATGTAGTCTATTTCCTCTCAATTACAAGCCCTTCATTGAATGAACCATCTATTTTTTAGTAACTATCATTCTTTTTCATTCTGATTAAATGCACATAAAATAAAATAAACGATTTTTTCTACATCTTATATATATTATACTTTTATTGAAAGATTGATATCGTGAAAGAATCAAATTTTATGAAAAAAGTTAGAGGGAAGAAACGAAGAAGTGAAACTATCAGCGCCAGTAGTAATTACTTATCTTTAATTTGCAGATTACTGGGGGGAGATATAGAAAAAGCGAGAAAGAGCAATCGCGAAAAAAGCCGTGCGTTTACTAGGGAACGCGCGTTCTCGCATTCTGGAGTAAATAGATAATTCTGGAATAATGTCGGCACGTCAGGGAAGGATGGGAACGTCGTTGACGGGATAGCGTGCGGCGACGTCTCGCTATGTGAAAATTACGCGAGCATGAGAACGATAATCGTCGCTAATACGCCTCTCACATACGAATGCGGCTTTATTTATGGCTTGCCTCCTCTTTCATCGCCCATCGCGAGGCCCCGATTCACTCCTACTGACCATGTCGAATTTCCTCGAAATCCACATAGTCATTCACATATCATTTTTAATCGCATAATCACTTAGGATTATTTTAACGTTATGAATGACCTGGGCATAAATAGACAAAATAACATCCTGCGTTCTAATAAAAAAAATTTCATAATTTTTTAATGAATGGTCAAACCTTTATAAAAATTCTTTAATCTATAATTACAGAAAAAAATAATATAAAATAGATGAATTAATTATTAATATTAAAATAAAGAAATAAAATTGATAAAAGAAATTTTTGATAAGTTTTTCATAATAATTATTATATTTATAAAATCATAGATGAAGAGATTAAAAATACAGATAACATGAAAGTAAAGAAAACTAAAAACTGTAATCGTATTTTAACAAATAAATAATAAATTTAATTTGACAATAAAAAAAAAATAACACAGAAAATAATATAACATAATTACAAGACAAATATATAAATATAAATATAAATTAATGCATTATCACAAAATTATTTGCCTTAAAAAAGTCTGTTGTATTAACTCTTCTTGAAAACGTGAATTCTGTCGGTCTGCGTATTTTGCGAACGCGAATTTCCTGGCTTACTCTTTTTCCCCGCTTATTCGTTCAATCTTCGCATCTATCATCATAGTGGCCACCGCAGCCGCGCGTGATGAGCATACGCACATGCGTGCGGCGTAGTCTCCTGCTCGCGTACATAAAGACAGATAAAGACGGTTCGTACATCATAGGGACCGCCGCCTCGATTTGGGGGAAGAGAGGAAAAAGAGAAAAAAAAGGGCCCAGGACTCCGGGAAGGGCGGAGATCTTCGCGCTAGATCGGTGTAAATCCGACTTCCTTAGTAGTGTGGCGCGGGAAATCCATTGCGAGAAACGTATCTAAGCGAGGGCGGCGGCGCGTTACATCGCGAACGTGCCGGATCGCCTTAACGGAGCTCCGCACGCATTCTGAATTAGAAATCTGCGTGGAAGCTAGGAACGGACAGATAATGACTTTAACACGTATCGCAGATGGCGAGTGTTGATGAGATAATAGGGGAACGCCGCCGAAAAGGGCTTTGTGATAGGACTGAATAAATATCGTAATTTTGTATCCAAGAAAAAAAATAGTGATTTAGACGCGTCGTTATAATCAAATAAATTAAAATTTACTATATTTTATATATATTTATATATTTTTAGAGAGAGATTTAAATTATTTTTCAATATTTATAAATGAAAAATAGAAATTAATGTAATTATACATATATGGATTTATTATATGTATATATGTATATTAAAAAAATATATATATATATATATATATATCCATACATAATTACAAAATTATAAAATTTTAAACGATCATGATACGCATCGTTTTTTAATAGTGTGATAAATGCTTCACTCTAATTATCGTGTAGCTCGGTTTTATCAAAAATAAGTAATATGACTTCTGAATTCCGTGCTAATTCGACTCACTTGCGAGACGTCTCGACATCACAAATGAAACGAGGAACGTGCCGGGAATTCGTTTGTTTTCGAACCCTAAAATAGAAACTGCGGCCTTCTGGGAACACACGTCTGTGATCTCTTAGAACTTAGAAGATCTATCCGAAACTCTAGTTATAAATCTTATAAATGAATAATTAAAAATTAAGAAAAAGCTGTGCAAGTAACAATCTCTTTATTGCTCACTCTTTTATATTTTTCTAAAGTACATTCTTATCTTTTCGCTTTAAAGTTTCTCTTGAGAAAAAAAGATTGAGATCCCCTAGATTTAAACTAAATCCCCCCCATCGTTTATTTTCATTGGCACATATCGTTTATTTCATTAAACAACTTCCATAACATCTCGAGCTTTCTACGAATCATAAATATAATGTATACATATACAGCGAAAAAAAAGATAATATTCCCGCTAGAATAATAATCTCCCTCGCATTATTAAAGATTAATGTAATCTTTTATAATTATTTTATCATATATTTTATTTCTGGAGAAAAAATAAAGCATTTTAACTCGCCAGTTAGGTTTGACGTATTAATGTAGTTAATGTAATTGAAATTTGTGCTAATGGAGTATAATTAATTGAATATAAGTCGATTCATTAATTAGAAATTCATTACGCATTTTCATAATTAATTACGATTGCTATGTCTAAAACATGTTATACGCTACTGTCAACGTATTATTACATGCTAATGGAGAACGGCGCTGACGTTTCAGTTAAAGTGCAAGTCGTGCACTTCGATATCGGAGAAGTTGTACTTACCAGAATCGGACCTCCATCCTTGTTAGAAGCTGAAACCGTAGCACCGAACCACTGCAATGTCTTATTGTCGACTTGACTCAAACCACTAATCACATTTGGATTTCTAACGTGATTGTGTCCTGCGACAAAAAAGAAAGAAATTTTTTTTAGTTGAAAATTTCATTTTAAAATAATCTTTTTAGATAAATTAAATTGTAGATACAAAATAATTTTTATATATATAAAAAATTAAATATGAGATATAATCAATATTTAAAGTAAAGTATCGCGTTTGTAGAAAAATAGTCGAAAGAATTTATCTAATTTATTTGATTATATTTTTTATTTATTTATTTATAGATTTATTTATTATATTTTATATAATTTCTTAATTTATTAATTTGAATCCTTTATACGATTTATTACATAGAGAAATAATATAGAGAGAAATGAATACATAATTTGTATCTTTATTTTGAAAATGTGTTCAGTGTAATGTGTTTATCTATATATAATATATTTTCATATGTTATATAATGTATCGAAAATAAAGAGAGAATGCGCAATTATTCTCAATTCGGATACTCAGAGCGATTAATCAAAGAGCATATCGACAATAGGAATTAGTACCTAATTACGCTGTCAGGTAGTCACTTAACTGAAAGTTACCTAATATGTCGTTGAATGAGATGAAGCGAAGACGGTGAAACGGAATAGTATGGAGTGGCAAGGACGAGACTCACTGACGTTCGCAGCTGGTAATCCCACTGTAGGGTTAATTCCGGTCGAACCCGCAACCTTTGTGATATTCATCATATCAAAGGTATTATTTGAGAAAGGTAATTTATAGAAGAATATGCGCCCAACCATGCGATATCAGACGAGTACAAAATGATCGATTCGTGATTTGCGTTTTTTTTTCCGGATCCTTATTATCCTTCATCATCGTCTAAAAGGAGATTTCCAATAGAGATACATTAACTAAAGATAGGAATTTGATTTATTCACGCAATAAGAGTTAGGAGTATGCGAACTTCGATCACAAATACGTCGAGAACGAACGAGATTATTATTATGGATTCTAATTTCAAAAGACAAAAAGTAATTTTCTCGTTTTATTAATAGTGACGAACAAGATGCATTTATATTGTGAAGATAACAAACGAGAATTCTTACTGGAATAATATTGTTTCAAATTATTCTTTAACTAACTCAATAATTCAACAACATCACATAAGATCGACCTTGTAACTATCGTTCGATGATCTCGGGAAAAAAAAACGCGGACAGGTGTCACAACGAAGAAACTTTAAGTGCGACCTGCATTTTTCTTCATCGATTTTACGAACTGAGTGAACCCGTTAGCCCGTATAGGTCGGCTTTACTCCTTAAAGGGAAGTTGTCTTTCGCTTCTCAACCCTTACCGGTTTGTCATGACTGGGAAGCGCAAAGGCAGAGAATGATTCTAGTAAAATCGCGGATAACAGAATTAATTCTGTCGAGATTAATCGACAGTTATCTTCATAATGTGATATACATATTTTCTATTTAATGAAATTTATCTTTATACATTATATATAAACTTCCCCCAAGATTTAATTATGAATAAATTAATTTGTATAATTAAAATAAATTAAAACACAGCTTATTATAATTTGATAATATCTCTCACGCGAAATAATTATGTGTCTACGTGCCTTTTGGCTTTTTATTAGAAACCTAATGACAAAATAATCAGCTGATCGCGAGTGTCAAGAAAAAACACAGATTTCAGAAATTGGTTCTTGAGCAGCACGTGGCCGAACCTTTCGAGAGGCACAGCTAGGGCAGTCTTACGGTTTTCTGTATTAGGTATCGTTGGTTTCTTGCAGAGAGACAATTCTCAGTACTTCCAGACAGTCCGACACTCGGTAAAGTGTACGACGAAAGTCAAGTTCCTCGAGACGACGTTTTCGCTCGATTGGCCGAAGTGTGAGTGACCTCGAGGATCTGCACGAGATCTCCTTCCTCATACGCAGGTAGAATCAGAGAATATGTGATCGAAAAGATCGTTTGACATACCGCGAGTGGAAGCAGCGAGATACATTTTGAATAAGAATTGAAAGTCCATCTCACGTTTTGTTTTCAAAAATTGAAAATTTTAGCAACAGTTTTCTTTGCATCTTCCGTCAATAATTCTATAATTTTTGATAGTTTAAAGATAAAGTATGCTATATGAACGAGATTAAAAATTTATTATTTTATTATTTAAAAATGGAAAATATAGTTAAAGGGTACGAAATTATTGATAAAATGTTCTGAAATTATAAAACTCTTTGAGAATATAGGAATTCATAGTTTCAAAACAATATAATATATATAGTTTATAATTCATAGAAAAATACTTTCAAAAATTGGGATACCACAAAAATTTTTTGTTAAGGGAGAATTATAAAATTATTGCGGATATAAATATAACTGTAGCTTTCAATCTTTGATAATAAAACGCCAATTAGAATTAATCGAGATTTTATATAATTAGATCGATGACGAGAGAAGTGACCAAAACGATCTCCTCTTTCCAATTTTGAGTAATAAATGCTTCTCGTGATTGTATATCATTAATAGTTCATTTAACAAACATATTTATCAATAAAAAATCTAGTATAAAATAATAAGTATAAAAAAATAAAAGCTCCAAAAGTAGATGCAGTTTTAAACAATTCTTTTTTTATCTGAAAAAGTGTATTAGTGTCTAAAGTTAGATGTCCTGTATAAATTGTAGTAAAGCATTCGTCCAAGTAATAATAATATTGTTCTCGTTGGGGCTCCATCGCGAAACCAGGCAGTAGCTATTTTTGAGAACGACGTTCGCAAGATTTCAACGACACACTGTAAATCGGCTACTGGTTAATCTACTCCTATTTTAAACCATGACAGTAACATAAATTTTTGAAAGAAATACGGATTCGTAAAACAGCGTTTTCGAAAAACAAATATTATTTTAGAATAATCTTTTCTCGATCCTGATGTTGAACATCATTATTTAGATAACGGCAATCTAAAAGCAGTCTTGATGTATAGTAACTAATAAAGAGAAAAAAGCAACTCGTTTAGAGAAAGAAAATAAAGTTTATACAAATATCCAATATAAATCGAATAAAAAGAACTTTAAACAAGCAATTTATGGTTCAGCAAACATACACATAAATATGTTAATTCATCGATTAATAAAAATATTAAATATTAAATAATTATTGATCAAATATGAAAAACAAAAAAACATACATTTGCTCTTTTAGTTTCAACAAATAACAGGATGCATGTTGAAGTTATTGGAGATCAATTATCGCGAAATCGCGAATTTGGCGAACGTGATATAGCAACCTTTCGATGATATCGTGAGTAATTATCGCGAGAAAGACCAGTCTCGTATGACGATGCTTACGTATGTACGTGGCAAAGGCTCGAGAAATAATCGAGATGTTTTCGTTCGCGCGCCAAGAATCAACGACGATAGAGCAGATACAGCCGGCTACGACTACCGGCTGCGATCCTAATTGGACGAGATCGAGGGAGGATAGAGCATACGTTCGGTCTAATTATCGATCAAAGCGAAATGCTCGTCCGCGCAGATGTAATAGTAGTCGACCGTGGAATGCGGGTGAGGTAAATCGGACTAATTGGATGTACATCTCGAAATCTTGTATGCGCAGCCGGACGAAAATGTTTTCTCAAGTAAAACAACTCGACTTAAAGGGAAACGAAGAAAGAGAAAAACATTTACTAAGAGACCGGAGGTCGCTTGTTTCTTATTGCATTGAAGATAAAGTTCTCCGCGTGAATGCAAATAAATTGAAAATAAAACAGAAATAGATTTGGCGAGTAATCGCGCAATTTTACGCATGGATGATTTAATTATATTGGTTTTCATCAATATCTATATATCGTAGATCGATGCATTATTTTTTAAATTTTGAGATCTTTAATCGTCTTCAACGACTTATTTTTTTTTTTTTTTAATTTAGTTATTTAATTTATCTTGCAAATCTTTTTTTTGAAGTCCAAAAGAGAGATTTGTAAAATTAATACACTATCACGACGAATATATTATTATAATACAATTTGCAAAACCTTTAATATAATTTTGATAAGGTAATTTTAAATTATTAACTAATCAAGTTTTAAAAAAATACAGAAGAGAAATAATCATCTAAAGAATTAAGAATGAAACTCGAATGAAATGAATACATATGCGGGGAACATTGTATCTTTCTCGCAAAATATAGATACGAACTATCACAACTAAACTATCCACGCATTCTATTTTCTCGATTATATGTGAACGCACTGAAAGGGAAAGGAGATGTATGTACATATCTCTATATACGTTTCGATCCATCGCTCCTTTTATTTCGATCTCGGATTACAGATTAATCCCGCTCACGCGGTCCATTTGTTGAATAATATAAATCTCTGGACGATATCGGTCCGCTCGCGCGATTTCCTGCCGATCATGCTCGGTACGGTCAATTTTGCTTTCTCGCGTGAACGAATCCATAACCGGCATCGGTGTTACATTGCTTGTTGGAGAGTCGGTCGAAATCCCGAACCGCCGTCGATCGTTATCGAGATATGACGGTGTTACGAGGTGTATAACCGCGTCTAATTCGCGCCGCGGGTTTACTCCGGCTAATTTACATTAGCGCGTTCGATTCGCGCAGATGTTTACGAGCGGCGTGAAATATTACATCGGGCGCGAATGCGCGCGGGATAATATTTTTAATCCCCTTGTTTTTACTGGAAAATTTTATGAACCCAGGCGATATACTTTAAACGCGGTCGCTCTAATTAATTCGTGAACATGTTACTTTCCTCTGCCAGAATTTATGCAATGTTTCCTTCACGGATTTATTGAGCTTTATTTATATGAATACCAGAGAGCAATTGGAGATCTCTTAGATAGAAAGTACGAATTTATGGTAGTAATCGGATTCGTAAAAAATATCATCTGGACGACGTTTGAATAGTTTTAGATATTAAGATAAAGTTCTGCTTCAACTCGCCTTTTTAAGTTAAAATAATTATCTCTTTTAAAAATTATGTTAAAAGGATATCCATCTGTTTTAAAAATCAAAATATTATATGATAAAATAAAGCTTTATGATTATAAATTATAAAGATTTCAATAAAACTTATTTTATACGCACAACAAAATAATAAAATTTATTCTAATAAATAAAATCTTACAAATATTATTTAGAAGAAATTTCAGTTCATTTAATTACAAGTCGTTTGATTCAATAATATCATAGCAAACATTAGTTAATTTTTTAATAAACCAAAGCGTATGCAATTTATTATTCTAAACATGATTTAAGACTCTTCCTATTCCTATGTATAATTAATGATGGTAGATATAATAAACCATGATCAGTGTGCAACGTCACGTGCAGCAATTGCCAAGCATCGAAATATAGTAGGGGGTCAACGACAGGGTAGGTGTATTGGCACTAACTAAAAATAGCGCGTTCCCCGCATCGAGTTTGTCGGTGGTTACTTCTCGAGATTAAGAAGCTACAGTAGCGTTAAAGAAAGATAGAATGTGGGTCAACTGTTTCACAGGACAGTCTGGAGAACGCGAGGTGAAAACATTTTATATTTATATCTTTCAACGCCTTTAATCAGCTTACGGGATGGCTAAAAATATGTGAAGAGTGAAACGCGTGGGGGAAAACCTACTTCGTGAACAAGCAATCGAAATAAAAGATTACAAAATTGTAATTAGCGTCTGAAATTAAAAAAATCTTAATTCTTAACAGCCATTGAGTTCATCATCGATCGAAGCTAAAATAATTCCAATGAACAATAATCTTTGTTACCTTTATCGTCGAAGTGGATTATGTTGCATCTATCGTCCGCTGCGATATCGCATTTGTAAACTGCGCCTCCTCGATAAACGCCGGCTTGCGCAGTTTCGGCTTCCGGTGCGCCCACGATTGCCCTAAAAAAAATAAGCAGGACGCTGTCAGCGAAATCAAACATCATGGAAAAAAAAATTGTGTTACAATCAGATATATAGCTCCGATACACTCGGAATCAATCGGGCGCTTATGAATTGTCTCTGATAAATGATTGCTTAAACGTCGAGGTTGTATCATTTCTCTATCGATTTAACGATACTCGATAAGCATACATATGTAATACATTCGTATTTTCGAAATTGAGGTCAATACTCGTGGACTATTTCGATCAATGGCATAAAATCTGATAGTAAGATCTAACTAATGGACGATGAATTATGTTCGACAAAGTTAGTTCTTGCTGTCAAAATCTCAGGTACGACTGTCAGTCTAACCATTAAACTATCAGAAGCTTCCAATTACGTTCTGAATAGGCAATAATATATTCGAATCATCATACTACATTTGCCTTTCGTATAATTTTTTTTTTCTCTCCATAGAGAAAGCAGTACAGTCCGAATTATTCCTGATCTCGCAACCTCATATGACTAATAGATTCTTTTACAATTTCCTTGCTATATCAAACTTCCTTAATTTTTCCCTTTATTATTATCTCTTTATTATCTATATCAATTGTTTATCACAAAAGAAGAAAAGATCAAAATTGATTAATTTTTTTTTATCGCATCATTTTTTATACAAAATATATCCCTAATTAATTAAAATATATGGTGTTATTTTGTAATGTATTTTCAAGCAAATACAAGCAGCGATAAAATCAATAAAGAATAATAACGAGAAATTAATGATGTGAATGACGGTTGTAGAATCACAGGCATTAACTCATAACTCATTTCCGGTGATAAGCATTGCAACGCGTCATGATTACTTGAAGAGACACTCTTCAAGATCTTTTTCCTGCAAAATAACTTTATTAATACAACTTTTATTAAATATAATTAATATTAATGACAATGCCCTCGGCATTAGATAATACGATTAAACATAGAAGAAATGCGACGAAATAACGATGTTCCGATATTTTCAATTACTTTAATAACGACCACTTCGCGTGTACCAAATTGGCTATTATCGTTATTAAACGGAAGACTGCTTTTTTGCGAGTGCCTCTCCCACGAATTCAGTGGGATCGCCGATATTAGAATAATTGGAAACAGATATCCGAAGTCTAATTTATTATCCGCTGGCTATTTATTGTCTACGTGCGCGAGAATCGATTCGATAATGCAGCCCAGAAAGGCGGAAATAAAAGACGCGATGTGACCGGGGGCATTAAACAACTCGCTCCGACAATATGAAAAGGATGGTGTAAGACAATCGATCGTGTAATTATATCCGAAAGGCGTGTCAGCCTTGGGCGAAATCCAAGAGTGTATCGGCATTACTTTGACCTATTGACGAGGTAATTAATTTCACTCAGAGAATATCCAACGAGAATATTCGTATTCATAATAATTTTTTATTTAAAATTTTTTTCCCTATTTCCGGATATTTGTTTATATGTAAACCATTGTTTAAATATATAATTAAAATTTTACGTTAAATATAAAAAATGTATTTCAAAAAAAAAAAAAAAATTCTAAAAATCGAGCAAAAAAGTATGCACTAAAACCGGAATGAAACACAGAAAATATGTAAAAGCTTATTTAAATTAGATTAATTTTTGATTGCATCTTAAATTCTTCCGTGATATTTTTGGGCAAATGCTTTGGAAAGTATTAATGGGAAAAGCTTTTTGAATATTGCGACTTCGTGACAAATGGCGTGACTAATGACGTAGCTTTTATCGCCTAACATTGTGTCAGACGATCGCGAAATATTAGCTTGACACGGAAAAGGATAAAAGCTTTCTTTTTATTCGACGGAAATTATCTCATCGATGTATTTACGCGATATGACATCAATATATCGTTGTTGATCTTGGGATATCATTGCGTATTTATATCGATATATATTTTGTAATTACATTTAATATGTAATTATTAAATATATCGATAAATAATCAAATTTTCTTGCACTATTAAAACGCGATATATTCTGTAAATTGTAGAACACTCATGATGTGATTGTTTTCAGAGCAATCGAATAGATAATCCATGTGCATAATTTGACTCTGATCTAGTGACCTAGCTTCGCAACATTGTTAATTTAAAGTCTATTAACATCTAAACACGCTCAATGGATGATAACCAACAACTTCGATCATTATTCCTCTGATTATTCTAATCTGCGCTGAGGAATTTCATCGACAATTAAATCCCATGTCACGCGCAATTAATATTATTCGGGTTTGATCTATAACTTGAATAGGCTTTGATAATAATCAATCATCATTTAACTAAATATTAAAATTATGCCGCAATTTATGTATATATAATAAAATTGATTAAATTACTTAGATATTGCACATGCAATTATTCGAATAATTATTCGCTGTCGTGCGGAAGTCGCCAGGATAAATTCCGTGTCGTAGGTTTTCACCTCGAAACACATAGAAATGTTATTATCTATGGAGTGACCTTGGCATACATCGACTTCTAGATTGGTGCAGCGCGCGTAGGTAAGCGCCGTACATGCACTATGCATACACGTAGAAAGAGACAAACCGATTATATGCTTATGTAAACGATTCATAAGCTTGACATGTCGTTGAAGTTGCATACCACACTCCACAACAGCAAACAAAAGGGCCAATAAATTGATAAAATTTATTAACGGCTACATTTAAATTGAAATTTATGCTTGAGAAATAAAGATAAAAAAAAGTTTTTCGCTTTTTATATCTGTCTAGCATGATTATCGCAATATGCGCGTCATTGTAACTATATAATAAGGAAATAATAGAAACAGGTTTCCCTTCGCAAGCCAAGATAATAAATGTTTAATTAGATGCCTTTGTATCTAATCAACAAGAATAATAACTAGAAGCGATAAATAATAATAGTACGCGCGTGGAAAATGAAATTATTCTCTACGAACTCTATGAACTATGAAACTCGTTCCTCTATTATATTGTGCAAGAATAAAAAAAGTATCATAGTAGCAATGAGAAATATACATTTTAATGAGAGATATCACATTATCTTTGACGCGAATGTTTTTTTTAAATATTAAACAAGCAAGATAGAAGCTAAAAACGTTATTAAAAACAGTATTTCAAATTTTATCGATCATTGAATAATATAAAAATCATTGTAATGATCACTTTGTTATTGTCAATTTAAACATCATTTTGAAAATAAATTTTATCTATATTAAATCAATAATAATTTTATTCCAAATTATAAGAAAATATGTCACATTATTATACAATGATCGTCTATACAAGTGTATCAGTGAAAATCAGAAAAATTTCAGTACACTTGTATAATTGCTATGGATAGACGTTCCGTGCTACTTTAGCGAACGTGGGTCGAACCTGACAAGATCTTAGGATCTCGCCCACTCTACTTTTTTGCATTCGTGGGGAACTATAATCACCGATATGTGATACATGCACGTGAACGGGAATGCAGGGGCGAACCGGTCCCGCAGGATACGGAATCGTCGGCTTGTGTCGTCGGGAATTCTCGCGATTCAGGAATATCAATGTAGGTTTCAGGTGAGCCCCAATCATGTGAATAGGTGCGATTAGTGGGCGATCATGATGGCCTGAGTCAGATTACACGAGTATAAGCAACCTGACTGTCTCGAAGAGAAAGTCAGGATTCATTGGTTTTAGTGTCGTTCTAAGATATTACAGTCTCTTATCGTAGCTATCTTTTTTGTATATGCAAATACATATGTTAATAATTTTCTTACATTTACATATGTTAATAATTTTCTCTATAGAATGATATGAATTATTTTATTTTGAATTTCTCAATAATTGCTTCATTTTTCTGCAATTTTTTTAGTAGAAAAAGAAATTAATTAAAGAAGAAAAAACTGATATCGTTAGTTTAATTTGATTTATTTTATTACAATATTAGTGACATAATATCATATATATATATAAGAGACACTTAAATATTACCGTTTAATTCATCATTAGTCACAACAAATTACCTAACATGGTAAAACTGAGTTTATGATCGACCACGTTGAGATCACCAGCGCCGAAAATAGTTCTGCAGCTGCGATCGTCTCGCTATGCACCTGCGGTCTCTCGATGTTTATCGCCACGCAAATATTTTTTAACGACACAGAAATTCGATGAGCTGGCGATTTTCAAGGCCTCACCCATAAAACGGCGAACGTCTATTCAATCATGTATAACTGAGCTATACGATAAAACGGTAATCATGAAAAGAACGCGAAACATTCGGAACGACTTCAGTTTCTTGTATATTGATGAACACGATGACAACAGTTGCAGAAATACATTTTTCTGTGCACTTTATACGCTCTATTTACGTCTATTATAGTTACCGTTACTTTACGGTATAGAAACATTAATTAACTATTATTAATGAATAAATAATTGCCTTTACGGAACATACTTAGAGTTTAAAAAAACACCAGTGGATCTTTTCTTTTCCTAGATCATAATATATTTTTCAGAGCTGATTGTTATCATGGTAAACGCGTACAAACAAGTCAAACGAAAAAAAAACAGAGTAGAGTAACTCGATAGTTTCCGTATCGTATGTAATACTTTGCGAGATGCAGCACGTGCAACGTTACACCGGCTATTTTGCATAACTTTCCTGGCGAACCTCGAAATCTGCATAGGCCGCGCAAAGTCGTTCTTTTAAAACATCGTATTTATCCATCGTGCATGAATTAGAGAGCAGTCGCTCTCGTCGTCGTCAGGTGGAATTCGAATCTCGCGATCGGCGAATATATATGTCTCGGTGTATGTATGTATATATATATATATATATATATATATATATATATATATATATATATTTTATCCATCGCGTTGTATTGCCTTATTAAAACACGGATCATACGAGCATTTGTAATCCCGTATTTGGTAAAATCGGGACAGCTCCAAGTCGCGCCGTACTTGCTCAATACCATCGTACACGTGAATCTCATGCTCTTTGATCTCTGAAACATGTCCTTCTCTTTTGAAAGCGAGTCATACACGTACGTCGTGCGTGCTATGTGACAAATGTTGTACGTAGGTACTCCTATGAGGGTATCGTGAGTGAAATCGCGCCGAAGGTACCGGTATGTGAAAAGGCTCGCGATCGGTATTGTCATGCCGCGAGCGGCGTTATTGTCCGTAATAGGCAGGAGGCTATTTTTTCAAAAAAGTTTAAGAAGAACGCGTGTATTTTATGTACGAATTTTTTTAACCTTTTTTAACCTTTTATAAGCATAAAGTTCTTTTCATACGCAAGAATATATTTTTTTTTTACTTGCAAAACACATGAATTATTTATAATATTTCCCGAATGAATCAGTGCTTTTGTTTTTAATTGATTTTAATAAAACAAATCGTTTTCATTTAACCACGTGCTATTACGCGATATATCATGTCGCATCGAATATGCATTTGACTAGATAACTTCCGACTACTATTACATCGAAATGGAGATTCGTGTACGAGCATAAAGAATGACGATTGTAATGCAACCTTGGGTTTCAAGCCGGAAATCACGTAACACTTAAAGTCCCTTTCCTTTTCCATAAAGGGAAGTGTCTCTTAAACGCCACTGGAAAAAATTATACATAGGGCTCGTCTCTCTCTGTTCACAAAAAATGCCGATCATATATTATCATGATTATTGGAATAATTAATGTGTGTTTAATAATATTAATTTTTCAAATATAAATATTTCAAACTTTATTTTATTATTTATATATTTACAAAATTTATTAGTCTCTCCTATAAATTAATTCAATAATTTCAATAATTATATATTTTCTTAAAATGCGATTAAAATTCGAGTGTAATAAGATTTGTTTAAATAGAAGAAAACAAATATCACCAACAGATACATAATGTCTCTTTCGCGACATTATTAGTTTTAAAAAATTAAAATATTTTATAATTTTCTTTAAACTGTTTTTACATAGTTGAGTCTTATTTTCTTTTAAATTGAATATTTGACAGATTTTTTAAATAAAATGCCGTTCAGCAAACTCGCACACGAGTTCAGCTTCTCCAAGAACGCGTATATGTTAATGATCCAGCACGTGCTAGGAAATTTAAACCAAGTGGAATTTTTTTTCCATACGATATTCACATGCAATGTGCCATGTTATTGCTGAGGATACTAAAAATCAAATGTAAAGTGCATATGGTATATCCGATCCGTGATATTTCACTTCGTTACGCATCCCTTCGTCGGGAGTATTCACTTGTATAGTCAATTAAATTTCGTAGCATATTTCTAATAATCGTTTCTTTAGCTTCTTATTTATTATGATATTTTCCGTTTTATTATCGTCCATCAAACTATTAACATTGTTAATATATCATTGAATTATTAAAATAATATTTATTATATTTATGTTGATAAACGTTGTAATAAAAAATATAATGTGGTTTTGCTATAATTTTTTGGAACAAGATACAAATATTTTACGCAAATATTATACGCAATATTTAATTAATCATAGATATATAACTTAAAATTTTAAAATATTTAGAAATATTATTTTGCGCAATGAGAACAATCAATAGTCGCGAGATAAATTCACGTACTAAAAAAAAAAAAACAGGAATTTATAAATTTAATTATAAATTTTCTTTCTATATTTGAAAAAATTGTTCAAACTCCAATTACGCAAGAGAATCTTCAAAGACATCGTACGCAATGTGTGCGTTGAGGATACGCACGATCAGTCGATGACGTAACGCGAAGAACGGAGGCGTATATCGACGTTGAGTCGCCGCTACTTTATAAGGAGCACCTCCTCACACTAATACCATTCAGCTATCTCACTGTGGGCAAACCTGTAATCAACCATTCACAGCGAAATCATGCGTGTACATGAACCGGGTAATGGTACCGCAATTCCACGGTAATGTGATCTACGATTGCCTGATTGATAATTTCACTCCCAGCGTCGCGAATTTGTCACTTCTGGCAAACACATATTTTATCTTGTGTGTGTCACTTTAAGGAAAAGATTCGCATATTTTGAGCAACGCGTATCGTCTATAAATAAAACAGATACGTATTTAGATATTTTTGAGATAATTACAGACTCGTAATTACGTAACTATATATCGTAGTTTTATAACATTATAAAATGTTTTATAAAATTATCAAGATAAAATATATAATTATATGTAGATATTAAAATCTTTCTTTTAATTTTCTTTATAGCGTAAATATATTATAATTCTAATATTTATTAATTTATTTTTTCCAACGTGACAATGTTGATAAGGATATTTAATTTTTCAAACTAAGAAAATTGTTGGATAAAGACAGCTTTGCCACACCTTCACAGCAGGTAGAAAATGTTCTCTCTCACGATAGTGAATTCGTTAGATTAATCTCGGTCACGAGCTATTATCGCGCGGAGTAATAAATGTTCATTGCTAATAATTTGCATTCATCACTGTTCAAAGCAACTGAACTTTTAGATTTAAGTTATCAATTAACGGAAGGTCACCTGCCTATTTATCACTTCACTGATGATATAAGTTTTGATAACAGCAATATTTAGTTGTAAAAAATGATTTTTGAATTTTTTCGAATAACAAAAACATGATCTATAAATGGAAAATCTTATGAAATATAAGAAAGATTCCTCTTGCATTGCACATTCGAATATGTGCTAATTTATCTTTCGCAATTCTGATGATTGAGAGCAGTTGTATTTACTTATTTATTCCGATGTTATCAAGTTTAACGGCTCAAATTCCACTTAAGAGATTCTTGAAAATTCGATTAAATGATTAACGGAGAGAAAAGAATTAGAGATACTTTTTATATATGGAATAGTTTGAAAAGGATTGAAATCAGGATGAGATCAAAATCAAATGACTTTTTAATCTCATTAATTAGTGCGCAGTAAATCATCATTTCATTTCGGGTCGCGATACAATGACCCAATTCTATTGACGTGACACTATTGTTAATGCGATTGCGATTACGTAACTGCACTATTGCCGAGATTGTCTGGGCGTTTATCTGGTTTGTCGAGTGCTCACTCGACGGAACATACAAATCACATGCAAATTAATCTTTCATCAAGAATGATTTGCCAAAATTATATATATATATATATATATATATATATATATATATATATATATACAATGTATATGCATACACCATACATATTCAGCATCAAATAAGTATGTCATAAAATATAAATAAATTATTATGTCAATTATTTATTTTATAATTACGTAATTACAAAATGAGATAATGAGATAACAAACTCTTGCAAAAAAATCTCAAATATATTGGAGAGTATCAACATTAGAAAACTTTAGGAAAGCGTCCACTTTAGATTATGTAGTTGAGTGAGAGTTTTGTTCTGAAGGAACGGAAAAATGGGACTACAACAGGAAATATAAATCTTCCGAAAGAGACCTGCAAAATGTTTTTCCATAGTTTAGGACAGCTACGTGTTTTCTTCGTGAACTTCGATGAAGAAGGAAACATATGCCAAGAGCAGTTAGTTATAGAGAACAATGTAATTTTGAGGGAGTGACACGTTGACGTGCCGTAACCATATGGCGAGCAGAACTGACCGCGCGGGTGCTGTGGATCCGCATAAATTATTTCGTCGAAAGAGAAATTATTAATGGTCAAGCAAAATTTTTAAAACAATGTATTTTCCATTCTCACAAATAATAAAATTGTATTTATTCACATCATCGTTGCAAAGATAGAAATGACACATTGAAAAGTGCAGCATGTAATTAATATTTTCGATTAATAATTTCAATTTATTTTAACTCTTGGATACATGCTATTGAAATAAACGATAAAATTATGCGTGCACTAATTTTATCAGTTTCTTAATTTTATTGTATTTTTTTTTTTTTTTTAGGCAATTAAGCTTTTATATTGTCATATCGTATATTAATCAGATAGACCTCAATTCCGGAGATGACAATCAAAATGATTTACTTAAGATTAAAGTACCACGATTCTCTATGGATAATTTTATTGCTTCTCTTGGTTAAAAATGTAATACTTACGATCTTTCGAAAATTACGTTGCATTTTCAGTGATGCAAAATCATTTATGCATAGCCACATATTCATTACGTTATAACCGTATTTATTATTCGTGACATATTCGCTTGACTTTGCTGGTATACACGTGTAGTCACATTTGCGATTCCGACTGAATCATAAATCACTCTCGGTAGCGCAACGTGACAGCGACACACGATACTGACCGCCAATTCGAATTACTGCCAGCGATCAAATATCGTTCCCTGGAACACCCTGTATATTATACCCCAGAACTATTCAAGTCGGGGGCTACGAATTTTATATGTATAGGATAATCCTCGCGTGCCGTCGCGATATAATTGTCCGTATTCCGTACGCGTGTATACGGCGCCGACTTGCACGCGTGTTGCACGCGTGCAGGCAGGTAAAGGTAACAGGCCCCGAGGCTCTTGCCGGCTCTCGTCTGCATAATGACATGGTCTGAGCTTCGGGCACGTGCCTCACGCGATCCTCATTACCTGTTCTGCTTCTCTTTCTCTATACCTGTCTTATACCTTTTTCTTCTCTCTCAAATCCACACGCTCGTTTCTTTTGTTGTCAATTTTCGATGGCGAAAAAGATTAAATAACTTCGCGAAATTGTAGATTGTGTCGAGAATTCTCATCCTTCATTGTTGATGTTGCAGCAAACAAAAATGAGAATTTAATATAGGAAATAATTATCGGGAGAGCAAATAATTTCATATCTTTTGAGAAAATCATACATTTATAATCATAATTAAAATATGTAAAATGCGATTTAAAAATTTATAATTTTTATTCTTTTGGCTTTGACTATTTCATGCAATAATAAAGAACGACAATTATCATCGTCACATTGTATCTATATCAATGTCTGACACTTATCGCGAATATATTATACGATAGTATAAAACGAGAGGTCAATAATGAGGATTATTTATATACAACGCCTTATGAGATATCGCTTGTACTTTTTTTATGCACGTTCTATTCCGTGTTTTTACGATAGCGACGATTTCGCGCGTTCCATAATTCATCTGAAAGGTTGTGACATTGGTAATCACTTTGAGAAAGCTGCTGCTTTAAATCTCCGTTTACAGAGAATCACAGGAGAGACTCGATCACCGTATACCGATCATCATATATCACAGCATTATTATGCCATAAATGACAAACTTTCGCGACATTATAAGTTGTACGTTATTGAATTGCGCCGCGATTGGACGGAAAATAAATTAATCGAGAGAAACACGAAAAAAAACACGAATGATGCGTTCGATCGGTCTCGACTTTCATTTCGCCAGTCGGAAGCGGCGAGGAAATTGAATCCTCATTTCCTCCTCTGTCCCGACACGCATCGTAAACACCGCACTTTTTATGTGAACGTAACGGCTATGCTCGAACAACGTTCGTTGAACGAACCGGCCTGTAACGCGTATGAAAATCATCTTTAACGAGTATGAAAAAAAAAAAAAAAAAAAACGTCAATTGCTATAATTTTTCTACAAGTGTAAAATATTGAAATAATAATTTATAATGAAGATAAAAAGAAAGAGAGAAAAAGAGTATCTGAATTTTTTTCTCGTGACGAATTCTTCAAAATCATATTCTCATACAAAGCATCGTCTTGCACAGAACAATCTATGAAATGGAGTTGGTTGTGAATCGTCGTTAAACCGCATCGTGTACTTATCATATGGAAGCGGCCGATGATAAGAAGACTACGCTTTCCGGGATTTTAATGAAAAGCATTTTGTGCGATAAGGACGCTTACAAAGGAGAGCTAATTTCTCTTTCTAAAGAAATGGTCGAGCGCGATATCCCCGCGTTTGTATTGTAAGTTGTGATACACGTCAATTAACGATTTCAATCATCGAAACGAGCAACAATGAGGAACGAGCAACGTTGTAATGTACTGAATAGCGCATTGCGGTGTTATCGGCGTGTTTACTTTGCTTTTCAGACGTCGCGTCATGAAATCATTCGCACACATTTCGCCAGGCAATTCCAGTCATCGTTGATATTATTTTTATGATGCATTTTGCATTAAGATCAATCAGTTATCGTATATCAAGATGCATTAAGAACAAAGCATTTATCAAATTCTTTTAATTTATTAAAACAAATTATATATATATATATATATATATATATATATATATATTTTATATAATTATATATATAAATTATATAAAATATTATCTCTGATATTCAAAAATAGTATATATATTTTTTTTCTTAAAGTTTTCTCCATTAATTAATTAAAATATTATTTTTGAGGTTTATGTTAAGAATATTTTGCCTTGCAAGATGTAAGCAATGTTATAATATAACGTAAGTATCAAATATTTAGGAAAAAGACATAGTGACATAATTTAAATACATTATATAGAATTAACTTATCATACTCATGCGATTTCAATTTAGTAATTGAAGTAATCGTCTACCCGCATTAATTTGATCGATAATAAATGATGTGTTGGAAATGACGGCCGATATCGCCATTCTTGATATTTTGCCTTGAACGCTCACGACTACAACGCTTATCGACGGTTCCGAGCATTTGTTCGCCGAGACTTGGTGTCGTGAAATAATTTCTATATTTAGTACGCGGTCGCGCAAGAGCAGATTTCTACGTATATGATCGGCGAATTCGGGAAAACGGACGAGTCATCGAAACGGCGCGCATGATTCGATCTCTCCTATTTACTCGCCTCACTATGTATATGTACGTGCGAAATCGTGACTGCGTTCGCCTCTTAAAGACACGATCGTTGATGCGACCGTACAAATGAATCACACAATACGTGTTCTGCTATATGCTGACATTTATACATACTTTGGGCTTCTTCCTGGTGCAGTTTTCGTGATGCATCGAGCAATTGCAATTGCATAAAATTAAATTTAAGCAACAATAAATTAACGGATTTCTTCGATGAGAAGATATCCGTTGAAAATGGAGAATTAACGTATAAAGATTTAAATTGCTCGCATCTCTCTCTCTCTCTGATTGTGTAATGTCAAACCAATAATTAGATACTTATTTTATATATAAATTTAAATTTAATTTTAATTTTAATTTTTATATATAAATCGCATAAAGAGAGTTATCTTTCTTTCTTTTTCTTTTCTTTCTCTTCTCGACTTTCAATTTCCTATGAGTTTTACGCGGCAACTCTCGTTCACGCTGCATGCGAGCGTGATCGTAATCATATTATATCTTTTTATGAATGGTAAAGGAGACCAGGATTACATGAATATATGTACGACCGAGCAAATATATGAAAGAGATTACCACCATTGATGATAAGGGCACATTGTGCGGACTTTAGAGAATGCTCATAGATATTAGGTGATATCGGATCCGAGATACACGCTGTTCTCAATCATATGTATGAGGCCGCAACGGGAGGCCGAATCTTAATTCAGTCTTCTCCGAAACAAGATTCTTTTAGTTCGCATTAATATTTGCCCATGTGTATCATCATAAAATATTTTAAATAAAAAGATTGTTTTACCTATCTAATATAAAATAGCTTTCTGTTTCTAATCACAGTGAAAAATTTAAATATCACGCTCACTTGCTACTACGGTTACCATAGTTCGCAAAAAAATTATATGCACATATGTATATACATAAAATGCCGAGAAATGTATAGAGAGATATTGCAGTAATTCGCCATTAAATCACTAAGTAAACTTCAACAATCTTTTAATTGATTTATGATAAAAACCATTGTGCTATTATCACTGGCGATAGTAATCTCTTTCATATATCTGCTCGGTCATATATCGTTGTATAATACAAATATAATGCGATTAAGTTATGCATTTCAATATATAAAAAAAGACTAATATATTTCAAATAAATATTTAAGATAAAAGCGTATTTAAAAAAATATACAAAATAATTAATTACATTCCCACAATTTTATATTAAAATTTGTCTATAAATATATTGTTAAAATAAAGCACACATTTCTTTAACTCTACAGTCAGTCGAGCGTTCAAGTAGGGACTCGGTCAACGAGGAAGCCCGTGAAAAGAGATAACATCGCGTATAGTAGATCGTAGTAGATCAAACGTGCAGATTACAAAAGTATTAATCAGAGCGGCGCGGGAGTGATGAACCGTCCACGTAACGCACCGTGCAGTCGTAGCGATGACCTAACATCCTGCATCACGAAGTGTCTCGTGCTATGAACGCATCGATCCTACCTGGTTAAATCGTCGCGCGTAGACTAATATTTCCGACGATGATATTGTATCCGGGAGAGGAAAAAGGCGAAAAAAAATTTATTATTTTCTCCCGCGATGCGATAATCTCTCTCTCTCTCTCTCTCTTTCTCGTACAAGATTTAAATTTGCCCCAATCCAATTATAGCCCATTTGTATTCGCGATCCTAAGTTAAAATTTTGCGATATCGAGTGTCGGCACGCGAGCGATAAAAATCGAATCAACCGCCGAATGATCAAGAGGCAGGTATAAATAACGGGATCCCATTCTATTTCGGGGATTTAATGGCAATCGCGGACGCTTTAATCCCCATGAACGGTGAGTTAACGAGCGCGCGAACGCGAGCGCTCGTAAAGCTCGCATCGGGCTGGCCTAAATATAAGCGCCTACGAAACCTCCCGGTGTAATCCGGACTTCCTGCGGCCTTTTTCACACCGACACGTTTCTCTCTCCATTATTAATGCAATGCCGATCCTTTGAGTAATATTGTTTATTAAAGTAATATACTTTTATTAAACTAATGTATCTTTTTCCTAATCTTTCAAGAATAAGAATAAGAATTTCAGGAATAAAAACAATCTTCTTTCTCTTTAATAAATTTAAATACAGGTCTGAATAGAAAATTATAAACATTGACGAGCAATATTATTTTTTTTTTCCAGAAAAAAACTACATTAAAAATTTTTTGTGAAAAAAGAAATATGTTTTTCTAATTGCGAAAGTTATTGTGCTATTACAATAGGCTCATCTAGCTTGTAGCTAATTGCTAATTGCTAATATGAACGTGCACAAGCGATCTTAGACACAATATTCCATTATGCCACCGTTTGCGTCGACGCTGATTTTCCCGCCGATTCTGACGATGCGGGCTGCGCTATTATCCGCGTATCCCCGTTTCACCGATATTATTTATAATCATCACCGAGAGACTCTAGAACTGGATCAGAAACGTTTATTCGTGGGCGTGAGTCACGAAATTCGAGAACGAGCGTCTCCCCGTTCACGCGGATCGCGCAGCAAAAGAGTCGCGACGCTTTTTAAGGGTTGTAACCGTACTAAAGTGTTCCTGAAGCTTATAATGCTTGGGATGGATAGAGGATTATCGCTCGTTATTAAAGCCTGAGATGAAACACAAGGCCCTTATCCTGCTCGATGATATCTTAAACGGCGGGGTTATCGTTCAACCTCGTAATGTATGACGATTTATTTCATAACGAAAATAAAGAGAAATTTTATATTTTTGATATTTTTTTATTTATAAGTTAATATTTTCTGTATGTAAAGCGCGAACACGATTGTTATTTGTTTTTATAAAAAAAGGCGTGACTGTAAAATTTTATCAAAATAAAAATTTATTTTGACGATCATCTAGGAAAAATTAAAAACAGGAATTTAAAATATCCAATATGATGATTTTCTATTTCGCGATAACCGGGTGTCAATCATTTGGTCTTCGAGCGGCGAGTCAAACATTTGGTTAACGAGTTAAAAGAGAAAATTATAGTTACATATGAAAAAAAAATTAATTTTTTATTCTGTAATATTAGGATTGTATCATATACGTGACAATAATTATTTGTTTATAAAAATTTTATGTCAAAATTGTATAAAGAATAGAAAAAAATGACAAATTATTTTTCGAATGTCTAACAATTCTTATAAAGTATATAAATATATTCTAGAAAAATTGAAGGATATATGCTTAGTTAATGTAGTATATGTAAACAAGAAGGTGTGTAATAATGTAATATATATATATATATATATATATATATATATATATATATATATATACATGGTACCCCTTCTTCTAGATTATCCCATGTGTCATCGGATTACGACTACATTTTTTTAAGATCGATGAATAAGATTCGTTTCATGACACATAGTATAATCGATAATCAGATCTTCCGTCTTAATTTTTTTTATTGTTTATATCTATCAAATTTACTCTATCTTATTGTAATATGTTCTTATATCATCACACACATTATAATAAATATAACAGCGAGAATTCCAAGCATGTAATTTAATTTCAATTATTGACAACAATAACTTGGAGCAAAATTATAGACGGGCAGCGTGATTGTTTCGTCATTTTCAGAGATTATTTGCAATTATAAAGCTATTATTTACAATAATAAAACTCACCATCCCCGGGCAAATTTATCACGATACGTTGATACGGCGAAGCCGAACATAGATCTCGCCTCCATACGATACACCGCATAGTGTTTTGTCTCCACATTAAAGCCGTCGACGATTCGCCGGGGTGACAATATGACGACCACGAGCCCGATAAAAAAGCTCCAGATAAATCTTTTCAACCACATCTTGAGCTGTCGTATCACTGTCGTACACTATGAACACTCTGTCACCGCGTGCCGAGTCACTTTCGCATACATATACGAGTATCGCAATCGCAATAACCCGAAAAAAAAATGCACACGCGACACGACGTTATCGGACTTAACGATCGTGGATCTATATTAACGCGTTAGCGCGCGAACGACAGCCGGTAGCAGCTGCACCAGCCGACGACATGTGTCTTCCGCGAGATCTTTGAGACCGCGACAGGGAGAACGACGGGCACGGCCGGGAGGGAAACAGAGAGAGCCGGAGAAGTCTGCTTGACGGACGGCCGCGGACAGACTGAGTGGAGAGCGCGGTTCTTTCGGGTAGTCTCTTCACTCACTTGCGGCTCTCGACGGCCGGAGAGAGACTCCCACCCACGGCGCCGATGCCGGCCAGAGCGTTTTAGCTCGTTCGTCGCGTCCACTGCGATTAGATGTCTCCGTGCGTTGCTGTCAATCAGACTCCGCGCGATCTGTCCCCACACAGAACATTTTATCCTGAAGTTATCCCAAATTGCCCCAGATTTTGAAATGCAATCCCAGAGATGTCTCTAGTAAGTAACATCTAGGATATTCCAATAAGATATCTTATGCAAAACCAAGGGATATGACAGGATATCTTTTGTAGATCACACGTTATTATAACAAAATACGCATGTTGAAAAGATGTCTAGAGGACATCCAGAGGATGTTACGGTTTTTAATAATTTAAAAAGCCTTTTATTTACAAAAAAAAGGTGCATACACAATGAATGATTTGCAGTTAAAGAGTGCAACAAGATTAGAATGAAATTAGGGTTTTGTAAATATTTTGGACTTTAACATATAAGTTTATGTCAATTTAGATACTCATACATTTCCAATATTCACGTTTTCAAACAACATAAAAATTTAAAACAATATGTGAGAAATATCTAAGCATATGATGGACGTCTTTACGATGTATTTTAGATATTTGTATTATCTGAATTATATTAATTTTTAGAGAGAGAGAGAGGGAGAGGGAGAGAGAGAGAGAGAGAGAGAGAGAGAGAGAAGGGAATAAGTACAAGAAAAATATTGCAATATAAATTACAAAGATTTTCATTTATTTAATTTTTATTATGTAGTATTTATATAAGCATTAAGAATTCATAATCAAGTGATGCAACTTCATAATCACTTTCAAGTGGACTGTCAGTGTGCAAATCGTGTATTATAAATGAATCACTTTTAGGATCTTTTTCACATATCTGCCAAAATTCATCTATATCAACATTAACAGCTTTACTTGTGCTGTGCATTGCGTTGAAGAGATACTTAATGTATCAACTGTAGCATTAGATGGAACATTATTAATATTTTTAGTTCTATCTGCAAATTAAATTAAACATGTAAAGGAAAAATTATGCATCATTTTCATATCATATTTTTTAGAAATAAAGATATGATTACAAATTAAGAACGATAATTAAAAAAGACGCGTTTGGCACTTTATGTACTTAAGTACACTAGTTATTTAATCCGTTTTTTATAAAATCTTGAAAATTTCACTATAAATTTTTACTATACATATACAAAGAGATGAAACAATGCAAATCTAATTTTATCTTGGATTACTATGAAACATTAATATATAAATTATATTAATAGTATTAATAAAAATCGTTTGTTACAATAAAAAATTATCTTATTTTCATAATTGACTTTGTCCATTATGTTCGTCACAGCATTGTCAACACGCCGACGAAATTGTCATCTTAAGATTTCAACCACATCTTTTAATTTTCTTTTATTTATTTCAAAATCAGTGATGTCTTTTAAAAATAAAAGAAGATTTGTTTAAGTGATGTAGGCGTGCTATATGTGTATCTTTATACATAAAATATATACAGAAATAATTTTAAAAAATAATCATGTTTACACATTTTTTCATATTACATTTTCAAGTAAAGTTAGTTTAGTATGTCAATAATTCATATTTTGTGAAAAAGAAAAGATATTAAGTGTTCTACATCTTTAAAGTCAGATTGCATGTGATAAATATTCACTTTTTATAAATAAAGAAATATCAATATTAGACCACCAATTATACAAGTCTTGCCTAGCTTACAATTAGACCAATGTCTCAACAATACTACTACGCTTCTAAAGGTTGTATCACACTACGGATTGCGAACTCTGTTGCAATTGAAGTTCCGTTTGGTGATTGTGAATTGATCAATCAGAGCAAAGTAGCTTGCCGGCTGATTGGTCAATTTGCAACTGTCATACGTAACTCCAATCGTAACCGAGCCAGCAACCTGTAGTATAATACGGCCTTAACAGAGAAATTTCTCTGTTGAGATTTGTTTGATGTAATATTTTCATAAGGTGATTGAATATATTAGGGCCAATTTCACTACTTTCGGGTAAGTTAACCGACGGTTAAAATCAGCAGGATGGCAACAGAAAATAGAGGTGAACACAAACCATTTTTATCATTTTAGTTGCCACCCTGCCGTCGGTTAATTTTACAACCAATCGCCAATTTTCATCACTGCCTATCTTGATAATTTTCTAAATGTGTAGGATTAAAATGAGAAAAATTTGAATACTAAATCTGAATTCTGAGATTTCTACGCATGCGTGAGCTTCATCGGGATGTCCAGTTATTTTCCAGTAACTTCCTGAATCTTTAATCTGTACTTCTTCTTGAGTAATATCAAATCTCAAGTCTTGTTCAGTTTTATTCTTTATCATTTTTAGTCTTGCCAGATAAGAAATTGTGTTTCCAATGTCCGTTGATACATTCGAAAACGAAAAGGAAAAGGTACGTTATCTTATTATCAATTATATTTTATAAAGTACGATTTAAATCGGTTTCTGTCACACATTGAATGTACATCTACATTATTGCTTATTCATCATCGCATTCATTACTTTTGCATTTTTTTTTTGTGTAAACGAGAGTAATAAACTTTTTTACAATATTTATTTTCAATTTATATTGAGCCCAAAAAATACTAAATATTTAAAATTTTAAATAACCTATAAATAAAAAAATGGTTTAAAGTATATTATTTATAATACTTGTTTTTTTAAGCTTTATTTTTACGTAAATAGATTTACAAAAACATTAAGAAAATTTCATTACAATTATAGAAAGTTTTAGCTATATATTATCAACGCTTCTGGTGCTAGTGTAATTATATATTGGATTTTGATATTATAATTATGAACTTTTTCTGTTAAACTCAATTAATTTTCAATTCATGGCTGCACAGTAAGTAAGATTTTTAAATAATTAAAGTATTAATATTTTATTTAAGATGGACGAGAATATGACATCACAAGGAAGAACACAGGCTGATTTTATTCGTGAAGAATTAAATTTTAACATTGATACTAAAGATCCTGTAACAAAAGCTTCTTTAAATGATCATTCTGTGGGTGATTGTGTAGATATATTTGGTAATGGTCAGTTGAAAAAAACAGTTATAAAAAAAGGTGAAAATGGAACACGACCAAACAGAGGTGACATATGTACATTAAACATTACTGGCAAACTTGAGGACAGTACAATAGTGGAAGAATATGAAAATCTTGTGATACAGTTGGGAGATTTGGAAGTGATACAGGTATCATACATTATTATTATTATTATCTGTCAATTTGATTTGTAATACTGACATATATATAAATATATATTACAGGGATTAGACTTAGCAATTGCATTGATGGATATAGGTGAAGTTGCTGAAATTATAATTGATCCTAGATTTGCTTATGGCAAGCAAGGAAAAAAACCAATACCGCCTGATGCCACTATTACATACACAGTGGAATTGAAAGCAGCAGAGCTAGAGCCTGAGATAGAAAAATTAAGCATTAGTCAAAGAAGAGAAATAAGGTATTAATTTTGCTTATAAATTAAGTAATAAAAGTTATTTTCATGGATTAAATATTTCAAGGACAAAACTTTGCAGTCTATTTAACTTTTTTTTTGTTATAAATGGTTGAATTAATTTTTCTAAAGCAATAAGAAACGTGAGCGTGGAAATTGGTGGTTTGTTCGGAATGAGCTGCCTTTTGCATTACAATGTTATCGGAGGGCATTAGAATATTTATCATCAACAAAAAGTGGTACAAATCAAAATGAGGAGGAAGAGTCATTTAGTGATGCTGAATTGCAAACTTTACTAGAGGATCGCATAAAAGTTTACAATAATTTAGCAGCTACATTAATTAAAACGGAAGCCTATGAGTCAGCTTTAGAAAATGTGGAACATGTTTTGAGATGTCAACCACAAAATTTAAAAGCACTATTTAGGAAAGGTAATAAAAAAAATTTTTTAAATTCTAGAAAATTTATTCTTGATTTATATTTTAGATATATTTAGATATATGAAAAAATCAAATAATGTATGTGTATTGTGTGT
This sequence comes from Cataglyphis hispanica, assembly GCF_021464435.1. Lineage (NCBI taxonomy): Eukaryota > Metazoa > Arthropoda > Insecta > Hymenoptera > Formicidae > Cataglyphis > Cataglyphis hispanica. The sequence continues at coordinate 3,024,825 of NC_065974.1, forward strand.
ATTATAGGAACAATATTGAGACTCAAAGGTGAATATGCAAAAGCTTATGCAATCTTCACTGAAATGCAAAAACTAAATCCGGACATGAAGATATGCAATACAGAATTAATGATCTTAAAAGATAAAATTGCGAAAGATGCAAAAAAAGAAAAGTATCTATATCGTAAAATGTTAGGGGTAACTGAAGATAAAAATTTGTCAAAGGATGTGAAAGCGGACGACCAAAGTAAAAAGAAATTTGCTAAAGGAGTTTTATTGACACTGGTTGGAGCAGCATCTGCTGTTGTAATCAGTATATTTATACATAGATTTACTTCGTGAAAAAGAACAAATAAAGATATCAATTAACATGATAAAAAATAACATTGAATTCTTTATATCAAGGAAACAGAGTCTCTATGGGATTAAAATATGTAGTATCATAACTTTTTAGTTTCTAATTTTTTATTTTATTTTATTTTATTTTATTTTTTTTTAAGAAAAGAAACGATTAAAATTATGATTAATAATCTTGTGATGAAAATTAATAAAGACAAATTATGAGTAATATGTAATGAAAAATCAAACTTTTTTGTTTATTTAAGGAAACAATAAGAATAATAGTTGGTCTGTTATAATTATATGTATTCTTTATTTTTAAATATAATAACTATAATATAATATATTTTTAATCAATAAAGGCAAAAAAGTATTTCATCCTTCTTCTGATTATATCATTTATTAAAACTATTTAGATTTAGACATTGTAAATATTTAATCATTAGGTGCGCGAGGTGTTTTGTAAAGTGTTTGTGATACATAATTTAAATAGAAATACATTTATATTCTGTATATTACAATTTTATAATACATTATTAAAATTTACAAAATGCAGCTTTCTATTTATTTCAATATGCTATTAAAACAAAAAATGAAGGATAAAGTTGTATATAATTGTGTTATGTGTATATCATATTCCTTCAAATCCTGATTCATGCATTAAAATTGAATTAAATTTTATTTTCGACTTTACACAATCTTAATTCAAATGTGCAAAATTAAAGTTCTTTTTATTCTATATACTTTTTTCAAGTAACAAATGTGAAGTAGTGAGAAACAACAGAAAAAAGTTGCTAAAAATTAAATTTTTTTGTTGAGATATGTTTTCTTTTTTATATATTTTAAAACTAATCTCATATACATAAATAAACCATTTAAGATATATCATTAAAACTAAATAAAAAATATATATCATTAAAATTAAATAAAAAATATATAATGTCACACAAGGCACATACATATATACAAATATATTTTACAATTTATTTTTTGTTTCTATAAAATAAGAAAATAGAACAAATAATATACACATTTTAAATTAAATTTATACATATGTATAATATAATAACAGCTTTAAAAATACGATTAAAAGATTTATTTTATATATATGAAGAATAATAAGATCTTTTTCTCTCTTATTTTGTTTCAGAGAGTACATATTTTCATCTTCAAAAACAGAAGTTTTCTATCTAATTAAACAAATTTGTGACATAAAAATATATTATATTTTATAAAATTTAATAACATTCTTGACATTAACAAAAGAAGTAATAATATCTTTCTATTAGGGTTCAGTAAAATGCAATACTGTATACTTAAAGTTTGAGCAAATGCAATTGTATATTTAAAGCATATATATATATATATATATATATATATATATATATATATATATATATATATATATATATGCAGCTCTTCTTTTCTGCAAATTTTTAAATATTAAGAAACGGTGAAAAATCATTTGTTAAATAATTTTCAATTGTTTCCATCTTACCGTTATTGTTTATAAGAGAGAACGAACCTTCGATATTTTCTAATAATACTTCGGATACTTCCGAATAATTTATATTGTCCTCCGATATGTTTGTACAATATGTTTGATCGGCATTTAAAAGACTATTGTGAAATTCTATATCTTGATAATCTGGTAAATTCAATAATTCACTACAACTTGTTCCAAATTCAGTGAGTTCATCAGTAGGTAAAACTTCTGGATTAGCGACTTCTACAGTAAGTACTTGTCCCGTATTTATATCTACTAATGAAAGAATCTGTGGAATAAAATCGATAACAGATAAATTCGTGAGTTCTAGCGATAGACTTGAGCATTCAGAGTTTTCTTCAGAGTTTGACAGTGACTGTACTTTCAGCGGTGGATCAACATTTATAACTTGTTCATCTATATTTGTAATTGAGCAATTTTTCTTCCTGTTCTTTACAGTTGATTCACACTTTTTTTCACTTTTAACTTTATTACAGCTTAATTTGTTTAGCTTTTCTGGCACTGGCACAAGATGACCATCTTCTGTTTTCATGAGCTTTACCACCTGTGTTCGTAGTCATAATTGTGTTGGATATATATGAAGATTAAGTGAAATTATTTTGAAAAAAGCATTACCTTTTTCTTTTTTTTCAGTATAATTCTGTGACAGGTTTCCATGTGACGAGTGAGATGATGGGAGCGTTTAAATGCGGTATTGCATTGCATACAGACAAACGGCCGATGTTGCTCGTGTGACAATTTATGCCTTTTGAGTAAACTGTTTCTCTTGAACGCTTTGCCGCACACTTCGCAAATAAATTGGCGCTCTTTATTATGAATATAAAGTACATGATCCTTAAGAATACTGATGCTGGTAAACGTCTTGCCGCAATGCTCGCACACGATATTTCGCTCTTCTATATGCAGCTGTTTATGTCTATCCAGATCTGTTCTTCTGGCACACTGAAATGTACATCCATATATATTACACACAAATCGCTTTTCGCCCTTATGAATACGCCTGATGTGTTGATCCAAAGCTCTTTGCGTGATTAATTTTTTCAAGCAGAATGCACATGAAAATATAGCTCGTATAGGAATGTCCCTATTAATTTTACTTAGATGCAATGCAGATTCCAAATGCCGAAGATAGTCGTCTCTCTTGATAAATGTATGTCTGCATTTGTCACAAAAATATGGATCTGTAACATAAAATTATTAAATAAATGATGAAAGATTAATTTTTTTATTTTATTATTTAAAAGTTTTTAAAAATATTTACCACCATTATTTATCGATTCTGACTTGCTTAACTTTGGTACATGAATTGCCTTAAAGTGCTCATGTGCTTTCTTTTTTGATGCAAAACTGACATTACAATTGGGACATTTATAATTATTGTGATTTTGAATATGGGACAAATATGTCTGTTTGATACTAAATGTTTGCAAACATTGTTGGCATTTAAATTGCCTCTTTATACAGTGATATTCCTCATGCTCTTTTTTATCTATATTTGCATTTATCATTTCTCCACATTCGGAACAGACTTTACCACTTTGGTAGTTATGTTTTGCTCTATGACGATTCAAGAGAGCACGTTTAGGGAAACTTTTAGGACATGCATCACACAAATGAGCATGCCTGACCACTCTTTCCCCATGCACACGAAATAAATGAACCTCCAGATGCTTCCGTCTAGCAAATTTTTCATCACAATGAGAGCAATTATTTTTTTGATGGCCTTCCAAGTGACGATCTAAATGTCTTTTATATCTGAATGTCATTAGACATTGTTCACACTTTTGAATTTGTTCATTTCCATTTGATGACTCCAGAGGAAGATTATCAATCCTAATTCCATGTTTCATTTTGAATGTAACATTTTGACTCATAAAATTGATATCTTTATTTATATTAGGATGCACATTTCCATTATTATTCTCTATGTGAAGTTTGGTAGAATAATTATAATTCTCTATTATTGGCTTTTTATCTAAACATTGAGTTGTTAGATTTTTGTTAAATATATAAGATTCATTCTTGTTAATAGTTATTATATCATTTGATTCTTTGTTTAAATTACATGGAAAGGTATTGAAATCTAGATTCACAGTGTCAAAATTTTGAATTGAGGTTAAAATATTAACATCTGATGACTTTTCTTGTTTTATTTCTTTGCTCTTTGTATAATTTTTAGATTCTTCGGCATTTTGCAAGAGCAAGTTTTCAATTTTCATGAAATGAAAATCAATGTTATTCAAATTAACATCATCCAAGTTGTCTTGTAAACCAATGTCTGTGGTGTTTGTGGTATTCTGTGCTACCCCAGAATCTTTATTTTCAAGATTACTGATGCATTTTTCCAAATAATCATAGTTCCGTATTTCACAATTCTCCATACATATGTTTGGCATAGCATCTAATGTCGAATAATCCTAAAGGGCAAATAATATATAATATAAAAGTTGTTAGGTATAATGTAAGGTATAATGTATAAGTTATGTGTAACACAAAATAGTCATCTATGTAAAAATAAACTCAGTATGTATATATCTTACCTGATTGTCAAACAAACGTAGCATCATTATTTAGAAAGTTTCAACAATCAATAAGATTTTAAATATTTGCACAAAAATATAATTGTTTCATATTATTTGTAAGAATGACAAAAAATGTTATGTTTTATTTGTTAATTTTTTCCAAAGAATTATATTGTCTATTCTGTCGATATTATAAAATTCATGAAGGCATTTGTAAAGTATTTTCATGGCTCGTAACTTAATAACATCATACGTTGTGCGTTGTTATATAGAAAAAAATATTCATATTGTCAATATACTGAAGATACACATATTGCATTTGGAGCTTATTAAAAAATACCTTGATAAGTTGACTATTTTATCCACAGGGAAAAAAGTTACGTAATAAAATTAATGATAGATGGCACTACTCATGTCTTTCATCCCCGCTGGAGGCGCAGAAATTAATTTAAAAATGTTTGAATAAAAAATTAAATTATATAAATAAAAAAAGATGAGATAAATATATATGATTGTATATTTTTGTAGTTATTAAAATTTGCCTTAAAATTCTAATTTTAGCACATATATATGTTGTATAGTTTAAATAGAGTGTGAAAAAATTAGATCTTTGAGCAACGATCGATGGAAGAACGTTACCGTTTGAATTTACAGTCGTCTTCAGATCACGGTTCAATGAAGACGTGCTCCGTAATTTGCAGTTACACATTTTATTTTTTCGTCATAATTTTGAAGAGACAACGAGCTTAAATTACATCTAAAAGATATGTTATGTATTCACGAAGCGCTATAAAAAGTAGATATGCGTCTAAAAAGATTATTGACGTAGGAAGAATTGCGTTTTATGGATTTGATCAAAGGCAGGTCACAACCGTTGAATTCTTTTTTACTCTTTTTGATTTTTACCAGATTATTTTAATTTTTATAAAAAACAAATAAAAATTGAAAATATGGAAGATATTATTGTCATTTTCGAACAATGTTTTTATCTATTTGTATAATTTTAATATTTAAATATATATATATATATATATATATATATATATATATATATAATTTGTCTAATTTTATTGATTTCTTTTTCTTTTTTATAGAATTGCTTGTCTGATCGGTTGTCTATTGGAGCGCCATACAAGATAGTAAGTACAAAAAGATATTAAAAAAAAAAATATTTGAAAATTTTGTGGACTGGAATAATGTAAACTCGGGAGAGAATATCGATCATATAGGAGCGGATATTCGAGGAGAAAACATTTAGCCAGAAGGAGTGACAGAGAAATATATTCAGTTTATTTCATATGCACCATCATGTATTTCACATTTAGCTATTAGAACTCTTTTTTTTAAGTATTGTAATTTTGAACGATACATTTACATATACGTCATACACATAAAGTTTTACGCTGGGATTAATTCTTACGACAGAGGTACTTTCGACTCAAGGCCAAGTGGCCAAATTTCCCTTAAAACCTGTGATAGCTCGTACATATATGTTATGTATCTATTCGTTACCACATCATGTTCCGTGTTTTGCAAACATGCGTTCGAACTTCCTTACAAGGCAAAGAGTTTTACAGGCTATGATATGTATTTTTTGTATGCAGTTCATAACATTTCAATCATTTCCTTAGCCCGACTAAGAGAAAAGAGATGTTTTCACAGCAGAAACAGAGATTTTCGATAAAATGTATATATAAAGTTATATAATATTAAACACATACACACACACACACACACACATATTTACGAAATAATATAAATCATTATATATATATATATATATATATATATATATATATATATATATATATAATATTTGCAGGCAATTGTGATATTATTTTATATCTGGAGAGGAGATATATAATATACAAACATATATATATCGCACAAGTAATTATATGGGTTTAATATTTATTTAAAATTTTTTGTTTCATATTTACATGTAATAATAAAAGTTAATTTTGAGAAATATTTTTAGGATATTTATTGTTGATTTTATACGCACAATGAAAAGCTGAGATGATTATATTTAAGTGTTATATATAATTAGATAGAGATAAATTTGCTTAAAATTTTTTGAAAATTTGAAATACATTTATTATTATTATTTCTTGAAAAATGTTATAAATTATGATAATAAATAAGATATATCATGTATGTTTGCACACATATAAATTATAATTAAAATTAATGATGACATAATCGACAATCGATTAATAGTTGAAAAAAATAATTTTACATTTGTAATTTTAAAATAATAATTTTAGAGGAAAAAGATCGCGCATTAAAGATCGAAAAAAAAAAATATTATTAAATGTGCGAATTTATATTAGAACATTACATGCGATATAACAGAGCGGACATGTGTGTGTATATGTGTGTGTTTGTGTACATATGTTATTTCATAAATATATATATATATATATATATATAGTATATATATATATATACGCCTCGAGAAAATATACGAATATTGTGTAAATATATAGAGCTTAGATATACATATGGATCAAAGATAAAAATATAATTTCAATAAGATAATATATATATTTATATTTATATCTCATAGTTAACATTCATATTTAGAACTCTCTTAAATGCATTATGCATTTCGCATGATATGTTTTGAGTTTCCTTACACAGGTAGATTAACGTTTGGGAAGTACTCGAGAACTCTAGTAGATAATTAATTGATAATATCAATCAGAGATTCTCTTTAAGGGACTCTCTTGGCGATCACATAGCACCACCAGTCGCGTGAAAAGCGAGGATTTAATGAGAGTTTTTCCTTTTCAATAATAAAACAGAGATGACAGGTACTTTACGCATACTGGAATTAAAGCATTGTTTTTGTTGTTGTTATTTGCTATTGTTGTTGCTGTATGCGAACGTGATTTCAAAGAACGCTTAACACTGCGTCTCCCACAATTATGCTTAAAACATCGTGCAATCGATCCTTCAAACGATTATTTAACATTGCGCTTTTTCAAACGATGTTATAACGATTAATATTATAACAAATTTCCACAGAATAATATTTCACATAGCCACAGACTATATATATATATATATATATATTGTGTATTTGGTATTACGATTTCATTAATGTTAGTGCAGTTAGAGCGATTTCCACGAGATTATTACGCGATAGAGCGATTTCCGCGATTAATACTGAAAAGAGCGATTTCCGCGATCTTCGTTTTAATAACTTCCTTTTTTAAATATTCATTTGAGATTTTCTTTTTTTTTAAACGAACAATATATGCACACTTATATTGTTTTTACTAAGAGTTAACGTATTTCTTTCTTTATTTATCGTATATATATTTATATATCTAACACTATATATATCTCTGAATATAAGCTAGCGAAGCAAAACTTCTCCCTCTTTGATATGTATCGTTTACAGTGTAATCCTCCTATATTTTAAATTGTCTCGTTTTGCAACTCCACGATATGGTTTACATTACAAATACATATACATACCGATAGAGTATGTGTGTGTGTAAAGTTCTTTTTGGAGAGGAGAATAGGGATAAATGTGTCCGTTATATAGTCGAGTAAACGTCTAAATATGATTTTTAAGAGTAAACTCGAAACATTGATCGAATTACAAGATATTTGCGCCTTTTTCAGCTCTTCCCCCTGTAGAAAATATTTCTCCGTCATTGAGACTGTCCGAACGACACTTCGCGTTTCGTTCGCTAGACGATTGTTTGTAAAAAAAAAAAAGAAAAAAAAAAAAGAGACCAAATACTTCTTGATCTGTGCGTTTGAATAATTAGCAGGATGTCCAATAGCGGATTTAGGTAACGGGATTTTTTAGGATCTATTAAAAAAAGTTAAACTGGCTTCACAGATTCACAAATCGTTCTGCTAATTTATAACTGTGCTTTATACTTGAAATGTTCACCTTTTAGGTAATACGATTGCTATGTGTTTTCGAAATTGAAAATATTATTTCCTTAGAAATGTTATTTCCAATCGTGTACAATTGTTTTTATTTAGACCTTAAATCCGCTATTGTGTTTCTCTCGTTACATCTTACAAGACTGGCTGGCATCCGCGGACTGGTTGGGATCTCCCTCGATCTCCAACTAAAAATAAAAGTCGGACTTGTAATGCATTGACGATAACTCTATTCTTTTTAGCTGCATTTTATCCATCTTCTTATTCTGTCAAATATTTGTGTGTATGTATTTTACATATGAAATGACACAGAAGTTTAAAGAATATTCACAAAACAAGTTCACAAGACGCGAGCTGACTTTTCAAGGTTTGGAATTAATTTTGGAATTGTTCGCCATCGATATCTTTTACATATTTATTTTATCATTTTAATATAACATACATGTAGGAACGCATGGATCTTTTTTTTTATGGAGGAACTATTTAAAAATCATATATAATGTGTATATAAAATTTACATAGAGAAAATTTCTGTATTAATATGCGTCATTTATTTTTGAAGTATATTCTCAAATAAATTTTAACTTCGCGATATATGTCATGTAACGAACGTGTATAAAATATATATGAAAATGCAGGTAAAAAGTACAGATTATCAATGCATCGTGTAACTCGAACAACATTGTCATTCGCGATATCGACATTGAAATTTCTTGTATCGTTGAGAAAAACCTCATTTGCGATGCAACAACATTGTTGTATCAGCAGTCGTTGAAAACACACATATCATTTTACTTCTCAAAATATAGACTTCGTCGATCAACACATATTCTGATTAGAGCGTAATAAAATATCGTTGATTAACAGAATAAAATAATCAATGTTGATACCGCGACGATAATGAAGATTCTTCACTTCTTCGTTTGTGCACGCCTCTCTCTATTCTCACTTATTATACTTATCTCTATAACCATATATGATTTATATCACGGATAATTAAGTGATTCACTAATCTCTTACTACAATCCAAAAGGAAAACTCAACCGGTAGATCGGTAGATAAATCGCCTAATAAAGAACTTCTCCCGTATATATTTTATCTCTAAATCATTAAGAAACATCTTTGTCGTATGGCGCTCTTATTTATCAGCGCGTTCTCTCTTAACACAACTATGCTAGCGTGTCTCTTGTTCTTAGAGAGACCTACGGATTAGTATGATATGTGTTATATAGGTGTTTTCAGTCGCGCTATATACTCGAAAAAGAAACAATCCCAAAGTAACACTTCCCCGAGTAACATTTAGTTTTTTATTTTTGCCGCATAATTTTCTTATACTACTGTCATATTTCCGAATGTATCGTTGGCATGGAGGAGAGTTCGGACTATAGGAAAGAGATCGAGATAATGTCGAGTCGACAAACTTAGACCTAGGTATCTTCTCACAACGACTAAAGGAGGATTTGATTTTTTTTGTAGTTTATCTTATATTGTATACGTCACCTCCGTCGCGTATTGCCAAGTACGTTTAGGCGAACGGCATCCGCTTGAACAAACGATTGCCCTGTCCGGTGATTCGTTTCTCGCCAGAGGTGTACTGGATCGCGGACTTTATTTGATCCGTCGCTACCGGACCGATGCAGACTAGAGGGTCCTTGAAGTACGAGCAAACCTGTCGAAATATTTTTTAATTATTAAGAGAGATTATTTGAAAATGTGATGTCAAGAAAAATTTTATTTTTAAGGCTTTAATGAATCAATGTAATAAGATATTTATATTTTATCTTTCATATACAGATGGAGAAAATCGAGGATGATTATGTAAAAATAAAAATTATAATTTTGATAGACAACGATTTTTGAAAAGCTCCGCTAGTCTATTAAAGAGATTAAATATTTTGGCTAAATTAAAAAAAAATAAATAAATAAAATATATGTAATCATGTTTTACAATTCAAACAATAGATATATTCTATTACCTTTCTAGGAGTTTGCCGATGTCGTCTTTGTAATTGACAGCATAGTCCACGACTGATGTCGCACTCGCTTGACATAACGCACTCCTCATCTGGAAACCAATACATTATTTATTGATGAAGTTTATTTATAATCTTGCGTAGCACGTTATATTTTTTTATATTTTGCAAATATAAAATATGCTTGTCAACGCACTGTATAATTTGTTCGAAGTGGTCGGCGGTTGACACGATTTTGTTTCGCGTCCAGACATTTCGGCGCACATTAAGCCGGTTTCGCAATCGCTATCCCGCCTGCAGAGCTCGCCTTGTTTCATACCGAAATCGTAGACGCATGTACCAGTAACTGGAATATCATGCTCATGATTATTTATATCGATAATATAGGATATCATATGAGAAATAATGTCTTTATCATTTTTAATTATATTCTAGAAAATCTATTTAATTCCTTACAAATTATTAAAAATTTTTATTGTCTTTACCTCCATCGAAATTCACACAAATAGAACCTGGACAACAATGATCATTATATACGCATTTTCTCTCATAGCAAGGTTCTTCCGTAGGTTCGATTCCCTCTCCGTATATACCACTATATCCCTCCTGAGAAGAAGGAAAGCGATTATTTTATTTAAAATATATTTTTTTTCATGATTTTTAAAATATATTATTTAAAATTGCAAACATATTCAAGACCAAATATTAAAATCGCATTATGAAATAATTTATTATTCTTTATTATTTATTTATTATATGTATATATATATTTATATATTATTTATTAAAAATCGAAAAAAAGATGGTACAAAAATTTATTCCATCTTATATTAATGTTTATTAAACTTAAGATGTCTTAAAAATTCAGATAAAAAAGAGAAATTTGATTTAATATTTGTCGAGAACTCTATAATTTAAAATTGAATAATATTAAACACGAATATGTAGTAAAGAATTTTGTTGAATGCAAGATCCAATTGCAACGTAATCTGCAAGTAGCTCTTTTTTCGCTGATTCTTGTTTATTTAATCATCAATTTTGAAATCGTATTACTCATTCATATTCATAGTTTCGCGTGATCAATGTTTATCGCATGAGTTTTTCTTCCACAGAGAAGTCAAATATGATTTAAATGACAAATGTACTCGTTCGCGGATTTATAAACTTGTTTGCTTATACTTTGCACATTGTTCAAATAATTATACATTTGATAGCAAAATAATTATAAATCGATTTTAACATAATAATTCTGCGTTTATTAATAAAAAGAATGTCGTTAGCACGGGCTTGCTAATTATGCAACAAAAGAGATTATCTTATGTAAATAAATAAAGATATAAATCGTGCGATATGTGCGGATATTACCGAGCTTTCGAATATAACCACGAAACGTATAGTTCAAACGTTATAGTTTTATTTATTTATCACGTAGTTGAAACGCAATAAAAATTTTTACAGTAGCAATAATTTCAGCACGTTTCGCGCTGTGGGGGTAATTTCACTCAATCTCCGGATCGCAATCTCGAGGTTAATTCATAGGTGAAGAAAAATGGGAAATAAACGGGGCCACGGGAGAGTTCTTACAAGTTTATGCAAGAGCAAGTGCACGCGGATAGAAAATGAAAAATCAATTGTACGTGACTGCGGGTTAATTAAATTAAATAATAGGAAGTATAATTGACGTCTAAAAATATCAAAAGGGAAGTTTCTAGAAGGTTTTCCATATTTTTATCTCCAACGTTAAAATATAATGTTTAAAATATATTTAAAGTATAATAATCTAAAGTATAATAAAATATATCTTTAAAATGTATTTCTTTTCTAAATATATAATTTAAACGTTAGAGAAGAAAATTAAAAAATCTTTTAATCTTTTCTTTTAGAAACTTTTTTACTGGAGATCCGGAGATCTTGACTTGACGTTTGATCCTTTGACGTTTAAACGTTATAGAAAAAGGTCCAAAAAAATAATATAATATTTTAAATATTTTTTAAACATATTTTAAATGTTGAAAATAAACATCTAAAGAACCTTTCAGATTTTCTTTTAAATTTTATCAATTTCAAAAAGCAGATGAAAAAAACGTTTGAAAGATTAGCTCGAAAGATTTTACGGAACACATAAATGCAATAATAATTAAATGTCTTTAGGACAAATTATAAAAAAAACCGCGCGGGTTAATTTCTTACAAGAAAGGTACACTTTTCTAGACTTCTACACTTACCTGTAATAGCCCAGGACGATTTAAGTAGCCTCCGTGACCGCCGTAGCCGAGGTTAGAGAGCATCTCAGGACTAAAGCGATTGAAGAGGCCACCCCATGCCTCGACACCGATGTATGCCGTATTTGCTACAAGCACTAGCGTTATCGCCGCACATACCTTCATATTGTTGGAGATGTACTAATCTTCGGGTACTCTGTAATCATTCGAGAAAGAGAAAATATTCATTAAATCTTTGAATTAAATCTTGAATTAAAGATTTGCAGTATAATTAGACTTTATTATAAAGAATCTTGCTCATTATCCATTATTATGCAAATATTTTATTATAAATACATTTATTCTAGAAATGATGAACGATCAAACGAGGAGTAAATCTCTCTCTTTATTTGAAATTTATTAAGTTATAATTTCTAAACATATAATATTTATTTTAACATAACAAATCTTAGGTGGAGTTTTTTATTTCTTAATTTACGAAATTTTGCATAAAAAAGAATTTGATTTTTTTTTTGTTATCTAATATTTTTGATTGTTCAAAAATATGATTAGCAGTAGCATAATAAAATAAGAGTTGCTCAGAAGATTCTAAATCATTGCATTTGCGACGCAATGATCAGTCCATCAATTAATAATTTTAATTATGTAATAATTATATATTAATAATTATACTTTTTTTATAACAAAATGTTTAATACAACTTTTAGATTAGATACTTCTGAAATAATTTTAAGAACAGAATATTCGAATTGAAGCCGGGATTTGTGATCGGGTGGGCGCAAAAAAAAGAATTCGTTAATCCATTTGAATTGCAATAAATTTTGCACTTGATCATTTCTTCTTCATGCCTCTCGTGAACATATTTTATTTCTGTTTATCCCTGAATGTTTTTGCTATAAGCAGTGATCCGTAAGATGCGATTAGCCGTTAACATCGAACCCCTTTTTACGCGTTGGTTTATCGTATCAGATGTCGGTGACGCAACGCTCTTTTCGCGATTGCTAATACGCGGCTTTGTAACGTAAAAGCGATAAGAGCACTCTTCATCGACATCATTATTATTTGAATTTATTTCGTGCAATTTACCGCTGATAGGATATCGCGGCTCAGATGTTGCACGTAATTCTGCGCTAAATGTTAATTAGGTAATCTCTAATGTTAATTAAGTAATTAATATTTGAATAGACAACAATCGATTGCACTTATTTAATATTCAAAACGATAATCATAATATGATATTATTTAGTAAATATATATGCATAATTGTTTCATACATTATATCACAGAACAGGAAATTAAAAATGTTCCGACATTGAATTGCTTGTAAAAGATTGAAAAATATAACAAGTTTCTTTCATATTCTGGTCAAGGACAAATTAAAATTTATGATAGCTTCGTGTATGATATGTCATGTTGGGTCAATCCCAACAATAACTTTGTGTATACGATCGATTATTCTTCTTTCTTCGATCTTGTTTCTTTTTCATCTGCAAATGAAATTTCTTCATAACATTTATTCATGCTATTTAATCGGGTTGTAGATGAAACAGTAATTAATAAATTTAATATAAATTTCATTTAACTAAATTCTCAAATTTTCGGATTTTTAAATGGACTAAATCATCTTTTGTGTCAAACTAATTAGACTGTATAAATATAGAAATATTTTTGAATTCTATTTTAATCCTTTACCTCTATAAGACAATTAATTAAAGTCTATTTTTATTATGTATTATACTCTATTTTTTATTATATCTTAATATTACAGTAACTGTGTGTATGCTTTATTCATGAAAGATGTCGAGAATGTTTTAACATCAAGAACAAATTTTGGGGAGTGTAATGTATAGAGAGCACTATGGCGAAACGTTTAATCATGACACCCTAAATGTCTAAAGCACTCTTTTTATTTATTCAATTCAAGCCGATTATAATTTACTTACAACACGTTCTCGCACCCTCGTTCAATTCGTCTAGAACGCCTTTGCCTCGGCCGGACAGGATCGGCTATCACTCGACAGATAGGTTCCGCACAGGATCAACAAGTCCTCGATGGAGTTTACTGGAGGACTGAGTCCGTGCCGCGCTCGCTTCGGCAATCTATACTTCTACGTCGTTCCGGTTGCCATCAGACGAGCGCATATACTCGGTGGCGCAGGCGCAACCCTCCGCCGGCCCGTCTTCTTCCTCTTTTTTTTTTCGCGCCACCCGATCACGACCTACGTGACATTTTGTTCATTCAGATCTTCAGCTTCCTATCTATCGAGCGACTCGAGATAGAAGACCGAAGGAGCTACTCAGATCAAAATCCAATCACTCGAAGCTACTTGTATTGATAAATAATGTACGAAGCGCTGACAATGCTATGATTGAGTGAAATAATAATGAGTCGCAAAAAAGAAACAAATTCCAATTATTTTTTTTTTAACGTAGTATTCTTTTGTTGGTTTACAAGGAAACATTTAAAGCTTTGAGTTATGCGTAAAAATTACATAAGATAAACGCAATTTTTTAAATCGATAATATATGAAAAAACTGTATAGCATATGAAATTATTTTGAAAATATCCTCTGGGATATTCTTTTGCCGGTAAGCACATTTAGGAAACACGATGTTCTGGAAGGAACGAGCATTCGGATCTGCGAAAGGTCAAAGATGACAGAAGTAAGCTCGTTTCTCGCAAACTTCTTTTCTTTTTAAGGAGAGCTTTTTGTGTGTCGCGGGATTTTATTTAAGCTCGTCATGTTATATTTATCTTAGAATGCGTTCCTCGATGAGCGCGAGAATATTGTTGGACTTTTGTGTCTCAGGATCTCATCGTTCTCATCGTTCAGCTTATCTTGACTCAGCTCGTGCTCTTTCCGCCACCGGCGTAGTTTCGTTCTCTCTTGGCCGTATTGATCCAAGGTATCCTGATGTGCCCACCGGGCGGTTTGCTTCTGCTCCATATACTCTCTCGCGCACTTTCTCACACATACTGAATAGTGACGAAGCAAAAACGACCGCAATGTGCTGTTTGCCATTGTTCAGGCCTTTCCAGCCTGAGCCGGTAGTTTATTGATAGAGATTTAAATTTTTCATGAGAAATGTTTCGAGTAGCTGTAGGTGGTTCAAGATTTTTTCTTTGAATGAGCTGGTATTAAAATCTGAAATAATTTTCAAGTTTATTTAAGTCTTTCATTGAAATAGTAATATAATTTTTTTCTCATATTGAGAGAAAACATACATAAAGAAAGTTGGTTTAAAAATATTTGATATAATTTCTAATTTTTTTTATTATATTAATTTTTTATAGACAATAATAATTGCAACAATAATAATTTATACTATTCGTCTAAACACAGAGAAATAATTAAAAAGTCTAATTATAATAATTAAAAATTATATAATATTTTTCTGTATGCAATATGTATTTTCTTTAAATTACATATCCATCTAATAATATATAAAATAATTGTATAAAGAATGTGAATTTTTATTAGACATTTATTTTGATATAGAGAATATTTTATTTTTTGTGTATTTTCTTTCATTTATAGATTGATGGACCAATTTGATGGACTTGGTCGTCTTTTATCGATATTTATTTTATATATTATCTTGCCTCAAGAAACTTTTAAGCCTTTAACTTTAATATTGTTTTTCAACTGATAATTAATCTTGAAATATAATTACGGCATTATGATTCTCTTTTTCAGAAAAGGGCATTCAGCGGACATTTTCGCGAAGGAGGAAAACCAATCGTCAGACGTGCGCACGTAAATTCCCGCAGCGGCAAATTGCATTTACCGTCCGTCTACGATGCAACCACCTGTGCAACGAAATGCCAGAGTACGCAGGTAAGTACGCGAAGCGTATACATGCATCATCGGGTCGCGTCATACACGTGTATGCACGCGCCATTAAATCGCCACGCTTGTTTCCGCTCCAACGTTTCGCGGCATGTTGCTTCGGAAACGTTACTTCGGCCTTGCGTGTCGCATGCGCGAACTTCCGAGAAACTTTGTTCATTGTGACGGAATAAGCATTGTATTACGACGCAATAGGTCTGGCGTGATCTTCATGAATTACGTGAAATTTGTTTTCCCTCGGGTTCAGTTTCGACACGTCATTTATGTGCTTGTCTGACTTAAGCCAGTCTTTCTTCACTGGACGAAAATACAATATGTAATCGTTTATATGAATTGAATACTTATAAAGAGTTAAATATTTTTCTAAAAAAAATAATCTAATTTATTCGATATCAAACAATTTTATTTTTTATCTAAATTTTTTATTTTTATATATTAAATAATTTTTTAACAATAATTCTTTGAGAAATTTGTTATTTTAAATTTTATATGCCAAGAACCAATTTACTTTTTGATTCGGTTTTATTAATTTTATTAATTTGCGATCTTATTCAATCGATATTTAAATTATGTATTATATGATCTTTTAAATGCAATAATTCACAAACAAATGCATTTTACCTTCTACAAGTGATGTGCGTGATTTTTAATGTGCCTAATTTCCTATCTCGCAAAGTTTACGAAATATTAATAACAGTTGTAACGCAATATTGATAATTATAAAAGCTTTTTTCTGGAAGGAATACTTGAATAGATACTTTATGAATATATTTAATAGAATTTACATTCAAGGATTTTAACAAGCCATTATGATATATTTCTATCATGCTATCACGTTATACTATAAACTGCCAATTTATTATATAAGCATAGGATTAACATAATGCGTAAAATAATGCAAAATCGATGACGATATTTTAATTCTGAATTTTCGATTTTTCTATAAAACGAATATATAACACGTACGTACTACAATTTAAAGATTTTAATTGATTAAAAAGATGTTATAACCTTTCTCAAATTACAAGCGATAAGAAAAGTTATGGGAAACACCGGAAATGACGTTATTACTAGAAGTGACATTATCACCGCGATGACATTGTTCATATATAATAATGATGAGAATATTAAAAGTTCCATCGCTTTGGAAAATATTTGCCGCTATTTTTAACGAAAGGATCACCTCCCTCGATATGTATGGCACCGTGATATCAAAATATCCTCGATCATATCTTTTATACTTTTATTACGGAGCGTTGGTGTTGAATAAAACAGCCACATATATGTTATCGTATAAAAATGTATTTAATAAATAACATCTAACAAGGAAATAAATAAGGCATGAAGCTCGTCTTTATGTACTTATGCATTGCAGAGCCGGCAGAACGCGAATATTCATGGAATAAAATTTGTACGTGTGGTGATGAGATTTTTTATCGGTGCCAATTCGGTTTATTATGACATCGATTTTTACTTAATAAAATTGCTATGCATTCAAGATTAAATTAATATTATCTAAATTGGGAGTTATTATCAAAAATATGAAGGATTCTTTTAACAAGTTAAATTTAAATCTAATTTAAATCTACTTTAATCTAAATGAAAAATAAATTTAATTTTGGCCTAAATACTTCTATTGAGAAAAAGTCGCCTCTGAATTAATTAAGAAAAGGAGATATGCTATATAGAGGATTGACGCGAATCATGAATTATTTGCACTCGTTTCTTCGATCGTAGAAGGAATATCAAATAAATATACAATGTTGTCGTTCCGGGGGAAATAACGGTTCAGGATTGTCGAAGGATATTTTGAATCTGCTTCAGAGCCGACTCTGCGAATACTCTGTGTACAGACACATAAGGACGAGTTTAAACATTGATACGCATAAATGCAACGTCGAACGCTGGTCATGCGCCGAGAAGCAGTGTCTCGCTGCGGACAGTTTTGCACAGAATGCTATTTCGAAATTTAAATAACTCGAGAGTTGTGGTTTGCTTGCCTTACCCTCTGTCTGTCTTTTTCTCTTACCGCTTCCACAATGAATCTTACTTGACGTAAGACGATGCTCATATAAATATTATTTTATTGCGCTCTAAAGGAAAATAGAAAATAAACGCGTAGGAGAGAGCGTCTTATCATTATGTAGATATCGAGATAGCACTCCGATATTTCAAGTCCGGTTACTTCCGCGGGTATATTACTTAATTGAGCTTCGTATGCTCTATCCCGAAGGGAAATAAATTAGGCTTCCTTTGTACATTTATACAGAATGGCATCGGGTGCCGCTTACACACGTAATCACGCGAAGACGTGATGATAATCGCGGAGTTTCCTCAGACTCCGGTAATGCTGTGCAGCCAGGGCTTGAAGTAGGTCGTCCTCATGTACACACCCGGTAGATATGGAGACGCGCATTTTATACCGTGAGAAACGGTCCCAACCAGAAACCATCTGCCGTCCTGTCGTTCCATCACCAGCGGGCCGCCGCTGTCACCCTGAGCAAAATCATTAACCGCTCTCTAAATTGTTTGTTTTTTGTTGTTATTCTTTGTTTACGATCTATTTTTTTGGCACTAATATTACAGGAAGATAATTATTTATTGTAGTATCGATAGCAAGCTCAAGGAATAAGAATTAATTATCAAAATATTAAAGAATGTACCTTAAAAAATAAAATATCTAAAATAAAATAATAATAAAAATAAATAAAATTTAAAATAATTAAGTAAAAATATGTGACATGGAATTTCTCCATAACCGATAGAATAAACATATTATTTATAATGACCTAAAAAGAATAACATTGAGTCTGATAATTAAAACGTGTTTGACATCTTTCTCTCTTCTTCAAAACGAGTAATAAAAATTTACATAATCAAATAAACAGTACATCATAAATGAAAACGCTGATATACAAACTACAAATACAATCCACAAAATAATTATGTTATTTGTCTTGAGATCAAAGAGATATCGCTAAGTTAGAATAGTGTTAATAAAGTTAATAAAATACAATAAAAAGCGAGATAAATCTCGTCGTAAGATTACCTCGCAGGAATCCTTCTGACCGTTCGCGTATCCGGCGCAGAGAAAACTCTCCAAAATCAATTTCGAGTGTCCACCCGTTTGGAACATCTCCTGACAAACCGCGTTCTCCATTATGGGCACTTGGACTTCTTGTAGCACCGACGGGACTCCACCATCTGTCGAACGTAACCGATACCGTTAGTAGGGTCTTGACGGCGGCGAATTGAGAAGCGCAAGAGAGGAAAGTCGTAACAGAATCGCGAGCAGAATTCGGACGCGTAGGAGGCCACGCGAGAGTCATCGTGAAAGTTGTTTTACTCCGCTCTCGTCACGGTAACCTGTTCCATTTTGTACTTTCTAGTCTTGCAGGAAATTTGTCGCATGACTCGCATGCACGTACGCGTATTAGCGTTCGCAATTTGTAAATCGGGCGAACCAAAATCGATACTCACTGTATTTAAGCCGCCCCCAGCCTGTGACCGTCGCCATCCGTCCGGTGAAGTCGATGCCGTCCTCGGGCATGCAAATCGGCACGATGTGATCGTCGAATTGCACCGGTGACTCCAGCTCGAGAAGTGCCAAGTCATTTTCGAATGTCGCCGGATCGTAACCGCGATTCACGATGACGCGACGAACGTTCTTCGTTACGCTGCGCTTCGATTCCAACTCGCCCGAAATGTCAAACTCGCCAAAAACCGCGACCAAGGAAGCCAGGAAGCTGCGATACAAAATACGCGATATTTTAACTTCTTCTTACTTAATCGTTTTTTATAAAAAAAATAATATATATAATAAGAGATAAAAATTATGATCCTATAAAAAATTAATCCGACATATTTATAAATATATACGAATGGATTATGTTTGTTTCCCCAATTTTCAAAGGTGAAGTCTTTTACGACTTACCCTGGTTGACAATGAGCTGCTGTCATCACATATTTGTCAGTGATAAGCACACCTCCGCATTTGTTTTTCGTGAATAGACCGAGCCAGGTCGCCTCGCGAACCAGGACCTGCCACGGCCATTCCCCAAATTGCGCGCCCTTTCCGCCGACTATCTTTCCCGCTCTTGAGACCAGAGGCCTCAAGCCACATCCTGTTAATATGACAAAGAATTTTCAAAACACAGAATTGTAAAATTTAGTGAAGAGAATAATAGCGATTCGGATTTTTTGATCATAGGAATTTTTACAGAAATTTTGGAACTTATTGACTGCTTGCTAACTTACGAGCCCGAAATTCTGGCTGATTTGTTTCCACGTTGTTGCTTAACTCAGTCGTACTCGACACGGTCGAACTCTGTTCTTCGGGCAAAGTCGTCTCCGTGCTGCTGGGCGGCGTAGTCGTGGCTTTTCTAGTCGGTTTCGGGCGCTTCGTCGTTACTTGAGGTCTCTTGGTTGTAACATTCTGCGAAGTAGCTGGTTTAGGTCTTGGAGTAGTCGTTTTGGTGGGACGCGTTGGTCTCTCGGACGATGGTTTCTGGGTGGTACGAGTTGGCCTCTTCGTGGTCGCTGCTGGCCTCTTCGTTGGCACCGCTGTGGTCGATAAGGACGACGGTCTAGTCGTAGGTTTTCGCGTCGGTCTCTTTGTCGTAATGCTTCCATTAATAGGTTTTTTTGTTGCGTTAGAAGGTGTTACCGTGGCTGCCGTTGTACCATTTCCATTGTAGACCACGTCTTTCAGACTCTAAAAAATAATTGCAAAAAAAATTTCACAAAATCTCTGATATATCTCTATGTTGTTGAAAATAAAATATTCATTTATATTTTTTTTGCATTTTGTTATCCATATTTAAAATATTATATAATATCTTGTACAAATATTTTATAACTATTCGTGTAAATAAACAATTATTGAAAAGACCGTAAATAAATATAATATTAAGAGTTTAACATTTAAAGATAAAATGCATAAATTGCGTAAACATTTCATACAACAGGAATTTATGCAGAAAAACAAGCTATATAATTAAATAACATAATATTAAATTAAATATTTCATTAAATTTTTAATATTTAAATTACATTAAATAACAAGCAAATAAAAAATTTCAAAATAAATAAACTTTTAATATTCCACTTTCTGTGTATATAAATAGTGAGACTTTTATGTAAATTGTATTTATCAAACGAGAGAGAGAGAAAGAAAAATAAAGAAAATGATAGCGCTCAAAGCGTTGAAAGTTAGACTGTCATTCGTAAAATCCAAAGCAATCAGAAACTTTGTGAATAAGCGAGTAAAATTCTCATAGGTAAACAAGTTATCTCTCAGCGTTACCTGGAAGTTACCCTGAAGCGACTCGACAAGCTTGTTGACGAAGGCGTCCACTTTGTCCGTTAGCACGGCGTCTTCGAGGAACGTAGGCGTCGGGATATCGTTTTCGCTAATTAACTCGATATCCGGATAACCGGTCTTGTTATATATCCCAACGATCGTCGGTTTCTCCTGCTGCGAGATCGGCGCGGAGATGTTGAGATTCGGATTCCGCACCGGCGGGAAATTAATGAGATCATCCGGCGCCGCGGTCTCATCGTCGCACGGTACAATCGTCGTGGTACCCTTCACGTATTCGATATCGTTGTTCGTGGTACCTTTGAATAACAGGGTACTGACTGGCGTCAGATTCTCGACCGACCAGCCAAAGCTGGGCGTCGACGGTTTCGGATTGAACGCCGGCTTGTTCGACCACGAGGACACGGTGGTCCAGATCACGGGCTTCTTCGTGCTCGGCCGTTGCTTCGTACTCCCGATTTTCGTATCGACTGCCTCGGTGCTGACGTCGACTATCGGCGTTGCGCTGGTGCCGTCCTTTAGATTGACGCTGATATAGCTGGTGGATACTACATTGTTTGCGGCGGCGTTGGAGATGACGGTGTTAATGTTATGAGTTATGGTCGTGGATACAGTCGGCTTCTTGGTATTGACTAACGTAGGTCTGAGCGGCGTAGTTTTAATCGGAGTTGAAATCGGTTTAATTGTTGTGCTCGAGGGCTTCCACGTAACAGGCTTCTGAGTGGTTTTCGTGGCAAACTCCGTACCGAGTGGGCCGAGAACTATCACTGTCGGTGCCGGAGGGTTAGTCGGCCCATCGGCGAAACTGCTACCGGAAGTCGAATGTTGTGACGTATAAGTCGTTTCGGTAGGAATGAGCTCGTAGTTGTAGTACGACGAAGAAAGTTTGGGGGGTTGAAGAGAGCTGGGTTTGTAGTAAGCGTATGGGAATGTTGTGGGCGCTGGTGTGGTAGGTCGATAGTTCGAAGAACTGACCTTCACGTGAGAGGGCTTCGATGTTTCGTCGATGCTCACCCAGGCCTGAACCGGCGAGGTATTTGCAGCCGGGACGGACACCGATACTTCTGATTTTGGCGTAGTATCATTCAGAATGGAGATTATGTGATTGATGGCGAGTTCCTCCTTGTCGAGAACATCGTCCTTCTTCTTGTTGCCTGACGGTAGATCGTATATAATCGTCTGTACCTTCACCAGCTCTTCTTTCATGCTGGAAACTGTCATCGGCGTAGTAGCTTCGAGCTTCATCGGACTCGTCGCTTCTTTCGTAGATATTTTTTTCTCGATCGTATTCACTTTCTCGAATGTGCTTTTCATGGTATATTGCGTACTAAGCATATCGTTCGTAAATTTCTGCGCGTTGGTATACATCTGAGTCACCATAGGTGTCTTCGGCATCACGGATACCGTCGATTTCGGAGCCTGCGACGTAGACGTCAACTTCACTGTGGAAGAAGCAGACTGCTCTGGAAACTTGATCCAAATATCTGACGTACTTTCACTCTGCGTGATTCTTTCATCTATCGACGTTTCGGTGGACGGTCGGAAGATCTCATCCGGATTGTTCGTCTCCTCGAGCATCGTGCCATTCTCATTCAACAATATCGTCTCTGGATGGCTGTGATTGTTCTTACTCAGTCCCTGAGAGAACAGCGCCGGAAGCTGATCGACTGGATCCGCTATTTGCAAAATCTGATTCGGATTCAGCAATGTAGTGATCGGATTAATCGCCAACGGATCCTGATGATCCTGGATATCGTTATTGGAATCCGAATGCGTCAACAGTCCCGGCAGTCTCAAATCATTAATGATGTCTTGCTGACCCAGAAGAGCCGGGAAATTCTCAGCCAGATGACTGACGTCTGCTTGTTCGACTAGCTGTGTCTTTTCGGCATGGTTTGCCGAGCCGGACAACGGTAGCGTTGACGAAGAGCCCTGATTCGAACTGGAGATTTTCGTGTACACGGTTTCGTCGCCAATCGGATAACTCGAGACACTGATCGGTCCCTCGTCGATCTTTGTAGGTCCGTCGCTCGACGGAGTAGACATGCCAACGGGCGTGCCGTCTGGATTCAGTAAAATGGGTATGTCGGGTACATGATCAAGCTGGTATAGATGAAGAAGCTCCTCGGTACCGGGTGGCTCGCGGTTTTCACTCGTCGAGCTCGTCGGCGGCAATTGACAGCACGCACCGAAGAGGAAGCCGTCCATGCAGGCGCCGACGACCTCGCCGTTGCGCCGCGTGCATTCGTAATTAAACATGCATATCGTCGGACCGTTCGATTTGACACTTGACGGCAATGACGGCCGGCACGCCTTTGGCACTATCGTATAGCCGCCAAATAGCTTCCTGCCTGAAAAATAATCCGAATGAAAGATCAATCCCAGAACACAATTTTCTTTTATTCTCATTTAAAAAAATGTTTTTACTTATGTCGTATTTTAATTATATTTAAACATTTTTTTTTTAATTAGCAGAATCGAGATGTGAAAGAGTTATATCAAGCGCATTTCCAATCGTTTTGATCTTTAAAGCTTGAAAAAAAGTTTAAAAATTTATTGAGTCCCAAATGAAGAGAAGCTTAATATAATTGCTTAAAATAAAAATTCGGTTATTTATTTATTACGCGTGTTATTTATTACGTAACGTCAGAGAATTTTTACGATTTCTTAAGAAGTGATAAAAAAGAGTAATTTTTATTAAATTAATTATTATCATTTCGTGAGCATACATCGCTTTGCATGACGAAAAAGATACTTCCAAAGATCGCTCCGTTTGGTATTTGGGTTGTGGAAGAGCATCGCATTCACGTTCGAAACACTGCCCTAATTTCAGCTTACCCTCAAAGAGAAATCGAAGGCTATATCGTATCGAAGATTTATTGAGTGCGATATGTATCCATAGTGTAGAGAGAAATTAAATAACTGTTTTTGTACGGCAGCCAAAAATACATAGACGCGTATATCTTGACAAGCGAAGCAAGAACAATATAAATGAATTTCGCGAAGACACTCATTGACTTTTTCAAGAGAAGAATAAGAAAGGAAGAGAGATCGCGTTCCTTCAACAAATTGTCTTTTTAGATTTTTTTCCATTCGTGACGTCGCCGACAATAATATCCTTCTCTCTGTCTCTCCTAGACACTCGCGCGCAAGAGAAAATATGAATCATCAACGATATCGAGTTAATACGGCGAAAAAATATCGAAATATACCGCCCGCTTCTCACGTCCGTGTGTTGTGCTTGTACGCGGTTATCTTTTCCGGTTACGCTTAGCTGACCAAAGCATAGACGAGCAAGCATGTAGGCTTTGCTACACGTGCATTTTACACACCGCCAATATATGTATAATGACCTACTCCGCGATCCGTCCGCGTTGCTCGTCTGGATCTTCACGGCCGGCGTTCCAGATTTTTCTTATGCGCGAACTCTCGCATCTTACCAATCCACACGTCGTGTTTATCATCATCAGTATACCGCATTCTCTCGCCGTTTCTAAATACCACATATCCAGAGAATGTAAAACCAGTTGCAAAGTCTGAAAGACGTCCTAACTTTTCGTCTTCTTAGATATTTTCTAGATGTCTTTTCAATATTTTCATTGAGGGATAAAGAAAAACACATGTAAAATAAGTATTAATGCCATAATTAAGAAATAATAAAAATAATATGCATAAAATTATAAATTTAAAACATATATATTAAAATAATACATTATTTTGTTAGCTATTTGTAATATTAAGGCAAGCTACATATAATGACAATTTTATTACGTTTCTGCACATAATGGATAAATTTGAATTTTCATTAGGAACTTGAAGGGTTGGACTCTCATCAGTTGGACTCTTGTCTTTACACATCGTGGTTTTGAGATGCAAAAATATATTCTTGCGCAAAAGAACTTTGCTGATTTTTCACAGCATTTGCCGCACGACCACAGGCTATTCAACTTTCTTTTCTATGCGACGGGGAAAAAAAGTGGGCAATTTGCAATTTAAATTAACCGCGGGATTGTGTACAATGTCGCGAAATATGGGTTAGCTACGTGATTCGCTTATGGAAGCGCAATTATATCTTTATTGCGGAGCACGTAAAGCGCGTCACTTTGCGAACAGTATGCACAATCCTTATGAAAGCGTATAAAGTGCGTGGTGCTCGATTAATCATTGCGAGCCGCGTGACATAACGGCGAGCATTAAACGCTCGTTGTCGATTTCATGTATAATAGAATCCCGTTTAAAACGGGAAACTGCCTCATTAAAAATGTACAAGTCTTCAAAAGCTTCCCAGCGAGTTTCGTGAATTATTAATTTCAATCGAAAGCATCACGTTGCCCTCGCAAAATTCGAACTGCTTCGTGTAGATTTATTCAGATTATGTAGATTATAAATCTCGCATCTTGCTTCTCTCTTTCACTCAGTCTCCGAAGAGAAGAGAAAGTACTAATATAATATATATAATTTATTTATCTCGATTAATAAATCGGATCTTGCGTGAAAATGGACATTTTATAGAAAGCATATTATAGTATTAAACTCGCGATAAAGATGACGTGCAATTTCTTGTTGGATATCAGTCCATATAAATCTCCCATTTATTCTACTAGAATTCCGCATCGAGTAAAATATATAAAGGGGACAACTGGTAATAATAATTAACCCCCTGGTGTCGAACTTTCTACTTCCCTAAGCATTTTCCACGGTATGTATATTTCTGCGTTGGCGGAGTACAAGAGATGTGGTTTGAAACAGATAAGCAACAGTGAAACAGCGAGAATAATACGAGTATTTTTCAAAAGTTCTTGTAACTAAGAAGATCCCTCATTCTATATTTTATATTAGATATTTCAATTCTGCATGAGCAAAATAAAGTTTTGATCGTACACAGAGAAAGTGTTTGACATTTGAGATAGATCCCGTATAAGTTTGATATGGCAAATGTACAACGGGAGCGCGAGAAACGTGATAAATGATAAATTATATATTATAGAATTGTAAATGTGACAGACCGCAAATGTCATGCGCGTCGCGAGTTCTCTCGACACAAATCAAATGCGCGAAAGTGGAGAAAGGTGAGTTACTAATATATAGGGCAAAGCTGTCGTACATACGCTAATGTGCATTTAAATGCAATCGCACATTTGGTATGCACCGGCTGTTATCGGTGAGGAATAATTTCGAGAATATCAAGTCGGGAATACGATACTTTCTCAGACTTATGACGGTAAAAATTTCGATGTGTTTCAACAAACACGACATTTCCGAATTTGTCAATTTATTTATTATATGTATAGTGTTCTAAAATTATTATTCCTTAAAGTGTTGTGTTAGATTTGAGATAAATTATTCTTTGCAAAGATTTTGTGCGAAATTCGTATGTATAATTCATCGCAAAAATTTGCACAATTTTTTGATATTAAATATTTTAAATAAATCCTACATTTTTAAATATATCCTCGAGCTGTAATTAAATTTTTTCCATGTTAAATAAAATAAAATAAAATTAATATTCATTAAAGTTTTGCTTTTAAATTAACAGAAAAATAAAATAAAATTTTGTTATATCTCTGTGTGTATTTAAATTTAATTGCAAAGTTTAATTTGCCATTTGTTTATTGTGTTAAATCTGTATCTCGATCGCCGTTATTCAAATAATCATGTATTGAAGTTTATTCTCTGTAAATGCGTCGACAACATTTATGATCGAAAGAATATCATTCCAATTTTGAAATATAAATTTGAAACGATATTACATTTTCAAATACGTATCTTAAAATGTTTGTGCGTCTTATCGATACAAGTAGACCTACGGGAGTATCTCTCGCGCGACTTTCGTGAAGCGAGGTGTGAAACCTTAAGTAGAATTTGGTGTCAATATTTGCCGTGTCAGAAACTCGTAAAAAAAAACCGTTAAATCATGAAACATCGACGTTGCTTTTCTCCGGCGACCCTTGACCTTCGTCTCGCACTCGCCGGAAGGAACCGAAAACAGTATGCGAGAGACACCGATATTCGCGCAGCTCAGAAGAAAATCGAATTTCACCTC
The DNA here is from genome assembly GCF_021464435.1 of Cataglyphis hispanica. NCBI lineage: Eukaryota > Metazoa > Arthropoda > Insecta > Hymenoptera > Formicidae > Cataglyphis > Cataglyphis hispanica. The sequence continues at coordinate 3,052,490 of NC_065974.1, forward strand.
GTCCGTATATCTAACGCGCGACCGGAATAAAATGGCGAAAAGCTTCCTTTTATACGACATGTCTTTGTGGTTCATTTTCCTCAAAGAAAGACAGAAAGTAGAATTTGGTGTCAGTAATGACTGCTGACTTTAACGTATCATTTTGCGGCACGAACCGCGCGCACTGGCATGAATATTAACGAGAATATATATTAGCGGGAACAATTTGTAAAAGTAGAAATTCAGAAGTTTGTTTTATTGCTACATTTCTCACGTATCTACCATATTTTCTCGTTATGACATTTTAAGAGACACATAAATCTGTTGAGAAGAATAAATATATTTAAAGATATAGAAAATAATTACATTTTATTTTCACGTTGTGTTTTAAGCTTATTCTGTTCCGTATAACATATTTTTTCTAAATATATAATTTTTTAAAGTAATAAAATATTAAAAAATAGCTAATTTGCTAGGCGAAAAGTTAGAAAATGTTACTATATGTTTTACATAAAAATAAATATATAATATAGAGAATATCAATGGCTGTAAAAAATTACCTTCATTTTGCGACGTCCAAGGGTGAGAAAAGACACATGTCAAAGTGAGGAAGGTGAACAACAGACAGACACTTTTCCCAGCAGCCATCTGTAATAAAAAAGATTGGTATAATAATTAATAAAAAAAAGACGTTCCTGTCCTAAATAATTTATATCGATTATATCACAAAATATTAACCAGGTACAGAATTAAAAACTTCTTTTTATACTTAAAGATAGCTCTGCTTTAAGTCAATATTAATTTATTTATAAAAGCAGCTCTTGGCACTAGTTCAGCGACGATCTTAAAGTACCCTTTGATTTTAAACTCGACGAAACGATAAAAGATGACGTAAAAAATATATATATATGTGTGTGTGTGTGTGTGTGTGTGTGGGTGTGTGTTTATATATATATATATATATATATATATATATATATATATTTGCGAGAAAAAGTGAAAATAAATTGCAATTTTTTCTTCTGGACATAAAGCTTATGATATTACGCATTAAATAATTAAAACAATTCAATAAAAATAATTTACTATTGTTTCAACTGAAATTATTCTTCAATCTCGTAATAATATAAATATATTATAACTTTAAATATTATATGCACATGCGCGCACATTGTGATACAAGATATTTATTTTATCATTCGCATTTCTTTCTGTTGAGTGTGAGCAGTTTATAAAGACAACTTTTTTAACTGAATAGAGCTCGCAACTTTTTAGGTTCAATTCCAGCATACGATAATCGTTCAGCAGCTGTAGCTTTTCAGATCTCATTACCAGATCAATGTACATATTTGTCCATTGTAACGGTACAGAAATATCAGCCTCTCGCACGTATATGCCAGAAAAACTGGAAGTTGTAATATGATGAGTTTCTACTCCATGTGTTCTTTTAGTCAATCTTTTCTTACGAGGTGATAACTACCTAAATTTTATGGCAATATATCTTTCTGTATGTATGTTAAATAATATTTATCATTCAATTTAAGAATATTGTGAGCAACTTATTTTTAAAAATTAATTAAGAAATTGAATAGTATATAATAATTAATTGGATAATAATAAAAATAAAATTTTAATATTACAGAAAATATCTGTCATTTTCTCTCTCATAAAATATTAGAATATTTTTAAATGTAATATTATAAATATTAATTATTACATTAAAAAATAATGAAGCAAACGGAATTGTAAATCAAAGTTATTAAATTTGACAAAATTAAAAGATAATAGAATTCAAGAGAATCGTATGTACAATTCATAAAAAATAAGTTTATTATAATACAATATATTGATTTATTACGCTTTGTTCGTGCACATTGTTATTTTAATTTATCATTATTAATTCACAAACAGAGACGAGTACAATGGCTGATAATGGTTATAATGGATGAATTCAACAATACATTAATTATACAATATTTTACAATGGATCGATGCTTTTATAAATATGCGCGTAGGTATACCCTTACACACGAAGAAAAAAAAAGGACAGTAGTAAATGTAACCGGGAGAGTAACTCTATTAATAATTTTTGCAAAAAGCAAAAGGTCAAAAAAGGTTTCCCGCGAGTGCTATTATAATTTATAAAAATACAATTCCATGATTAATTAAATCTAGAAATAACGAAAGATTAAAAGGAGAGGAGAAGGAGAGAGGCACAGAAATAAACAGTATGGTCGAGCACTGCGGAAGGAGGAATGCATCTTTCGCTTCCTCGCTTTTACCGAAGCTCTACCTTCGAAAATTCCTTCGAAAATTCCACGAAACACTGTTGCACGCACCTTTCACACGCGAGTCGTGCAAAATAAGGAGAAACATTGCCCTGGACCTATGTACATATGTCTTCTACCTCGGAGGAAGGTTCACGCTCACACGCGCGTCGCGCACACTGGACAACGAGCTGGCTGTGCATGCGTGTACCCCACGGAATCCCGTTACAGTCAGTCACACGGGCCCCGTACGTATATATGATAGTCGCGAAGTCGAGTCGGAGGAACGGGGCCGAGATATCGCTGGAACCTGAAGGTAAACGTCGCGCGCCGGGATATCTTCGGGCGGGGAGGGCTTGATGAGAAAGAACGAGACGAGGAGAAATGAATGGCGGACGAGTTGGTCGCTCTTTAACGCACAGGTTCACCAAGACACTGGTAACCCAGTTTATCAATTCGCCGCCGTTCTGTCCCATTCTCACTGCGGCCTTGTTAGCCCATTAAATCTCAATGTACGATATATGTGGATAATCATCAATTATCCAAATATCTGATGGATTATAAAATTTTATTTATTGCAAAATTTTTAAAATAACCTCGGATTTTAGAAACATGAAGACATAGACGAGCGTGATATTAAGGTTTATTAAAATTGGTTGCAGAAATAAATTATAATGAGAGAGAGAGAGAGAGAAAGAAAGACGGCAGCGGTATAGTTGGAATTTAAATAGCGATGGCTTAATTGTCGAATGATCGCTTTGACGTATGCTATGATAATGATTTCGATATAAATGGTCCGTTCGTGCCGCTCTGATTTTTAATGCAATCCGTTAAAATAAATTGTTGTTCCATTATCTCTTGCTTATTAACCTAAAACTACAGAGCGTTCGGCACATTTATATAATGTCGATTAAATGTACCATAATTATGCTAATCTTATTACGCGCAGGGATATTATGTTAATTAAATTAAATGTACCGGAATTATATGCATTCACATTTTAAATATTATGCCGTTTAGCATATAAAATATATGTTTCGAGAAACAAATTAATTAAATTAATAATTAAAAAACATTTTATGACGATGATTTTACGATAAATTACAAGGAGAAGTTCTAGAAGAAATTCTAGAGAGAAAAAGAATGATAAATATATATTCTAATTTATTTTTGTATGCTAAGAATTTATAACGCAAAATGATCATAGATTACATATAAGCATTGTTCCTACAACCTATTAATATAATTTATAATCATCACTCTATTTAAGTACGCACATCACTTGATTGTGCACAGTTACCTTGATTCAGGATCGACGGAATCGCGCCGTTGTGTCGCGTAATAGTTGCACACGCATTACACGGATTATGTCGTGAGAATGTGTGGTACACACACCGACACGTTAACAGAGATGCAATCCTTTCGTTCGCCCTAAGCACAGCCGTGAAGTCACTTTCCTTGCAAGTGTTCCGTTTTCACGTAACGTTTTTCCGTCGTCGTTTATTATCAGCGCGATAATTCATCGTATTTATTTTCAACACTGTCTTTCTTTCTTTTTTTTTAATGTAAAATATATTGTTGATATCGTACGTCGTTTTTTATTCGAGATTTTTATTCTAAGATTGTCGCTTCGCATTTTCATTTCTATGCTTATTGATCATCGCCAAGTGCGAAAACGACGTTACGTTTCCGGGAATGTTACTTTCCGAACTATCTGCCGTTGTGATCAAACTTATGGCAAACTCGAGTTGTCTCTCGGCGTGCTTTACCGTCGGCGAAGAAGCTGCATACGGCTGGATTTTCTCTCTTTCTCCCTCGGCGAGGAAAAATTCGCGAGAAAAAGGCAGCGAGATCCCACGCTCATCAGCCGCGAGGATCTTCCCCGAGAAGATCCTGCGCCAACTTCGACCCCGAGCGAGGTCAAAGGAATCGAAGATTCTTCCGCGTTCATTGGCCGTCCGTCAATGCTTGGGGTACACGGTAGCGCGATGCGTGTGCGTGCACGCGTTATATTATGTATACACATATGCTGGATCTCGGAGAAAGCTCAGTTGGACGTGTCTTGATTATTGGATCTGGGTGACCCAATTGCCTCGCGCTCGACAGTAGCTTCTTCATCCTCGACAATCTGTCGCGTATTCTCGCGAAGATCCTCAACGATTGACGCTGCTAATAGCGATCGATTAAGCATAGATGATTGATGACATCAAAATGTATATTCAAGTGTCAATTTAAAATCTCACGCCAGAGGCTAACAATCACATACGTACATATACATATATCTCAAATTCAGGTCTTTTAATAATAGAAATTTTTTTTTATTTATATATATATTGTATATATTTATACGAGATCTAAGAAGAAATTTTCACACGATTTTTTTTCTCTCAACCTCATTTCCGTGATTCATTTCTCGTGGACAAATGCGATTAGAATTAATTCAACAAGTCGGAACGTCTTTGGCCTCTATTTTCTCCTCGCATGAGCGCCGATTATCGAGTCAACGGTGATTAGCGAAATAATCCGAGAAAGTAGGAAATCCGTGCTGTTCGAATGGAACACAGAAGTTTGCGAGAAGAAATTTTTCGCGCAAAATCAGACTTAGGATGAGGATGCGATTGCAAACGGTTTCTGCTTTCACTTGGATGTTTAAAGATACATATTTTAAACGCAATCGTTCGTGCAAAACTGATCGATTCCTCCGGCGCTCGGTGCAATACGAAAGGCAAAACCTCGTAAAACATCGAAAGTGACGTTTATACGTCAACGTTCTTAATATTTTAATATCAATTGCACGAAAGATTATTTATATAATAATCGTTTACGATTTATTGGCGCGATTCCGTTACAAGAAGATTCCGCCGATGCAAAAATTTTGTTTTTAAAAAAATTTCATATAAACAAAGTTCGATAATTAATATAGATATTTCTAGCAGTTTAAAAAAAAATTTTTTTAAAGTGATTTTAACTTTCGAAATTTATTTAAAATTTATTTATATGTAACCCCGCACATTTTTGGTATTTCTAAAAAAATATAATTTGCTAAATATAATCTTTTTTTAAATCTTTTTTCCTCCTTTTTTCTTTTCACAAATATATATATGCGACATTAATTTGATAAAGCTAATCTTAAAATTAAGAAAAAAAAAAGAAAAGTTTTGAGAGATTTGGAATAAAAAAAGAAAATATATTGTGAATGTGATTTATATAATGTAATATCAGTAGTATTTTATCTTTTCTACCGTGCAATCTGTCAAGGAATTTCTCACGCTGAAATTAATCTTCAAGTTGAAAAAATGTGTTGCGCGTGCGAATTTTTTTTCTATTAGTGAGCCGATAAAAAGCGTCACGTAAAAGTGTTAAATGCACAAATGAGCCTACATGATTGGAAAGAGCGACAACGAACTGTCGAAGCGTCGACAACCGTTACGACCCGCCGCCACATACCTGACTTAGGTACACAGTCGGAGGTGTGCACGTGCGTGAAGGATGTATGCGTTAGGTGTTGTTAGGGGTCAACGCGAGAGATCTTTCGCCTGTTGAGTTTCTCGCCAGACGGTAGCGGAATTACACGGAAGCGTCTAAAAGTGAAAATATCTCACATGTCGACTTATTATTTTCCTAAAATTCTTCGTTCACTTTTCTCCGCAATTTCTCGATCTTTCAATATTTTAAGAGATTCTTAAGAATATCTGTATACAAAGAGAAAATATGTAACAAGAAGATGATAGATCTTGAGAAGTAGGAACTAGTGCAAAAAAATGCACACGCGCATACTTATTCTTTACACTACTTTCCCATCAGCTCGATAATTTTTTTTCTTTTTTCTTTTTCCTATCAAACATAACTGTGTTATTTACGGCACACGCTGTATTTAAGATTCGCCAGTTACGTGCGTGACGGTTGCTGCGTGCACGTTAATTCGTGCGATGCCGATTTCTCATGGCTCGAGGTATACGGCTTCACGGTCGGCGGCGTCTCGGCCACGCATCTCGTCTACCGGCGAACGAGGGCAGGTCCGTGCAACGAGTCAGGATCACGATACCTGTTACTTGCGTCATCGATTTGATCTACGCCGGAGATCTGCCTACGATTTTCGGCATTTAACTCGTCGCGTCAAATCGCGCATGGTCAAGATACCCGAGGCGAGGAAAGACACGCGCGAGCCGCGAAACAGAGGACAAGAGAAGTTGAAATGTCACGGTACAATCGTTCGGCACGTATATCGGAATACTTTATTTTAAAATGTCAGCTGTCTTCAGGATTGGATTATTGTCCGCATCGATTATAACAATTTCCGATCACGTCTCGGTTCCCATAGATAGTTCGATCTTTCAAAGCGCTCGCGTTCCGTTTGCCGATATTGAATCTTGCTGTTGACCTCGCTGTTGCACTTTCTCCCACGAGAATAGAACGAATCTGCGACGGTGAATCGATGACACGAATAGAGAACGGTTTTTATATTACAGACCGTTTTTTGTCAGTAAAATTTCAATTAATTTAAAGTGTACAAGCAATTTTACTATAGTACGTTTATCGCATTTGAGAATTCTGAATAGACATGAATTAATTAATTTTCGTTTAAGAATTTAAACTAAAGATTGCCTAAAATATCGGCTACAAGTCTCTATATTTTTAAAAAAACTAAATTTTTAATAAATGTTTGTTTAAATTCTCAAATAATGTTTAAATATTGCTAAAACTCAGTTTATTAAAAGAGCATATTTAAGCATCATTAAAAAATTTCTATCATATTCAATTTCCATCAAAAATTTATTTTCTGAATTTTATATATTAATGATGTAAATGATGCAATTAAAAATTCCGTTCTAATTAGATAAAAAACTTTTCAGAGAAATATTTTATATATTTCTAGAGGATATATATGATATATATTTATATAATTAAAGTTGTGTGTTTAAAAACATTTAAAATTAAAATTTTACACAAAAACATAAATATTGCGAATTGTTTTACCAGCAGATTCATATTTGTTAAATATTTATATTTTATCTATAAATAATAAGCAATTTATTTACTCCATTTTTTAAAATAATTTAGAATATTTTTATATTTTTTAACATAGATACACATACATGTATATTGAATATGTATATCTCATGGAAATTTTTTTTTACTTGGATTATTTATTCCTGCCTGATTACTTATATATGGTACTCAGTTACGATAAATTATTTAATTTTATAATTCACATCTCTAAATGCAAGAGTGCATGTAAAAGTTTCTGGGTCAAAAAAGTAATACATCATAAAGACGGAGCAATTCGAGCGATTCTCCGTGTCGGCACAGGAGGGAAATTACCTCACGCCCATTCCACCAACCGCATCATCGATCAAACAATCCCCTAAGGGCTAAGCCACTTACCGTGCAGCGCATTAACCTTTAGGTGCAAAGTCGAGAGGGCCCGTTAAGTGCGTCTCATAACGTCGTTTTAATTCCGGCAGACGACAGGTCCGCTCTTCCGGTCTGCTTCCTTCCGCGAGAGGAAACCTGACCTTGCCCTTGTCGTACCCGTGTCGTTCTCAGTTAGATTGTTCCTTCCACGGGGCCTTTCCTTCTCGAGATCACTGATCCTCGTCCGCACTTCTTCACTGAACTTGTCTTCTCGTCGCCGGTCGACTCGTCGTCGGCATGCGTACAATCATGCGCTATGCCCGCAAATTATCGAATTACAAACCGATACCGATCTCGCGATTATCGAGCTTCCCTTATCGCGTGCGCGTTCGTTGCACTATCGTCGACCGTCAGTCATATCGACGGTATCAGGACTTGATTGTCGCGCGGCTCGTCGGCGAAACCGATCGCTTAATCTGAAGCTCTTCTCTGTGATTCTTACGCGCTCGTATCGATTTGTACCGCACAATCGTCCATCCGGCTAGCCAACGGGATGGTATCTGTCTAGTGGTCGTGCCACGGCATGTGCTGCTGGAGTCGCATGGCTAAGTCATAAGCGGCGCCTTCGACGAGGATCGGTGGTGGTGGTGGCCGGTCCGATGGTGGAGGTCGTTTATGGTGGAGGCAATGCCGCGTTTGACGGAAGCCCGTTTGAAGAGAAAGAAGGGATAACCGCTCCGTGGTGGACAGGGGCCGTCGAGAGGACAGGTGGAACGGGGTGAAGGGGACTGAGGAGAACTGAACCCCGTCGGGGAGAAAGAGAGGGAATCAGGAGAAACCAAAGTGGGTCAGTAGCTAGGTCACGTGGAGAAGAACGGGGCCCAACGTGCAGGACGGCGACACACTGTCCTACTCATCCAGCGGTCGCTCTTGGCCGCTCCAGGTTCTGTCTGCCCATTCAGGAAACGCCTCGCGATTGTGAAAATAAGATGCGATCCATCTCTCCTCGTCGATATCCATCCCGAGGAAAGAAAGAGCCTTTGATGAAATCGCCTGATGAGAATATAAATTCGAATATAAATTCGACGAGAGTCAGCTGATAAAATTACGATAAGATTGCATAGATTACCTGCCGCGGCATTTTATGTTGCATTTTAACAATTGCTGTTGGTCATTAAAAATTTTTAATGACAAAAGCAGCAAATTGAAATATAATTGAACGATGCGAATTGATATCAAGTCGATTTTATTTAAAAAAAAAAAAATTTATCAACTATTGCTGAAAGAATTAATTCGTTCGATCTGGGTGTGAAAATTTATTCTCCTAACTATCACCCAAAATGAATGCGTTTGCTCGTGGAAGCGATTAAATATAGGTCTGGAATTTTTCCAAAAAATATATTTTTCGCACGTGTCATAAAATCAAAATTCTAGTTATGACATTTGTTCTTATTTGAATTAATATTTTTATGGAGTAACGAATGTCGAAATATCGATATTAAATTTTCTGCATCTTATTCTATTTTATTATCTTTTTTAATCAATTTTATAGAACGACAACTTCTTTGCAATAACATTTGATACTATTATGTTGGCAAAAGGGACTAACGTATTTTAATTAGAAGAGAAGCATAATAGTACGCATTGCCTTATACATCAATTTGAAAGAGATAAACGAGTTTCCTCTACAACATTGAAAAAAAACATTCCGTGGCGCTTCTCCGTCGTAAGTCTCACGGGAATTAATGTTTTCCTTATTAAGAAGATATAGAGCGGAGAAGCGAGCCTTAATGTAAGCACAATTTTTCTGGCGGATTACAATGTTATCATCAGTGCGCGCACTTTCGAGCAAGCAGTTAAATAACATCCGTATTATCTAAATTTTGATTATAAATAAAAAAAAAATACATTACGTTTTTAAAATATAAAATAAAATATATATATATATATATATATATATATATATATATATATTTACATTTAAAAATAAAATATTTTATTTTTAATCAGTTTTAACAACTTATGAAAATATTAAAGTTTTCTACTGTTATCGTTTCAAACTTTTCCTTAAAGAGAAAAGAAGTTGTTCATATCTTTAAAGTGCAATACATACACACAGTTGATCTTTGATCTTCTTACACGCAAACTCTCGGTATTTAATACAGTTTCTTTTTTTGTTGCGCGCAGAAATGTCATTAGAGTAGCTAATAAGAAATGTTCATTTTCCGACGTCTATAATCCCTCACTGAACATTAAATGTTTCTACTTTCAGATACAAGATAATTACAATAGACCGTGTGTAACAAGTTGTATTACGAGATAAATACAACTTCCGTAAAACGCGCATCTATCGTTTCATATATAAAGGTTCACCTAATGTGTACATTATCTCATTACCGATAATGATGTAAGTTTATTATCGCAACACCGATTATCGGATGAAAATCGTAAATGCATATGCAACACATTGCAATAAATCAATTAGGAGATCAATTATCCTGCGCGCGTAATCGGAAATTTTTCATCTTTTGTTATTTTTGAGAAAATATGTCACGAATTTGCGATGAAAATATAACTTTATAACCAGCCGGGAAATAGCCTCGACTTTTATCACGTGTCGCAATATTAAAAAAAGCTTGCGTAAATCTTCATTATCGTGATAATAACACTACACATGGGAATTGCAATATCGCCTGTTGCCGATTATACTTTCGAGCACGAGCGAGCAAAACTGACTGCATAATCTAATGAGATCAACAGTATATTTGCATATATTTGCACATATGTTTTTTTGAATTTTTATCCATCAGTAAATTTATAGAAAAACAAATACTGTATAACTTTTACCGATTTCTCTTTCTCTCTCTTTTTTTCTCGCTTGTACTTCTAATAGTATTATATTTGTTGTGCAGTGTAAACTTACAAAATCGTTGCAAGAGAATTATATTTACTACTTATAATTAAGCGTTGATTCAAGATATATTAAGCTTTAAATTGTATAACATTCAACATTTATCCTACTGTTCATTAAAATATTCCGCCCACAATGAAAACAGGTTACTCGTAATCCTATTTGTGTAATCGGAGCGAGACGAAACGTTCGACAAGGTACATCATTGCTTTCGCGAATAACGATTCCCCACCAGGAATTTTAATTAAAGCGTCGTAGCCGAATTTCACTTCCTTTTGGAATCAGACCATCGCGTCTGAGGCGATGATTAATCATCTTAAAGTTTGAGCGATTTAAATTGTATCTGTTCGTACACAATATTATATATTATAATATTTATATAATGTTAGAAATAATAATTTATGAATTAAAGTTACTAAAATAAATTAATAATTATTTGAATATTTTTTGCTAAAAATATTAAAATAATTATTAATTTATTTTAAAAGTTTCAGAAGATATAAAATATCTCAAGAGATATATTTTTTCTATCAATATAAATTAACAATTATTGACATACATCTTTTATAAAATGGATGTTTATTTGTGTTATAGCAATTTAAACTTTATTATTATCTAAATAAATTTTCAATGATGCTTAAATAGTATATATCGTTGTATAAAATTTATGAATATTCATTCACGCCCTGGACAAATACTTCATCTTTAATATAATGAATGTCGTTATCATTATTATCCTTCTGATACCAGACTATAATAATGGTAGTTGGCTGTTAATAGAGTTTGATTAGGTCTCAGTATAAGAAGTATAATTCCAACGAGCGCCGTCATCGAGAACGTGCATCAATAATTGACGATTGTATCCAGTAATTCATATGAAATGGTGAAACTGCGGAACTATTTATTGCTCTTGCCGTGTAATCATAGCGAAATTATGACAAGTCTCGAAGGATCCATATGTGGCTCTTTTAAACGCAGTCCTGCAACGTAGGAATGCGTAATTGATAACGGTCTCGGTAGTCATAGCTCTTTCACTTCAGGTACTGTTTTGTATTAATGCTCGGTCATGCATTCGAATAATATCGCGAAACCTAATTTCCCTACATTGTTGCCAAATCTATATATAAAAAAAAATTTTTTCTTTTTTTAATCAAAGCTAAATGATATCACTCTTTATATAATTTGGCGGAAAATTAGAAAATGCAGTCTGATTACAATGATCGGTCTTTTATGTATTTTTATGTTAATATATTGTATGTAACGCATGTATTATTTACGTTTTATTATTAATTTTCAATAAAAAAATAATATTTTATAAAAATAACGCGAGCCTGACTAGGTATTACGATAAAATAAAAAGGAGGAAGGGATTTGCAATTTATTTATATATGCATGAGACACAAAGTTTTTGTATTATATACGCCGAACAAACTGCACTCATTGAAATAAATATACCAAGTTTCATCATTTTCTCCATATTTGTTTATAAATATTTAAATATTTAAAGATATTTAATATTGGAAAAAACCTGTTAACGATACATTGATTTTATTTAATGTGTGTAAGCGTTGTTTGCAATTAAAATTAATCAAGAATAATCAAGAATATAATAACTGTATAACTAATAACTCGGTCAACTCAATATTTATAATGATTACAATACTTTGCGTAGAAGCAACATAACGCTTAAACGGTTGTCATTTTTTCGGTGTCAAGGTGATTCTGGGAATAGAAATTTCGGGAATAGAAAGATCTTATAGTATGTTCTGAGTTGTATTATGTTTTCGAATAAAGGAAAGTTTGATTGCTTCAAAAGCGATTAAATTTTTCATGAACATATGTTCGATCAAAAATAAGTTTCGAATTTAACTGATATAAATATGTATATCCCTAGATAGCGTTTATGACATCATTAATCGTTCTCAGAGCGATCAAATTTGCTTCAGACGCCATTAGACTCGTACGGTACTTTAGACTCACCCGGTGACTTTTTTCGCTGGGAGAATTCCAGAGAGATGACATCTCATCTAATGTCTCTCTTCACGTTTACCTTGAAATAATCTCCAAGACCACCAGATGTGCGAGATATCTGAATAATCATTATGATCGAAATTAACTTCCGCTTCAAAAAGAATATATATCTCTTTAAAGAGCACGTAAAGTTCAATCCTTGAACGTGACCGGCTCGAAGTAGGTCAGAATTTGTATCTTTCGGCGCGTATTATCGTCAAGTCGTCAACCACTGAATGAAATCTCATTTACTTGCAAGTAACACGCACACGTACACACACATACGTAGCTCCTCGTTACCGCGTGTTTTGTATGTAAGCATGCGAAAAAAATATCGCGTCCCTATATTCTTGAGTATTGCTAAAGATACACGCATTAATTGGCGCAATTACATTATATAAGTTTTGTCAAACGTATCCGGTATTTAATACCATGCGTCAAAGATGTGTACAACAAAAAAACGAATTATTAACGTAACCAGTTACAGCTGATCTGTCAGCGAGTGAAACTCTATAAATTATCGGACGATTCTCTCTGGCTCTGTGGATTCTTTTCTCCTGAGAAGAATATGACGCATGCTGCTACATCGAGCACACAAGCATTGGCCGTGATCGTGACTTTCGGTAAGTGGGTTAAAGTTGCTCTGTGTATAAATGTAATTTATAGAACCGAAAAGAAATGTAGAAAGCAACACACGATGTTATGTTTGTTATCGCTGAAACTCGATACAGCCTTCGATCGCGTTGTATACAAACATATATACACAAGCGCAATAATAATAATGAAATAGAGAATACAAGATGCCTCATTATTATTAACTTTCGTCCCATGACAATTTACACGATAAAGCCGTGGGCAATGTTGGGGTTCAAAGATAGTAATAGATTCATATATACCTATTATGCTGAATAAATTATTATACATCAGCCAGTACATTATGTGCTGATTAATGATATTAAGTTATAATAAACGCTTTAATGAAGTCTATATATTCAAATGTATTTCTCTATCTATCTACTTCTCAAAACTATATATGCTTATGAGTTTTTTTTTTTTTTTAATAAACGTGGTATCATATATTTGATTATAAACGTCACCCACTTGAGACTAGCTTTTTTAATAATATATAAATGCCTTGCAAAAAAATCATAATAAATGTTTCTTTATTTTCTAAAATTTTTCATTGAAAGAATTAAAAAGTTATGATATTACTGTGTTACAGAAAAACATACATCCTTTAATAATAATTTTTAATTTTTAAAGCGCGATTTGAGATAATGGAATTTTTAAATTACAAATTTTGAAATATTAATCTTTACGCTGATGGCAACATTTCTAAATTAAAAGCGCAATATAAAGTCTAGCACAATTTTGGAAAACGCGTCGGTAGATATTCCTTTCCTAAGAAAGTATTTCTCTTTGCTTGATTATTCAAATTACAGTTCATGTTTTGCGGTTCGCATGTAAATCCTAATGAAAAGTTTCTCTACGGAAGATAGTTCTAAGAAGCATGCGAATTTCTCGCGACTATCAAAGTAATATCCGGAATGACAACAGTGCCGACATAAATCCCAATTAAACCGTTTCATACGCGCCGGTCAGAGACACCTGTAACCGAACCGACTAGATCCCAGGTGCGATATAAATTACCGTGGAAAGACCATTAGGAAAGACACAGATAGAAGGAGGCGACTATTTCCTTAGAGCTGCTACATAGCGCGCGCGACACCTTGCAACTCCATAAATCCCCGGCGATCGTTACAGCGCCTAAATCCCAGGGAAGGATCCGAAGCATTTGGGTCGCGACGCCATGACCAGAGAGGGGAAACAATCGATGGTCATGACCCAGGACACGGCTGGAAAACTAGGTCAGGATTGCACGTGCCCTTTCACATGACAAGCGCGTTCGTTTTTCTTCGCAGGTGCTCGCGGCGAATTTCCATAAACTTATCATAAGTTTTATATTCCCCCTCGTCCCTCTTCTTTTTTTTTTATATCACTGTCTTTATAAATCACATTTTTTCTCTTTGCTTCTTTCTTTTTTTCATATTTTTTTCTTTAAAAAAAAATGAAAATAAAAAAGGCCACATAAAGTTCTTGTCCTGTTCATCACCAAGTGTCATGAGACATTTCCGAGCGATTTTACTTGGCATTGAAGATTTATTAAAGCGTAACGCTTCTTAAAGCTCGCAATAAATTGGTAGCACATAATGCTACCTTTTCGAAGGAATCGGAAACTGCACGTGATCGCCGCGTAAGAAACGTCATCGAGTCGTCGAGCGTCATAGTGCGCGTGTACTAGTGTAGGTCGTCAAATTTCCGCGACGTCATCGGGACTTGCCAAGGTCAGACCGTGACCCTGCGGCACGGCTACGCCAGGTCACGCTGATCCTGAAGAAAATCCGTTGATCGATCACGGCACAGCGGCGCAATGACGTTCGTGGCGCCGACGCACTTCGCGCTCTCAGGTACTCGTTATCTTGCTGGTTTCATCAGTGCAGTACCAGAAACGCAAATCTACCGGTTCTCGCAACCTTCACAAGTACTATTTTTATACAATAAATTGGTCACGCGCGGTCACGCTAGTTCATTACACGCGACTAAATTTTTGAAAAATCACCGATGAGAATTATTTATTTTTCTCTGATAGGCAAATAAACTAATGAAATGTAAATTTGCCTCTTGAAAAAATATATTTGTATATATATATATATATATATATATATATATATATATATATATATAATCTTTAGAAAGCACATTTCTGCATATTCGATTACAGATTATATTTAATGGCACATTTCTTAGATTATTTTTGATCATTTAAAGCGTATTTAGCATTTAGCAATAATTTACGATCTCCTTCATTATTCACGAGATCACGCCAACCTGTTTTTTTAGATATGCTAATTTCCTTTAATTACTCGTTTATAAAAATATATATGTATAAATCTCTAGTACTTTTCTGTTGAATATCGTAACAATAATATTTATACGCTATCAATAATTTTTTATGGAATTTTATATGATTTTTATGAGATGAAAGAGCGATATGTTTATGTGCGCAGTGATATTAAACACAATAAGCGTATAAATATCGAGAAAGGTATTACATGGAATGGTTACGTTTCCTGGCGAAATTTTTCTCGAAATATGCAGGTCATCGAATCAGGATTAAACCGCGATTCTTTCAGCTTCGTTGCTTGATGAGGAATTGAGAGCGATGTGGCAAGCAATGATAAGATATAATCTTATAATTATCCAGCATCGAGAAATGTGTACTTTCAAGAGTAAATAACATGATTGCGCGATTAGCGGAGTTTCTTTTAATTTGCGATTTCTTACGAGTCTTTAGGGAAATAGCGCACTTCACTGTCGCACTTTAGCGTTGCTGCTATTTTATTCCACACGGCTCATTTATATTTTTGTTATAAAAATCGATTTACATTTCTTCTTCTAGGTTTCTCTTCTCCCCCCTCCTCCCCATTGCAGTATCAGAGATATTTAGAAGAGTGTATTTAATATTGTTTCGCTAAAAAAAATACTGAATACAATTTATATTTTAAAATTATATAAAAATTGTCAAATCCTTATATTATAATCATTACATATATATATATATATATATATATATATATATATATATATATATACATGTAAGTATTTTTCTAAAATCAATGTATATATAAATATATTCATATAGGGTGTGTATTGTTTGAATATTTAATATAGATATATTTTATAGATAAAATATATATACAGACTGGCATATTATTATATTGTCAAAAAATAAGCATCTTTTTTGTTGCAAAATTTCAAAGATATATCGTTTTCAAAATATTTTATTTTTTGCTTTTAACACGCGATTTTTCTGCAAAGTTATTAGCATGTTAAAATATTTTTTGTATGAATATTTCAAGCTTCATTGCTTGGACAATATCATAGAAAAAAAAGAAAAATTAAATAACTTTTACGTCACCTTTCACTGCCATAAAGGAAAATCATGTTTTATTCAATTTAAAAATAAAAGTTTCTCTAAAATATTTTATTATAAAGATATAAATATTAAACTTAATTATAATAACAATTAGAGAACATAACAATTAGAAAATCACAATAATATTTGATGAAAAGAATTAATGTTATTCCTGCTAAAATTTTATCAACACTTGTATTATTTCGGAATAATTAAAATTAATATGTTGAATCTCTTGGGTGCTCCACTTCGATAAAACGTCTAAATTCGATAAACGTCTATTTTTAATACCGTAATAGAAATACCTATATGTTCCGATCGTCGAGAGAAGCCTTCGCGCTTTGCTATCAAGCAACAACTCTCGGCAGCCTCAAGTAACTTTCACGTCTCAGGATGAACGTGCTGCATGTGCTTGCGAGAGTCGAAATATCCGCGAATGTAAATCCGCGGGACTCAGATCCCTATCCGCGTTGTCCCGATTAGGAAAATAAAACCTCTCGATTTACGACCGTGCGACGTTATTATTCCTCGACGACGCGATACGACGCGACGCGACCGGCGGGTGAAGGCCGACGTGATGATTTGCCGATGGGTACGTACCGCATAGAGGTATTCCGCTGGCGGTTTCGTGACTTCATAAGGAAAAGGCGGAGGTAAGCTGGCTTTCTCCAAAGCCACTTAACCCGATCCAGTAACATCCATCTACCGAGGCCCGTCACGCCTGTGACATTTTCAGTAGTTTTGCATCGGCCGGCATAATCGAGAGACACACGCGTGTGCGTGAACGTATGTTGTGTGTGTGTGTGTGTGTGTGTGTATGTGCTTAAGCAATTATTTTTCTATTATCGAGTACGGGAGCAAAATCTTATAATATTAAATAAAATTATCTTGGATTGTAATTTGTCTTGCTAAAAAGTTTTGTTTTACCTTACTGCAAGATCAATACGCGATGATATTCTTGAATTAATTTGACAATTTAAAAAAAATGGATATTTGGCTAATGCTGGAAATGATTGTAAGTTTAATTTATGTGATAGACATTATAATAATTATTCCTCTACAGAGTCAAATAATTAACAGAAATGTACTATAACATATGACGCATTGTTAATTATTATATTATTGATTGATCACATCTTTATGTGGCTTCATCAATTTAATAAAATATATTATTTTAAAAGTGATATATTGAAAATAATTATGTATATATTAATGATACAAAAAAATGCAAAAATAAAACGTGTTATTTTTATTAATTTGCTTTATTAATCTTTTCAAATGTTAAATGCACATAGATAGTAATTAATTAATTATATATAGTGTTTATTAGTGTGAAAGGTGAAATTTCTTTCTTGAGTAATTCAAAAAGTGATTGTAAAATTATAAATTTGTAAAATTATAAAATCAAGATTGTTTATGATTGCATGTATTAATGATAATTGTAAGCTTGAATAATGCAGAAATAATAATATAATTTTACATTATTTCTTGTTTCAATCTTGTCACGGCTTTGGCCAATATCAAATTGCAAAATTTACAATAAAAATAACTTTTTTTTTTAATGTAAATTTTTCTCTCGCATGACTACAACATGCTTCGTATCTTATGCATTCGTATAAGATCGAAAAAATTAATTATATTATTTGAAGTAGAAATTTCCCACAAAAACTATTTTATGTAATGGATGGTCAAAGGACTTGCAAAGATATTGCAATAAACAGATAAATCAAGATTGCACTTACACCGTGCTCGAGCAATAACATCGTTGAATTTCATTTCTAGTATTATGTTAGGAAAAAGTTCGCATAAATTTGGCGTTTGAGAGCAAATATTATTTCAACTTATTTTACCGAGCGCTTGAATCGCCAATAAAATCACGTGAAAGGAGTAAAGAAAGAGAGAGAGAATCACATTCCAAACGAATTGTACTCGTATAAATCAGCAGCAACGATTGTGTTGTGTCTGCCCTATTAAGCATAAACCTAAAAACCGCGATTCCTATCTAGGCCGGGTATTTCTTTCGTATTTTGATCGGGGAATATCAAACGCGTCGGCTATTTTTATAAATTTGGACAACACTCCTGTAAATCTCATATGCGGAGAACGAAAGTTGTTTGTTTCGCAATTCTAAAATATGTTTTTATTTTTTCGTTTTTATTTTAATTAAAGTTCACGAAGAATCATAACAATATTTTAAAACAAACATTTTGAAATTTTTATTTGTCGAACATTTTTATCAATTTTTTATAATAGTTACAAATTATGATATAATATTTAATGTATTTATTTAATTAATTATTTATTTAATTAATATTGGTATTGATATCAATATTAATATTGATTAATATTGATTAATTAATAAAAAAAAAACAAGAAATTTTACTTGAGACTAATTGTAAGTAATTTGATTCTTGTATATAGAGAAACGCACAGATAAATCAGTTATTATTTTGCTTTCAAATTAATTTCTATGATAAATATAATGAAGTAACGTAGGTGGAATTTTTTTCTTAGTGTGACAATGAAATAATAGAACCTTTGTAATCTTTCTTTTTTATTTGCGTTGAGTTGAGCAACAAGCTTTTCAATCTCGATTCTACATCTCTCTTTATTGTTTTACGATTATCATGACGCATATAACATGCAATAGAAATTTTACTACACTTTTACTACTCTTAATCTATGTTCTTTTAATAAAAATTAGACATAATAATTGTTTATAGCAAATTTAAATTAAAACTCAATTAATCGTCTATCTGAAATTACTTGAAAATAAGTTTGCTTTATATATATATATATATATATATATATATATATATATATATATATATACACGTGTGTGCAAATTTAGTTTGTTAAGATATTATTTTTACGTGACATTTCTACACACCATAAAAAAGGTCTGGAGCACTTGTGTGCGAATAACATGACGTAATTACACGTGGCTCTGCTTGAGACCCTGAAGGGATTTTTCTTCCTGTATTTATTCACTAAAATGATATTCTCTTGTGCACTTTACGGTATATAAAATTTTTAAAAACATAATTTTGAAAAAAAATAAGAGAGAAAAAATTTCTTTGTACTTCATGCACTTCTTTGATCCTCAAGATATGACTGATAAAATCTGAGAGAAATTTCTGCTGCGCAGAATTTTCCCTCGACAATTGCCTCATTGTTCTCGTTTACGAATTCCATGAAATCGAGGAATTCAAATCAGTTTTGCTACGCGATAATTGCTACAGGAATTGACAATGTGTGTAAATACGATAATATTTATCGAATTTGCATCTGCGATAAATAACTGTAAAATGTTAATTAAAGCAAAATGTTAATTAAAGACTTCACGGCGAGTCTATCAAGTTTTATCTGTATCTCGGAAGATTCTTCATAGCTGATCGATCGTTATCTATTACGCGGGAAGGAAAATCGATTCTTTCAAGCGTGGGCCCGATCGTTAATGACTGGCTGACCGTACCGTTAGCATCAAGAAAATTTATAGCCACCAAGCAAATTAATCCTTTGCAATGCGTTTTAACACTCTGTATAGTTCTATAATATAGAAACACGAGAATAGATGCATGAATGTGATTAAGAAAATAAATTTTTATTTTGCGACAATTCTCGCCTCTACTATACTTATTTATAGCTGATTCTCTTATCAAGAATTTTTTCCGCTTATCTAATATTTTATAATATTAAGATTTTTGTTCTACTTAATTGTTCTAATCAGTTGTTCAATAATTTTAGAAAATTTATGTGTTCTAAAAAAAAAAAAGGTTTCCGAAAAAGGTTTTTCTTTATATTTGGCGGATATTATACGAGGGGAAAGGGGGAAGAACTAAACTAATATTCCAATATTTTTGTATAACGTATGTTTTAATGATGTCAAAAAGTTTTGTGCAACACTTGCGGCATTGTATCGCGATCTCGTCTCGTTATGAGTTTGTTAAGTACTCCCGGTGTCTCATTAAAGCGGCGAACTCAATTTTGTGAAATTTCAAACCGTTTACGCTGGCGCACAGCTAACCAAGGGAGGTGGGCGTTTTACGACGTGACGTAGGCGATGTTCGAAAACGCATCGACTCCCTCACTGCGCAAATATCAAACACCCACGCTATTGTTTGCAGAGATGTAGGGTGGCGATGGAGGGGAAGGAGGGGACGAAACGGGGAGAATAAAACGCGATAAATACGCAGCGTCAGTAGAGAGAGAGAGAGAGAGAGAGAGAGAGAGAGAGAGAGAGAGAGAGAAAAGGGGAAGCGAGGGATACAATCCACTCGAGTTCGAGCTTTTATGATTGCGGATGATCGCTTTTTAACGCTCGTCAATTAAATATAAAAGAGGACGGATAATGACAGTAGATGAAAAGCGGATAGGTGGACGAAAGAGCGCCTCGCGCAACCACATCATATCACATACGCACGCACACACACACACACAACACACATACACTACATCACATTATACCACAATCCACGATCGACACCAAATATTTACAAAATTGTATTATTCTGATTGCAGTGTCGCGCACTGCGACATTTGTTGATACATTTTAATTAACAAAAAACATAACGCTTGGGATAACGAGATTGATGTAATTTTATATGTTTCGAGTAAAATCGGTAGGATCGCGTTAAATTGTTGACGTAATCGTGAGCGATGTTTTTAAATAATTAAAATGCGTACGTTGACAAATGTCATTTAAAAATATGCTACGGAATATGTATATAAATCTCATCTCTGAAACATGAGCGAATAAATTGCACACATATAGGTGTCTCGTTGTATATACGTATTTATAAGCATATATAATATATAATCTACTATAATCTTCTTTCTATATTTTTATTTTTTTTATAAATTAAATTAAATAATATCTCTCCATGTACCGCGATACGCTTATTCTCTTTCTATTCTTGATTTGCAATCGAACTTATAATTACATTTTCAAGATCGAAATGTACATAATGAGTTGTTCGATCGTTTATGAACGAGTTATTGAAATTAATGAGCATTTTTACCTTTACCGTAGCATTGTCAGTTCGTTTCTGCTTGAGATTAAACTCAAGTAACTACGAAGTAAAGTGCTTTCATTGTTGAGAGAAAGAGAAAGAGAGACAGAATTCATGGAAGATTGTAGAAAATGCATTTTCCTACGGTTCTCCCGAGGATCAATTGAGATAACTGGATATTCATGGAGGTTCGACGAATGCATTGAAATTCCCATCGGAATTCGTTTGGAGAATTATTATGGAAATCTATAAGATTCACGAGAGGGAGAGAGAGAGAATGAGAGAGAGAGAGAGAGAGAGAGAAAAAAAGGAACGACATGATTAATGTTGGCAGTGTGTAATTTTAAATTGTAAAATGTTAAATTTTAAATAAAAATTAAAATCCGATTATTATAAATTGTTTACAGAAGTGAATTGATAAATAATTTATGAGAGCTAAAACAATCGAATAAAATTTAAGTCATCTGATAAATGTAAAATCGATTATTGTTATTTAGTAATTTTGAGATATTTTTGTTCTCTGTTGCATATATTTTGATAAATTATAAATAAATAGGCAGGAGCTAAGATATCCTTATATATGGATTATCTTGCATAGACATTGCAATTTTTCTATATATGAAATATATATATTTAGAAAGTTAAGAGACATAAAAGTTTCATTTTTTATCCATTCGTAATCAAAGGCTGATAAATTCGATAAGTAAAGTACCACAAAGAGCGGTACCATTTTCTGTTCCACTAAATAAATTTATCGTCGAATTTTTATTCGAAAAAAGGATCTGACATATATGATAAAAAGATATAAAATCTTCTCGTCACAATGACATCATTTCTATATCAGAGATAAAAAAAAGGCTTAGGTTTCGTCTTTTTGCGAGTGTTTCTTTCAGTTTTCTCGTCTCTACGTGCAATTAATGCGCTCGGCGCATTTTTTATTATTCTTTTTAGATTCATGTTTTTGTCAAATGACTTGATTCATCAGATTCTAAACGTACATTCATAGATACCCCTTTAAGAGTAGTCCTCGATTAGAGATTCGAGCGGAAAACTTTACTCGCGAGAGTCGAATCAGTGGCGCCATACATCGTCCGAGTTCGCAACGCGCACACAGATCGCCGCAGAATTTCCGCTGAATCTCTTATTTCTTTTCCCTTTTTTTTTTTGCACTAAATTGCACTTGGCTCACAGCTCCGGCACCAGATGGTGCCGTTTGTCCGCTTGGCGGTCGTCTAGAATGTCTGAAGGAGTCGGCGCGGCACGAGAGCGCGAATTTCAAGCTTCCGCCGACGGGATTCAGAATTGCAAAATCTGATTAATCCATTCGCGAAACTCCGAGATGCGCGTGTAAACGCCAGGCTGATTAGGCGCGGCGCAACCAATTCCCCAGCTGATGATTCCGGCTAAGATCCATCGCTTGTCTCGCGCCCTTTGGATAACCATCGGACCACCACTGTCACCCTATAAAGAGCAGAAGGTTGTAAATTAAGATGCGTTATTGTTTTACAAACTTTTATATTAACAATAATAATGCAAGTTGTTCAGGCAACTGGGATGTGCCTGAGACATATCTAAGAATCGAAAGTTTTATCTGAAAGATGTTATAATCTCGAGAAACACGTTTTAAAAAGATGTTTTTATTATAATATATATATATATATATATATATATATATATATATATTCGATATGTAAATTATATGCACTTGTATAATTTCTATTTTAATCGAAAAATTTGATTGGGAATATAATTGATGGATTTTTATTAAAGGGAAGAGTTGCGAAATTATATCTCACAATTGTTTATCTTCACGATTTTTGTTTTTATTATTGTGTTAATATATTCGCGAATTCTTTTTTTATTTTTTTTCTTAGTTACATTTTGATCGACACTTTTTGTTGAATATACTCTTCTTGAATTTTAATCATAATTTGAGTAGTTAATTTTTTTAATGTCTTTAATTGTTTGTAACTTTTGATAAAATTACAATTTTTTTAAACTAATTGATTAAATCATTTATTATTTATTTATAAACAAATTTAAAAAGTAATAATAATCAAACCAATAATTTTTAAGAAAATTAAGATTATAATTTTACAGAAAAATATTTCAAAGGTTTTAAACCCATTTTTTATGCTTGATATGTTTTTTAAATTCTTATTTAAAAATGTTACATAACTCAAAATATTAAAAAAAAAAATAATTTTGTTTTTTCTTATAAAATAAAAAAAATTTTGACAGTTTAGTTATATTTTCAAATGCGCTTACTTAATCCGTGTTAAATGTAATTAAAGAATACTGACCTCGCAAGAGTCAAATCCACCGTTTCTCCAACCAGCACAGATAAAAATGTGCGGAATGTGCTCGATGTAACCCGCGTTTCTATACATCGATTCGCATACAGTGTTATTAATGACTGGTACTGCAACTTGCTGCAATACGGACGGTAGTGGTCCCTCTGCAAAAAAAGTAAAAAATTAACATATTGCTCTCAAGCATCTGCATGATGACAAAAAGAAAATTAATTTTTTTATTAATTAATTATTAAATTATTTATTAAATTAATTTTTTTTATGGCACCCAATAAAATCACTTTCTCTTAAAGTAATCAAATTTACAATTTTAATATCACAATTAACACGAGTTAATTATCTAAATGTACAAAAGTACCGTCATAAAGTCTGCCCCAGCCAGTAACATAGGCGGTGCGACCAACGTAAGTTTCATCGTCGTCGGGCAAGCAGATCGGCAAGACGTTCGGCTGGAAGGGTAGAAGAGGCTCGTAGAATCTCAGAAGGGCGAGATCGTACTCGAAGGTCCGCGCGTCGAACTGCGGGTGACTCGCTACAATTTGCACTCTTCTTTCCTGATACCCGTACGGCTCGTCTTCGTTCGCCAGGTCGTGCTCGCCGATCCTTAACAACAGATCGCTGGGTGGTACACTGAAAAATACACATTGCTCCATTAATTCTTCAGAAAATTCTTTATCCGGAGATAAAAGGCTGTTGGCAATTTTGCGTATTTTAAATAATATCAAGAAATAAATATTAAATGTGCGCGCATAGATTAACAATTTTTATCTTGAAAGTCCAGCAATCCTAGAAACAGATTCATGGGACGTACGATAATGTATGAATAGGAATGTGTATAGAAAAATTTTCGAAATTCTGATTGATAAACGACGCGAGTTTTTTTACGATATTTTATTTTATGATGCAAAAATTTACATGTGATAGTCTTTACTTTTCTTCGTCTCTCAAATGCGTAAGATGAGAAAATGTTTATACAGATAGAGACAATCTTTTTTCATCGCGCGAGAAGATTATAGCGCGAGCGCGCTTTCGCGAAAAGTCTCGAAGAAAAGAATGGTGAGCTCTAGATGAACGTGAAAAAAGTAAATTATGGGTGTCACAGCAAACATGATACTCACCTTTCGACGCAATGCGCCGCGGTAATAGCCCAGTTTTCGTTCAACAAAGCCGCGCCGCATTTGTGCAGATACGTCTGCGATCGCCATTGACGTAACGAGATCTGCAAGGAAATCTGCCAATGTGAGAGACTCAATGGCATATAACGCGCCGATCTACACATTATCTCTATACGTAATACATGAGTGATTGTTGTTTATTACGTGGATGACTATTACTAGCAATCATGATTGCCTATACTCCTGTATATTTAAAAAATCTATGATTTTTATTTGATAGACGATGTGGATTGATGGATCTTGTTATTTATAAATTACGTATTTTTTTATAAACAATATTTTAATGAGATATATAAATAAAATTGTGAAAAAATTCTATCATTCGGAATATCTGTGTATAATGTAAGAAATTATATAAGAAATTTGTAAACTATAATCTGGCGTGCAATCTCCTTTGATGCTCACCTGCCAGGGCCATTTTCCGAAGGAGCTTCGATCACCACCGACAATTCTGGGCTCCGGAAACAGCCTTCGCCCGCACACTGCAAGGATAAACATCGTCGAGTTCATACCCTTCAGTAAATTCACGAGTTGGGTGGTCATATTCGAAGAACGGACGGACTATGCTCGTTCGACTATCGGATAAACGACGGTATCGTTACGCGGATGCATCGCTCATTTAATTCTTTCGTCTTTGCCCGCAGGCGGAATTGGAATATTTTCGTATCGACAATATTATGTGTGCAACGCTTGCGACGCTCAACTGCGCACATCGCGTTGATTACGGGAAATTACAGATGTTTGAATTTTATTTATGACTATACCGCGTCATTATTTAAATTAAATTGCACTATCAACGATGACAGGCAATTTAGACGTAATGACGTAAAAAGTAGTAAAATAAACGTAAGTTTGTAAATTATAGCGTTGTTATATGTGATTTTAAGTACTTAAGTAAAATGTAAATAATAAAAATAATAAATATAATAAAATAAAAAATGTAATAAAACAAAAATAATAAAAATAGTAAAATAAAAATAATAAAATTGTAGAGTGATCATAAAAATAGATTGATTCAAAATACGGCGATAAAATATAAACGAAAAACTATATAATAATAACTGAAATAATTAAAAACTGCAAAAAAACATTGAATTTAAATATTTCTAATTACATTATAATATCAAAATATTGGATAAACAAGAAAATTGGGAAATTTTATAGTAAATATTTTACTGTATTCGCAGCAAAATTATCTTTTTGCTTGCAAAATGTTATCGCTTTCTCAGATGTCACAAATTGCCTTAAAAGTCGAATATTATCACGAGAAGAAGATGAAGATACATATCGTTATGCGATCAAAAGTCGGATCATCTTTAGAGTTAAACTGGGACAAAATCGAACGGAATAACGCGAATTCCGATAGTGACCCGAATCCGGTTCCGCATTTCACCGGCTACTTTGTTTTTAGTCCCAAGACTTGTTCTAGGCGAGTATAACGATTCCGGTCATCCATAGGAAAAGTGGGAACGATTCAATTTCTTTTATTCGTGCATAATGCGCTCGCTGTAATATTACAGCGCGATCCGGTATAGTATTTAAGTATTAACCTTGTTTGTAGTCTGACATATTGAGAGTCTCCATCGGTACCGGAAGTTCCGTGTCGATCGTAATACCGGTGATCGTTGACGGCAAAGTGGTCATCATCGGTTTTGTCGTGATATCGGGACTGATAGTGCTCTCCGTTATCGGTTTGGCTAAAAAAAACAGAGTAATCAGAATACACAGATATTTTTATCGTGTGTATGCGTATGTGTATAGCGTCTTTTAATATATATTTTAAAATATATATATTAAAAAACAAATATATATATATATATATATATATATATATATATATATATTAATATATATTTTTGATTATATATTATTTGTAAGAAATTCTTGTAAAAGATTTTATTAAACATAAATTCATTCTTGTAAATTTAAAATTCAATAAGAGCTTTCAGTTGACTTCTTTAGTATGACTTGTTGAAAAATATTTCTTTCACATTGTTGCTCGTTTGCGCGATTATGCCAACTCTTGAAAGTTCTTCAATCGCGAGCAAACTTCGCGAAGAGTGCTCTCGCAAAGGCTGCAATTAATATGTCTTACCAGAAGTCAAAGACTGTACAGTGGATTCCGCAACCGGTTCGGTCGTCGACTCTTGAGTCTGCGGTAACTTTTCGGTGGAGGGCGATTGAATCATTATCCAGCCATCCGGAGTCGTTATCGGCGACCAATCAGTTTCCGCTTGTTCTGCGAAGAACAAAATAGACTTTAATTGTATTTTAATTAATCATGAATTTACAAATTAAAGAGCCAAATATCTTTTGTTACATCTAAGAAACGAAAATGGAGATTATTTATCGCGATAAAAAAATTCATTGAGCGTAAACTCAAACTTGGCAGTAAGCTCATCTTTAGCGCTGTAAGATATCACACATACAAAAAAAAAATGTACTGACAAATCCTTCCTTTAATCCGTGAATATTTATTTCTTAGAATGCCTTAGTTTCGAGCAGATACGTTATGTTAATTTAAGGCAGCGCGAACCGGTTTGATTTGGGATGGTCAAGAGGAGAGCGAGTTCTCTCTTTCTCGTGAGGTAGCGAAGCAGAGCGTAGTTATTAGAAGATAATTCTCGCTTGCACGATGAGAGACGGATAGAAATACGTAAAGGAGATGATTATGATCGCGTTGGCGGAGAGAGACGGCCGGTTTGTAAACCGTTACGACGTTCCGATCCAATGAAATATCATAGCGTCAAGTTATCAAAGCAACGGCATGATCCGGCTATCTCTCTTCTAGGATCCAAGTTTCAACGATCTTGATTCGCATATATAATATTATGTGAGCTAAAATTTTTATGTTATTTTTTACTTCAATTTTTAATTCAACACTCACTTTGACACTTTAAACAATTAGATCATCCTCTTTTAAAATTCTTTAACTTATTTTCATCAAATTAAATCAAATTTTATATTTGAGATATAAAGTACAAGTTATTATTATATAAATTAATCTCAATCGCAAAAATCTCGAGGATGTATAAACAAGAGAAAATTGAGATTAAAAACAGGAGAAAAATATTGATTTTAATAAACTCGAATTTTTGAAGCAGGATAAAATATTCGCACTTATTGAACGCTGCGAATAAATACAGAGCGGATTATCTACTTATGCATCTTGATGTAGTCTAGTTTCGCACTTAGCATGTAATTATCGAGTCACAATTATACCGTTGAAGTGTATCCGTTCTCTTGATGCGTGCTCGGCGACATTCGGGAGAAACCGGTCGAAACAGATTACGAATCATTGACCTTATAAAAATAACGTGAAACTTGGAAGAACTGAACTTCGGAAGCAGATAACATCCTTTTGCATCATAAACATCATTATTAGAATCCGGAAGAGAAAGACATATAAATTTCGTGTTTTTTTTTTTATTATCTCGGAACAAACAAATGTATGAGATATGTTTAGAACAAAATAAATCAAGCTTATAAAAATTATTTGATGCAAAATTATATATTTAAAACGAACTTTTATAAATTATCGAGTTAATCTTATTTTTTTTCCCGCAAAATTCATAAATGATATTCAAAAAAATTGTTTCCATCTTTGCTTAATCGTTTATTCTGCAATAGATCTTTGCGAATGTCTTCATGTATTATATTTTGATGTGTCATTACAATCGGCGATGCGCAGTCGCGGATTTTAAATATGCTCCCTTCGTCGATCACTACCTTCGAGGAATTATTGGAAACGTGATTAGCAATCTTATTCGTTCTGTATGCTATACCGATGAAATGGAAGAAAACGAACGTTCATTGTGTAATACATCGTTCTTGTTGTCAATAGGAAATCGTGATAGCGATCCGCTTCGAACGCCGCGTGCATCAAAAAGAATAGCAAATGCTCGATAAATTCAACGGATTGCTAGTAAATTTATAATTGTTGCCTTTTTCGACGATATGATAAATAGTTATCAACAATTCAAAATCTTTCTCTTTTAAATATACATTTGCAGAGAAAAATTACGTAGAAAAATACAACAAAAATATAATTAAATATTAAATATTATATGTATATAAGATTAATTAAAAAATATTATAATTAAATATTAAATTTAAAAATTCACAATTATTCGATATCGAATAAAATATCAATTATTCAAAATTAATATAAAAAAAATTCGATAACATTTCTTTTACTAACCTGATGATGTAGCCTCTGTCGACGTTGACGAGGACGTCTCGGGCGTCTTTACGGTGACTTCATCAGAGTTCGAACTCCACGTCACCAAGCCCGGAGAGTAGGTAGTCAACGGGATCTCCTCGAGGGTGTGATTAACATTTTGACCCTTGGTGGGAGGTACGTAGGTCGAGGTGCTTTCGTTCCTAACGGTAAACGTGGATATGGAACTCGAGATGCTCGTGGTGACTTCTACGATGCTGGATGATGTATTTACCGGAATCTTTGTTAAAGGTTTAGTCACTGGTTTCGTCGTGGTGGGTTTGGGCCTTGTAGCACTAACCGTTGATCCGACGGTCGATGACAATGACGGCTTCGTTCTTTCTGTAGTCGTCACAGTGCTATTTTCGTGTTCGGGTCTAGTGGTCTTAGTTGTTGTGCTGGCAATCCTAGTAGGTTTCGGCCTCGTAGTAGACAGTGACGGTCTAAACGTCGTTGTTTTGTCATCGATTGTTGTTTTAGTTGTCGTCGTCGTCGGTCTGACGGTGGTTGTTCTGATTGTCGATGTTTTCGTTGACGTTGTCTTTGGCGTCGTCCTCGGGGTCGTTATTCTCGCGGTAGTTACTGTCTGATTTGGGCGCTTTGTCGTAGCAGAAATCTTTTGATTTTGACTAGTCGCGCTTGTAGCTGTTGATATTGCGATACTCGACGGTCTGGTTCCAGTGGAAGCTAAAGTACTTTCCGTAACATTCGTGCTATACGAGCCGGAGGTCGAGAGCGGCCTGCTCGTCACCGGTAGAGTAGTACCGAGGCTAGAGTTTGTGGGAGGCCTCGAAGGACTCGACGGTATTTTTGTCGAAATAGTAGGTTTCTTCGTGGTCGTCAACGGGCGTTTTGTTATCACGGTATTAATGGTGGTGGCAGGTCTCTTGGTGCTGGTAACAGTGCTAATGGGCTTTTTGATAGTTGTCTGAATCAACGGTTTAGGCGACGTCGTGTTCCTCGGCGGAAATCTAGTCGAAGGTGCCACTTGCTGCGTAGTCGTGAGAACATTCTTCGTCGTAGTCGATTGAAGGATCGGCCTATGAGTGGTCGAAACGAGCGGCTTCTGAGAGGTCTGTACTGTCGGTCTTTGCACCGGTATTGTGGAGACAGTAGGTTTCCTCGTGGTCGCTTTCGACGCCGTCGTAGTGATCGGCAATTTCGTCGCGTTTTCGCTGCTAGGTCGCAGAATGGAAGCCGAAGTGTGCGGTTTTGTAGGTTGCCTTGTCGTACTAGGGGACGTACTTGCCGGTCTAGTTACGGTACTGATAGTGCTCTTCGACAACGTAGCTTCCGTGCTGGATCCAGCGGCGCTTTGCACGGTTTGGAAGGTGGTGAGACGAGTAGTCTGCGTAGTCATTTCGACTGTCGTGATTGTTGGCTTTTTCGTCGCCAATTTTGTCGTGTTTCTCGATGTACTTGCTAAAGTTTGCGTAGTTTGCGTACTTTGCGTGCTCGAGATTACAGGCATTGTCTGTAAAATTATCGATACATTAAAATTATTGATAATTAATCTGCACTATATGTGATTCTCGATTAATATAATATATGATTTTTAAAAAGCAACACTGCCACAAGCTGCTAATTAATTAATAAAGTTAATTTATATTTTTAATTGTAATTATAATCTAATTTTTTTATAGTATTTTTTAGCATATAAATAAAATTAAAATTTAAAGCCCTAAGTGATTCAAAAATTATCAAATCTTTGCATGTTAAATTTATATATATATATATATATATATATATATATATATATATATATATTGCTACATGCTGATGATCAAGCACTTTAATAAGCAACTTTCTTTCTTGAATATATGAATCGATTGTGAGATTATGTGAGCTGCTACGCTTATCTCGATGATCTCACGCAGAGAAAGTTATTATAATATCTGAATGAGAGATGAGAAAATATGATGTCTCACACGTGTATAGTTCACTCTTACTGTCACATATTTACTTGTTTAAAAATTAATAAAATTCAAATTTTTTATATAATTAAATTAAATTTCAACGATCTCACATTCTACAAAATAATATATAGCGATTCAAAATAAGCGTCATGAAAAAGAACGCGCGGATTATTATTTTATCAGTCTATTTTATCGATATTAACTCCGCCGAGAATGACTTGACAGATCAATTATTCTTGAGAGACGTTACTTCGATTCCATCGATTCACTTCTAACAATCTCAAGCTGTCACGCTACTCATCTCGCTGACACGTGGCGAGGCCGGCTAGTTACTTCATTAGCAATCTACTACGTCTACTTGCCGTGGTTTGAGGAGCCTCTGCTGGTTTTCTCTCATCTGTCGGCTTCGGCCTCGCAAAGTACTCCGGTATGCTGCTGCTCGGGATGGGCTTGCGGGTCGTGATGAACGGCCTTGGCGGCAGCGGCGGCCCATCGTCGATGCTGTTGTCCTGCGGGAAGATGTCCGGCTCGTCGTCGATCTTGCAGCAGCTACCGAAGTAGAAGCGATCGATGCAGGTGCCGAGATGCGTGCCATTAGCCTTCGCGCAGGTAAACGCAAACATACATACACCGGTCTCGCCGCTCCTGCGTGATACGCAGGGCAAGTGCCTGATGTTTCTGCCCGTGCCTGCAAGGTCAAAGGAAAAAAAAAAAAAACAACCGTCATTACAACCGTCATTTATTCGCGAGACTCTACGATAAACTGATTCCTCTGATCTCAAGTCCATATTCTTAAATATTTCTCGATACGATACGTTAGAGAAAAGTATTATTATATATTTATTATTATATTATTATTATATATTTATATTAAAATTTGTTTTTTTTATATCTTAATGACTCTTCAGTTTCTACATATTTTTATAGTTCCTGATTTATATCCTCGCGAAATATATAATACTATAATATAATATAATTTAATATTATAATATTCTTTTTTTATATATACCACTTTTCTCTCTAGTCTTTGTAAAAATAATTCATCGGAACTTTGTCGTGATGCCTCATAATGATATAGCGATTGTCTCAGGCGATAGACATAGAATTCTTCCGTTCAGTCAAGATTATCTCGCGCGCATTAATGCGAAAGTAAAGGTCCCTTTATCGCGGCGAGAAGAATACGCGAATTGAAGCGTTGTACGCGCATGGAAATGCCTCAAGGAGAAATTCGCTCCGCGCCGTCAATGGCGATTAGGTAAATGCTTCCGTGTTCTCTGATCTCCTCCGAAGAGTGTTATATCAACCTTCATCCGTAGTCTATAACTGTTTATTTGACGATATACATTCCCGGTCGTAACACTTCGCTCCCGTATCGTCAACGTATCTGCTTATAATTCTCTCTTAATGGTCTTGCCGCGCGTTCAACCGCGATCTCGGAGCCGCGGATGATGGAAGACGCGGGGCGGCATAAATAGCGCATAATTGCTAAACGGAATCAAAAAGGGAATGCAGCGCGAATATGACGGATAGCTCCGACTCGACGAAATTGCGATGAGCGCAAATATCAGTTAAATAGGTGAACTGATAACCGTAATATCTTAATTAATATACCGCTCGAAAGCTATTACTAAGTTTATCGATATTATTTTATATCGCAATTTTTTTTATAAATTTGTAATAAAATTATTTATAGAATTACTTAGAGCACTTTTGCCAAAGAATAGAAAATATATGCATTATTAATCGGGATAACAGGAATTTCCTCTGGGTCTTTAGTGCATTATGTCGACGGAGCGGAAAGTGGATAAACAAACAGATGTCACGTGTAAACTTAAAAAGTCGGAAATATCAGAGGCGTATAACGGAATGACAAGACTCTGCTTTGACAATGATTCATATGGTCGAGCAATACAGTTAGCCGCGAAAGAGTAGCGCGCATTCGGAGGAAGGTAAAGAAGCATGCTCTCTGCAAAATAAAATCTGTATTTTCAGAAAATAAAAAAATTTCACAATATTAGTAAGAAGTTTATAATTAAATAAATTATTATAGCTTTATATTAATTATTGAAGCTTCACATAGCTGTTAGACATCGTAGCAATAGTTTCATTTACAAGATTGATTAATGTCTCAAAAAATGAGATAAAACATACAACGTCCATTAACAATGATTCGAACAAAAATTAAGAAAAAGAACTTGTTCTAGTTATCATGAAAAATTTCGCGAGATCGTAAATCGTGTTGCAAATAATCTCCTGGAATTTTTTTTCACAGAATCACGGTTTTATCAAGCAGTTGATTGTTAACTAAATGCTATTACGTATACGGCCTATGGCGCATTACATCGAAGAACGAATTGATGTCAGGCAAGGCAAAGCATCTCGGTACCGTTAAGTTTCAATGTATGAGCTAGTTGCCCGACCCAAAAGTGGGTCACAGTCATAGCCTAATGTAACAGCCCGTTTCCTTCTAAGACACCATCACAATCTCCTACTCCTTCCTCTCTGTCTTTTTCTTCCTCTTTCTCTCTCCACAGGTCTTCGATCCAACGAAATCACCGTACGCATTCCAGGGTGTCCCGGCTCGACATGATTAAACACATACTGGACATACCTGACCTGACGTGCCTGGATGGACCAGGCGTACTCTTGGCATTCGCTTGGAAAATCCGTGAATATCCGTGGTACACCGTGTATACCGAGTCAAAGAAAGTGACAGATCATTTAGCGCGATGAACACGGGATTTTACGTTGTTGAATAACGCTACGTAATATTTACGTCGCTTTTAGATGACGCTAGAGTAAAAAAATAGAATTGTGACATTTAAAATTCAAAATGTCATCCATAAAATTACAGGTCTAATTGTAAAGATGATTTTGCTGAGTAATTCGTTTTGTTTGATTTGGTGAACCGATCGTCAAAGTTGACAGCTACAACCGTCGCTTGAGAAATCGACGGGTCGTTAAAACGTCGTCGTTTTTCCGCAAAGGTTTACTTTCTTTCACGGACACGTCTCACGAGCGAAAATTAAGCGTAAAATTGTTTGCGGTTCCAGTATTTGAACTATCAGGTCAGTCGGTCAGAACGCTCACCCAAAAAGTCCTGCGCATCGGTCATCCTTCCGCTTAGAGAATTCGTGCTGACGGAAGTGACACGTTAGTTAGTCATGAAAGAAAGTTGACGATGCCTTTATGCAGCTGACGGAATTTCAACTGGCATGCTCACATCGGGTATGCGTGTGTGCCCGCGCGCACGCCCACACAATCATGCGTGAAGAATTTCACTCGCGCCGCGTATCACATCATAGGAAAGTGCTTTATCCGATCGCGACGAACGCTGCTCGAAAACGAAAATTTCACGTGTCGATCGTTGAAAAAGATCTATCCATCGAGACCAATTTTTATCAATATTATTATATCAGACAACAGAGTTGCAAGTTGTCGCAGCTTCATGTAAATGTTATCTTAAAATTGCGAGGATTATATATATAGGATAACTTCAATACAATAATTAGAAGAGTAATGATAAAAATGAGATGATTGCTCCTCTTCAATATCCTCAGCAGGAATTATCGCGCGAAAAACGGCTTGGGATCGCGGGATGACGGAAAATTCACTGCAAACCACACGGCACGATGACCGCATCTGACCCACTTCTACAGAAAACTGACCAGTCCGCCCACGTCCCGTTCGAATACGAATTCAAGGTAGGTTCAATGTCGCTGCGCGATGGGGACAGGTAAGCTTACGCACACGCGTAGAAAACGATCGGACCTTGCTGTGCCGGTTACTGGTATTTGTGTACCGATCCGTTACTCAGCTGACACATGAGGAAAATGCAACATGTGTGAAAGAGCCAGAGCGAGACGAACGTAAATATATCGTAGGAGGAATAAGTTTAATACATGCTACATCTACAACAGCTAAAACCATCATTTTAAAATTGTAAATGTGCGCATTGCAATATCGATTTTGGAAAGCTGAGAAAAATATTTCAGTCGGAGAATTAATTTCTTTTTATAATAAATTATAATAAAATAAAATTATTATATAATATAATAAAATAATTATTATAATAATTTTATTATAAT
Organism: Cataglyphis hispanica; assembly: GCF_021464435.1. Classification (NCBI taxonomy): domain Eukaryota; kingdom Metazoa; phylum Arthropoda; class Insecta; order Hymenoptera; family Formicidae; genus Cataglyphis; species Cataglyphis hispanica. The sequence goes on from NC_065974.1 coordinate 3,087,710, forward strand.
AGTTATAATAAAATTTCTACAAGAATATAAAATATATATAATGTTTCATTAAATTAAAGTCGATAAATATTAATATGCTTGATATATCTTGCGCAATATTCATATTGCATAGGATTTTCATCTCAAGAACATCGTACATCTTATAAAAATATGCAGAATGTGCAGAATTTATATTCCCAGGTATTGCCAAAAATATATAGAGCAGTAATTTTAAGCAGTGCCTTAATATCGTTCTGGATCAATAGCGGGTCTCGAGAAGTGCAGCTATATGAAAGAATGCAACGAGTTTATTTCGGCTGCATCCACATAATTATATGCTCAATTAAAATTATTTATAATCGGAGATCGATCCGCCGGAGGCTCAATTTCCGTAAATGACATAACGGTAATTTAATTGGCAAATTGCGATCGTAAAATATCGCGCTTTACAGAGAAACTCTGCGACCTATCCGGAGGATAGATCCTCTGAAGTATCGATGCTATCTGAAGGAAAACTATTGATACTCTTCCCGCGAATAATATAGTGATCTAAAGTACTTACTTCCGGGTAGAAATTGAGGAACATAGATCGGACTGGCGATAACAACGGTGTGGATCAACACATTGCTGATGAAAACGGCCGACCAAGCCTGTTTTCGCCGGTCGCACATCTGAAACATAGACGAAAAAGTCAGAAGAAATTAGAATATTGATACTGATTTTATAATGTTTTTTAAACATCCATTTTTGCATTTTTATTCGTATTGTTTTGTCGTTGCTTTTTCACGAAAAATAAACAATGTAAGGTGAAAAAAATAAATTTTTATAAAATTACAATTTTCTGTTACGCGCACACAATTATTTTGTTCATTGTGATTAATGATTGATTGAGATTTGTGTGGTAAGCTTTAAATAAGATTTGGACACTGTCGACTGTGACATTTTTGCGGCGCAGGTATAAGTCTGGGAACATTCTCACGAAGAATAAACACGATGAAAAAACTGACTATCTGTCCGACTGGGCGTAATTACACTATGTAATTACATTTGATTATGGCGAGCTGCTACGCTTTAACGTTCATTTTTAACAGCGCCACTCGCACAGACTGTCTCGTTTCAATTCGCCATCGGAATTGCCACTTTTAATCGCGTGCAGTGATCTTTTTTCGCAACCAATGTGTCATTTACATCTCTTATAATCACAGTTATAATTTCGGAATCGGATTAATTACCCCGAGATGTCAGAGTGATATTGAATCGCTTGACAAATTGCTTTCTCATTACACCGACAGCTCATTCATCCTTCAACGACAAATGGAACAAACAAACGTTCAACTGTGCATATTGTAAACGCAAAAGATAAAATGTTTTTATGATGCAAAACTAGACACTAATATTAATATAACAGTATTACTATAATTAATTACGATTAATTGATAATTACATGGTTTTCTTAATAACGGTATATTACGTATGATTATTAATTCTATCTGGAATGTTAAAAAATAAATGATAAGCCGGATTGTTCATCGAGCGTGAAATTATATTCGGATTTAATTAACTATTTATGATTCGTAGTCTTGTAATAGTTCTATCTATCGAATCCGCTTAAAGCGGAGCATATGCATGTGTTCAACATTATCATGATTATCTTCGATAAACAAAGTAAATTAAAAATTAAATTAAAGAGCATGCATACTCACACTGCGTTTCATAAATACGTTTACACGCTCGATCTTTTTGTAATCTGGCAGAACTTTCGTAATTCGATCGATTGCGTCCGGAATTCTGATGAGAAGAGAGAAGTTTGATAAAGTTAACAGCTGATCGCGAGCTGTATGATAAAATATAATAATTTCAAGGTCGCACGTGACAGAGTCGGCTTTTCCACAATTCAGTCTCAACGAAGGACAAATCGATTCCGTCAACGACCAGGTTGAGCGGAAGACGCTCATTTTGCGGGCTTATTTGACAGATCTGTCATCGATAAAACTGAAGAAAAAGAAGAACCAAATTGCCTCGGTCGATTCGCTTTCAAATATCGAGATTTTATTTCAGATCTCTAGATCCGACTTTTGACACTTTGCGTCAAATGATACAGTTCGTGTATTTTACGTCATATCGAAATGCCAAAAACCTTCAGCGAGCTCAATGATGACTACTTGACAACCATCGTCGTACCATCGGCTCCGTGAACCGAGTTACAGTTATTCGGAGGCAGGAATTTGGTTGTAACGTCATACTTTGCCGGATCGCACTGCAGCGATGATCGTCAAAGCGATCCACGTGTGTGCTTCTTATATTCAAATTAAAAAATTCACGGTTGATTATCACTACCAATAACCACGTATTTATTCCTCCATTTTAATTTGTTAATTGTTATCTTAATATTTAATTTTGCCATAAATCTTAAATTTTCCTTAAATTTTTGAAGAAATCTTTATATTATTTTTTGAGAAAATTCATAAGTGTGTCTATATTTTTATAATTTATGTAAAAATCCCAATTTATAAATAATATTTTTTAATATAATATTCTTGTTGCGAAGACGGCAAGTTACAGAATTTATACAAGTTTATCGTCTGATTTTATCGAGAACAGTACTAATATTTCTACATTAAATCTCCGGCCAGGAATTACTGGCGGAAGAATCACGAAGGAAATGCAGTGATTTCATTGAGAGTGCATTCGCCAGTGCCTCATCTCGAAGTAGCAATAAAAAGCGTTACAGTTATCCAGAGACAGGAATTCGGGTGGATGAAGCAACGAACGAGAGAACGTCGACGTGAGCTGCGTTTGCTTGTCGATGGTCAGGTCATCGGTTATTTCCCGGATTCTAAAACACTGGCCAACGGTTATCTTCTCCAGTCGACGCATTTCTAATTAGCATCTTTTTTTCGCTCAAAGTACGAGCACTCGACGCCCCTGTTAATTGACTGGAAACGTAGCGTAATCCGATAGAGTACCGGGTGACTCGCAATTGGCGCTTGTCAAATTTGTTTAATCGTTAAACAAACGTGTTGCTCTCTTTCCTTTTAAATTAAATAATTTAGAAATACCATTGCAATCTTTGTTGGCGAAAAAATGTTATAATTTTATTTTACAGAATAAGAGGAGCAATTATTTGAGTAATAATCGATTTCTTTAATAATCTTTAAATAATTTAATGATCTTTGCGATGTTAGCGAGCTTAAGATAACGTAGCACAAAGTAACATCATCATTTATCTCAGATAAATAATTTTTTAAAAGACTGTCTTTATTTTTATTTTTTATATTATAGCGTATGCGCGTCTTGTCACGCTAGTATAAATATTACTTTTTTTCGCATTTAGTATATTAATTAGATTTTTACTCACAAAGAATTGATATTCTCTTTCATTTGAGAAAAATGACGTATCTTAATGGGCGGACGAAAGCGACTAGAACGCACGTGCGTACCGTGTATACGCGCGAGATATACGCATCGTAGAAATAGCTTTTGTCGTAAGGCAGCACTCGCGTAGTAACGGTACCTGCCACTTTCATTTGTACTCACGTATCTAATGCGAGGCGAACACATGTGGGTTGGCGCCGAGATACACCATGCGCGAATAAAACCCCATTCTCAATTCCTGGGTCATTATCGTAGATTATTTTCCTTTAGCGAATAATGTATTTACAAGAAGTATACGGTAGCTTATGTATAAAATTGATTTGAGCTGTGATTATAACGATGCTATCTTTCAGTTTTCATCCAAGAAAATTGTTTGAGAATTTTATAGAATTTTACTTAGAGAATTTTATTTGATGAGTAACGTATTATATTATATGTATGTGCCTGTACAAAATTGCCTTGAACATTTGATTACGATGATGGTATCTGTCAGCTTTTATCCAGAAAATCATCTAAGAATTTTTAGAATTATCTAGCTATTTACAACTCTACTATTTAAATTTTATTAAAATAAAAATGTAAAAATAAAAAGCTGTTTTCGCGAGTCAAATTTTGACTATTTTTAATCTCAATTTTCTCACGTTTATAGGTTCTAAAAAACTTCGATAGATTTAATTTAAAAATCGAATTTTTACTTTATGTCTCAAATTTGCAGCAAATAAACAGTTTCCCATTTATTGTTAAAAAATGAAAAGAGGAAATTTTTAAACTATAGATTAAATAATTTTTTGAAGAATGTCATCTGTATTTAAACTAAACACCACATATATAAGTTGAAATTTAATTAAGATCGAAAGTAGGAGAAAAATGTCGACTTGATATTATTGATTATAATTCAAGCCTTCCTGACAACTCTAAGTTACTATCTCCGTATCAGTTTTAACAAATTATAAAATTTTGATAAAAAAAAGTGTCTTATCAATGATAATTCATATCGTCTTAGAGAAGCGTTTAAGAGCTATTCTGTCGAAATAAACACGTTGCTTCAAAGAATAGTAGATTTTTTCTCGACGAAATCGCATGAATAATGCATGAAACTACATAAAATCGGAGACAGACGTTAGTTTACACACGTACAGGTACACGCACGGGTGCTCGGGTGCCACGTACGAATGAAATTCAGCTGAAACGAGTCAAGTATACCGCTATTCTAAAGAACATGCGGTTAACTTCGACAACGGATCGGCAATATGTCCCGCTCGTCGATGTAGTACGTCACGGTATACATATACACGTATAAAATTCTGAATTGATTATTCGGCCAATAAACCATGTTCCTCAAGTGGATGATTTCGCTACTGAAATGAAGCCACTGTGTAATCTATAATTTTTATATATTTTGCTTTAAGTTTAATTTAACCAAATATAATTTACTTATTTATTTTTATTTTTGCCTTTTTTGTTTATTGTAAACGTGTGTGTTTATTGTAAACAATGTTTGTACAATTAATTCAACTGTGCGGCTACAATTTCTTTCAAAGCAAATTTTGAATGCTTAATTACATGAAATGTATCTTTGCTGAAGATATTCTTGCATAAGAATATTGTTAGAGAAATATTCTAGGCAGTACATTTGACAACTATTGTCATTTGTTTTTTCTACAGATTTTTTATCGCTCAAAATTACATCTTCATTTTAAAAAAGATCAAGATATCAATTTTTTAAGCTAAAATCTATCAAACATTGTTATAATAAAATTAATATATTCTTTTCAGTTTGGGAGAAATTAAACTTTGCCGATCTATTAATAGTTACTGACTATTCGACCACAGAAACAAAAAAAATATAAATCGCGCCGGAGTTGACCCCGAGGATCAAGGACGAGAGACCGCAGGAGAGAAACCACCTGTTCATCCAAGTTCAGTATCCATCGTAAAACCCGCGAACCGCTTAATTATCCGCCAAAGTGTGACGCCCTCCCCCTGCGGCAAAAAACGATATCGACCGTTGCCTGTTGTAATCTCAGCGAAGGCCACTCGCGCAAGAAAATCCGACGCTTCTTCATATACCCGAGACCTTGAGACGTAAGCATACCTTGACTGACACCACCGAGCTGCTGTTGCTTCTGCTTCTGTCTCTACTCTATAGTTCTCCTTAGACCTCGCGACGATACATCGTCGTCTTCGGATAAACGGTATCTTGAGCTTCCGAATCAGATTTTCGGAACGTTCCACGAGATCACCTTGAGATCACCTGGAACGTCAGTCACCCAGATCTGGCACTCTCGATCGCAACGGGCACCTGCGGCCACGTGGTCAAAGCCTGTCGAGTGGTGTCTTTGCGCCCGGCGCCTCCCCGTCTCATCTGTGATCCGGCAACCTCCTTGGGCTTGGAGAACGCCCTTTAATCGATCTCGGGGCACCCGCGACAGTCGGATCCGCGACAAGAACCGCGACAGGATTGGAGAACGTGAACTTCTCGGCGTGTATTCGGACTGGCGGCCGCCGGCTCGATCTGCTCGCCACGGCTGGCACCTATCGAACTGGTTTGCTCGGTTCACGACTTCTGGATCAACCGAACCCTCGATCCAGGTGGGACTCGTTCGCGGTCTCGCTCCCCCTGCACGAAGAATCGGCAGGCCACGACGACACGCATCGGCCGAGCGCGCGCGCGCTCGCTCGCTCGCTCGCGTCCTCGTAAGAGAGGAGCACAACAGCCCCCCCACGAGTTTGTAGGTAGGTAGATAGGTAGGTGAAGCGGAGTAGGTAGGTAGGTATAAACGACGGCAGGCTAAACTGCGGGACAGCCGCGGATGGTAGACCGTGTCGGGGTCGACGCTTTTCGTGATGACGGGGACTCTAGCGCATATGGTCGGACTCTCTCGAGGTGAGGTAGTGGCAATGACCGTTCTCTCCCGCGTTCTTCCTCGTCTCTCTCCCGATCTTCTCCTCTTCCTTCTCCTCGCCCCCTCTTTCTTCTACCTGTTGCGGAGATTCTGCCACTACCACCACCATCACGACCACCACCATCACAAATAATCATCATAGTTAGTTTCCTTCTTCTGCTCATGTGTGTTGTCTTCCCTTACCCTGGCTGCTCTTCTCCCATCTTCCCCACTACGACCTCGTTGTCGCCGTTCGCAGATCGGCGGCGGATGGTCGCTCGTACCGTCGACGGTGCTTCTTTTTTACCTCCATTTTTTTTTATTATTATTATTTCTCTTTCCCGATCATTCCTCGGATTCGTGATGTTCATTAGAGGATAGCGATGTTTTTCTGCAGTGGCGATTTGACCAAATGAACAAGACTGGATCGTGGTTAACGAAGGCGAGCGCCGGTGGTCTTTTCGTGTTTTCGCGATTTCAGAACAGCGATGCGATAATTGGAATAATAATACGGTTGAAGATCGACTTGGCTCAAGGCTATCTAAATTTTTCAAACTACATCAGGTTCTGGAAATTTTAATATTAATTATTAATTATATTCCAATAATTTGATTATTTAAAAGCGAGCAATCTAGTATAGTAATAAATTTTAAAAACGTCTCTTCCAGTTATGCTAAATAATTTTTTGTACAACAAATCTTTTTACACAACATGTCAAAAGTTTGCATTCTTTTAAACGAAGACTTGTTTTACGTGAAAAAAATATTCTCAAAACACTGAATGTATCTTTCAAAAAGAAATTGTGTAAATAAATACAATGGTTGTACTATCGTAAAATTGTAAAATACATTTATACAATACAAATAAGTGCTAAATATTTTTTTGTTATACAAATTGAATGTTCATCTTGCCTTTAAAAATATTATAATATAGCTATTACATAAATCTTTCTTTAATTTACAAATAATATATAAAAGAAAATTAGCATAAGATATATGCTTGAATTTACCTGTGATTTACCTGCATCAGGTAAGTCTTTATCTGTAGAGTCTACAAACAGAGTGATTCTTAGCATCTTGTTCGGTGCATAATTGCGGCAGATACTTTAAAATAGAATCATTCTTTTTCCAAATTTATGAAATAAAATTATATATTATGTTAGAAGAGATTAAAAAAGATAATTAAATAATAATAGTCAATTAAGTAATAATATTTGATTGTATTTTAACAAAAACAAGATCGGGGAAATTAATATTAGTATGTTGGATTGCCATGCATGTTGTCGTTTTGAAGGATAACGTGATATTCTTGATAAAATAAAAGTCGGCGCAGTGTTTTTATAATTTATAACAACAATTTTGCATAACCGTAGAAATGATGAGAAGACGAGAATACACCGAGCCGCACAAATGGGGCTTACGCAGATAAAACTTAATTAATGTATGTACAGAAGTTATATTTGTATAAAAGAGAGAATATCATGATTTTTTCCATAAAACTGAACCTTATATAATTCACAAAATTTGTAAAATTTATCTAATATTATTCATGCATATTATTAATATTTATTATGCATATTATTAATATTATTCATTCATTCGAATTTTATTGTATTATTTCTTTTTGTATAATCTACGCTTAATATTTTTTTCCTGTAATGTAGATTTTTGAAACAAGTGTAACAATTAATGATTTAGCTTTATTTAATACACGATTTGCGATGTGTAAATAATTATTATATAATAATTATTTTCTAATTAATAAGAGAAATTACTTATACAAAGATGTAAATTTTTAAGATGAAATGTCATGGTCTTTTTATCTTAAATATTTCATATAATGTCTTAAAAAGTTCTCCGATAGTTTTATTTTAACTCGACAGCATTATGTAAAATATATTAAAAGTATTTGGTAAGTCCATTCTTTTATGGTATACTTTCTTATGTCGAATTGTTGCATTATGATTTGTTATATATACTCTCACTCGCGCGCAGATACATACACATCATTATTCGATTCACAGAGCAAGCTCCTTTCCGAGCTTGCACAATAACTGTAACCCGCGCTTTACGGAACAGGTTGTAACTTTGTCGGTTAACTCATCTACCGTCAAACTTCTCTATAACTTCCCCGTGAAATGAGTCCGCGAGTGTAAAAAGTATTTTAAACGTATTTATAAATATACACGAATGCGAGCGCATACTTAGTTTAAATCAAAAATTCTACGCCAACAATTACAATCTGAACAACGGAAGTATGTTTCTCAGACGCGGCCCCTGTTGATCCCGCGGTAATTTTATCGCTTTCCTTTGTGGCGGGAGGGTAAGAGTACCCTTTGAATTCCTATATCAGACTAACTTAAGCTTGTTTCATGAGTGCGACAGACTTGATGGCCACGCAATGACATTTTTTATGCATTCGTCTGTGAATTGCTTCTTCGTCATCTCGAACGATCGTTAAGCGGCTCCGATCGTATTGTTTAATGCATCAATTCCCGATCGCGTTCTGCTCTCTTTCGACTATGATCTCCTAGAATAGAAGGAGGCATTCCACGATGTGCGATATATTAGCGATTATTTATCGACGTTATCCAAGAGTTACTACCGTCACGAGTAAATGTAAGCGAAACATCCGCAAAATCGTTCAACTGACGTTATAAATCAGCGGCGGCGATAAGCACGACGAAAACGTATTAGGGGGATAGAGGGTTGAAAAAGGGGGGATATATCGAGAAAGCTTAACAGAACCCTCGTAAACGCGGGATTTTCTTATCACGCACTGTTTCTCTGTCCGCTTCAAATTAAGGACAAATCGGTGACAACGAGCCAGGTTATTCTTTCTCTCTTCTAATGTTGAAAGAATTATTTTACCCTAATAAATATGCTGTGTCGCATGTTTGTAATTTATTACTGAATAATGGCAAGATCATTGTTCTTAAAGTTACTTCCTTTAGATTATTTTATTATTATTGTTATTTTATTGTTATTATACTTGATTATTATTATTGTTAATATATGCATTTATAAATATTTTTTTTCTCTGCCTCCTTCTCTTGCAAATCTCCTCTGTACTTAAAAAATGTATAAAAATATATATTAATATGTATATATATAAATTAAGCTTTCAAGCTGTCTCTATAAAACATGATTTAAATTAATTTGTATAAAGCTGATTTTATCAAATTACCTGGTTTTGTTCATTCCAGATAAATTTTGAAAAATATTAATTTTATTAATCTCTATTATTCCTAAAAAAGCTATTTGCTTATAATGTCTATATTTTTTAGATTCAATCTTGCTATTTAATCTCGCAATTTAATTAAATATATTAAATAATATATTAATTAAATATATTTAATCGCAAAAACTTTTACAACTTCTGATACAGTTTTCTTTATTTAATGTATTATGAGGGACAAAAGAAAATAATTTCTCCGAACGTATTATATATGTAACTTGGAAATCTAAACGAAAAAAGGACGAATCAAAGCAATCAATATCGGCAAAGATGCGGATTAACGGAGTTAATGCGGTAACAATCAAAAATGAAAAACGATGGATCTTCGCGCCGCAGGATGTCCTCTTATTAACAATGTTTTTGTTCGCCTCATCATCGTTCGGTCAAGTTCTTATTGACCGTATTTGTCGGTATGTCCGTCACGATTTATCTGCCCACGTATGAGGGATTACATTTCTTTATCATTGCTTTCTCTTTCTCTCTCCTCTTCTCTCTCGTTATCGTCCCTGTCATTCCTATCTACCAGAATTCGCGACGCGAATGTGTAACTCATGTCGTTATCATTCAAAAGTTACAGAACTAAAGGATACTTAACGATTTGGCGATCGTGAGATTGGTGCTTGTACTGCGTGCCGGATACGTTTCTTCTAAACTTTTCCAAAGTGGATATCTGTTCGACCTACATTGTAACCGTACGACCTGAAGGTGCAAATCGGCGAATTGATCGAGTCGAATTTTAATATTAAAGGTTATTTCATTATCAGATTGCTATACGTAAGAGAGACGGATGGGCTTGGCGAGAAAATTTGAATAATAGGATTACAGTCAAAGCTGTTGCTATATGTATATTACTATAATAGAGTATCTCCTCAGGTTGACAATAAGTCGCGCGTGTATAATTAAAAAAATGGATAAGTTCTTAAATTTTCTTACATAATCAAAGTAACGTATTTAATGCAACACGATTGTACATACATACATAGATCATTCGAGTTTCTATAGCTCTTACAATAGACGCGTAATCTTGATATTTCTATACGAAATTTTCCATCGTGTGTATCTAATCTCTTGATTTATTGTAATAATATTTGATTTTGATTAACTCGTTATAAAAGCATCGTTCGTCTTTTACTGTTCGCCAAAAATTACTGGCTTCCGGAACTTTCGTATTCAAAGATATAAATGAATATTCAGTTGCAAAGAAATAACAATTAAATATAAATTTTTGGACGAGTATAAATATATAACTTTTAAAAAGACAGCGTGAGAAAGAAAAATGTGGATACATTTTGCAATAAACGATTAAAATTAATAATTAATTAAAGTTTGCATTATTTTGCGATCAATCAAATATGGGGGTGGATAATCTTTTCGGTAAAAATATATATGATAAAATAATCTTTCTATTTCGAGTTAAGCGATCGCATTTTATCCAGAAAGGCGCGATCGTGCAAGCGCGAGGGATCTATGAAAGGAAGATCCACGTAAGGAGCCGCGAGTAGGAGGACGATTGGTGGGGTTGAACCTCGAGGATTGGCTAGGGGTTGCAGCTGGGGGATGCGTCGGAGGGTGCCTTTGCAAGTAGGTATATATACTCCTGTCGGCGGCTCAGCGGCCGATCCGAACTACTGAAACGTTCGCCAGGAGTACATCAGAAAGATACATCAGGGTGCCGAATAGATCAAGAAGAACCCGCCAGGTGCCAGTGAGACGAACTTAGGATTTCCCTCAAGTGTGAGCTGATATTCGTCTTTCTCGATCGCGATTTATTATCCGATCCATTAGCCAATCGTCGCGGAAATTTGTTTGTCGATCGGTGAGTATATGCGGAGTGTTAATATAAATTTGAAATAATTAAATTATATATTATAATGTTTGTATTATTTATTTAAAAGAACATTTATAAAAAGTTTTAATAAATTGATTTCGAAAATTTCTGATTATTAAAGTTGTTCAAGTAATCTTTGCAAACTTTTTTTTTTAATTACTTTCTTAATTAATTGTATGATTGTGATGTTTAATATAATTTTTTTTTAATGTATTTAAAAAAAAAGTAAATTTAATTACACAGAGTAAAAAATAATTATTTAATATTTAATTTATATGGTTTTCTCTCTCTCTTTCTCTTTTTCTCTCTTTCTCTTTCTCATAAAAAATAAATTATAGTAAATTTTATATAGTTTTTTAATATAATAATTTATCAATATATTGTCTTATTATTTTTTAAATTGCAGTTACAAATATAATTTTATATAAAATTGAATACTATGAATCATATATACATACTTGAATCAATCAAAATAAATTCATAGCTAATTAATACTAATAAATAATATTTTGTCAATAAATATATGTAAATTTGTATTATTTCAAATACTTATATTTATATTTTTATTGTCAACTAATACATGATTAGTTATCTAGCACATTTCTATGATACGCGTAATAAGAGATTTGTATCACGCTTGCTACTAGTTATGTTTTTAAAAAGCAACTTTTCATGTGATTTGACAAATAATTTTTACATACAATAAAATAGCATGTATTGCGCATATACATACATATTGAAATCATTATTAGCCGACAAATCTTCACAGATAATCGATCGATTTTATTATACAATATTGTCATAATTGTAAGAATTTTTTCACGAATAATGCCGTGAGCAAAAACATATTTTATCGGAAGAGATCAGTCAATATGTGATGAGGGTGTCATCATCACAGAAGAACGCGCCTGAAAATTGAGTCCCGTGATTGATTCGATAGCTTCGTTATCGCTGTAATCGGTCGTATAGTCTCTGTGCTTGCTTTGCATACTCACTTTGTCCTCACTTTGCGTGTATAATCGCATGCATTAGGATGCGACAACGAAATTTACTATATTTAGCGAAATAGCCTCGCGACCTCTCTTGTCATTTTGCGTTTCGTTCGTGGCGCGCTTATCTCTTAACGAATTTGTTCCGACGCCTATGTCGTTTTATCGAGTCGATTCTATAAGCAAATTATAATTAATATCGCGTCTGATCCCTCGTCATTTATAGCTTAAAGAATTCCATTTTATTCTGACAGTTTATAATTAAAGTTACGACAAAATTTCGGACACAGAGGAGAAGAAATTTACATAGGGAAATGAAAAAATTAACGTTTTATAATATGTTTTCGAGGATTATATAAGAAAATATAAAAAATTAAATATATTATTTTACAATGGCATCTCATAGGGTTTTTTTTTCCAAAAATATTAATTCTTTATCTTTAAATTATCACAATATTTGCAATCTATTTTTTGCAAGAAATTTTCACGTTATTTTAATTATATAAATCTCAAAATATATCTATATTTTAACATGTTTGTTAAAATGACAGATATTTTATTTAATATTATATTATGTTTTAAATATAAAAATATATTCCGCGGCAGAATTATTACTTGATAAAATTTTATCTATTTTTTTCAAGAATTCTCTGATGAATCTTATTCGACACTTCGCAAAATAACAATGTGAATTCTTTTAGCTTCTTAGCTGCTATAAGGCGAGAAGATGGCCGATTCGGCATGCTTCTCCGGCTTTATGAAAAACGCCGCACGCGTTATGAACTTGAACGTTTGCGACGCTTGCTGGATAATATCGTCTCTTTAGATGCCCGTAAAGGTCACATAATTAATTTCGATCCGAGTGACGGACGTGAGATCGTGCTATCAGCAGATAGTCTCTATGGTTTATCACGTTCATAAGTTTCTAGGAAATCGTGCTTTTATTATTTGGCGAAATATCTGACATACGATTGAGAGAGTCGACAACGTACAGATTTAGCGATGTAGCATGAGAAGAGAATATTATGTCAGAATAATCAAGGAATCTTAAGATCGAGGAATCTTAAATTCGCAGAATCTTAATCATTTTTTTTTAATCTGACAATGTTTTCGATGTTAAAATTTATTGTTATTATCTTTTATCATCTGGCACTATTGTATGTCAAGCATAATTACATACACCGTATATACATCTAGAACGAGTTTGAGATTTATTCATAATATATCTTTGGAAAATTCAGGTTTGAAATTGAATGAATAATAGCTATAATCACAGTCATCAATAATATCGTGGCATTTTCTATGAAAGCGAGAATTTTTGATGCATCATCATGCTACCTTGCGTTAATCTGCGTTATCTAAACATTATATTATAGTCGCCTTCGAGTAATAAAATTTGATATGATATCGTTAAAACGTGGATTAATTACGCATTAACTCTATAATAATCTCGCATCTTTCAAACTATGCAATCGTTATTCTATCGAAAGATATCAGGATCGAAATACCTTGTATAAATATATCAAAGAGAAATTGACAAGGAGAGAAATTATTAAGATCAAATATTTTTATAAAATTATATAAGATTGCAGTATTTAGTAATTATAATTATTAAAAAAAAAAAGGTAAAATTTTGAGAAGATAGTTATAAGATTAAAGTTTTTTCGTACATTACATTAAAATTATTTTGTTCAATTATTTTTTCAATTCAGAATGACGTAGTTGCTTCTGTATACAGTTCTAGTCGCGAGCTTCGTATATGTTTGATGTAACTAACAATGAATGTAACGTTTCCGCTACGTTCCCGAGATACCGCGTTTAAATCACTATCGTATTTGGCAACGTAATATTTCGCTTTGACATTCTTACTACAATCGCGATTCGTAAGATTTTGCGTAATATAATCTGCAAAATCCCACGATGGAAAGCGAGTCTTCATGTCGTCGACGATATCAAAACGGGCATACCTACGCGCGGCTCATTGTAAGACGAAGCTGTATTCACTCGCTCCCTATAACTGATGATGTAGTCTTACGGTTGTAACAATGTCGACAAACAATAATGGATATTCTCATTCACTTGCACGTGCCGGCTGACTAACCATTAAGTGAAAATCGTTATCAGCGCCTTTAGCGCTTGCGATCTCCGTCGAGTACGTTTCATTTCGGCACGTTTCTGCTTCATCGACTTTGCTTTATCATGCACATTACTGTTGATAAGTGTACAAAAAAAAAATTCTTTTCTTTACACACGCATGCATTCTTATATTTTTTCTAAATAAGATAAATTTATTGCTTAGATACTAATTTGTTTTTTTTTTATTTATCCTAATATATGAGTAATTTATATTTTAATTATGTCATTTTTATTAATTAAAGAAATTTTTTAAAAGAAAAATTTACAAATTTTTAAATAAATTTCTAAATGTAAAGAGAAATAATATTATAATAATAATTACTAATAATTATTATTTTTGCAGCAAAATATTTTTTAATTAGAATGAATATAACGATTAATCAAAGAAACATAATATTAAAAGATCACAATAAATTATATCAGCAATTATTAGATAAATTATATACATACGTATAAATTTATATTTTATCAAATATTTTGATTAATTGATCTCCTTGTTTTATTGTCAGACTGAGTTTACGTATTAAAAAGATCAGTGACTTGTGCGTTCAACGAACTACTTAAGTATATAATTAAACAATTGCCCATTCGTCTATTGCATATTCTATTTTGAAAAAAACATTTTGTGAATAAAAATGCTTATATAAATATAAGTCAGCAGATATGTTAAATCGTATATCTTGTTCTTAATATCATAATAAAAATTCTTTGCTTCTATAGGTGCCGCAATTTATAATATCTCGCGCTTTTTCCACGCGTTGATTCAGTAGAATTTATCACTCTGTATTCAAAAAATGTGAAAATATGTGAAGTATATGAAATTACATTGCTGCTATTTATGTCCCCGTGTAATAAAACTATAAATTCTTGTCATTCTTTAAAAAATCGAGCATGTAATTGTCGTCTCACGATTTCAAAGTTCACTGAGATATCTTTAAAAGTATGTGGCTGCATTTTTCAAAAGTGAAGTCTTACGTTTGAAATCGGTGACGTATTCCAATTTCACAGAGCATTCAAGAAATACGTTGAAATTTAAGAACGTGCAGTACAACAAGAAACTTAGAGAAAATATCCGTCTATCTCTTATATCCGATATTCAATTTCAAAGCATTCATCTATTTGATACAAATTTTTCGCAAACAAGTGAACTTTAAAAAATATCAAGAGACACGTGTCATGCGTAATATTCATAGCAAAGGTAGATCGTATATCTATACGTGGACCCATTTAATAGATAATGATTGACCTATTAAATACAGTTCTTGAATTAGTTTCGTATATCATATTTATTACGGTATTAATGCTCGATCATGTCACGTGAGATGAGAAAGTTTTGGCATACTTTCGAAGGTGGAGTATTGGGTACAAGCTAATGCGATTTTGATTCGTCGATCGGTTATACCTTAGAAATTCATGATATTTGATTTCAAACGATTCAGTATCCTCTACAGAATCCGTCCCAGAATCCATCAATAAAGTTGTCCGTTACCGATGCAACAGGTAACTATTCTATTTCAGGATTTTGCTTTCATCCGCGAATTCCATTCTGTTACACGTTTCGACTGTAAAACTTCTTTGCTACAATATTTCTGCTTGCCTGCTGTTTCTTTAATCTCATTAACTGGTTAATTTCACATAACTGGAATTCCATATTATGTATAAATGTTAATTTTTAATATCCTTTATTAAATTTCTTTCCTTAAATTTATTTTTCTTGACTAAAACTGTACTAGATTAGTGATACGATAACCGAAAAATGAAATTTATTATACAATACGATTGCAATTCCATTCTCATAATTTAATCTTCCATCGGATATGCGTATATGTACTTGATTTATTGATACTTTGATTTTTCATCCGCAATAAATAGCAAGATAAATATACTAGAAATATAAATTGCGGAAGTTAGTTTGATTTGACTTATTAGAGTTAAAAATAAAGTTAAATAGTAAAATTCATTTGATAGATACATCGCGGGCAAATTTCATGTTTTCTTCGCAAATCACAGAATAATTTTTATATAAAAAAATTAATTAAAACTTTTTGTTTTTATGTAATATATATAGTAGAAATATGAAATGTGGAATAAAAATTTTTTTTTTAGAGTTAATAACATTGATTCTTTTCAATAATTCTCGATATGTGCACCAATATTTATTTGGAATTAAATAGCTTTATAAAATAAAGAGATTAAATAACAATTTGTTGTACTTTTACTATAATTGCTATAAGTTTATTGCACCCGCTGGATTTCGTACATGTTATTTAATCTCCTGAATGTCCTTTAATCCTACGCATTTTAATCTCCGGAATTTACGACATAGTTTAATATTCCGAGAATGTGATGTTATGTATTTGTGATTTGATTAAAGTACCTGATTTTGTGATATGCTTTTTTTAACAGTAAATTTTTCAAAGATTTTTTAGAGTTCTTAAATTTTGAAGATTCTGTTTCAAATACTTTTTAAATTAAAAGTAAAAAAATGCGAAGACTTGAGATGCAGTATATAAATAGAGTATACAGTATCAACGAGTAACGGCCAATTTTATCTACGTTTATAGTACAGAAAAACGACTAAATTTAGCTTCAGTGATTCCCCTGAACAAAATGAATGAAGAGTTACGTTAGGAACGTAACTTTCTTTTCATTTAGGGCACAACGACCGCTCAGTACGGCATTCTTAAGAAACAAAGCATTTCTCAAGAACAATTTCTCGAAGAATTCTCCGGCTTCTTCGAGAGAGTTCAAAGATGCGCATTAGTTTTTGCAACCCTAATTATCTTTCGCGCTCAACCACCCCCGCTGCGTCCTTCTTTCGGAAATGTTCGCCGTATTCAGAAGCGAGTGGGAAGCGGTACTTGATCATCGTCAGATGGAAGTTTTACTACTTTTGGAAACGTATTACGTTAAGAAACTTTGGATCTTATCCCTTTGATGCGCGTCAAGGAAAGTTTTGTCGCGAAAAGAAAAATGTTTGCGTGTTCTTCTCGCGGGTTGATCGCACGCGTGTGAAGTTTAAAGCCACACACATTGTTTCTCTCTCTCTCGTTTTCTCTTTGTACGTATAAGCTTCGTCTCGTTGCAGCAACCAAGACTACCACTATTACTTCAAGCTGTTCGAAATGCGGACATGGATGATGAGCCTTGCTCATTTCCCCTGTTGCTTACTGTTGGCCACCGTTGTTATTGGAACATCAATTATCCACGCCGAACCGGAACCCATGGCTAGACTAACCAGACCGAAAGTGTTTGGCAGTCCCGAGGAGTTTAAAAAATATGCCAATCTTGTTAAAGATTATTTTTTCGCGTTAGGAAAAGCGAGGTAACGGTTACATTCGCAAGCATGAGATATCATTTTTATAATATAATCCAATAAATAATAGTATTGTTTAAAGTTAGCTAATTGTTAATGTACGATATATCTCAAATAAAACATGATTTATCTTAGTATTTCAGATTAAATGAAAGTTTAGATTTTTATAATAATTAATACATAATAATTGCACATAATTATAATAAAAAAATCTATATATTAGATCTCACTAAATAACATCTTGTACAGAAATTCAAAGAAAAAACAACATAAAATTAATTCAGTACAATATAAAATAAAATTAATTGCAATATTAATTTTAAAAATATTACCAATGCGTAGATTTGGCAAACGAGATGATATCGCCATACCAATGTCGACGGAGTTGAGCAATTGGGAAATTCTGAGGATGATCCAAAACGCGCAGCGGCAGAAGAAAATTAGGCAGAATAAAGAGGTTCTGTTCCATGACTTTCAGAGCTCGGACATCGACAAGCATACATCGAGCGTCCCTGCAAGACCTGGCTCTCTTTCGGACATGATCAACAATTACGACGATGTACAATAAATAATCTCGTGTAGCATCCTCTATTCTCTCTCCTAATCTCCCTTCTTAATTTCTCCACTCAATACTGAAATAAATCAAAGTTCTTCACCGTCCCGAGTTTACGAATGATTGTAACATCTATCGATGTTAAATTCACTTCTCACTTTTCTCTCTTCACCACAATTTAGTTTTGTGTTATGAATATCTTGTCAAAGATATCAAAGATAATAATCGCGATGTGGTGCCTGAAGATGATAGAGAGCATGTGAGGATGCTGAATGAGTAATCTCTTGTCAAGGAAACGTGAAAACGTTCAAATCGGAATCCAATTAATGACGCTTGAGATAAATCGAATTCTACGAATTATGTGATACGAATCTAGATAGCAAGATTGTAATCCCATTTAATCTTATATGTATAAATTTCTTTGTTAATAATATTTAACAAGCATAATAAAGCTGAACTGACGAATAAATTAGGAATAACTGCCATCCATTTATTAGAACTTTATTTCGATAAACCGTATGGAAAATCGATTGGTACATATTGATTTTGTTAAATTCATTTGTAATTAATTTTAAATTAAATAAAATTACCGTTAATATAGAACATTGGAGAAAATATTATTATAAATTTGAAAACTATATTTATATATTAAATATATATTTAACATTCTATCATAAATATTTTTAAAAATATCAGATATTTTTTATTCCTTGAATAGACTTTGTTTAAAATTTTGAAGCTTAATTTTATAAAGATATTTGACATCAAAAGTATTTAAAAGTATTAAAAAGTTAAAAAAGATTATTATTAGAAATTATTTTTAAATTTCTGTAAAGCTGTTAAATTTCGTTAATATATTGCTACATTAATATAATTAATAATATAATTAAAAATCTATTACATATATAATTAATAATCAATTATAAAGAAAACAGTAACAAAAAATTATCATAATGATCTATGATGATTCACAGATTTATTACCATACACAAAATTAATTAAAAAATAAATTTTAGTATATAAATTATAACAAGGCGAAAAATTCAGTGTGAAAATAAAGGCTGACTATTCTATAAATAAATAACTATCAGCAAATAATAATTACTTTTCATAAATATGTGATATGTACTATGTATATTAGATTTTATTTAAACTAAATTTAAAAAATTAAATTAAAATTTAAAAGTTGAATTATAAGTCGCATTATAATGTGGATAACTAAATGCAATGGAATATTTTAAAAATCTTAAGTACTTAAAGAAATTGACCGAAATCAATTAGTTTAAATCAAAATCTATGTCCTTCGTTTATTAAAGCTTTTTACTTAGAAGGTTCATCAAAATATTTTTCTCGGCCGTTTTATTAATCATATAAACGTGATTTTAATTGAATGGACGTACGGCGCAAACGGCGTCTCTTTTATTCTTGCAGATTTTATCTTTGGAATCGAAATAAAGAGGTTCAGGACAAGATTGAACCCATGCAATGCCATTGCTGCACATGCAGAACTTCTTGCAATCTTCGTTAGGAAGTAACACTGCAAATGGAGGATCCTCTTCAGGACAGGTACCAATGCAAGTAACCGGATCGAGGTTGTAGATGTGTACTGTAGACCAGGAATTCTCATGTACTTCTTGTTCATCGTTATTCTTATTATTCAGAGATTGCATCGAATTCTCATCATCGATTTTTTTATGAAGCATAGATGCGTGATCTTGATAGAATAAACGTTTTGCGCAAACAGCATCTCTCTTATTTTTGCAGATTTTATCTTTAGAATCGAAATAAAGAGGCTCAGGACAAGATTGAACCCATGCAATACCATTGCTGCACATGCAGAATTTCTTGCAATCTTCGTTAGGAAGTAATACTGCAAATGGAGGATCCTCTTCAGGACAGGTACCAATGCAAGTAACAGGATCGAGGTTGTAGATGCGTACTGTAGACCAGGAATTCTCACGTACTTCTTGTTCATCGTTATTCTTATTATTCAGAGATTGCATCGAATTCTCATCATCGATTTTTTTATGAAGCATAGATGCGTGATCTTGATAGAATAAACGTTTTGCGCAAACAGCATCTCTCTTATTTTTGCAGATTTTGTCTTTAGAATCGAAATAAAGAGGCTCAGGACAAGATTGAACCCATGCAATACCATTGCTGCACATGCAGAATTTCTTGCAATCTTCGTTAGGAAGTAATACTGCAAATGGAGGATCCTCTTCAGGACAGGTACCAATGCAAGTAACCGGATCGAGGTTGTAGATGCGTACTGTAGACCAGGAATTCTCACGTACTTCTTGTTCATCGTTATTCTTATTATTCAGAGATTGCATCGAATTCTCATCATCGATTTTTTTATGAAGCATAGATGCGTGATCTTGATAGAATAAACGTTTTGCGCAAACAGCATCTCTCTTATTTTTGCAGATTTTGTCTTTAGAATCGAAATAAAGAGGCTCAGGACAAGATTGAACCCATGCAATACCATTGCTGCACATGCAGAATTTCTTGCAATCTTCGTTAGGAAGTAATACTGCAAATGGAGGATCCTCTTCAGGACAGGTACCAATGCAAGTAACCGGATCGAGATTATAGATGCGTACTGTAGACCAAGAATTGTCATATATTTCTTG
Source organism: Cataglyphis hispanica (assembly GCF_021464435.1). Taxonomy (NCBI): domain Eukaryota; kingdom Metazoa; phylum Arthropoda; class Insecta; order Hymenoptera; family Formicidae; genus Cataglyphis; species Cataglyphis hispanica. The sequence continues at coordinate 3,108,644 of NC_065974.1, forward strand.
TTTGTCCTTATTATTATTGTTCAGAGATTGCATAGAATTCTCAACATTAACTATACTATGAAGCATAGATACGTGATCTTGATTGAATAAGCGTTTCCCGCAAACAGCGTCTTTCTTATACTTGCAGACTTTATCTATAGAATCGAAATAAAGAGGTTCAGGACAAGATTGAACCCATGCAATACCATTGCTGCACATGCAGAACTTTTTGCAATCTTCGTTAGGAAGTAATACTGCAACTGGGGGGTCCACTTCAGGACAGGTACCAATGCAAGTAGCTGGATCAAGATTATTAGTTGCTATTTTATAAGTTTCTTCAGGCCACTTTATAGTAGAAATAATAGACGTGAAAGTGGAAATATCATACGTTGGAATTGGCCGGATGCATTTTACTATCCAAAACCAATCGCAAACCTCTCGTATATAATCGAATTCCATGCCATTGCTGCATTTTTGTTCTACCTTTTCACCATTTATGCATTCGTAATATTTATTACAAACCATGGGATGAGCAATCCGCGCTTTCTCAGTCGAACCTGGAGGGGGACATGTTTTTCGTGGTTTTTCAGGAATATTCTCTGTAGTAGTTGTTATAGGTGTTGTTGTAATAGGCGTTTCTGTTGTTGTAGGAGTTGTTGTAATAGGCGTTTCTGTTGTTGTAGATGTTGTTGTAATAGGCGTTTCTGTGATCGTCGTTTCTGTAGTTGTCGTTTCTGTAGTTGTCGTTTCTGTGGTTGTTGTTTTTGTGGTTGTTGTCTCTGTGGTTGTTATTTCTGTGGTTGTTATTTCTGTGGTTGTTGTCGGTGTCGTTGTCGAATTAACTGTGGCACAATTGGCTTCATCTGAATGTTTGCAAGTCTTGTCAATATAATCAAAATATTGATTATTTAGACAAGTTCGAAGTGCTTGCTTTCCCTCAACACATTCGTAATACTGTTCGCAATTACATTCATGAGGCAACAATGTTTTTTCTGTGACACAAAGGCAAACATTTGGGCACTCGGCGTCATTCGGATGGCTGCAAGTGTTCTTATTGTGATCAAAATGTAAACCATCTTCACAATATCGAAGTACTTTTCTTTCATTAACGCATTCATAATACTGATCGCATTTACATTCGTGAGGCAACAATATTTTTTCTGTGGAACCCGCAGGAGGACAATCTCTTAGATTGACGGAATGAGCAGTGAGGAATTTAGCAGTCGTGAGGAATTTAGAAGTTAAGTCGCCATGTGTTTTTGTCGGATAGTCACACATCTGGAGAGTAACGTTGAAATGGAGTCCTGCCGGACAGTGTTTTAAAATTTTTTTACCATTAACGCATAAATAATACAAGGAGCTGTCGGTCTTGTGCCAAAATGCTCTGCCTTCCTGAGAGCATTTATTGTTGTAATCATCAATTAAAATATCATACGTTGAAATTGGCCACCTGCACTTTGCTTTCCAAAAAACAACGCACTCCTCTAGTATATAATCGAATGCCTCTAATTTGAAGATGTTACATGTTTGAAATTTTGGTTTACCATTTACGCATTCGTAATACCAGATACAAACCCAGGGATGACCAATCCGCGCTTTCTCAGTCGATCCTGCAGGAGGACATGTTTTTCGCGGTTTTTCAGGAATATTCTCTGTTGTAGTTGTTGTAGGTGTTGTTGTAATAGGTGTTTCGGTTGTTGTTATTTCTGTGGTTGTCGTATTTGTGATTGTTGTTTCAGTTGTCGTTTTTGTCGTCGTTGTCGAATTAGATGTGGCACATATGGCTTCATCTGGATGCTTGCAAGTTTTGTTAATATAATCAAAATGTTGATTATCTGGACAAGTTTGAAGTACTTGTTCTCTATTAACGCATTCGTAATATTGTTCACAATTATATTCGTGGGGCAATAGTATTTTTTCTGTGGTACAAGGGCAAACATATGGGCATTTAGCATCATTCGGATGGCTGCAAGTGTTCCGATCATTATCAAAATGTAAACCATCTTCACAATATCGAAGTGCTTTTCTTTCATTAACGCATTCATAATACTGATCGCATTTACATTCGTGAGGCAACAATACTTTTTCTGTGGAACCCGCAGGAGGACAATCCCCTAGATTGACGGAATGAGCAGTAAGAAACTTAGCAGTCGTGAGGAATTTAGGAATTAAGTCGCAATCTGTTTTTGTCGGATAATCGCACATCTGGAGGGTAACGTTGAAATAAAGTCCTGCCATACAGTGTTTCAAAATTTTCGTACCATTAGAACATAGATAGTACGAAGAACAATCACTTTCATGCTGAAATGCTCTGCCCTCCGGGCCACATTTATTACAGCTGCCCATTAGAATATCTACAGTTCTAATAGGTCGGACACAGTTCACTTTTTCTGGAAAATCGCAAATCTCTCGCACATAATCGAAATGCATCTCGTCCGGGCATGTTTGACTTATTTTAACACCCTTCTCGCATTTATAATATACGTTGCATAGACATGGATGAGCAATCAACGCTATTTCGGTTGATTCTTTAGGAGGACATTTTGTCCGAGGTTTTTCGGAGGCTTGTGTAGTTGTTGTCGAGATTGCTGTTGTTATCATTGTTGAAGCTGTTGTTATAATCATTGTTGACAACGAACTTGATGATAAAGTCGTCATCGGAGAAGCGGATGACGATGTCAACGTCGTCGAAGGGCTGGACGACGATATCGGCGTCGTCGGAGAACTGGACGATGAAGTCATCGTGGTTGGAGAAGTGGACGATAAAGTCGGCGAAATCGAAGAACTTGATGGCGAAGTCGAAGAACTTGGTGGTAAGGTTCGCGTCGTCAGAGGACTAGACGACGATGTCGGCGGAGAACTTGATGATGAAGTTGTCATTGTCGGAGAACTGGATGATGTCGAAGAATTTGGAGGTAATGTCGGCGTCGTCGAAGTACTGGACGATGAAATTACTGTTGTTCGAGAAGTGGATGATGAAGTCGGCGAGATCGAAGAACTTGATGGCGAATTCGAAGAACTTGGTGGCAAGGTTGGCGTTGTCAGAGAACTAGACGACGATGTCGGCGGAGAACTTGATGATGGAGTCGTCATTGTCGAAGAACTGGATGATGTCGAAGAATTTGGAGGTAATGTCGGCGTCGTCGAAGTACTGGACGATGAAATCACTGTTGTTCGAGAAGTGGATGATGAAGTCGGCGAGATCGAAGAACTTGATGGCGAAGTCGAAGAACTTGGTGGTAAGGTTGGCGTCGTCAGAGGACTAGACGACGATGTCGGCGAAGAACTTGATGATGAAGTCGTCATTGTCGGAGAACTGGATGATGTCGAAGAATTTGGAGGTACTGTCGGCGTCGTCGAAGTACTGGACGATGAAATCACCGTTGTTCGAGAAGTGGACGATGAAGTCGGCGAGATCGAAGAACTTGATGGCGAAGTCGAAGAACTTGGTGGCAAGGTTGGCGTTGTCAGAGAACTAGACGACGATGTCGGCGGAGAACTTGATGATGGAGTCGTCATTGTCGAAGAACTGGATGATGTCGAAGAATTTGGAGGTAATGTCGGCGTCGTCGAAGTACTGGACGATGAAATCACTGTTGTTCGAGAAGTGGATGATGAAGTCGGCGAGATCGAAGAACTTGATGGCGAAGTCGAAGAACTTGGTGGCAAGGTTGGCGTTGTCAGAGAACTAGACGACGATGTCGGCGGAGAACTTGATGATGGAGTCGTCATTGTCGAAGAACTGGATGATGTCGAAGAATTTGGAGGTAATGTCGGCGTCGTCGAAGTACTGGACGATGAAATCACTGTTGTTCGAGAAGTGGATGATGAAGTCGGCGAGATCGAAGAACTTGATGGCGAAGTCGAAGAACTTGGTGGTAAGGTTGGCGTCGTCAGAGGACTAGACGACGATGTCGGCGAAGAACTTGATGATGAAGTCGTCATTGTCGGAGAACTGGATGATGTCGAAGAATTTGGAGGTACTGTCGGCGTCGTCGAAGTACTGGACGATGAAATCACCGTTGTTCGAGAAGTGGACGATGAAGTCGGCGAGATCGAAGAACTCGATGGCGAAGTCGAAGAACTTGGTGGTAAGGTTGGCGTCGTCAGAGGACTAGACGACGATGTCGGCGGAGAACTTGATAATGAAGTCATTGTCGGAGAACTAGACGATGTCGAAGAATTTGGGAGTAATGTTGGCGTCGTCGAAGTACTGGACGATGAAGTCATCGTTGTTCGAGAAGTGGACGATGAAGTCGGCGAAATCGAAGAACTTGATGACAAAGTCGGCAAAGTCGAAGAACTTGATGGTAAAGTCGACGTCGTCGGAGGATTAGATGATGACGTCGACGATGTCGAAAAACTTGATGATGAAGTTATTGTCGGAGAACTTGACGGCGAAGTCGATGGTGTTAAGGAACTTGTTGACGTCGTCGAAGTTGATGTTGTTCTACATCCTGCACTCCAGGGCCAATCGCATACCTGAAGTACGGGATTAAAGTGCAATCTGTTACCCTTGTTATCCATGAAAGGGCAATCTTGTGGTTTTCCCTTTGTTCCCATATAGCAACTATAGAATTTTGTACAGTCATTTTCATGGGGTATGTAAATAATTTTATCCTGTGAGTCATCATCTGTCGGACATTCTATCGGAAAATCAGTCACTGATGATATGCTGAACGCAACGCTCAATGTAGCCACATATAAAATGACCACTAAGTGTATATCTAAAATAACAAATATATACATATAATATTAAAGCAATATGAATATATAATATTGATTATCTATGACATTAATACAATACTAACTTAAACAGTTTAAACTTAAAAAATAAAATTTAACTGTTTTAATTATTTATTTTAACATGAATGATGTCAATTTATTGTTAATAAATTAATTCAAACATTATAAAAAATAAAAATTTAGCGTCTTTTATTTAAATTAAAATTTTACTCTTGTCGTAAGCGATTTTTCGATATCATTTTCGATACGAGGATGATGAAATAAATTAAAATCTGAAGATGTGATGTGTTGGCAAGATTTTATATGTATTAAAAATTATATATATATATATATATATATATATATATATAATTATATAAATATAATATAATATATTTAAATATAAATATAATACTATATATATATATATATATATATATATATATATATATATGTATATATATATATATACATATATATATACATATATATATATGTATACAAAAGTATTATTAATATAATCTAAGAATTAAACAAATTAAATAATTTCAAGAAAAAACTAAAATTGTTATGATATCTATTTAGTTTAATATATTATTAATAATAATATGATTTTTTTCTTTAATATCTCTTTATTTAATTTTATTAAAATTGTTAATTTATATAAGAGAAATTAGAAAATGTAATACAATTAGAAAAAATATATACTTAACACCTTATATAATAATAATTATACTAAAAAATATATTATGTATAAAAAAAATAATTTGCTACGAGAAAATATTCACATTGATGTTAAAAATAATTATTTGAAGCACGCGCAATTCTACAAATTATGTAAATAATATGTTATTCGATGATATGCATGTTACCTAATTCTTTGCTTATTACTTTATATCTTTTTTAAATTTATGAACAATATCTTTTAATTTGATCATAAATATAATAATGCAATAATGCAATAATGATGATTTTTACAAGAGATAGATATTTATTAAAAATATTAAAACCTGCATTAATTTGCTACAATTATGTTATTCTCCTCTTGTTGACATTTATGCACAAATTGCACTACACACACAATCTTCTTTCTTTTGTGGACATAAACAATCGTCCTACACATTTGCCATTCAACGATCAATTCGATTCAATTATCCAAATGTCTCTTATCCTTAATAATTTGCCTTCACTTTATCACTCTATTAAAATTCCATAAATCGTAAACACTCACCTTTCATTGTGAATAACTCAGTCGCTAGAGTTAGAGACCGGGAGCTATTCTTTCATTCATACTAAATTGCTAACTGACGAACTTGTCTCTACTCGAAATGATTTTTATAAGCGTGCGGAGTGTTATCGCTTAACATGAGTGTGGCTTATCATATCTAACATTGGCAAAATTTTTCTTTTAAAAAAATCATTTAAGAGGATATTAAAACAGATGCGTACATATGATATGTGTGTATATATTTTAAATGTAGCGATCAGTAAACAAACGTTGAAATTTACAAACTTAATTTTGCAGCAGTTTGTATCAGACTTATAAAAGTGTTATATAATATTTTTATTTTAGTTACGTAATTTGTAATAAAAATAATATTAAAAAATAAAAAGATTTACATAAAATTTTATAAGTTATAGAATTAGTATTCAATACTTTATATTAAAATATATTAAAATTTTTAAATATAAGAAAAAAAAAATTATATAGAAATCTGCGGATTTATATAAATCGCAAAATCTATCTTCTAAAATCTAATTAAAAAATCAATTAAATTATAAACATATACATATGCGCGGATTGTGTAAGTATAATTACGTTACTACTATATAAAATACCGAACATGTGTGTCTTCTAAAGATAGCAGGTTTCAAAAGCATTTTGCCAGAGAATATTTCTTTAGCTTTATTATTTTCTTTTTTTTTCTCCTATAATAATTATATTTGCATATTTATACATAAATAAAAAGCAATATTAAATATCATAATATTATTTATTAATATTTGATTTGGCAGCTTTGTTCGATTAAAAGTTTTTAGGTTGCTAACAGTTTCTGGTAGTTATCGTTCAATAATCCATTTACATAAACGTTAAATGTGCGTGTCGAAAACTTTATCTTACCAAAACACTCGTTTATCAGAATATAATTGAGAGCACAATAATCTCGAGAAGTGATCAAAGAAATATATAAAAATTAAAATATTAAATACTTTTATTAAGATTTAAAAAAAAAAAATCAAGTTTTAAAATAACATATAAATAGTCTGCACTTTGAAAAACTTTGATAACAAAAAGAATATACCTTTTAGAAAAATTAAAAATAGACGATATTTTACTAAAATTTTAATTTAAAAAAAAGCGTTTAGTCTTAAAAATGTATAACATTAAAAATTGTAAAGTTTAAATAATGATCTTTGCACTTTTAGTAAGAAAAAAAATACCTCCAAGTTGAAGAAAGAATATTACGAGATTGAAAATATATTAAATTAAAAAAAATTTTTCTAATGTAATAAAATAATTTGCTTATACAGTTTAATATTATTATTGTATGTTATCAATAATCAGATATAAAATGCAGATATAAATATCAAAATTGTATTATTAACTGATAATTTTATCAATTTAACATTTCATACAAATGATTTTCTGATTAATAAACAGATGTAAATTTATATAAATAATTTTTGGTTTAATTAATGTTTAAATTCGTATAAATAATTTCATGATAATAAATTAACAAAAAACATAAATGTATTATAGGAGAATTTTGATTTACTTTGATATAATTCTTTTTATATATATTTATATTAATATTTAATACATTTAATGTTAATAATATTTAAAAAGGAGATATAAATAATTGCCTGAATCATCGATTGCATTAATTCAATATAATGAATAATCGAAAGTCCACAAAAATTGCACTTTGATGTACTTCTTCCTGCTCTAATTTTCTTTCGTCCTCTGATCTTCTGATACATCTTTCTTTTACTTTAATTTTTTTTTACATTTGACTGTCCATGGCCAATCGCAGATCTGTTTGACTACACAATAATGCAAGCCTTTAGGACAGTTCTGAACAATTGGAATGTCATTGAAGCATTTGCAGAACTTGATGCAATCAATATGATGCGATAGCATCATCGTTCCATCTTGAGGACATTTATCAATGCATCCAGATGAATTGTCTTTCTTGTTTTTTGAATTGGAGAAACATACTACAGTCAATCGCATATTAAAGTAATTGGATTGAAATACAAACAATTGGGACACTGGCGATCCATTATCTTGACATTTTGACAAACGTAATAAGAGTTTTCTTCATGAGATAATCTTACAATGCCCTTGTCCAAAGAATATTCAAGTTTCTTCACGGATGCATTCTATAAAAATTTACGCTCTGTTTTCGTTTGAGATCTTTTTTGCACATTTCTGGTGGTATCGTGATTTTGATTGTACCAAAAAATAATTTTTATTGATTTTTATATATATAATCATAAACATCGTGTAATAACAATTTTGATCTTACTAACACGCATTAAAGAAACGGTGATAAGATAAGACTATGTTGTGTTGGAAATTTAATTGATTTGACTTAAAAATTATTTTAAATCTTGTTCATACATATTCAAGCAGATTCTTCTGTACTTTATATTAAAAAAAAAAAAATATAAAAAAATAAAGAACTAACTTAAATTCACAGCTTTCAGAGATCATCTCATCTCTCATTGTGGAAAAGTTTTGTTGCACTATAATGTCTTGCATTTGACAGTTTAAAATACTGATTATTACAACAAGCATATTGTTTATTTTATTATTTAATAATAACTTTCTGCAAAAAATTTTTATTTTTATTGACACAAAACTGAATACTTAACTCAGGATTTTTATCGACTAAGATTTGTTTTATATTATTATTGATTGAAATTACAAAAACAGCCACCAAAATTATTCAGCAAGATTTTGTGAATATAATATTTAGCAAATAATTTTCTATGGTACGATCGAGAAAAAGAATATCACATATGCAAAACATATAATTTCGTTTATATCAGATTATTCAGAACGAATAACAATCATATTTCTTATTGTCAGAATGTAGAATCTGCGCTAAGGAAATACACGATATCGATAAAAATAAAGAATGAAATCATATATAATAAAATGATCGTGTGCGATTCAATGAATCTTTTGTAAAAAGATCCATCTGTTAAGCAGACATACCTACACTTACAAGGAACTATTGAAAAGATGATTTACATTTTAGCTTAAAATATAGAAAATGCTAATTATTAATTTTATAGAAAACAAATAATAATAATATTTTAATATCATGATTATTCAAAAGAAATATAGCGATTAACGTATGTTAAATAACAACAGTAATTAGATGCAATATTCTGTAATATTTTGCAACAAAATAACAATTTTATTTAGGACAATAAAATATATATATATATATATATATACATATGTATATATGTTTCATATATTTGATTATCATTACGTGTATGTATGTGATAAAAATGTCTTTTAGTTCCTTCTTTAAAGCAATTTTATTGTTAATATAAAAGATAGAGCTGTTATTATTTTTTATAATTATAATTAAAATCCTATTATGATTCGATATAAATTATGAGATATTGAGTTAATTAAAAAAAATAAGCTCATAAAAAATGATAAACGATAAAAGTAATAAGTAATAAACATTCACATTCTTCTTTAGAAAAACAAAACAAATTCGAAATATATTCTCGAAAAGTATTTAATTAAAACGCAAATTGTTTCCTGAATTCAATGACTTATCAATAATAATAAGCCGATAATTTAAATGAATATCGATAATGTCATATATCATCGATAAAAATATATGAACTTTAAAATTTGTAACCGCTCGCAAGATTCTCCAATCAGAAATTTCAAAAGAATTTTCTTAATCATCGCTACGCATTGTAAATCTTTATTACATATATTAAAAATTGTTATATATACATATACAAAACGCAAGAGAATACATGTATGGAATGCTTTATATGTATTATTCGCAATCACAAATCTATTATGATTAGCAATTATGCAATTTTTCATTTAGTTTTTTATTTAGTTAGCTCTTTTATGATTAATGTAATCTACATATGTCATAAATACAGGATACGATTATAAATATCGCATCATTAAGCATGTTAAAAATCATACATTTTATATTAAATCAATAAATTTAATCAAAGATAGATTTTTGAATCCGTAGCTTGTTCCAAATTACGAAACGTCGCATATATATATATATATATATATATATATATATATATATATATACCGTTGTTCTGTTTGTCGACCACAATCTATAATGGTTTGATAATATTCGACCTATTAAAATCTATACTTGAAAAATATATTGATTTATCTTGTCGATTTGATTATCGTTTGATAATAGGTCTGATTCACGCGAAATTATATAATCAAATGTAATACGCGTGAAGAATAAACAGGAATAAATTTTTTTAATTTAACGTTTTCCTAGCAACAATTTTATAAGCTAGCATAAATTTCATAAGCTAGGTTTTTTAATTTACTGAATTTACTGAATAATTTAATAAAATTTTTCTTTTTGACATGTATAATTATTGTAAGTATATTTTTTATTTTGGATTCTAAAGAAATTTACTAAAAAGCAATAGCCATTAGTATATTTATATAAATATTCAATTAATATAATACTCGAATATCAAATACATTAATTGGCAAATAGTATTTTCTTCGACATTTGAAGCGACATTTAGTGTCCTGTTATACGCACTACGCACTACATTAATCGATAATGTTAATGTGCTTATTAAGCTAATCATACTACTCATCATCGATTGTATTACGCCTTCTCTTTGTTGTATCATCGATGATATCATTCACTATGATATTGAATTAGCTATGAATTATCCAACAATCCTATCTTGACTGAATTGTACGTTCCTATTTATGCACGTTTACTATGTCATCATGAAATTAGTACCAGCTGATTGCTTTAACGAGAAAAGCTTATATCATTAGATAATAATCAACTCTTCATTAACGCGCAACATTCGAGACACTCGCCATCTCTCGCAATCCCTCCATCTGTAAATTAAATATTTCGGTCAAACCACAATGGAATCCAGGTCAACAAGATTATTTCTTCCTTCCCCTGTCTTTGCCGTGTTTTCTATCCAAAATGTGAATCAAAAGCGGACCTAGTAACACGCGCCAATCTTAATTTCACGCTCATCCTGGGACGCATAACGTTCGTTCCATCCTGTCATCGGTAACTTGATAACGTAATTGACCAACGTCGATAATAATACCATCAGCAATGCCGACTGCGGATGCAAAATAGTTCTTTGTTTCGGAACGAGATGAGGCATACCTCTCTCAACGTCACGTCGCGCACACAAGGCGCACGTCGTCCAGTCGCCCTACTCAAAAATAACGATCCAATGGGAAGCGAGTAAACAATGGCTACGGAAGCGTCGATTGGCCGCGCTGTCGTCAAGTCGACCGCGGCCGACGAATCTGCGGATCGTGCGTCACGGCCCCGACGGAAAGTGGCGGCGCTCCGTTCTGTCAGTCACCCCTTTCCCCACCGCGACCGCACGTCGAGCATTCAGTAGACTCGGCCATTTCTCTCGCGAAGCGTAGATATTCGCTCAGCCGCGCGACGTTTTTTTTTGCGACTGCACCGTGCGGGTACTCCCGGAAGTTTTGCAAAATAACGCGACGCAAAAGGATGATACACTCCGGGCGCACCAGGCTCGAGGTAAGTCAACGCCGTTTTCCGAGCGTACGCGGTTGAAAAACGCGAATCCTAGAAACGCGCGTCAAAGTGCCACACGTCCGGGGGGGTCGTGCGTGTTCAATGTTGTCATTGCCGAGGCGAACAGCTGATTCGTTCCCCTGGCCTCCGCGAAGCGCGGCGACCACCATGGGCATCCTCATTGCCGTTGTTTCGCGTCCCTATCACGATGTCGCGAGGAAGATAACGACGACGACGACGACGACGACGACGACGACGACGATGACGACCTACGACAAGGACGACGGCGGTAAAGGCGTCATGCGCCAGGGCATTCTCTCGTTATTGTGGCTGGCTGGCTGGCTGGCTGGCAACACGCTGTCATTCTCGAATCTTTTTCGCGTGCATGTTACATATATATTCTCATCGACCAACCAAGCAACCGAGCAAGCCTGCATAGCTAGTCAGCCAGCTCCATCCTTTGTCCTTTCTTTCCTCTTTCCTCCTGTCCTTCCTTTCCGTCTTTATTTCTCTTTTTCGCGCTCCACCTCTTTGTCTCTCTCTCTCTCTCTCTCTCTCTCTCTCTCTCTCTCTCTCTCTCTCTCTCTCTCTCTCTCTCTCTCTTTCTCCGTCACTCTCGCTATCGCGGTGGCTACGTCGCCAGCGATGCGTCTCGTTGTTAAATGCACGCCTTCCCCTCCCCCGCGCCCTGCTTACTATTCTCTTTGTTCTTCGTTTCTGGCTGCGTTCGAGCAGCGACGAAGACGAGGAAGACGACGACGACGACGAAGACGAGGAAGACGACGACGACGACGACGATGACGACAACGCGCGAACGGAATGTCAATGAGCGTCATTGTTCATTGAGCGACCCGCGTTGACGATCACGACGCTGCCAATCTGATCGGACAAACGATGTTCCTCGACGATCATCGCAACGGCGAGCGCGTCATCGTTCGCGCGCGCGTTCTCGGACGTCGCTCTCTCGAGACGAAACGGTGGCGAGGCGAGGCGAGGCGAGATGATGCGTCGTGACGCTCGTCGTCGCGACGACACCGCCAAAATCGCGCGCGTCGTCGTACAGACGAGCGTAAACACAAGCGGGCGCGCGTGCTCGTTGCTTTCGATAACAATGTGTGCCTGACAGTGATAAGCAAGAAGCTGTGAATGAGTCCGTGTTTTCGTAGCGTTCTCTGTCTCACGCTGTCTCTAACCCATGGAGATTAAATATCTTAAATTGTATATGTATATGTGTATGTGTGTGTGTGTGTGTGTGTGTGTGTGTGTGTGTGTGTGTGTGTGTGTGGTGGTAGTGCTGTGTAGTGTGTGTGTGTGTGTGTGTGTGTGTGTGTGTGTGTGTGTGTGTGTGTGTGTGAGTGAGTGTGTGAGTGTGTGTGGGTGTGTGAAAGATACATATCTCTTTGTTTAATAATTTTGTTATTTTTCCAATTACACGGCACTCGGATTATAACAATGCGGCTGATTTTCATAAGAATAATAATAATAATAGTAATAATGGATCCGGTGGTCTTTATAGTAAACTACTTCGCTATCTTATGTTTGAATTAGATAATTCGGATACGTTGATAACAGGAACGTTATTAAATATGTTATATTGGATCTATAAACATGCATAGTATAAATATTATACGTGTGATGTATGTCTTTCACATTCTTACAAAATTGCGACGTACATCGGTTATCTGTCAAATTGAAATAAATTGCTCTCGGACATTAAGAGTAGATTATTAATCCGATATTAATTTTATTTGTGTCTTGATTGAGAATTCTTATAGCTTATAAGATATTCATTTTTATTTACAATAACAATGCTGAAAATTAGGACGGTTAATTAAATGCACTCTAGAAAAATTATAAATTGTTATATTACGAAACTACATATATATTTTAGAGATAGATTTTTTTCGCTAAGAGATTTTTTTTTTTTTATAAATATACTCTGTTTTTTTATATGTGTATTTTTTTTATTTTTGTTTTTAATAAAAGATGTACATTATAAATGAAATGTTGCAACACAACATCATGTTATTGCAATCTCGGCAAATAAACAAATAAAATCTGTTTCTGTAATTTTTATTACTCCATTCATGAGTTGTAAATTGCGAAAAGTTATTGGCGTGTTTATATAGGACTTCTTCGACCAAGCATCATAGATCATGAGCGTCAAATCAAAATGTAAAACGTATAAATAATTAAGATATGAAAATATCGCAAGTTTTCAAGTTCTGAGAATGACAAAACTCAGAGATTTTTAATCTCAATTCTTATCAAATTGATTTATCGTATCTCTGTCATCTCCATCCTACCCTCCCTGTCATCTCTCTCTCTCTCTCTCTCTCTCTCTCTCTCTCTCTCTCTCTCTTTCTCTGTGCTCCTTCGCTAATATGCTTAATGTTTCTTTCTTCGTTGATGTCAATTTCTTTCATGTTTCGAAAGTTGACATGTTCTTTTTAACTGCATTACTATTGTTGTGCTTCTTGTACTCAAAACGAAACCTGTGTATGTCGGAGACAGAAAGCGAGAGAGAGAGAGAGAGAGAGAGAGAGAGAGAGAGAGAGAAAGAGAAAGAGAAAGAAGAGGATCAAATTTGTGCAAGAAAGTGTACAGAGCGCGGACAAAGAGAACATTATATATATATATATATATATATATATATATATATATATATATATACACAGGATGTCCTAGAATTGGTGGAAGGGGTGTAACATACACTTATAACATTGTTGCTTGCGAATTTCGGAGCAAACTTTTCTCGAGCGAAGATATCGTAGGAGGTCGTCACACGCTCATTCATTTTTCGCAATTCTCCCATCTTAAATATGCGATATTCCGCAAACTAAGCCTCGAATTAAACTACCGTTAAAGTAAAGTCCGCCTCTCTCGGATCCAACAACTGAGTAATGCGTCCCGTGATTTATCTACCGTCAAGGTTAATTCACGAAAGCCCCTTCATTCTCGAAAACACTATTGCCTCCTTGATATTGCGCCGTTAAATAAATATATCGACGACAAAAATATAACTCGAGGAAATCGCATCCGTCTCTATTTTGCTCTCCGCTTCGTTTCGCGACATCTCTTTGGCGACTGTCGCGCGATTGTTGTTCATCGATGATCACGTCGCGCTTCCGGCATCGCATACGGTATCCGGACGCGCGCCGAAATTTAACCAGCATCGTCCGCAATTCTCCGGAATATAATTTCTTAGCAACACGATCGGCGCTCTCGTGATTCCGCGAAGAGGAGGATGCGCGCGCGCGAGCATGGACGCATCGGCGCGTGTCGCCCGTCACGAGAACGATTCTCTTTCTCGGCCATCGACATGCCTGTGATTTCGCCAAACGAGACCCTGGCGATTTTCCATTCATTCCGGAAAATTGAACAGATATTTTGACGCTTCGCCGATCAATCCGCATATTGAGCCGCTCTCTCTCTCTCTTTCTCTTCTATTTTTTGTGTAAAATTTTTATACGTACATGACACGTTCCTTATTTATTTCTTTTAATATTTATCATATATGAATGTAATGAAAAAATATCTTCAATATTCATTATTCTCGAGCGTGAAATAGCTTTGAAAATTTTTCAAGTTTACTGTTGCATCGTAACTATCGTAGACGGGATAAATGCCAAATTCTCAGGAAATCTAGAGATATTGTTGTGATGTTTTTATCGCGATCTGTATTATTAGTCAACACACGGATTAGATTATATATATAAACTTTCTAATATTGAGACTTGTCGACACGGGTTTAGGAGCCACATCGTTGGCGCGCTTCCTCGTGACGAGCGAGCGTTTTGTCGCGAGGGCAAGAAGATGTAACGGCCTATCAACAATGCAACGTGATGGAGGTCGTGGACGGGCTATATGTGTATCTTTCATTTTGAGTTTATTATTAACTTACCGTGAATAACTTCGTCGCTGAGTGCCCTTTCTTTCTCTTCATGATCGATTTTAATCGATTTGAAATTACGATCAAGATTTTGCAGAATTTTTATTTAATTCAATTTAATATCTTGCGATAAGAGAGAATGCTATAAATGTTTCAAAATGTTTTTTTTTTTTGTTATGCGAGATCAGGTGATTTGATTTTATCAGAATTTAATCTGATATCGTATAAGTCATGACACATATGTATATCTGTCACATTAACGCAGTGATATCAGAGCAAGAAAAAAAAAGCGAGAAATAGATAATTCTATCAAAATAGAAATTATTAATATATTTTTAAATGAAAAACATGCAGATCTTTTTAACGATAATAATTTTAATCGATTTTTATTTAAAAATATAATAGAACAAATGGCATCTTAAATTTCTTCGAAGCGCTTAAGTTCGAAGACAACTATTTTATTCACGCGCGATTCCTTTTGATATTTTAACTTTTCACGCCAAATAGTTTGCATAGTTTCATTGCTCCTGGAATTTTGTAACAAAATCCTGTAACAAGAAACGAAACTTTTCTCAAATATCTAAAAGTGCCTCGTGTATTTTTCGATCGATATAGTTAAGCACACGTGTTTTCTGATACGTATCTCAACAATTTTTAATTTAAAATTAAAAAATTTTTTCTTGTTTCTCCTGCTTTTGTAAACCATGATCCATGGATCGGATAACATCGGAGGAGTTAAAAAGATTTTTGTTTGAATGGTGTTTCGGGAAAATCTCACGACAAGTAATCGTAGCCGACACACGTAAACAGAAATTATAGGACGCGCGCATCACGAAGTGACGTCACATTGCATTGTGTTCTGGGCGCAATGGAATTTATTAAAAACTGAATCTACATTCACACATTGTGTGACTGTGACGGCAAAGAAATATAGATCTTAGAAAAACAATCACTCTATATTATTAAAGGTGTAATAATAATGTGTAATAAAAATAACACGATAACGACGACATATATATAAATAAAACGAAAGAATTGACTAATTAAATATTAATTCAAAATTAATCGGAATTTTTGAATAATATCTAATTTCATGTATTTAAAAAAAAAAACATTAATGTTCAGAGAAAGGAATTAAATCGAGTAGTTGATTGATAAGAAAATTAAATATAGAAAATTCTGAAAATATGAGGAGTTATTTGTCATCGAGCTATCGCCCAGCGGCTTTTTTCGTCGTATCGTCCTCGTTCGTTTTTTTTTTTTTTTTAACTCCCTCCCGGTTGCGAAGCGAGATTCTCGACGACCGCATTGATCTCTCGCGACCGCGATACCGCTCGCTCTCTCGCGGGTCTCCCTGATAAAGATAAGGAATAATGGAAGGCAATCGTATCGACGGCGTCTCGCGCGCGGGGGTCCTCGCCCCCCCACGTCTCGTCGCGTCGCGTCGTTTCACGATTTGCGCACTTTGTTTACGGCGCGTACCCGCTATTTGTCTTCCGCATTTAACACCGCGGCGCGGTGTATTGCCTCTGTGTGTGTATTTAAGGTGTATGGCGAATCGATGTCAGTTTATTTTGCCGCTTTTCAGCCCGCCCGCGCGCGGAATTCGCCGCACCGCGCGAAATCGGAGAAACAAGGCAGACGCCAAGAGAGTCGAGATTCAGAGTTTTCACATCTGTCTCTTAATTTGATTTAATTTGTCAATTCTTTTTTATACATGCGTGTATATATATATATATATATATATATATATATATATATATATATATATATTATATAATGTTCTGAGAAAGATGTTACATATCGCTTGCGCTAATTTATTCTAAAGTTAAGTAATAATAAAGTTATTAAGAAGCACTCCTCGGGATTCGCAAGCGCGCTTTAACTTTTAACAAGAAAATCCACAGCGATAACGCTATTAAAGTCAATGCGTGTATAATATAACTGCCGTGACTTATTTACAGTAATGTATAGACTAAAGCAGTCTAATCTTAAGTATATACATAGTCGGTTAGCAATAAGCTTATCGGTACGTATAATTAATTTTTTTTTTTGCGCGATATTCATATCCGAAATTTTTAAATATTTTCTTTAAAAATTTGTTTACATGTGATGAAATAGAGAACGCAATCAAATAGATATTTTTCAATATTATAATTAATTAGTTAAGTGAAAAATACGTTTAATGTAAAAGTTGCTGTACAAGAATTAAGCTTTCTATTTATCTTTAGTCTTCGATGATATAAAGTTCGTTTCAACACAGTGGCAACTGAGAAAGTATATCTGAATTACAATATTCGTGGTGGAATATAAAATGAAAATCTATCTTTCGCAACGGTTATTTTAACTATTTCGCTCGCTGCGCACCGAGGACTATTCCGGATTATACGAGTCGCAATTATTCACGAGGCTGATGCTCGTATTTTACAGTTTAAGGCCGAACGCAATCGCGTATCTTCGTCGCATCGATGGCTATCGTTGAACCGATCGCTTTGTTATTCCGTATAATTTTATGCGACGCTTGCAAACTTGATGCGATAAGGCATGGAAGTTTGAAGAGCCATCCGCGATCTATGCATACGGTCATTATTGATAAAAACGATTTATTATTCAAGGACGCGCACAATGACGAAAGGACGTATCCCAATTTCGTAGACGAGGTAAAATAAACTCTCGCGCGCACGCGAAATCCGCGGGCGAAATTGATCATTTCTGGTGGAACGGCGAAAACGCATATGAAAATAAAATATATCTTGGCTGCAAAACTCTATAATTTTTATGCATTACGAACCCTTTCGATGGAGTTAAAGGCAAAAATTTACTGGAAAATTGTATGGGTTTAAAATTCGAAAAAGAAAGAGAGAGAGAGAGAGAGAGAGAGGAATGGGAAGTCTTATCGCAAGGAAGACCAAGTTTCGCGAAAAAATTATGAATTTATAAGTTATAATTATTCGACAAATTTTCTAACGTCGTTTTAGATAATTTGCGCTTGCATAAATTCTACATGCGCAATATTAGAAGTGCATATCGAGTAAGTAAAAAAGTTGTAAATATCATTTACAACTTTTTTTATAGACATGAATCATGGTATAATAATCTTGTTATTACATTTAAAAAAATGTGTTGAAAAAATATCTTCTTCATTAAAAAATTTTCATATCCCATTAACATGAAAAGTGATTGATAACAAATTAATAAATTCTTCCTTTCTCTGAGAGAGAAAAAAAAAACAATTATATAAATATGTTTGAAATAAATATTACATATATGCAAGTCTATATATTATAATAAAATATCTATATTTCAAACTTTTTTTAGATTCTTTGCATAAAATGTCAATTTGAATTTATTTTTCCTTGCGAAAGAAATTAAAGGAAACAAATTTTTCATTCCAATTGGCATTTATTAAATAAATGTTGAACACAGCAAGTTGGATGTTATAATTTCGTGACCTACAATTGTAACAGTCTTCCTATCCTTACGACCATACGACATGAGAAGCTCTCTCATTGTATATAGATTATTTCCATGTATATATCTCACAGACGTAGGCGAGTTCATTGATTTATTTTTAACATTGACAAGATACAGCTATAACAACTGACCGCGTTAAAAAGATATACAAAAAGCAACATAACCCAGAGTAGAAAAATAGTTCTTTTCGTTTCGAAGCAATTTCTGCATCCGAAAGTAAACATTATATTTTTATATATCTCTATATTATCACTGCATAGGTCGCGAAATACAACTTTGTTATCTTTAATTATTTCTCATCTTACACATCATCAAGCAATTTATTAATTTAATTTATTTCTTACAATATATTATATTGCATATAGGGATAGACACACACACACACACACACACATAAACACACACACTCATACATGATACACACACACGGACATTACACTCGAATGCATCAGCTATTTCATCTTTCGAGATGAAACAACATTACGTCAAAAGAAAAAATTATTTGAGATTCATTCGGCAAACAACATTAACTTGAAAATGTTTGTTGTGAATCCATACTGTTCTGCATCCACCATCGTGTTTGTTTCTGCTTTTATTAACTTCTTGATAATCAAACATTTTCAGCGAGCTCTCATTGAAAATGCAACGAGACATCATATGATGTCGATCGGGTCGCATGATAGCTTTCGTTGAGAATCAAACGCGGAAATAAAACTCGGAGATAAAAAATGTTTCACGTTAATTAATAACGGATATGAGAGGTCGCGATACGCTCAATCGCATGCATGTTAATCAAACGTATGATGTACAGTCTGTTACATAAATCGTGTCGTCTGACAGATTATTATCTTTCAAAAAAATATTGACGAATCGAAATTTGACGTTACATAGATAAGTAACAATGCATGATATACTTTAGGATACATATATTTAAACCCTTATACGGTTTTTGTTGTATGTATATGTTTTTTTATAATAATTTTTGTGTAACGTTGTACTAATGATATGTATATATGACCATGCGATTAGCAACGCTTGCTTATATTCGAATTTACTTGCAAATTAACAGTTGTATCACTTTCCAATCAGAATATCGTGCCATCATTTGAATTCCGACTTTGCATACGCTATTGTTCACACCGGGATCGACGATGAATTAATTGGCGATTAGTATGTGGCGAAAGGAAATCGCGCATATAGATGCGTCGTAGGTGTTTCCGCAATTTAGAATATGGCATAATTATTAGAGATGGTATATCGTATATTTATATAGTAATTATTACAATTAATAATATTTACACATTATGATTAATATTGAAATTTTAAATAAATAAGATATTCTGTATTAAATAACATATTCTGTCTTAAATGACATATTCTACATTAAATACTAAATCACTTTAGAGTTAATTATCATGCATTTAATAATTCCGATAATAAACGAACTGAAAATTGAGAATCTCAGTGCTAAAAACAACAACCAAAATTTATAATTAATTAAATCTATTTAAAAAAAATTATAGTTGTAATAGATTTTACGTATATAATTATGGATGCGTGATTGGGATATAAGATTATGGATTTATAAACTGTCATTCTTGCGTCTGTCTCTCTCGTGAAATTCTCCAATTTCGTGCGTGCGACGAAAAAGGAAATACCGTTCAAGGCCGCGAATCCGCTTATCATGCGGAGAGTGCGAGCACCGGGTGCGATGACACGTATTGGGATGTTTTTTTTTAGAAAAAAATAAGTCTGCAACAGTTAGGAGTGGGAGGAGGGGGCCAAGGGGTACTGGCGGTCGAGGAATCGGAAAAGGGTGGCGGCGGTACCGGTGGACAATGGTGGAAGCAGCAGCATCCATCCTATCATCACCATTATCACCATCATCATCATCAACAACACTATCATCATCAGGGCGGTTATTACACGTCGCAATCGCATACTCACAACCCTGTCACTACCATGAAGCAATCCTACATGCAGGTTAGTTAATCTAGAGAACTCTATCCACTCTATCCATATGCCAATGCTTAGATCTTTACTACAGATGTCTTTCCATCCGCGCCTTCTACCTCCCCCCTCCTCCCTTTTTTCATGATGTCTGGTCATGAAAAGCGTGTATCTAACGTGCGTCCTTCTCTCCTTCTAATTTTTCCGTCTTCCTTCCCTATCCTTCTATCACATGTGTGTATGTCTGTATCTGTGTATCTATGTGTGTGTATGTATGTATGTGTGTGTATGTGTGTGTGTATAACAGAGCAAAGTGTCAGCTGCTCTCTGTGAACATTTGTCGCTCTGTGAGAGTGATAACGCAGCCGCGGTCCGCTTCGTCATATATATTCACAGTCGTATTTAATCACGTGTCTTTCCTTACAGCTAACATGGGTGTTTCACGATGACGAGGCGCAGATTAACAAGAAACTGCCAAAAGAATTGCTACTCAGGTACGACGACGGGCTTACACATCTCGGCTTAACAAAAATTATTTTTATATCATAAGACTGGCGAGACTTATCGCAATAGACGATTGGTTTCAATTATAAAAAGGAAAATGAAAAAATATAAGACACCCGTTGTATATTTGATTTCGCATTAAATATTTTCGTGTTTATAGTTGATAAATTGTAAGAATAAAGAGAAATATAATAAAGAGAAATATATACGAATTATATATCGCAAAATATGTGAATAATAGAATTTTTCTATTTTTTAATGATTTTTTTATAGATTTTTATTTAAATTGAACTACAGTATCCCACACATACCTTTAGCCTCATCTTTCAAAATTTTTTACAACCGAGGCGCAAGCATGATTTTTACGCAGTGAGACGTAAAATATATTACGTCCTATTAGCCTCGCGAAAAACTTAAGTCCACACTCTTCCGTTTGCAAAGTGATCGCGAAGTGTACAACGCGATAGCACGCGCTAACGAATCTCTGTGATTGACAGAATTTTTTCGTACCTCGATGTCGTATCGCTATGCCGTTGTGCCCAAGTAAGCAAGGCCTGGAACGTGTTAGCGCTCGATGGGTCCAATTGGCAGAGGATCGATCTCTTCGACTTTCAACGAGACGTGGAGGTAAATAGAAAGGGAAGGACGATAATCGCGTGATAATCGAATTTTTTGATCACCGATCAAACTTTTAAGCCGCGATTAACGCGTATTGTGGCGGGGGATGTTTGTGCGTAGGGACCAGTAATAGAAAATATCTCGAGGCGTTGCGGCGGATTTCTCAGGCAGCTCTCGCTCAAAGGATGTCAGAGCATCGGCAACAACTCTATGCGCACTCTAGCTCAATCGTGTCCCAATATCGAGGAACTCAATCTGAGCCAGTGCAAGAGGATCTCGGATGCGACATGCGCGGCCCTCAGCAGTCATTGCCCCAAACTTCAGCGACTGAATTTGGACTCGTGTCCCGAGATAACGGACATGTCCCTAAAGGATCTCGCGGCTGGCTGTCCGCTGCTCACTCACATCAATCTCTCGTGGTGCGAACTGCTCACCGACAACGGGGTCGACGCGCTCGCCAAGGGTTCCCGGGAACTCCGTAGCTTCCTGAGCAAGGGATGCCGCCAGCTCACGGACAAGGCTGTAATGTGTTTGGCGCGCAACTGTCCTAATCTCGAGGCGATCAATCTACACGAATGCAGGGTACTTATCTCATTGACTCCATATAGAGAATTACGCAAAGAGAAACAATTGCGCGTTTTGCGCCTCTCGGACATGCTTGCGATGAATTTGCCGTCGATGAAACATCGCCACTGTTTTTTTCGAGATAAAACTCGTTCTCGTGTCTCTCTCTCTCGTTAAAAACAAATTAAAATTTGTTTTTCTTTAAACCGATAAAGTTAAAGGAGGAATTTGTGCGAAATAAAATCTGCAATTTGATTTAATAGCATACGTTTGTACGAAAAATACTAAAAGATTTCATTTTTTAATAAGAAGTGAGATATATTAAAGTAAGATATAAAGTGAGATATATTAAAGTAAAAAAGAAAAAATTTCAATTATTTATATATATTTTGTTGATAATAAATCTTGCACGGAATATATTTAATATTTAATTTTAAATTTGTATCGAGAAATACGACTTAATGAGTATTGTAGGTATTATGAGTATTATTGGTATTACTGGTAAGTAAAAATCATTTTAGAATCCTTGTTATAGAATATAACGGATGACGGAGTTAGAGAACTTAGCGAACGGTGTCCACGGCTGCATTACGTTTGCCTGTCGAATTGCCCCAATTTAACGGACGCGACGTTGATTAGCCTGGCACAACACTGTCCACTCCTCAATGTACTCGAATGCGTTGCGTGCACCCATTTCACGGATACGGGCTTTCAAGCCCTCGCGAGAGTGAGTTGATCGTCGATCGTTGTTTATTCGAATTTCGTTTCAAACATGAAATCTATCTGAGTCTCGACTTTCAGAATTGCAAATTGCTCGAGAAGATGGATCTGGAAGAGTGCCTTTTAATCACTGACGCCACCTTAACTCACTTGGCGATGGGTTGTCCGAGATTGGAGAAACTAGTGAGTAACGATTCAATATATCAGCATCTATTTAGATACGCGTCGAAGCGTTTTATTTAGCGTTCGCGAGTTTTATTGAACCGCGTATCGTTATCGAGAGCTTTGATAACGGAAACATATGGGTATTGCATTTGACATTTCTGCAGAGTCTGTCACATTGCGAGCTGATCACCGACGAAGGCCTCCGACAAATCGCACTATCGCCGTGCGCGGCTGAGCACTTAGCCGTCTTGGAGCTGGATAACTGCCCGAATATCTCGGACAACGGTCTGAATCATTTGATGCAGGCCTGCCACAATCTTGAACGTATCGAACTTTACGACTGCCTACACATTACCAGAGAGGGCATACGTAAACTCAGAGTACTGTCTCTTATTTTATCATATTTCAGCTGATTGTACGTTACGCGGAAAAAATGAATAATTCTAGTCGCGGAATTGTTATTATTAGCGCCCGTTATTTGCGTATCACGCAACTGTTTATGAATTATAGATCGTGCATTTCGCAAAAAGTATAATTCCGCATAATTATGATACTCCGTCCGGTTGCGATATATAATGTTGCTTTTTCCGTCTAACGATGAATCATGTTTATAAAGAATTTCCGCGAGTGCAGTACATTAGTAGTACATTATGATAGGTAAATTACAGTGAATTACATTACAGTTTAAGGATTATTTTTTTCTTATTTGTTTTGACGAACGAATAAATCGTAATCGTATACTATCGATAATTGTAATCTATTTGTTCGTGAATTCTAATCGTTAATTCTAATTTTTTAGTTATTAATAATTAGTTATTAATAATTTACAGAAATTTAGTTATCGTTTGTATTATATTTTAGGCCCATCTACCAAACTTAAAGGTGCACGCGTATTTCGCACCACCGACTCCGCCACCCAGCGCGGGAGCCTCGCGACAACGATACTGTCGGTGCTGCGTCATTCTGTGATTTTGCCTTCAACTCCTAACTCCGAAGTAAAAATCGTCCGATATATCCACGGGGAATTATAGTGGACCTTTATCGGTGATCGTCAGCTATGGCGATTATGGGACCTCTCTCTTTCTCGTGGTTACCGGAGGAACGTTCTGGTTGCCTATCACACATTGATAAGTGAGAACCGGGGACTCGTTATCAATTGCAAATCGTTAAATCGATTCGAACTCCGAGATGCAATGAGTGAAGTACATCACCATCATCAACACAACCACTGATGCTACTACTGCAATTACCACTATGACCTCTGCTGCTGCTACTATTACTATTAATACCGCTGTTACTATACTTATCATTTCTATTTGTATTCCGTTATCTCGATATAGTATGTGCATCGTTACTCGGTTATATTATGTGCGGGAAGTTAGTTTACAAAGGAAAGAAATTCTCAGGTTTTCTTTAGCAATATTATCGTTTTTTTATGATCTTCATTTAACGTGAATTTGTCACGCGGAAAGGAATGACACACATACTTTTTGAGCTATACGCTTATACTAAGCGTACGTATTTAAAAGCGTGTAGCATATTTTGATTAGCGTTTGGACGCGTATTTTCCTAGCGCTACGCGAGCAAGTTTATCGATTTACGTTGCTCGATAAACACGAGATACTTATTTTAAGATATGTAAATGCGTAAATGTCTTATAAATATCTTAATGAGCACCCGCGCGCGCGCATACAACCAATGGGGTGAGGAAGAAAAGGCAAACGATAGTTTTAGGGGCAATGGAGTCAAGCATAATGCTTACAATTGTATCCAGAAATCGAATTTCATATACACATACACATCTTGATGTGTAACTGTAGCAGTTTCTCAACGAACACTGCCTATAATGCTATTGATAAACGAGAGAAAAAAGAAAAATAAAAAAAACAAATACAATATAGTAATCGCGAATCGAATCTCGTCGTAATGATATTTAGGATATTAATATCGTTTATCGTATAACGTAGACGTACGCACATAAAATATGTGCGGTGAAAATGTTTCTTCTCGGTGTCTGTTTAAAAGTATTAACAGATCGCGTGTACGCGTAATTATTGAGCGACACCTACGAATTTCTTTCCTTTTGTGAAAAAAGAAAAAAAACGCGTATCGCGGAATTTTTCGAATTAAGGGCGCACAATACAATTTTAATGGTGGAAATTTTGACACATTGTGATTGTGGACACTTGCGATAGAGTGAGAAGGAGAGAGAGAGAGAGAGAAAGACGCTCGAGTATCGTCTTTCAAGTCTCGACTTCGATTACCACTGCTGGCGTAGCTTAGCAGTGGTATGCGAAAGATGCATTTTACATCGATTCGCGGGCAGACTGTATTCCGTCCGCGAATCGTACCTTTGAGTCCCGCGTAAATGTAACTTCTCCTCGACAGCCCGGACATCTATTCTCTTTTGTTTTTATTTTCTCTGTTTTATTATCTTTTTTTTTGTAACTTGTCATGGACTAGGAGAGCACAGACTGACAAAAACGAATCAAAGCGTTAATGTGTTAAACCGATTAACTTCGAGCTAGCGGCGAACAGCGCTGGCGCGTTTTTTACTTTTTAAGCCTAGGTTATATAAAAACGGAATGGCGGCAGTATCATGAAGCCAGGGAGTATCGCGAAGAAGAAGGTAATTCGGCGATCTTTAGCCAACTGGATCTTGGATACTCCGTGACTACAGTGACGATGGTGAAGAACAAACAAACAAAAAACGTTTAAGCCAAGTGCTTGTAAAATTCGATCGTAAGATCGGCGCAAATCTTTCGATCGGGCCATGGTATATTGTTCGATGAAGCAACCGACTTCTGCGGGACCTTTGCAGGCGCTATCGAGAGATGAGCAGTTTATTACAAGACGCGAAATATTAAATATGGTTTCCCGAGGCTGCGGACAGATCGCGGGAAAATACAACCCCTATATATACAAATATATATATGGATTTACTATTTTCCATTTAATTGTACACGAGGAAATTCTACACTGCGTAGTTTCTCCGAAGATTGTCACGACGGAACGGATTTGGGTTTCGGAATCGACAAAATTTATTTTGAATATAAAAGAGACAACACACACACACACACGTACACACACACACACACACATACATACATACACCAGCATTGGCTATATTTTTAGAAGTGTACTCTTGCCAGATTTTTACTCGAGAAGATGCCGAGGACGCATTTTGAACGCGTTAATGGCCAGTCGAAGACCAAAACGCGATATTTTTAAGCGGTCCAGTTTCGAAGTGCAATATCCGTCGGACGCACCTCAACATTCTCCTTCCTCTGTCTTTGATTCATGAATCGTGAATCGCGAATGCGTTATATCCTGCTGGTATAACGACACGGCGCGTGTTGTTAGATGTGAGCAAAACATTAAGAAGAGGGAAAAGGAACAATGAAGTACCGATTGTTAATCCTTTGGTAGCACATAAGGGACATACCGCGTATATATATTGAATATATAGCGTGTAACAGAAATAACGGATGCGGCAACCTAGATATATATATATATATATATATATATATATATATATATAAATATAAATAAATATATATAAATATATAAACAACAGTAAATAAATATATAGATAAGATATGTTTTATACGCTGCATGTGTCATCCCTAGTGGAGTAACGTGATCATTATAAACGTCTCGTTTGAAGTCAGGTTAATAATTAATAAGCGATGTACGATTATGCATGACGTAACCGCAATGATGCAGGACACACACATACACATATATACATAAACACACATACACATCACACGCTACCCGCACCCATGCAAACTTTTCCGATCCCTCTCGCGACTCTCGATATGAGCGTATTTTTGCGATTTTTTTTCCGGACTCCGAAGGCGAATTATACCTCGCATACACGGCACTTCGGAATTCGAGATCTCTCACGATTCTCTCTTACGAGCTGAAAGGAGAGAAGTGAATTCCCGATTGACTGCGCCTGCCTGCCATTGGATTTGCGCGAGTTAAACTCAAAATACAAAGTCAATCGCAGTGCCTGAAATGTTACAAGATTAATGATTCTGTGTATCCGGCGAAATTGTTGTCGCGAACGATCATATCGTTTGCCGTGCGATAAATTATAACGCTCATATAGAATGTTGTTTGGCTGAACCAAGGTTTAACTCGGCGTCCGAATGTCAGTTAGGACAGATCGCGATGTGCGCCGATGATAATCACCGGAGGATGATTTGCGAAGACGTTTATTATAGTATAGTTATTGATCGATCGGAACATCTTTATTGTCATCATTAATTACGTTGCGTTTGCCGTGCAACAATCAGGCAGCTTGATAATCGCAAGAATTGTCTGTCGAGAATACCCTTTGATCTAGGCGTGCGGAACTTGCTTTGACGATTTTCAGATAAACGACATTCGCTTGAATTTCTGAGAGAAGAGACAAAGTACCATCACACACTTTCGATGATCGCCACTTACAATTTAATTAATTATAATAATCCGCAGTTGTCACCGTTTTTTGAATCGTGTGTTGTAACGATAATTAAGGAAATAAGAGATCCAAGCGTTGATGCCGAATGATCGAGTAAGTGTTTGGCTGTGCAAGAAGGAAGGCTGAGTAAGTTTGAATAGGAAGGCTGTGAATAGGAAGAGAAAGAAAAAAAAAGAGAGAGAAAGAGAAAACGCGAGCGAGAGTGAAAGGGCGAGAGGGTGTACATGAGTGTCTGTGTGTATGCATGTGTGAGAGAGAAAGATAAAGATTCAGATATTAATCGAAGTCAGCGAAAGTATCCTGATATCCGCTACGTGTATTGACGAATTGACGGATCAGTCTTGTAATAGTCGTGATAAACCGAGGACGATTCGCCGAATCGATCGGATCAGGCGGATCGGCCGTTCTCAATCAGCTCTGTTTTAAGAAATAATGGAAACAAAAAAAAAAATGTTTCACGTACAACATTCATGGTCTACACGTGTCGGCCTACACGTGCCTCCCGACAACCTTAAAGACCTTGACTATCGAGAGGGCGTCGTCGAACAAAAAGAAAAAATAAAATAAACAGATTCGCATACGAATGTAGCTAATTATATTGACACTTCGCTGCTTCGAAAAGCTGCAGTCTACCATGTATATATTTTCAATAATGTATGTATAATAAAATATATTCGAGACAAACTACCAAAAGATTCTGTCATTTTATATTATATATTACATACTCCGTTCACACAAAAGTAAAGTTACTGTAAGATAAATCTATAAATTCAAAATATTTGAAATTGTGTATTAATTTTAAAAAATTGGAGAAACAAAAGACTATATAATATTCATAAAAAATTTGAGAAAAATTTACAAAACATTAAAGATAATTATTAAAAGCAGGCGATATACTTTACAGCGTTATATAAACTGTTGTATGTACATTGTATATGTATGCGCTTCTTTATATAGGATGTTCCAAAGTCATTGCATTTGAAGATGATTTTTAGTGAAAATGTCAAGATCAACAATTTTCGGATAATAAGCAATTAAAAAATAAAGGCTTTTCGCATTCTAAATTTTATGAAGAGTTAAAGATTACCAAAACTACATTTTTCAGTTAATTTCAGATAGAGTTTATTTTAATAGAATTTTAATTTTTGAGGTTTGTCGTTAATTACAAAGATACATGATGACAAAAATTGGAAACTTGCAAAAAATGATGACCTCCCTCGACATTTTCGCTGAGAAAAAATCTTCATATAATTTCAGCAATCTGTCATTAGATGATGCGATGACTCTGGGAGACACTTTTTATGTCCTTATTTCTTTGATATTTTTCCGCATTAGAAGGGAAAAGAAAATGTGATGAGAAATCGCATTGATTATCCGAAGTAAGATTAAATCATGGACATTATCGTGATTTGATGAATTTTTCGCTCATTTATTAACAATTAAAACAGAGACAGACAGTTTGTTGATACATTATTGATTTGTGAGGACATATCGTGACAGGAGAACAAGAAAATCATGCGTACGTCGATCTGTCGTTATCACGCGCATTACCGCACATAGCCGATTGGTAACGCTCATTACAATCGCCGTCATCTCGTTAATCGTCCGAATGCGTTTTGAATAACTTCCGAGTCGATCAGATCTTTCAGTCGAGCAGAAATTCTCCGCTTTATACGTCGCTCTTTTTGCTGCATTATTTGTAGGAAATGATTTCGAGAGCTTTTTATTTTATCTACATCTTTGGAATAGCTACGACTTTCCGAATAGGTAGGATCGAGATTATTTCATATTTCTTGTAAAAATCGATCCAAGATTATTTCAGATTCCAGACAAATTTTGTATTAAAAAGAAAAATTTATTATTACAAAATTATATTATCAAAAATACAACAAATTTTTTATAATTTTGTAATAAAAAGTTACATGTAAAAACTTAATATGTTTGAAATAATGTATTCTATAAATGCAAATTTTTTCTTTTTTTATGTATATACGTATATTTTATTCTAAGCTAAATATAATAATTCTGATTCTTTCCACACAAAGTTATTGTAAACTGAAATTGTATAGTAAAAAAGAATTGTTATTTACGAGATAATTTTCGATCGAAAGCACTTGACCGAACCCGATGGAAAGACATGGGTGCTCTCATGTTGAGGAGATTTTAAAATCCACTTCAGACGAGTTGAACCGCTTTATAAGAGCTAAAAGTGAACGATACTTTCAATAGGAACGTCAAGCAATCGAATCGTGAATCATTTCATCTACATTCCGAGGAACGTTAATGAAATGGAAAATGGAAACGAAGACGTCCAATGGGAATTTTTCGTGATTGGTAAACGAGTTCCGTGGAACGAAGCGCAGTCAATCTGTCCTATTTACGGAGACCTAAATCTTCTTCCGGCTTCTGAGGAGCAGGAAATGGGATATGGATTCTTGCCGGATCTTTTAACGCACGGGACGGAAACAGATATCGGAAGCACATTGGCGGTATTCGATGAGGACACAAAGGATTGGCTCGCACGAATGTTATCCGAATCAAATTACCGTTCGTTTTTTTTTTTATTTCTATCTTTTTTAAAAAGATAATGTTTTGTGCGTTTGTCGAATTTGTTAATTTTATAATTTAAAAATTACAGCGTTTACAATAATATAAAATAGATTTAATCGAAATTAAATATTTTACATAGCACGAATCGAACTTTGCGATCAATTCTTTTAATTTTTTAATTAATTTACATTGAATTTTATTCTCATTAGGATACGACGGTCTCTGGATAGGAGGTCAGAGGAAGGATTTCATCAACTGGACTTGGACTGATACGAGGAAAAAAGGGGATATGTCGATATTGAACTCCTTGATAATTAAAGACTATCCCGCTTGGCACATCATGGATAATCACAAGAATGATGAGAAGAACTGTCTCATGTTCGATAGAATAAACCATGAAACTCCCGTTCTCGTGCCGGATATTTGCCAATACCGTAAGCCGTTCATCTGCATGAGATCCGGTGAGAAGACATTTATCGATTCGTCGCGTGAGGCAAAGGAAACACGATTCGTTTCGTCCGGACGTTTGCATTAGAAATGATCGTAAATCGTCGCGACATTTGTTGCCGCGTTCATCACTATATCCGTGATAATTTCTACTACAGTAACTTTTAATCAGCTGTTTTCATTAAAAGTCACGCAACTGGCATGACTCGCACTATCAATCGCATTATAACGTTGTTTCTTTTGTATCTTTCCGTTCGTATCTTTTCTCAAGTATATATATCGCGTATTAAATATCTTAGCGCGAAATGTATGCATTACTTATTTAATAAATAAAATATTTAAAAACAATTTTTTTTGTCTCGATTGAAATAGAATTCGAAGTATACAAGGTGGGCTCAAACGTTCTAAGCAGGCTTTGAGATTTTATAGAAAATTTTGAAAAAAAAGTTTCCTAGAAACATAGGTCGAAAAATGCTTTCTTAAAAAGTAAAGAAATCACGTTATTCTATAAATTTTTACAAATATCAGGGAAAGTGCGTTTTTAACAAAAAATACCTTTTTGTTAAAAAACTGATTTTTACCAATGAAGCGGCCACCGTCATAGCGAATGCC
The DNA here is from genome assembly GCF_021464435.1 of Cataglyphis hispanica. Taxonomy (NCBI): domain Eukaryota; kingdom Metazoa; phylum Arthropoda; class Insecta; order Hymenoptera; family Formicidae; genus Cataglyphis; species Cataglyphis hispanica. The sequence goes on from NC_065974.1 coordinate 3,140,100, forward strand.
ATGTTGCGAAGCAGACCATGTAATAAGAAATCATTTTACAATTTGCATATTATATTCATTTCATAAGCCAAAATTTATTCATTGAAAATTTTAATAATTGTCTTCTGTACTTGACAGCTATAGAAAGCGTATGGTTGGATGGTCGTTGCATCGATGGTATCGATATGGGTTTCACGGGATTTATGCTACTGTCAAAAAAGTCAAACTTCATATCCACCTTGAGTCACCCCATATTATCATCATTGAAAAATTATGATTTCTATCAAGAGGAAAGGTGTCTGATTCTTGATAGACATCTCTGCGCGAAGCATACAACCCCGGTTTTTATCGATCTGAATTGTCGGAAGAAGAGGCCTTTCGTTTGTCAAAATGGTAAATCGAAATTTATTATGACATGCTTTTCAAGTTGTTGCTTATTCTTTAAAAGATTTTGTCTTAGTATATTATAAACGGAATTATTTTAGAATCTTTAAGTATTAATAAGTTAATTATAATTATAATAAATATAATTTTCTATTAACATTAATTAACTTTCTTAATGATGTTACATAAATAAGACCTAAATATAACATTTTCTTGCAAATATAGCGAGTCCAAAAATAATAAAAGACGATGAGAGAGACATATTCATTGATAATAGAAGATTAATATTTTCTTCCGATAAAATGACATGGAACGAAGGCGAAGTTTACTGTCAAAGAAAGTCTGGACGTATAGCAAATATATTAGACGCAAAGACTTTATTCATCGTATTGAAGAAAATGATAGAATTAGGTAAAATAAGTAATATAAGACATACAAAAATATATATAATAAAAATAGGTATAGTAAAAAAATACAATACTTTTTTAAATGTCAATATTTGGTTAAAGACTTTTAATCTAAGAAAAGTTATATATTATAAAAAATGTTATAAAAATGTTATAACCCGAAACGTTATCGAGGAACACTATTCTCCTCTTCTTTAAAAGGAGAGCGAAATCTATACTTTGTCGAAAATTATGAAGGACTGGCAGAAATGAATTCTGCACTAAATTCGACAAGATGAACGGAAGATTATGCTGCTCAATGTAAGTTTTATTATCAGTTTATATCGTACTGTATGAGACAAATAAAAAAAAAAAAGAAAATAATATGTAACATAACGTAAATGCGTGATAATTAATTTCTCCTATTCTAGGTGAAGAAATACAATGGATTATACCTGAGGATAATAAAATGCTAGCTCATCTATTAAATTCGAAGAAATAATTATATGGAATAATTGCAAATATCTGAAATTTGGAATGAAATTAGACAATAATTGTTATGTGTCTCATACAACATACGTATACGATTTTTATATTCGTAATTATAATTTATGAATTAATTTTGAATGTAATAATTTACACATTAAAAAAATCCAATGTATTATCCTTGTAAGTAAATAAAATAGTATAAAGATGATAATTATGTAAATATTATAAAAATTATTATTTAATATTTATTTTTATAACATCTTTTGATTCTGCTGCCTAAATTCTCTAGCCCGTTTGCTTTAGTCAATCTTTAAATTGTAATTATATTTTTCTTTCTAATAAATTGATTATAATTTTTTGGATCAACGGTTGATCACAAGATCAACAGATGGTTACGTGCATAAAGAATCAACAAGTAGTCACGTACACGCAGAATCAACAGGTAGTCGTACATATTAATCATCTGATATCTTTAAGGAATAGATAAATAATGCTAAGTAAAGAAAATAGAAGCAAAAATATAAGTTACCCAACAAATTTAAAATTTGCATTTAATCTAATAAACAATCTCTTTAATTTATTTTCTTCTTTCAAATATCTTTTAATTTAAAAGATTATTGTTTAAAAACGCTACTTCAATTTGCTTTTTGTAGCTATATATAATTTTAAATATCTTTTGCAATATGGGTTTCAGTATACAAGTATTAAAAATATTCTTTTTCTCGTAGGGTGTTATTCTAAATAAAAAACTAGATTTGAAAAAATTTACCTTTCTCGAGACTTGAATATATTTTTATGCGACATATGAAAAATTGTAACTTCCAAAATGCGGAGATCTATTCTATTCTATAATTATTATATTCTTCTATAATTTTAATCACATCCTTTCAATTTTTAAGAAGTTTTAATTATTAATAGCGTTAATTTATTTTTTTTCGCGTTTATTTGATCGTACGATGTTATTGGGTAGCATCCTACAAGATATAAAAAGAAATTTTTAACTTTTCTTAATTTTTACGCTCCAACCAATATTATAATTCGATTTTTCGTATGATATTTTGCGAAAAACTAACAGTATATCTATTATCGGACGATCATATAAACGTGAAAGAATTAATTAATGCTGCTTAATGATCAATGATTACAACTCTTTAAAAAATAAAAGATTATAAAGCTATAGGTTAAAATTATAGAAAATTTATAGTAAAATAAACTTCTGTATGAAGTTGTTTTTTTTTTGCATGCATGCATGCGTCGTATCACGTATCACATTCCTAAGCTCTGAGAGGGGCATAAAAAAAGAACAAATATATATATATATATATATATATATATATATATGTATATATAATAAATAGTATCTCTCTTAGTCTGACTCTTCCCCTTTGACCTGTCCGGCATGGGTGACCCTACCGGTAACTATAATATTAACATTTTCAAGTGAAATAAGTTTGATCGCTTTGAGTGATTAAATCCAATGTCATGAATATATGTTCGACCAAGAATAGATTTTGAAAGAATTTGATTAATATAAATATATAAATATTATATACATTAATAATAATATAAATAATATAAAGTTCACGCTTCGTTTTTGATGCTATTTTGGCTGCACAAGAGTTTTTGCCCTGATTAATCATCAAATGCTTACTTGAAATATTTCATTAATTAATCTAATAATTCAAATATTTTTAATAACCAATATATGACATTGTTACTCGATCTCAGAATGATCAAATTTGCTTCACTCGAAAACATTATATGTTACCGCCGGCATAGCTCTTAGGTTCATTAGAGTGCTCAAACCTCCTCACCCGGCAAATGCCTTCGTTAAGGTGGAGATACTATCGAGGAGGAAAAATGTGTGAGGATAGGCTTTTTCCTCTTCCTCATTTCTCAGGATAAGTTTTATTTTGTTTTTATTTTTATTCTAATATAAACAAAACGATAAATATAATATACAAAATATAACCTACTCTGATTTTTCTTCAAATTACGCATAAATCTTTCGCCTTTTACGAAATATAATCTAAAATTTCATACAAATTTACTATATAGAATCACACGAAAATGTCCAAAATATACGTATAATAAAAAAATTACTAGAAATTTTTAAAATAGACTAGGCTTTTTAGCAACAATTTATGACGCAATATTTATTATCAAGAATCGACATTTAATTATAAAACTTAATAAATTTTGTAATAACGATCAAATAATCACGATCAAAAGAGTTGTTAAGAAAATTATCGTTAATCTTTTTTTACTGCAGAAAAAAAGAATTTGCATTACTAGCGCATTTTTGCGCAGACTTTTAAAAAAAAAGTATTCCAGACGCGAAAAGATAGACAAAGTTTCGATGTAAATCAACGATTAAATATTTAAATTATAAAACAAATCGTGATTTAAAATTCGCGAGCAAACGCGACAAATAAATGAACCGACGAATTTCGTAATATTTAATTGCGATACGCGTAATATCTATAATAATCAAAATCTATAACACACGCACGCGCGCGCGATATAATTACTATCATTTTATGCTAAGATATTTCGACCAACATTTGAAATCTATTGCCCAATTTATTTCCTAATACGCGATTTTATACGAATGTCACGATCAACAATAAGATATATATTCTATCTCGTGAACGACTATTTTATAGAATAAAATAAATTTTATAAGCCTTTAAATCTCGTTATAAAAAATTGCTATGTTTTATAAAGAATAACAGACCTGACGATTTTAACAAGACTCTCCCTCCGCCGAGTGATACGCTGGTTAATATTCGACAAAGAGAAGAACGATCCTAAAAGTGGAGAACGACCAACGTCTTGTTTCTACATCAGTTTTTGCAAGATCAATTCGCAAAGAAAAGTTAAGTGATCCATTAAACGTTAGAGCCGCTGCAGAATGGAACAAATTCCGGATCTTCCGGACAGTCCCCGATAACAATGATTTTGATAATGAATCAATGACAGTTACCATTTATCTTCATTTCACGAGATTGAAAATTGCGCGAGAAAACATGTTCTTCCATTATTAAGAAATATATCTTTTTATTGAAAAATAAATGGATATAACAATTTTTTTATGAAAATGTGGTTACGAACGATTATATTTATGGATAATAAAATACATGCATCTTTATTGTAGATAGTGTTAAATGTGCGAGTATAAATAATTCTCGGGTACCAACTGTTCGAGACGAATCAAACCCAATAACAGCAAAATTATTAAATTATTTCAATTTAAATACTTTGCAAGATAAATCGATATAATTTCAAGTAAATAATTTTAAGCTATCTTTTTGTAGCGTTTAAATAAATAAATTTAATCTTTTTCTGATATCGGAGTACCCATTCGATTTGTCTCGAAGTTTTTAAATATCCGCACATTTTACGTTATATTCATATACATATATAATTTCGTATATAATATAATATTGAAAAGAGTATAAAAATTTTTTGAAATAATGTTGATTTGCGCATGTATTCTATTATATATATATCAAATAATACATGTAAGTATCTAAAAGTACTAATCGAGAACTAATGTCTTATAGTGGGATGTCCAATATCTGTAAATAGTTTCTTAAAAGAAACCAAAATTGACATTACTTAATATTTAATTATTAAAATATATTCGTTTGTAACTATAATTTTTTTATTAAAATCAACAGAAACTAAACTAAATTAAACTAATAGCAATTAGAAATTATTAAAAAAATATAAATTTATAGACAATAGCTATATCCATGTTTAATCTACTGTTAAATTCTATTTTCATATAAAAACAATAATAATAATAATATTAATAATGACAGAAGAACATTTTTAAAAGAGAAAAAATATATTTTTCTTCTAAAAAATATATATTGTTTAAATTAATTTCTTAATTCGACTTTAAAAAGCGTGTGGCGTTTGTCGTTGCGTTATTACCGAAACCATTATTTTCGGGAATCGTCAGGAAAATCTAGGATTAATTCCAGTCCTGCAACGAAAATCCCCAATTTTCAATAGAACACCAAACTAGACGTCGCGGATGGATCTTGCAAAACCAACAAGAAATAATTCTCCACGATAAAGATCGTTTCGACTATTTGCCGGTACGAACCAGACAACTTTATTAACGTTCACCTGACGAGAGGAACAGCAATCGCGTTCAAAAACAAAAAGAACGCGGAAAAAATATGATGTTCTCGCAGTGTAATTTATTAATTTATTTCATAAATATCTGATTGTGATACGGAATTTTAAGTACAACTCTAATTGAAAATAAATCATAAAATTTGTACTAATTTACTCGCGATTCTGCAATCGTTAAATTTCGCGAATGAGAAGCTAATGTTTAACCGATAATTTAACATCGAATCTTCATAATATTCAATATTTTTATATTTGATATCAAAACATTGTGTTTGCAAAATTTATAAAATATATATATATTTAAAATATATATATAATACATATAAAATTCCCCGATTTTATCAACGACTCTTTGGTATGAAAATACATGCGATTAAATTTATATGTGTGAGAATATTTTTGCAATACATATTTTAGAAACAAATATATATATAATAATTTCTATATATTGTAATTATACGCGTATTTTTGGTAATTTTTCGTGTAATTTACAAAAAAATAAATATTTTATATAATTTACATACAATTATAATTATGACAATGAATTGATGATGCTATCACTATCAAATATATATATCCAATTTATACAAACATTTTATAATGTAAATAATTTAATATTAACACACATTTGGGCTTATACATATTTATATTATAAGTTGCACTATATTTTTATAACATTTTTAACATAAAATGTATATTATAATACAACATGATAATGTTTTTTAATGTTATTGTAATATTTATTTTTTTAATAATGTTTATTTTTTTAATGTTATAATGTTTTTAGGTTTATTTTTAAAAAACTTTTTGGGAATAAATTTAAATTGGATATTATTATTATGTATTGTAATTTTTTTCTTAATGTCCTAACAGTCCCTATAGACCTAAACAATCCTACTTGCTGACTGAATCAGGAAAAATTTTAGATTTGAAAAAAGTATCTCTGATCATGTACTTAACCGCGTGCCCTAACCGCGTGCCCTAACCGCGTGCCCTAACCGCGTGCCCTAAACGCGTGCCCTAAACGCGTGCCCTAACCGCGTTCCCTAACCACGCGCCCTATTCGCGTGTCCTAATCGCGTACCTATTTTGGTCAGTACATTGACCGTCTATTTTGCGTAGTCTTCATTCTTCAGGCCAGTTGGACCTACCTTTCGTTGCTCCTGGCCATTTTCTGGATCGATCTCGAATCGGAGATCAGAAAAGGAAATACACATTCCTTTTATCGCCGGCAAATAAGTGCAAGATTTTTCTTGCTTATTAGAAGATAAACACCTTCTTTTGCCGAGTAATTGTCATCGGCAGATAAGCGTGAATATTTCACGCTCGATGATGGATCGTGCGATTTTACGATCGTTCGTTGGATGTTTATTTTAATATAACTTTATTTTAATTGAGACAAAGCCAAATTATCAATCAAAATTTTGATTAAAAAAATTATGATAATTTATGATAAATATATAAATTTGATTAAAATTTGTATATTAATATATAATTTATTTAATAATATAATAATGCATATATATAATAATATATAATATTAATTTATATAATAAGATATAATAATATATAATTTATAATAAAAATAAGATTAATTTACACAATATTTGTTATAGCTCATTTAATTGATTGATCATTTGGTCTCTGTTATATCAATTAAAACAAAGTTTAAGAACAAAGTCTACAAACAAATTCTACAAGATGAATGAGCTGTAAAAATTAGAATAAAATCGACACGCGTTATAAAAATAAATTATCATAAAACGTATAATTGAAAATTACTATCGTTCTTTATTCAGTAAATCAGATAAAATCTACGAATTGAAAGAAAATGTTTTCATAATCTTCTTTTTAATTTAAACTTTAATTTATATTTGCAATAAATGCAATGCATAATAAAAAATTTATTAAAAATTATTCAACTTAATATGTTTAAGCTCATCCATTTAAAAGTAAACGGATTTATTACAATCTATACTCTATAATCTACATCTACAATCTCTATGAATCCGTTACTTTAAAATTAAATAAAAGTTTGTCACTCACCGGCACTGATGCGCAACAGCGGAGATTTGGTCTTGAGGCTGCGTTGTCTGCAACATACAAATATAAAATACAAATTATAGCAACGCTTAAAATAATTAATATTTTAAGAAATTATTATTGTACTTGCATCGAATTTTATATCCGATGCGTATAATAATAAGAAGGTATATAAATATGGAATAATTTTATAAATTTTCAAAAAGAAAACTATTTTTTTAAATAAAAACTTTTATAGTATAAGTCTCTCTTGTTTAAACTATTCAAATAATGATCGAATCGAATTAATAAATGTACGGAATTTATAATAATTAATATACAAATAATAATACTCACCCTTGGGTTGCTCCGCCGGGGCAGGATGCCTCTCCTAGGCCTCCTCCTCCTCTCTAAGATCGTTAGGTTGATCTGTAACACAAATAGAACCAAATTGTAGCAGCGCATGAAATAATGAATAATTTTCAAAAATTTATTATACGCATTGAATTTTATATTTGATGCATATAATAATAAGCAGATTAATAAAATAATTTTATAAATTTTGAAAAAAACTACTAATAACTGTAATAATTTCATATAAAAACTATAATCTAAAAGTAGAAACTTTTATAAGATTATAGATTTTATATAAAAATTTTTTTTCTAATTGTCTTTTGTTTAAAATATATAAATAAAAAGTCAAATTACGTGATTAATTGCTTGATTTAAATTGTACACAATTAATAAATAATGAATATATAAATAACAAGTTACTTACCACAGGGTTGTTTCACCGATGCCCGATGCCTCTCCTAGGCCTCCTCCTCCTCTCAGGTAGATTCACACGCGCGATTCTTTAAACGGCACACCCGCACTTTTATTAAAAATACTTCCGCACTTTTACGCGCGATACTTTAAACGAAACTCCCGCACTTTCGAATTTCGGCACGATCGAACCCCGTTTCACTCGAGAATCATACTGCGAGTCGACAAGTCGGGAATTCACGATTACTCCGAGCTAGGGTTAAGCGAGCAAAGGAAGAAGACGAAATCGATTGATGGAATCGACGCTCAATTCTTGTCCGCGCTTGTTCTCACCGAGGGCCGACTCGAACTTTATTAGGAACGATCACAGAGAACCACCAAGTTTCTATCATACAGACTGAAACTTACGCTTATCATAAGGCTGAGAGACGGGTCGAGAATGAAGATACCCAAGTCCTAAGTGTCACAATTTAGATCACTTAGAAGATGAGAAATCAGCTTCTCTAGCGAGCGAAAATCGAACCTAATAAAACACAGCCAACTATCCTCAATGCGATACAGTACAGCTGATAGACGGTACAAGATGAGAGAACGACGATTCAAAAATCGATCGAATTCTAACCGATTCAGGCCGAACCGTTCGTCGAAGCAGAGCGTGCCCCCAACAGCCAATTCTCGAACCGAAGTTCTTGATTAACCGCGCGATCGTCGCATCTATACTATGCACGATCATACGTTGCTACGCGGCCGGCATTCACCTCAGCCGCGATACTGAGGCGTTTTAACGTTGCGTCTCCATTAATATATTAAATTTATTAATACATAAATATTTATATAATATATATAACATTAATATTGTATTAACGTTACCTAATATTATATAAAATTAATTATATTAATAGGGTATTAATATATTACCGATAGCAACGCTGAGAGATATCCCAGTTAGTCGGCAACGAAGTACGATCCTCGAATCGTGAAAACGGGATAGAAGTACGACGCGAAGACGCGACGACGCGAAAACGCGGTTATGCGGTTACGCGACTCTCTCGTTGCTCGTACGCTCCGATGACGAGCAACAAGGCAACGCACTAAGTCCTCCACAGATGTGCGTGCCACATATGAGTCATTGTACGACTCGTGGCAATGCAGTATGGACACGCGACGACGCGAAAACCGTCCGCGGCACGATGACGGAACACGGGAGCGGCGTCGCGACGCGAAAACCGTCCGCGACACGTTGACGGAACCGACGCCGCGATAAGCCGTCCGCGGCACGATGACAGCACTAACGATACGACGAGCCGTCCGCGGCACGATGACAGCGACGACGGCGTTGGGTGCTTGGTTTCCCCTTCTCAGTAACCTCAGGAGGCCTTTAAGGCCCTTAAGGTACCATCCGGGTACTATGCCCTCCCACCACGCCAAGGTTACACCCTAGGAGGGTATTATACGTATATAATTTTGTAATATGATATATATCGTATTACAAAATTATATACATATAACGTGACATTATTATATTTGAGAATAAGAAATGTAATAAATTACTCACTGTATACTGTTGCTCCGTATATCGCTCGATACTTTTCTAGGCCATTTCTTCCTCTCTTGTTTATCCTTTGCTGTTTAATCATAACACTCACAGTCACTCGCAAAAACACAATTAATTATAGTTAATCGTATATACAACAATCGCAGAAAACTTTTCACAGCACTTCCACTCGCGGAACAATCACACGTAACACACACTTTATTATATCGTAAAAGAGAACAGGAAAAATACGATTTGCTTGATGTTTACATGATGCCAAAATCATGCATCACTCGTAACAGTGTTGCTAAATAATTTTATAAATTTTGAAAAAAACTACTTATAACTGTAATAATTTCATATAAAAACTATAATCTAAAAGTAGAAACTTTTACAAGATTATAGCTTTTATATAAATATTCTTTCTCTAATTTTTTCTTATTTAAATCATATAAATAAAAAATCAAATTACGCGATTAATTGCTTAATTTAAATTGCACGTTTGCAATAGATAATTAATATACAAATAAAAAAATTATTAACTACAGGGTTGCTCCACCAGTGCCCGATGCCTCTCTTAGGCCTCCTCCTCCTCTCAGGTTGATTCACACGCGCGATACTTTAAACGACACTCCCGCACTTTTATTAAAAAATATTACTTCCGCACTTGTACGCGATACTTTTAACGACACTCCCGCACTTTCAAATTTTGGCACGATAGAATCCCGTTTCATACGAGAAATCATACTGCGAGTCGACAAGTCAGGAATTCACCGATTATTCCGAACAAACGTGTAGCGAGCAAAGGAGAAGACGAAATCGATTGATGGACTCGACGTTCAATTCTTGTCCGCGATTGTCCTTATCGAGGGCCGACTCGAACTTTATTAGAAACGAGCACATATTGTATCGATATAATTACATTTAGCGATTTAATTACATTTATAATATTAAATTATAATTATTATTTAAATGATAAAAGTAAATATTAATCTTATCAAATTATTTCCCGCTTATCGCGATCGCGTTTAGGAAAAAAATTTGACGGAGCGTCTCGCACTGCTACCTTACTGCTCGCATGTTGCCGTGCGAATAATAACACGTAGGAAAGAAATTTGATGTAACGTCTCGCCCTACTACAGCTCTATTTAAGTATCGATGTATAAATAATAATAAAAACGTGATATGTGAACAATAGCGCGTCAATGTTTATTCCGCCAAGACCGAATACGATGTTATTAAAAAGTTATTGTTATTGTCGAAATATTTTACTATCATCTTATATGTATAAGGAATATTAAAGTGTATAAAATATATTTTTAATTATGATTAATTATATTTATTATCAAATTATTTCCCGTTTGTCTCGATCGCGTTTAGGAAAGAAATTTGATAGAGCGTCTCGAACTGCTACCTTACTGCTCGAGTATCGCCGTGCGAATGACAACATGTAGAAAAGATATTAACCTCGCCCCACTACAATTCTATTCAAGTGTCTCCGTATGAATAATAACAAAGTCATGATATGTAAATAATAGTCGATGTTTACGTCATCAAGACCGAATACTATATTATTGAAATATCGTTGCCGAAATATTTGATGTATTATCATATTTTATATGTATATGTAAAGGAAGAGAGATAAACTTGAAGAAAATCGCCTTATTATCTATTATTTTTATTCTAGATCCTGCTTTTAATCAATATTAATTTTAATTCATTAACTTTTTATCTTATTAAACAAATTATATTTTAAAAGTTTTAGAAACTTATTTTATTAATCTGAGCTGGAGGTCAACCTATTAGTGAATTATTTTTTATAATAATTAGACAAATCTTAATATATTTTATCTATTTTTTTCTTATATAATTATAAATATTTAAGACAAATTTATATCCAATTTTAAAAATTAATTTTTTTATATATTTATCTCTAATAAATCTCCAAAAATAAATCTAGCTTTAATAATAATAAATAAAACTTTTAGTATAATTTATTATATTATATTTAAGAAACAACATTTTTCGCATAAAAATAATTATTGAACTACTAACCTTAACTAATAAAATATACATAAAAGGAAAATTTAATTAATTTGTAAACTATACTAATCTACAAAAAATAATTATTTTATTTCTAAAATAAATAAAAAAATTAATACAACCCTATTAATACTGAAATATTCAATTAAATCTAGAAATTACTTTCATTTCTCCTTTAATAAAATTTATAGGCCTACGATTTAATTCAATTAAAAACTAAAAAAAATTTAAATTAGATTCAAATTAATATAAAATCATTATTATATATACAAAATACAATTAGTATTTGAAAAATTTATAAAAAAATATATTTTTATTTTATTTTTTTTATAAAAAAGTGTACATATTTTGTCATTATATATACATCATATTATCTAGTACAAAAATATGTAGGGACTGTATATACTGTTTCCTATAGATTCTACAGATTCTATAGAATTAAAAATCTCCAAAGTCAAATTTAATACCAGAAGATAATTGAAGTACGTTGATGTTACCGATCTATTTTCTCTCATTTTCCGCAAACGGCGTTGCAGTATATTGTACATTTAGTTGGCAATCTATCTAATTCTTATTGTCCGCGTCGATTCTCGTTGGCAATATCGGAAAGTGGGTGTTGCTTTCGTCACTCGCCCGTTAGCTCGCGATTACTTGTACTCGGGGTGTCGCGTCATATCGTGGAGGGCGGTTACAGAGAATTGTAGACAGTACACTTGCTGAACCATCCTCGAGGAGTCATGTGTAAGTGAAATTTCAGGTCTTCCTCGATGCCGGCATCGATGTTTCTTCATCGAACGCGACGGCTTGGGCGCAAAGAGCAACGTCCGATCGATAATATTAACCGTTCCCAGGACATATCGGACGGACGGACAACTCCAAATGTCATTTAAGAAACGGGGCAATTATCTGTCATTACTCGCGTAGTTTGCGGAATATGAGTCAACGAATATCGCGAAGCGCATATCTTTCTCTTGCTTCTAATTAATGATTTCTCGTTGAGCGGAACTATTTTTATGTGGTTTTTTCATGTATTTTTTTAAAGGAATATCACATTATTATATTTTTACTATATGCAACACTATGTGATTCTAGTATTGAACGTACATTTTGGAGTACTTTACAAATTTTATTCTTAGAAATTTGGAAACATATTACCTCTGAATGTTGTAGCTTTATTGACTAGTTGATTTTTGGAAATTAAATTCAATTATAGAAAAAATTAATTATTTTTTTTTTTATAGTAGGAATTTATTATTTTAAAATTATTAATAATATATTTTTTAGTATCGCTCATAATATTTTGGTTCTTGTTACAGATTGATTTTGACTCCATAGGCTAACACTAGCCTTTGTCAAAATGATAGGAGGTTTATTTGTTTACAATCATAAGGGAGAGGTACTGATCTCCCGAGTGTATCGAGATGATATTGGCCGGAATGCAGTGGATGCATTTCGCGTCAATGTCATCCATGCACGACAGCAAGTACGTTCGCCAGTAACCAACATTGCCAGAACATCATTTTTCCATATAAAGCGTGCTAATATTTGGTTAGCTGCTGTCACCAAACAAAATGTCAATGCAGCTATGGTATTTGAATTACTATTGAAGATCATAGATGTTATGCAGTCATATTTTGGCAAGATATCAGAAGAGAACATCAAAAACAATTTTGTGCTTATTTATGAGCTGCTTGATGGTTAGTAAAATTTAATCAATACATCAATAATTATACGTGACTTTTGTCTCAATTTTTATTATCTTCTTGCAGAGATACTTGATTTTGGATATCCACAGAATTGTGATACAGGAGTGTTGAAAACGTTTATCACTCAACAGGGAGTTAAGTCAGCCACCAAGGAGGAACAGGCTCAAATAACATCGCAAGTCACTGGTCAGATTGGATGGAGACGAGAGGGTATTAAATATAGGCGCAATGAACTCTTCCTGGATGTGCTTGAATATGTGAATTTATTGATGAGTCCTCAGGGACAGGTTCTTAGTGCACATGTTGCTGGAAAGGTAAATTATTCATATTGAAAATTTAATTGATGTTATAGAACCTGTTGCAGATTTCTAATCAAAAATCTTTTGTTCAGGTTGTAATGAAGTCTTATTTGTCTGGTATGCCAGAATGCAAGTTTGGAATTAACGACAAGATTGTTATGGAATCTAAGGGCATGAAAGGAGGCGGTGGCCTCGGTGGCGGTGGCGATGATCCAACAGGCGCTAGATCAGGGAAACCGGTTGTCGTTATTGATGACTGCCAATTTCATCAGTGTGTTAAGCTTAGCAAATTTGAGACGGAACATTCCATTAGTTTTATACCACCAGATGGTGAATTCGAATTAATGAGGTGAGACACAATCAAAAAGGTATATAAATCAAATATTTTTGTAATATAAAAGTATCGTATTTTGTCATTTTTACTACAGATATCGTACCACGAAAGATATATCGTTGCCTTTCCGTGTAATACCGTTAGTACGCGAGGTAGGCCGAACGAAGATGGAAGTTAAGGCAGTTCTGAAATCGAACTTCAAACCATCATTGCTGGGACAGAAAATAGAAGTACGTGTGCCGACACCATTGAACACTGCGGGTGTGCAGTTGATATGTCTGAAAGGTAAAGCAAAGTATAAAGCATCGGAGAACGCAATTGTATGGAAGATCAAGCGTATGGCTGGCATGAAGGAGACGCAACTGTCCGCTGAAATCGATCTACTAGAGACGGACACAAAGAAGAAGTGGACAAGACCACCGATATCGATGAACTTTGAGGTTCCATTCGCGCCATCCGGCTTTAAAGTGCGCTATTTGAAAGTATTTGAATCCAAATTGAATTACTCCGATCACGATGTGATCAAATGGGTCCGCTACATAGGACGCAGCGGCTTATACGAGACACGGTGTTAATAGCGAGTAATATCAAGGCATTAATAATTGTAAAGAAGTAAATCTCAATGCGGAAATCGCAACGTGAGTATTGATATTGGATATTTCTCGATATTATTTCATTGTAGCGCATACTTGAAGCGAAAAAATCTGAAAATGTTCGGATGGCTGATCCCGAATTGTACACAATATGTAGCGAAATTACGAACAACGTATCAGGAAAGGAATTCCGTTATGTTAGCACACGATTTTAAATAATATAAAGAAATTTTCCTTGTACATTATATATATTAGTAAGAAGTTTGTTTAAATTGTCTTTATTTGACTATATTAATATAATATGTTAGAAAAAAATACATTCTCAAATACAAATTAAAAATAGATTCTCTTGGGAATATTAAATAGTTAAGGATTACCTATACCAAGTAGATTATTTTATTTGTGCCAATTTTTCATATCATTCATTTTCTCGCATTAATTGATTTTACAACTTTGTACCGCGCCATGTAAAGTGGATTTTATGAATCATAACAAGATTTTTTAATGCACAAAATTTGCTGCTGAAAATAATAATTAAATATGATCATGAGCTTATACATTTTCTTAAACCATTCTAAACTTTTATCTGTTCTTGCTTTGTTTTTACTCCAAAGCAATAATAAGAATGGTAAATATATTATATTATTCTTAGATAATAAAAAAATTTTGATCTGGAATTAGTACAATCAGTACGATGATCTATGTTTTTGAAATAAACATATTTATAGGATATAATGTTATTATATATAATGAATGTTTTTTTTAACAGATAATGAATTTTTGTATTATAATATGTCGATATATACATGAATTTAATTAATCATTTCTTGATTAAAATAATATATATACATATATATAGAGTTATATAGAGTTATGGCCTCAATGGGATACCAGAGATTGAGCGAATTTAAACAAATCTGTATGCCAAGATCATGTTAAGGTTGCGATGCGCTCAATGAAATATACGATACTGATAATCTGTTATCTGTGCATGAGAATAGAAAGAAGCATTAATCGATTGTACCAACGTAATTGACTTTGTCTCTAAAAGAACGCTCACATGCGTAAATATATGTGTAAAATAAATTATTGCCATGTGTGTGAATTTAATTATACTGCTTTCCTTAAAATTACAATCTAATATATCGTACGCAATAAAATTAACTCGAGAGAAGATTTGCAAAGACAATAAAGTAATATAATTCAATTTGCATGCGTGAAATTATGGTTTTGTTTTTATTAATCAGGAACTTGTAGAATTATATAAGCTGTGTTCATACTTGAATGGTATAAAAACAAGTATCATTCGCGTGTAATGAAAGATTAAAACACAATATAATTAGAGCGTTTAATATAAAGTACTTATCTTTAGTCAATACGATAAGTTGATATTCAATTCACACGATGATTCTTCAAATATGAAAAACAATTTCCAAGATATAATACTAAAGATACGAAATGATTTAAGTTTTAAAAAAATATAAAAAAAGTGATAAAGATGTCTGTGGAAAACGAAGGTTACATTGATATACATATACGTGTTTTGAAATTGAGAGAGTATCGATATGCGCTTATATCGAAACATATCGATATGCGCGACCTCTCGCTTGAGCGACGCGCAAGAACATTTCAAATTTCGACGGGAACGCTGAAGGACGCGCATGGGAGGAAAAGCTGGAAAAGTGTTGATGTTGTAATTGATAAATATATCAAAGAGTTCAATCCGTGCATCCAGTGAAATAATTGATCCATTCTTTCACGGTATGCTTTCTACATATTTGTATACTCGTTAATGTCGCTTAAATATCTGGATTATATCTCGACATTGATTCAATATAAGCGCGATATTTTTCGATGATAGACGTCTTAGACATCATTCTCGCAATGATATTTTTCTTACTTGTTAATTTATATTACGGCAAGAAAATTTGCATAACTTTACGCTATCACGTGAAAATTGTCACACGTTCATCGTCGAGAAATTTCTGTATCCATTTATTCACGCTTACGTCACGGACGGTAATATCGCCCTCTCTTTATAGTTCCTAGATTCGCGCGTGAACTCGCGGCGGGAAACGCTTTGAATTTTCTGCCGCGAGTTTTCTCATCTACGTGCCGGGCGCGTTCACGACGGCACACAGCGCGATGACTTTTCCGTCCCGGTGCGGCGCATGCGGTCCACGCTCGCGCCTGGCACCGCTCTCCGTGCAACGTACAACGACGTATCGCTCTTTGTGTACCTGTCATGGATTCCGAGGATCGACCGCGGCCGCCGCGGGCACGCGTGATCGCGCGACTCCCTGCGTGAAGAAGTGTGTCACGCATCGCACGCACGTCGACACGCGAGGACGTTCCACGTAAACGACGCTGCCCGACGTGCACGAGGTAGCGCATACGGGACGAGATCGTCGTCGTCATCGTCGTCGTCGATCATGAGCGTCGTGATGTCGTCGCGCCGAGGAAGAATGTGCCATCGCCGCTGGTGAACGACGCTAATAAGGGAGGCGCGCCGTATCGAAATGATCATCCTCGTCGACGGACAATCTGTTCTCATTTGGAACACGGACCTCGTGAGTATTTTCTTTTAACGCTGCTCTTTTGAGAACCCGACGACGCCGCGTCGCGCAGTTCTCTTTTTGCTCGTTTCGTAAATAATCTAAAATATTTCTGCGATAAATAGGAAGCTACACATGTAGAAAATATTTGTAAACATATATATATATATATATATATATATATATATATATATACATGTATATATATGTTTATAAATATTTTCTATATGTGTGTAGCTCTGTATTTATCGTAGAAATATTCTACATTATTATGAATATATATATATATATATATATATATATATATATATATGTGGGTGGGTGTGTGTGTGTGTGTGTGTGTGTGTATGTATAAGTAGGAACATGTCTCTATAGACAGATACGATGAACATACATGCGATGTGTATGGCCGTCGACATCATGGTAGTCCTCGCGAGCGCGAGCAGTTTTATGGATGCCGCTATTTTTAGCGCACACACCCGTAAAACCGTAGCTCGTAGCCCGCCATCCGTAAGGGAGGAATCTCGCACTTTGCACGTGCGGCGGACATCTGAGCAGTATTCGAGACGAATCGTGGATAACGATCGCGACGGATGACGTTCTTCCTCCTCGCGCTTTTGCCGGAAATGTCGATGGATCGTTTAACGCGAAAATTCATTTCACGACGCGGTTGATTTATTCGATTTTTATCGATCCGAGAGAGCAATAAAGTTTGATTAATCGGGAACTTATATCGCAACGTCGTATTTTCAGCTCTTATTCCGCGCGAAACGTGTATTTGTTATTATTAAAATAAATATATTTTTCGAATTAAAAGTAAAAAAGATATATAAAATTAGAAATTAAAAATTTGTAAGGCCATTGCTCTTTTATAAGCGGATTAAATACCTTTCTATTTTTAAAGATCAGTTTATACGAAGATTTTTAATAGCACTCGTCCCGACTGGAATTGAAAATATTAGTAATGTTGTGTTTAGTCTGCTGTTGCATTGATACCTAAAATATAATGTTATTTTGTAAAGTTTGCACACAGAATTTTATTTGTCAAGGATAAGCACGTTGATTTTTATGAAAATTATTTCCAGTGGAAAAGCTGGAGTCACATCTCAACTTTAAAAGCTTTGGATGTAAGCTCGAAATCTTATCGCCGGTATAATTTCGGAGAATTTAGTTTACAAGGCTACACAGATAAAGAAAATAGATAAAGAAAATAAGCGTTATATAAATTCCATCGTGTTTTTATCGCCTCAGAGACGAATCTGGAATGTAAATATGAATAAAACTTAAACTATAGGTTTTCTACTATCACAATACATGATATATTTTACAGAAAAATATTTGACAATTGTTTTAAATTATATATCATATATTTAGAGATTAAAAGAAAAATAATTTTTTTATTGACATTATTATCCAAATTTTCGAAGCTCTTCATCGCAAATAGATATAAAAATTATTTTTGTGTTTCTACTTGAAATTTGAACTCATTTTATCTCTTTTTCTTCTCTAATAATTTCTGTATTAATGTTTGACAATTTGACGAAGATTAATTTCTTTAATCTAAGAGAAATCTTCCGTTTTCTTCTTCATAATGCAAACGTCATAGATATTAACTCAGAGACAACTTAATCTTCTCTAACAGCAGCTGTGTGGTAGATACATCCCTTAAGGGCTCTGGAAGACCTTGCGAAGGATAATATTTTCAGAACACAAGGTTAATCTCTTGGTCTTACTACCTTGACTTATTGAAGCGAGAACTCTTTTCTCGGGTCTTCATGCTACATAAATCTCTCGGGACGATATAAAGGATGATTGAAAATTATACAAAGAAAAATTAATCTTTGTTTAATAACTTTCGATTTAAATTTGCCAAATTTAAACACGTATATTTATCAGTTATTTTTAAAAGAGAAAGAAGTTTAATGTCATCAGTGATATCGATACGATTTAATGTAATATCAGCGCGTAAGCCAACATGTTCGTTATCTCGACTAGCTCATCGTAATCAGTTGTTATCAAGAGTGGCATGCCGTGCGTTTCCTGCCGCCTGGGATTCTGACGGCACGTTCGAAAACGATAGTAACTAGTTGCATAACTAGAATCATGCCCGGGAACATCACTTTAAACTACATCTGACTCCTAACTAACTGTTTGGAAACTGATGTTCACTCTCGAATACAACTGACATGTCAAAAGTGACGCGCGGTTGTTGATTACATTTAAATTCTAATGTTCAGGAAAATATTTTGTAATAAAACGCTAACTTTTTGTTTAAATGCTTATAATAAAATAATACTTTTTTTCAAAGTGGATATAAAATGAAATTTATTCAATATACATATTTATTCATTATTATAAAATATAAATTATGAAAAAAAATTATAAGTCGATTTTGTCATATTAGAAACAATTTTATTTTGTCGTAATATATTTGTCCAATATTTTGCATTATTTTACTTTACATAAAATTTATTTCATATTTTCAAATAAATAAGAAAACTGTAAGCAAATGGAATTTTTTAAGTGACCGCTGGGAAAAAGTCGTAGAGCGATATGCAAAATATTCAAGTAAAAATTTTCTAATCAACTATTTCGATGCGTGATTTTTCTCATTGCGATTTTTAATGTCGTATTCGATAAATGTCAAATTACGATTGACAATTTTCATGACAATTTTCGAAGCACAGCGGTTTCGCTTTTGGAAGATGGGCACAACATATGGATGCCTTGAGATCGATCGATCTAAACGCGTGTACGTGGCCACCTACATGCTTGTGCGATTTCCTGGTTAACGGCATATCAGCATGAAACTGATATGCGTTGCACGCTATGCCTAAAGAATTCTACATCGGTGGTGAAAGCTCGCTGAGGGAACGTGTCACATATTTTCTTTATATTTATATGTCATTATTGACGTGTCAGATTTTATTCATTGATTGGTGTTTCTTTTTCATTCATGTCATTCGTGGCATGTTAGATTTTATTCTATGCGAAGAAAGTGAGACGAGAGAGAAATTCTATATTATTTCTACAATACGCTTTTATAATGAATAAATTTAATCAAGTTGATTTTTTACTGTACACGTAACATATGTAATATTGACGTGAGAGGAAGCTTTCCTCATCTTAATTTTTAAACATTTTTAATCTTAATTTTTTCATCTTAATTTTTAAACAATTTTTTTTTTCAAAATAAAATGTTTTGATCTTGGGTGTTAATTTAACTTGAAAAGCATGGTTTACAGATAATAAATTCTGGGATTACACGTGACACAGCGCACAGTCTGGCAAAGGATTACATGTGACAGGTGTAATCCACAGCGTGTATTAACAGATACATTTAATTTTGTTCATGTAAGGTACATCTATCCGATCTTGAATAGAAAATTTTTTTAGTCTTATGTAGAGGTTTTATACATTTTTTACAGATAATAGCAACTTATTAGACTATCTAGGTAGAGTATGTGTTTAAGAGAATCGCGTAAATATCACTTAACAAATACATGAAAAATGTGCTTTCTCGCCGTTTTTTCGCTATTACTATTTTACTACAAATCTGCAAAAACAAGTTCCCAAACATTACGCAACAAATTTAAATTTACGCTTTTATTAACTACGTTCAAGCACAAGAGATAATTCATGCCGTTTAAAAAGCTAAATGGCTCAATCTTTTTAAGAAAGTTTTCTCCAGTCTCTTTTATCACAACTTCTTCTCGAGTTATATACTGAATCCGCGAATCTCCAGAGCGTTCTTCGTAATCATTATGCAAATGATCGCGAGGATTCGTTCGCGAATGGGACTCGGGATCGACCGATTAAACCCGGATTTTAATTCCATGACAATCGAGAGACAGGTACATAAGTCCAGACGGTAAAAGTTGTATGCTCAACGTGCTGTAGGATAGCAGCAGGCAGGCATCCTCCGCGTGTGAATGCACCGACGCGACGGTTCTATTATTACTGCCGCACGTGCCGTTGTACCGGCAGATATCTGCTACGCGCGCGCTCGATACGGCTCCATACATGAATGGCCGCGATATTTACTCGCCTTTAACATTCACCCTGTATATTTAATATCTATTGAAAGTACACCAAGCGAATGACATTAATCCTTACTAAAATACACGGTGTGCATTTATCACGGACAGAATGCGTGATGAGACATAACATTATCGCGGCTTTAGAACGCTCTTGATCGGTTCTCATGTTATATCAATATCATAGCACAATTTCTATTTTTGAAGAAAAAATTGAAATAAAGCAAACGAAAATTTATTTTTTTGATTGCATTTTTTTCATCACCGACGATTTTTCAATATTTCATACGCCTACGCAAAGAGAGATGTAATATGTTCATCTTCTAATTAAACAAAAAGAATAAAGATTGCTTAGAATAATATACAGGTAAAACGGAAGCTACAGGTAAAAATCTTTTTATTTTCGTTTTATTTTTACGCAATAGATATTGTCAGAAGGTTTTTTTTTTTTTTTTATAAATCATTAGAATTCTGACTTGTGTTGGAATTGGCAACGATGCAGGTCAAGCTTTGCCGAGCAAACCAATGATAGTGGGCCAAGAAATCCATTTATGACAATGCCTGCCAACTTAAATGGTTCCGCGGAGTCTAGGAAGATGAATATCTCACGTGAAAATTTGTATATAGTCATTCACAGATAAAAGTAAATGTCCGAAATTTCGTCAATTGCTTTTTCGATAACTTGAAATTTTTAGTTTTTATCTTACGGTAGATTAATTATTGGAAAATTATTTTCTCTATGAAGATTAGTCGAATGAGATACAAATTATATCTTTTTTTCATTAAGATTACTATCATAATAATATTTGGAATAGTTCCAAATCGTAGATGTTTTTGTTTCTTACTTTGTGTTGCCAACATAGAGACAAAATCAGCAACGACAAATAGTTTCGTAAAAACATATGGCTGTAAGCATTCCTAATTTATTAATTCTCTACAATATTAACTATTTTATCTTATATTTCGTCTATTTGCTTATATAATTTTGCAATTAGCTTATATAATTTTCTATGTATATCGATATATATATTTTTTTAATTTATATTTCTTTATTTTTTATTTTAATTATTTTTATTTATTTTAATTATCTTTTATTTATTTAATTTATTTTTTTACTTATTTTAATTATTTATTTTATTTATTTATTATTATTCACATATTGTAGATAATTTACAAATTAAATCATGCATTAACCATGTTTTTTTAAGAAATTTAAGAAGCTGCGCTTTATAAAAATAAGCTTTATTAAGAAATATCATCCTTTTAGCGCTTTTATCAGTTCTGCACAAACTTCCATCTCACGGCGTATTACGCGACATGGGCACAAATGGTTTTGAACAAAACCCATCCAATTTTAAGCCGCGATCCCTTCGAGATCTCCTGTTGCTACGGAGCTCGGAAATCTGGAAAACAAATCCCTTCGCTCGAATGGGTCGAGAAAACGAGAAAATCATACTGGACTTTAAACTAAGATGACAAAATTGTAGCAGTTTGAGGCCAAGGACATTTTGTGTTCATCCTATGCAATATAATATACTAAATATATTCATAGATATATCTAGCAATATTTTAAATTTTTATTATTTTTGCCTTAATATTTGTTTGCTTTAATATTTTTGTTCTACTTTTCAGAAAAAAAAAAAAAAAATACAAAAATTATACGAGTCTTATTCAAATTTAAGTTAAAGGGATCTTTTTTTCTTTACATGCCCAACTCGTTAACACGAATTAAAAACTACAAAGTAGCAAAGTCATTCAACGAGATGGCGTGTCTTTAAATTAAATTTGTCGGAGAAGATTGATCGATCTTCCGCTACGAACATAAACGCTCGCTGAAAGAAACGAGATATACATTAAAG
Organism: Cataglyphis hispanica; assembly: GCF_021464435.1. Classification (NCBI taxonomy): domain Eukaryota; kingdom Metazoa; phylum Arthropoda; class Insecta; order Hymenoptera; family Formicidae; genus Cataglyphis; species Cataglyphis hispanica. The sequence continues at coordinate 3,163,234 of NC_065974.1, forward strand.
TATTGAACGTGCAACGAGCCATTATCTAAAAGCCGGCAGCTTCTGGAGCTGACCCTTACTTTAAACCGCGCACACGCTATTTCGTGTTGCCGAGTTGTACTGAGAGTATCTATTAAAAAAAGGTAGAGAGAGAAAAAGAGAATCGACGTTCGTTGACGATGTCGGCAGAAATAATCTCATCGATTCGCCTTCCGGAAGAAGCCACGCCGGTACGCTCTTGAGCTCGCGCATTTACGAAGGCGGACGGTGTAGATCCGCTTCGGGTGGCGGGGAAAACGGACGGGCGGGTAGGATCATCCCTTAAAACGACAGCTTTAATATCAGCCTGGGTGTGTTTGTGTGTGCGCAGGAGGAGCAGGCGACAGCGGACGGGTGGGAGCTTTAAGAGTCGGCGAACGTGTCGTGCTGGAGGACGACGCGCTTAACGTCGTCGTCACCGTCGTCGAGTAGACGAGAAGAGAGTGCGCTCTCTTACAATCGGCGTGGACAGACCGACAACCGGGTGGTACCGAGCGACGAAGATGAGGCAAGTGGTCGTGCTGGAGCCGGCGGGTAGCGTGCTGGTCATCAGACAGACGTCCCTGGGCAACAACGGCGGAAACGTCGGCACCAATTCAACGGGCACCAACGACACCCACGCCTTGGTCAATCATGCCGCCGTCCCCACGATTGCCTCCAACGATCACAATCAGAACAGGATCGTCGTGGTGCGCTCATCTACCTCGTCCACCTGCATGACCAACTCGGTGAGAACGCAGCACGACTTTTGCACGTGTATAATCGACGAACCGCAAGTTGTCGACTGGTTTAGCTTGTTTGGGAAGGTTCTTGTTTATGTTTACTTTCTGTTTACTTTTGTGTACTTCGTTGCAAAATACGGATTCTGATTATGCAGCAACTGAAACTGCCAGGAAACTAAATTTATATACGTATTATGTTAGAATCTATTTTACTTTTACGAGAATAAACTTTTGCGTAAAATTGAGATTTTTATTCAAACATTGAGTAAAATTTATTAAAATATCCGAGCGTTCAACTGTCTTAAAAATTTTATTTTACTATCAATTATCATTAATAAACACTTGACCGCATTTTTCAGTAAGAATATTGGAATGTTGTTATTTGCAACTTTATACTCAAATTCGCGCGACAGTGTTATTTCCGAGATACGACGTGAATATCCAATACGAGACTGCAAATCAGTTAATTAATTCTCATTCGGGAGCTCCTGCTAAATTGCTTGACGATGTTACTTCGATTTAACTGGCATTAAACGTAGAAGTCGTATTAGGAAAGTTCCTGCTAAAAACGTATCGTATGGTAAAAGGTCAAATGATCGCTGAATGCGAGGTCGAAAGTGCGAAAGAAAGGTACGAGAGACGAGTATTTCGCCTTCTCTCTCAGCATAGGACAGATGTCTTCGAAGTTAGTCTTGCAACGAAGTACTTACAGGAATAAAAGACTTGCCTTTCCAGCCAGCGTAACGCGAGAAAAAAAGCACCGTCGCTTATATAGCTTTACAATACGAAACGAGACAACTTCAATTACAGCTGGGAATGGGTGGCAGGTGGTACCACGAGCCTCGCCTCGTTCCAATGTAAAGGGTTAAAGAGGATAGATCGCTCCTCGTCGCGAACGACGCGCCACGATTCAGGATCGCGATTTCATACTTTTGCATCATTTATATTTATTAATGTTACATTTATTTAACGGATTAATTGTCACGCTCGCTAATAAATTTTACATAAAATCACGCTACTTTTATCTATTTTTTAGCGTAATTCTAACATCTCTTTTAAAATCAAAATTAAAAAATTATCAAAAGAAATAATTTATTCTTAACTCAATTATTTATAACTTTTCCAAATCTTTTCTCTAAGTTTCTAATGTGTGCAAATTTATATTATTTTAGATTTATCGAATAAGTAATCGTATTGTTTTTCCAATAACATTCTTGCGACTGACAAAGTCGTTAAAATAATCTACTCGTTGCGCTTTATGTTCCGTTTAGGCCGACAATCACGCATCGACTAACGGTAATAACAACATCAACGTTAACGCAAACATCAATGGGAACCCGGGCGGCATCAGCTGCAAGTCATCACCGAAGGTCGGGATTGGCGGCGGTGTTTGCAAACCGAACGAAAGAAACGATCATCTACGGAACGAATACAAGAGCCAGGACGCCAACAGTAACGAGATGAATCCCGCCGCTGGATGCCGTCCAAGGACGTGCAAGGAAGCCGCTCATGAGAACGTCGCCTCTGACAGGAAGCTCGATGGCGCGGATCCCATCTCCGGTGAGTCCTTCCGTCATTACCCACCTTGTACCTTTGACAACCCCCAACGATCGTCTTGTAAATGATTTACCCTTGCATTTGAATTAGAAAGACATACGATATATCTTACACCCTCTTTTTTATGTAACAAATGTGTATTAATATATTTGAACGAGAATACAGCTGATATCAGTTATAACATATCTTGAAACCAATGAAAAAAAAAAAATTAAATTGTCAAATAAGTTCTGATTGACTATAATATTGTTATGAAGATAGATATTTGCAAAAAAAAAAAAAAACGAAAAATTTTTATATAATTTAAAATGAAATGAAGTAATACAATTTCATGTAATGGAAGTATGAGCCTTACTGCATATCAGCATCAATATCACGGTAGGATTCTCGCGATTGTTTATGTCGTTAGGAAAAGTTTTCAGGCTCGCCTGTCCAAGGCAGCTTTAAGTAGTTCTCGAAAATTATGGCGCTCCTGCACGAAGAGCTAAAACGGTGAACCGAGCGAAGAATTAGCCCCCGCGCGTTGAGACACGAAGAAAATCGCAATGAAGTTTAAAACAAACACAAGCGTTTTAAGGCATACGGTTACACTGAGAACGGTGGCACCGGAACGGAGAGAAGCCTGACCAAAGTTTCCACTCATCACGATGGAAACGGAAACTGCACTCGAGTTTCGCTCGGAATGACTTTGGGGCCCGTAAACCACGCGATTAGCAACGAGCGGCTCTGTATGAGGGAACGATAAACTATCGGTTGGACAACTTTTACAGTTTGTAGTTTCCCGGGTAAATTGGCTAAGGAGCAGTGACTACTCCTTAGGGCTATTATCGCGCGGATAATTAAGCGAGATAAGAATATGATTAGCTAATTTTAATACGAATTTTTGTATTTAATTGGAGGATAAAAAAATCTTTAAATCGATAATGTAGGTATTATAAATATGCGCATCATCAAATATTTCGATTTATTTTTAGATTTTAAAATTCTCTTTTATTTATATAAATTTTACATATTTTTGAATATTTCTCGATATTTTTAGATATTTGAATTTGTGAGTCGGTAAATATAGATTTATTTTGTAGAGTTCCTTTTTTAGATTTTTCGTCGTCAGCAGTTTTTATCGGTGATTTGGAAATTTTTATTTTTTAGACCTTTTCAGATATGGAAAATCGATTTATCTCTCAAATAAAAATTCGTATGTGCAATTAGTGTTGTGACGTAACATCGTAGTAACATCATATTTTTTTTTTCACGTAACTAAATAATCGCATTTTTTTTTACAGCTCGTTAAATTGTTTCGTTCAGTTGCAAATGAATTTAACTGTCGTTGCACATCGGAAAACAGTGGTTCGCGTATATAAAACTGCTACACGTTGATACCTCGATAATACGTAACGTCGATATTTTTCGCACGATATATACGTCGCTGTATATATGTATAGCTCAGAGATAAAAACAAAATGTGTAGTTGAAAACCGAATAACGCAACCGTAGAAAGCAAATATCCACAATTCACCGAGCTGGATTATTCCCTTCCTATCTGGAGAGATTGCGAAAATAATATCGATCGATATGCGCTGAAAATCCGCTCTGCGAAGATCTAGAGCCTCTCATCCTTAAATCGTCCCACTTATCGTCGTACTCATTTTTCGTGAGAATCGCGATCTTTTCCAGAGCGAGAATTATCGATCGGCATTACGAAAACACGTGAAGGAAATGGCAATGAAATGGTCCGAATTTTTAAAGAATAAAAAAGCATGCGTTTTCTATCCATAAATTATTTTAAGATATCGTTAAACAACTTTAGAAAAATTTAACAGCGATGTTCAGTTTCTGTTGTATTTTTTTATTATTAATTTTATATTTAATTTTTTAATGTAACCTTTGTGTTTGAATATTGCAACAAAATTTTTGCCTTACTTTTCCACGGAATATACAAGAAAAACCATCACATACAATATTCCGATGTGAGATTTCCGCTATGATTGTCTCTACTTTTCTTAAAAATGAATTTTTCCATCTATGATTTCGTTATGTTTTTCGTTTTTACGTTCCGAGGATCTTATATATCCACCCACGTACATCCCCTGCCGTGAAGAGCTTTCGGCTCATTTCCAGAATCCGTTGTATGCATCGCGCAAAGATGCACATGCATTTCGACTCGCGTGGCATATGCATAGTTACCGGGCTGCAGTCGAGGTTCCTCTATTCTTTGAACAACATTTTCCATAAAGAGCACTCGTGCATGAATCCGATTCCGAATATAAATAGAAGGAGCTAGTCGAACGCGGAGAGAGAAGGGGAGAGCCGCGAAAATAGAGACCCGTGGAAAGTAGTTATCGTTTGATGTGCGGTAAGTACAAGACGCGGATGCTAACACTAAAACGTCGCGCGAATTTTGAGAGATGACAGTTTTTACGATCGCCAAGTTCTAACGATGCGACAACTCGCGGAAGCGGTTAACTGTACAAGGGAAAAAAAAAAAATCCAACGCTTATTGCAACACACTTTGCGCTTAACGCGGTTAGTTAATACAAAGTTTAATTGAAAATTTAATTAAATATATAAATAAACATTTGCAATGTCTGATAAACACACAGATCACGTTTGACGTTATAAAAATATTAATTCGATTAAAATCTGATGTAAAACTGTAAAAACATTTATAAATTTTTAATGTTATTTTTTTTTAAATTAATTATAAAAATTATTGCAGTGGTAAATATAATCGGGACTATTTGCATAAACATACTTAATTGATTCGTCTTTCTAAAAATCAATATGTAAAGTAGCGAATTATTTTTTGATGTTCCCAACACTTTCTCATAAAAGTTTGATGAATGTATGGCTAGGCATTTTCTGTATCGTGACCGGCTTTTGTGACGCACGAGACCTTCTTTATCGTACCCCTTATTTATTACCGACCTTGTTATTTATTGTTAGTGCCACATAGGCCGGGAAAGTTTCTCTTTGGATCTATGGTTTTCCGATGCGCACATAGACTTTAACCCTTCGTAGTTTACGTCGCGTTTTCCTCTGAGATATGTTCATCACCGAATATATAATAATCAAAATTATCAAAAAAATATTAAAAGCTTAAAATAATTTTTTAAAATTATTTAAAATGTTTTATTTCTTAAATATTCTTATATATTTGGATATAACATGCATATATATATATATATATATATATATATATATATATATTTTTTTTTTTATCAATAATAGTTATTTATAATAATGTGTTGTACAAAAATGGCATCTTTTCAAATATCTTCATGTTTAAAAAACAACATAACGCTTAATATTCAATTTAAAAATTGCTTGTATTTTATTTCTTTGTGAATTGTGCAATAATTTTATTAATAGGAAACGGAGAGAGAAAGCAATAAATTGCCGTTTGTAGACTTTCTCTTTCTTTCTGTCTTTCTTTCTTTCTTTCTTTGATTTTGTATATTTTATATTAATATATAATTCCTGCTTTTGCGGAAAATTCTAATTATTTTTAGAATCATGAGTCAAATATTGGAAAAGAATATTCGAAAAAATTTGGCATTTATTAATATATTTCATCTATTATTATAATGTTTATAATTGTGAAATGAAGAATGAATGAAATGAATAATTCATATCATTTTTATCGAACGTTCAATTTTAATATCTATCTTCTTTAACATCTCAGTAACAACGAATACAATAGAAAATGAAAATGATCACGATCTACAATAGTACATAGTACAGCAATATAACATATACAGTAATATATAGCATATATAAAGGCCAAAACTACTTTTCAAAATACTTTTCTTACAAAATCGAATTTGGTCTTCCTTATCGACGCGAAATTATTTCATCCCCGGAATCTCACGCGTCGTCATTCTGGGAGGAACGTCAGCGTCGTAACGTTCCGTTGGAGTTTCCAAAGAAGTGCACCCCGGCGACACGGGGATGTAATTCATAGTTCCGGCAATATCCGCCAGAGCGGCGATCGTGCGGCCTCAACCCCCGCTCGCGCACCCTTTTCAACGCCCGTCCCTTCTCGCCTCGGCAACCCCTTTTATGCCACGCGGCCCAGTATCCACGGGCATCCCCTCTGGCCCTATTCCATTTTATCTTGACCTATCCGATTACCTATCCGGTGACTAGACCAGGTATCGACTTCCCGAAAAGCGGATCCTTCCCTGCGGGAATGCTCGCAACCCCTTTAAGCTCTCCATTGCTTTTCCCTACTTCGTCTTACGAGCAGATTCTAATTTGGCCTTTCGCATTCAAGGATAAGACCTGATGACTTAGTTCGTGAAACGCGTGTCTCTTCGCGTGGAAGCAGGAAGTGTATCAAACTCATTCGACGAATCCGGGCTCGAGTTCCTTCGGACCTGGCAATCTTATTGATTGTCTTAGCTCTCCTGCCGTGACTCCTTCTCTCTCTCTTTCTCTCGCTTTCTCTTTTTCTCTATCTATCTATCTATCTATTTCTCTTCTTCTCTCTTATTCTCTCTAACTGTTCACTTTTGTCTTTCTCTTTCTTGTTGCTTATAATCCTCGTGCCACCTACATCTCCTGTCACCCATCCCACCCTGCCTATCCTTTTTCTCTTATAAACCGACCTTCCCTTTTATATCTGTCTCTCTCTTTCTCTTTCTCGCTTTATCTATTTTTTTTTTTACTATCACGTTCGTTACCACAGACGGCGAGCTATCATTAACGACTAACGACCAGCGACTTACGTGTCCGAGCAATTTCGATTTCTCGAAAAAAGCTGGAGTGAGACGCTAGCTAACACGTAACACACAGTGAAGGGGAAGATTCAGAGAAAGAAGGAAAATAAAGAGAGATGACGAGGATCGAAGGAGGAAGCGACAAGCGAGAAGATAGTTGGACATGAATTCCCGATATTCTATTTAAAACGTGCGTGGTGATAGTAGGGAGAAAGAAAGAGAGAAAGAGAGAGCTTCGTTGAGCTAGCTACCTAACTAGAAAGCTAACTGATAATTTACGGGCTTTTACCAAAAAGTTGGACACCTCGGGGATGGCTCCGCACTTTGACACGTGACCCACTTTTATTGAGTTACGTAATTGATCGCGCCGCGTCTGCCTCATGTTAGTGCGACCGTCCTTCCCTCTTCCGCCCATTGTATCCGCTTGTATAATCCTGGCTTCCTTTTCTTGCGCGGGTCCCTTCCGCGACCCTTTCCCACCAATCCCTCGAAAAAGCGCACGAAAATATCCTTGCTATCTGCAATCGTTCGAGGTAACATATGGTACCGCCGTATATACCTTTTTAAAACTAATAAAAGATATTAGATACTAAAAAATAACGAGTATGAAAGATTAACTAATCTTTAAAAAAATTATTTTATTTTCTGTGTTGAATATATTTCTCTGCATTTATTATTTTTGGGAATAAATAGAAAATTAATAAAATAGGCAATAATTGGAAAAGATTATTTGATAAATATATGATATTATTATTGACAATTTATAAGATTTTTGAAGCAGCTATAAGATTATAATGACTAGTAATTAGCGTGTGTGTGATAATCTTTAATGACTATATTGAAGGGAATATAAAAGTAGATTAACTCGAAAGATATTTAGAAAATGTAGGTATGAACATAAAAAATATAATATAAAAAATATAATATAAAAAAATTTAAAAATATTAAGTTTCATTATGTGTATTATTTTTTATTAGATTGAATTACACATTCTTGCAAAATGTTAATTGACAGATATCTTTGTCAATATTTATGGTAATGTATGAAAGCGTAATTAGCTATAAATGACAAATTAGATCTTCATTTGAAGCAGGTGGAATTATCAAAATGTGAATAGTCTCGATAGCGCAAATACCATCTCTGTTATCTGGTCCTGGTTCATTAATGGCTATCGTTATCAATGGCAGGCGATGCTGAGCCCGGAACGCATTGTTCGCGCTAAGCCGGGGGTGTCGTTTCCAGAATTTAGCGACATGCATTCGGAGATCCAATTACTTGTTCCCGCGCGTTTCTCGTGAATTGAGCGATTGAGAATTCGTACTATTTTCGAATTATTTTACTCTGACAATTATTTGTAGAGTCTAGTTATGTGAGGGCGAAAGCGACATGTCGAAAAAATAATAAGGAATAGAAATAAATTTTGGCGACAAAAAGGAGCACGCCACCTAATTGTTATGCGTAAATCCACAATACACTTCATCGCGTGGAAATAATTAAATAGACCGTCGATAAAGGATTGCGTGTGTACTAGTCTCTAGCATTAACTCTTTAAATATGTACGCGACGAAATCACTGAAACCTTTCGCAGGTACGCTTTATACCGCGATATCATCGGCGAACGCGAATTGTTATCGTATTTGTGGTACCCTAATTTATTTTAAACTTATTCATGTACTATATTTGAATACCATTTCCGATGCTATCTTGATGCTAATAAATGAAGATTGATTTATTAGCGATTCAGAAAAAAATAATTCTAACTTCTATTTAAAATATAAAAGTACCAACACATAAAATATATTCTTTATTTTTTATGTTGAACGTTGTTAATAACGCAAATTTTTTGAAGAACCTATTTAACGCAAGAAACATCGTAGCATTCTTGTGCATTGCACCCCTGCAGTTTTGCAACAAAAAGATTGGCGCGCATGAATATTCATGTTCCCTAAAACTATTTCGGTTACTTTGGGGCTATTTAGAGATACGGTATGTGAGGTGACGAGGGATGGCCGCGAGCGGCGGATAGAGCATATTTAACGGTGAGGGAAGATCGCAGACCACTATGCCGGAAAGCGTGTTTGCCGATATAAATGACGAGGTTAATTGTCGCGATTATATCTTAGTATGCGCTATTAATCTATTTGCGCAATATTAATGCGCTTGCATTCTGGCTTAGTGTACAAACTATGTGGTGACTTTTATGCGACAGCTATTATTTAATGCTGTCTAGATTATCTAGAGGGTGCGAAAAATTCATATAAATTTTATATAAATGTATTTTTTTTTATTTTTATATTAATTGTATTATACTTGTTCGAAAGAAGATCGCTAGAATATATTGAGCATCAAAATTGGCGATCTGATCGAGATAAAATGATGGGCGTTTGATTTGGTGCATGTAATAAAATTCTATGGTATGTATCACAAAGACAGATTGTTGATGAATATTTATTTCGTATTCGCGACTCGGACATTCAATAACGTTTCACGTCACGTTTTCGAGATGAAGCATCGTCGTGCGAAAACGAGCGATTTCTACGGTAACGATTTTTTTATAACGATAGCGAATGACAAATCACATTACTTAAATGTTTGACACGTTGGTTCCACGTGGAGCGATAATTCTTTTCACTCTTTTATTATTGTACATGAACAAATAATTACTATATGTAAAAGTTCCATGATATCGCGGCATTTAAATTAACAATAATTAATTAAACAAATAATTATGTGCTACATTTTCAAAGAATAGTCAAACATTTATAAAAACTATACAAGAACACTTTTATTTTTTATAACTAATTTATATAACCCATCTTGAAGGACTTTTTACGCGAAACTTTACGTTTTTCACGCAGCTTAAATTATGACAGATGATAGAGAATTATTGTTCCACCGTGTATATCATCACTTTATTTCAGCGGACCGTTGTTTTTTGCCGTAGAAACGTCAGTCTCGTAGCCGTTTGCGAAATCCACGGCTTTTTGTATATCGCGGTTGCCATAAATCAGAATGAAACAAAATGGACTGTACGTAACGCTCCGTTTCGATGGTCGGATATCATGTAGCCGCGGTAAGGCGCGAGTGAACTCGGCACGGGCCCAAAAATTAGCTGGCAGATCGGCTCCAAGGAACACAATTGTAATCATTTCTGACCATATGTCGGCTACAGTTAGAAATCACCTCACACGTGCGTTCTATTTCCTTCCCTGTGCAGTGGAGCTTGTGTAATCGCGAATGATGCATGTAGCTTAATATGTGTTTACTTTGTCAACAGCTGAGTTGTCAACAACGCGAATAATGTGCGACATGGATATGGAAGTTGCTGCGCGAACTATTTTTCCAGATAAATACATTTTTAATAGAGATACCGTTTTGATGAATCGAGAGAAACGATGCAAACACGTTAATAATATATGAGACATCTACGTGATGGTTTTATCAAATTTCTAGATTAACGAAAAATTAATCCAGCTCTATGTGACAAAACGACTAATAAAGCCAGGTCCCGAATGAAAGCGCGACAAAACTGCGTCGTGTCGAAAATGCATAATGGCGATTGAATTCGAGTGGGTTATCGCGACCCCGATATGATGTGCGCGCGGATTTCGCGTCGCGGAAGCAAATAAATCGAGGGTGGCATCGCAGAGCGCACCGAAGGTCGGAAGGGCGCGAGCTCGTTTCATTTCACCGACGCGAGAGATTCGGCTCAATTACCAGACCGCGGATAAATTACGAGTTTAACGCGACAGAAGCCGCGTGCGATCGGAAGTTATTCGGACGCCAGGGACAAATCTGGATGCAAACTAATTGAAATTTAAGCTCCAATTTTTCGCTCTGTTGATTTTTGAGAGTTCTAAATATATAAGCGGAATGCAATGACGTGCACACAAAGCCGTATGTAAAACATATTAAATATATATGATAATCTAATCTTGAAATATATTATATAATTTTCCAATATAACAAATTTTGACTTTTTACCAAATTATAAAAAAAAAAATATTAGAATATTAAATACTTTTGTAAATGCTTTAAATTAAATCCTTTATTTTACAATGAACATAATACCAAACTTACGTTGATGAATTAATTACATATACTGATCAATTACTGATCACATACTGATTAATTGATTATGCTCGTTTTATGGAGACTCGAAAATTATTTAGAATCGCCGAAATCATTCTACTACAACTCGTCAATTTAGCAAAGTTCTAAAGCTACGTGCGCGTCGTACAGGCACGCTTAAATCCGTATAAATACCTCATGAATCTATCCATTAATCAGATTGACGATAGGGGCTCGACGCCTGAGTGATTTCCATCCCTCCCCGTCATCCCTGGGGTGTTCTTTTCTTTTCTTCTTTTGCAAGCCTTTCCATAGGATTGCCTCCAGCAGTCTGGCTCCAGAGGTCACTAGAAGGTGGCAGCACCTCGATTAAAATTCGACACGAACCTTCTGCGAGAATCCGATGTGTGCTGTGTCATGCCTCGCTTATATATGTATATATATATATATATATATATATATATATATATCGTTGTACATATATATGCGCCTAGGTATACAGCAGTAGTCGGGCTGCAAACGTATGATTCTCATGGCACGAGCGAGTGCAGAATTCACGTGTGTAGGTGCGAAGTCGGGGAGGACTTGGCCTGCGTTTCGTGGATTGTGAGAGAAATATCGTTTAGCTGCGATGCGCGTCTTTCCCAAAAGGACAAAGGATTGAGGAGATGCGGGAGGAAACGCCGGGGGGTCAATTCCGATCATCTCCGCTTCCGATGATGTTTTTAATGTCCGCCAACGAGTCTTTGCAATTGCACAGAGATCTCCTTCTTTTGCTCTGATGTTTTTTCAATCAGTGATTGGAATCTTCAAAATTTTTCTCGTTTATCAGCGATGAAAAATAATCGCTTATCATCACTTGTATAGCTCTTCAAAGTTTTGACATTGAATGTTTTTAATTGAATTCTTCAATTAAAAATCTATGTAAAATTTAATCGAGATATCTTATGCTGTTTATAGGACATTTGTTTCTTCTTTTTTTAGATGAAACTTGGTCATTCTCTCGTTTGTTACTTTCTTGTTGAGAATAAACTTCGTATAGTATCTTGCAATTGTTCGGTAGATTTAAGCTACTTTCGCGGTGTAAAGTGCCGAGACGGTTGTTTCAGTCCGCGCATTTACGAGTCGCAACCCGAATAATGTATAATCTTGTAAATTACTTTCTTGGATGCGGAACTGCGCGTGTATCCTTCCCCCAAAAGAATCGTGCGGTTTTCTTTAATGCCGTCAACAGCGGCAGCAAAGATAAACTTTATCTTCGTTGGCGAATTATTCGCGCAGCCACGAGAGATCTGCTACATCAAGTAGTTTACGATTTTCACGGACCTGCATGCTAACGATGCTTTCCATATGGTTTGTCATGAGCCTTATTTATAGAACAGTGTAAACTTTGCACTGTAAAGTTACTTAACCATGGCTGACATTACACGTTTCAACGTTCGTTCACGTAATTGGGTTTCCTTGTTCTACGCGTTGGAACTTTGAATTAACAACTCAACATTAATGCGTAAAAACATTATCCTGCTTCTTACAAATTGAAGATTTCAATCAACAATAAATTTGTTTACCTTATACAGTTGACAATTATCTCACGCGCCAATTTTATTTTTTAATGCATTCCACTTTGAGCCATGCACGCGTCGTTACTTTGCCATTTTCCTCTTTCGAATCTAGACATATCGCGTTCAAGGTTACGCCTCGCATGCAAATACGCGATTACTTTGCGCAACTCTCGTCCATCTCTTCCGCGAGACCACCGCGAAAATTTATCGGCTTTGACGACAGAGGCGTTAGACGTACGAGCGTCGATTTGTCGACGATGAGAATTATTTGGCACGGTTGTGGAACGAATCCGCGGAGGATCGGATAACGGACGATTATCTCGCGAGGTCGGCACAGAGCGACACTCGGTTCGCTTCCACACGGCAAAAACAAAAAAAAAACGGATGATCCCCGAACGCTATTCTCTCTTCGTACGCGTATATACCTTGACATTAATTTGCATTCTCGGTAATCCTTAATTTACAACTCCAACGAGTTCTCCGGGGGTACGTTAGGTAACCAGCCAGCTAGGTAGATATGTAGGTAGGTAGGTAGGTAAGTAACGAACAGCACCATCGGTAGTTTCGCACAGAAATTGGCACGGTAGTGCACCCACATCGTGAAGTGCAAAAGTGGTAAGTAGACGTAGGTGAGTAAGTCGCGAGAGAAAGAGAGTACGGGAGAGAAAGATAGAGAGTGGGAACGGGATGGAAGAAAGCAGAGGAGGGTAAGTGAAGGGTTGCTAAGGGTGAGGATTCGGCAGACACCACGGGCAGAGATATAGGGATGGGGCAAGGGTAGGGGCTGTGGCTGGGGCCGGATAGTCGGACCTCACCGAGAGATAGATAGAGAGAGAGAGAGAGAGAGAGAAAGGGAGAGCGATCGCCCTCATGGCTTGTGGTGGTGGTGGATGCCGATGGTGCTGGTAGGGGCTGGAGGACTCCGGGACAGCCGTATGGTGGGGATGAAAAGGGTTGAAGAAGGAGAGGGAGGAGAGCAACGTGGAGGGTGGACGGAGGTCGAGAGTCGCGGGCTGCCTCACTCTGCGGCTCCCGCCGCTCGGGAGCAGACACGCGGGGCCAAAGACTAATTTGAACTATTTTATTAACAAAAACAATACATATTTGTAAATAACACCACTAACAACTGTAAACACGAAACAGCAACAACACATTTCTCCTATAAGGACTCTCTTTAAAACTTACCTTACACCGTAAGACAACCGCCTGTAAAAAAAAAAAAAGGAGGGTAAAGAAGGGAAGGAAGGCACACACGAAGTGAACGAGAGCGCGTGGCCGGAGAGAGAGAGAGAGAGAGAGAGAGAGAGAGAGAGAGAGAGAGAGAGAGAAAGCGAAAGCGAGTGAGTGAGAAAGCGAGAGAGAAAGGGAGAGGGAGACGTACGAGGTAATTCCATTTCCGGTTTCTTTTTTCCAAAGCAAACGTGTTTGCAACACACGCACACACAAGCAGTACACAGTAAACAAGAAACAAGCTACAAAAGAGTCGAACGATAGAAAAGTCTATTTTCTGAAGTTATTCCTCGTTCGAACGGGTGCACGACGCGGCTGCAAGTGAGGAGGATGAGGGGGTGAGAATACAAACGTGAGAAAGGGGATAGAGAAAAAAATCGACAAGCGAGATCGTAAAATAGCGCGCGTCGGCCGCCACGGGACGGGATAATCGCATTTTAAGTTGTTTCTGTACTCTGTGTGACCCTTACATTATTTTGTCCCTCCGATGGGGACGGGTTCAGTGTTGTAACTTAGGATATAAGAAGACTAAAAAGAGCTCCGGAGCGCACAACAAAAAGAGAGAGCAAGGAGAAATTGGAATTCTGGAAGAAATAAGAAGAGAGAGATATATAAGAAAAAAAAGAGTGTGTGGTAGTGACCGGAAACGCGCCCACATCAGGGAACGTTCATGAAAACGAGAGAAGAGAATCCGGATCAAGAGTGAGAGCAATCAACGATTAAGGGAGAGAGCAGGAAACGACGAGAAGAAGGAAGATTCACGAAGAGGGATAGCTCCGGGCGTCGTATAGAGAAAACAATGGAGCTCCAATTTTTTATACTAGAAGAAGAATCTAATAAAAAAGCGTGAGAGAGAGAACGAAAATCGAGAAAAGAAGGACGAAGAATCGATCCTGTTTGTGTTTCCGCATTGTACTTTCACGTGTATCCTTTGGTAATTGCGAGAACTTTAATCCTTGATACCTTTGAAATTTGTCGTGCGAAGGGGACAAAAGGCGTCAGAGGGATCCAGAAGACTGATCGGAATCGCGGCACGTTTATGACACCGTTGATCAATCCATATCCGATTTGAAATCACGTAATCCGACTCGCGTGCACGCTCCTTTGGGAGGATATGTCTTACCGTTCCAGTGGGAATTGTCATTCGGGAGAACAATCTTCACAACGTCAAGGACAACGTCGATCCGAGTGCCAGAGTTCTTACGTCCTGGATCCCGCGACCGTCAAGCTGTCCTGACGAAAAGAGGACCGTCCCCTCAGATCATCCCGATCGAAGAAGCGCAATCATCGGCAAACGGCCGTCATATCAGGTACGCGATCGACCATCAAGCACAGCGTGGAGCCGCCGCCAAGAAGAGTCCGTTCAGGAATGCCCGCCAGGGCCCAGCCACGCTCCCGTCTCCCCTACGTTCAAGGACGATGACGATCGGCCACGGCGATCGGTAAGATCCGAGCAGCGCGAACACGCGCCACCACCACGGAGATGGCGGGCTACAATCATTCGAATCCACAGCGTGTCGTCTACCATACGACCTACCCGACGCCCCTCGCTCCAAGTGAGTTTATCTGCTATTTATGCACCCGGTAGACAACTCCACGATGATGCGTGGGACACTTCAGTCTTGGATTTATTACTGAGGGTTGTGTAGAATTTATTTCAAATATCATTGGAAATACAATAAATTGTATGAAAGAATTTAAAAATTATTTTTAAGTGCTTTTTATTTTGTTATTTAGAAGAAACTAAATATATTTGCAAGATTTTACAAGATATCTCTTTTCTGTTTTTATTCTTTTCTTTTCAGTTTAATCGCGTTAATCAATTTTTTTTTTAAATTATTAAATAAAATTTATTTAAATTTAATTGATGCATGTGTCAAAAGAATTTTATTTTAATTTATCAAAATAATTTCTCTCGTAGATTTATTTTGTGTACAATTCTGTATTAAACTTTTTACATGGCGAGCTTTAATTTCTTTGATAATTTTATATTTTTGAATATGAATAGATCTATATTTTCGTATAATGTTCAGATTGTGTTTTTCATATTATTCAGGCAGGATTACGAAAAATGCTACTATAATGTGAAATATTTACATTGTACTTAGTGTAACAATATTAAGTGACGTCATAACGTTAAAAAGTTCCAGGCAAATAGACATCCTTTTGTTACTGTGAAATCTAGGAGACCGCAGCGATTGCACTTAAGAGTATCGTATTTATGATTGAAAGTTTATTTAATGGCTTCTAGTTTCGGCAAGTTTCGCGAATCGATGAATATTGCATAGGCTATAAACGGCCAAAAGCTAAGCGCGAGTCGTTAGATAAATATTTGATTTTCTTAGATAATTTTCTTGCTAATTTAGAATAGTAATTTTCGACAAACATTTCGCTATGGATGAAACTTAGTTTCAGCTAAGTTAAAACAGTAATTTGCTACGGTTATGGGAAAAAACTTCATGGGAAAAAAGCTACCAAACAAATGTACGCTCGCCGACACGACAAATTGACTTACGATGTATAGATTTTTAATTGTGCGGAAAAATTTTAACGAATTTTTTCACGTAAGAAAAAAAGGCATCTGAACGATGAATTTATTCGTGCAGATAATTAAAGCATAACAAGGTTACTGTGAATTATATGATCATAAAAACTTCCCGATCGTGGCTTAAGTTTATATATGACACAATTTCTGACGTTTCAGAAAAATACGGTAAAACGTATATGCCCTCCTTTCTACCATTATTTTTTTCCAACACGCCGCTTTTAATTCTCTTTTCCTGAAGTTTCCGTGAAGATACTTCTTCCGGAGACACTGCAACAAAAGTTGCATATCAAAGACTACGTTAAAGAATAAATTATATTTATGACAGCTTCTGATCCTTTCAATTTCATGCAATGCATTGCATAAAACGTAGAAAGGATGCTCGGTTACAACGATAGATTTATACCGTGTTTTATACCATAAAAGATTTGAGAACACACGATATCGCAGATATATCATATTGCTTAGTGAGAAAGCACAGATGTCTATGCGTAATATCAATAATATCGAGAGAAAATGCAAGCTGCGAAGCACGAGCATTTTGTCAAGCAAATAACAACTCGCTTGATGCTTCGATACAGAAATACATCTTGGATTCCAATAATTCAAGAATACATACATTCTGATTTTATGATATTTGTTAGAATGACACGTTATTTTCTTTTTGCTAAATTCTATCGTAAACATAAATTTTATCTCATAGTATAAATCTTCTTAGAAAGAAGATATAAATTTTTACTAATGATACATATATTATTTACATATATTACATGTGAATGTGTGTGATATAGTATTGACATAAATTTTTCTTTTTTAATATTAATTATTTAATATTAATTATTTAATTCTAATTTAAATATTTTTTACACAACACTCTTATAGAACAAATTTTATAAACTATTTATATTAACATACATTACATATATATACATACACAATTAATTGTATTTAATGATATTGAATTACTATAGTATTTTTTTAACTTTTTAAGGCTTTGACTATATCGCTCTGATGTCGTTACTTTTTATAACAAACTATTCTGCAACTTTTTTTTCTACATAAAGGGAAGAGAATGTTTCTCGACTGTACCTAAAACAGTACATTGTGCAAATAGCGTGCAAAAATTCTCTCGGTAAAAGAATCCTTATACCGTCGAGTTTTTGCCTCCTAACGCTAGTAGGTAACTCGCGGCGTTCGTGGAAGGTGCAATCTATTACGAATGCTATTTTATGGCAAGCAACGGCGGCATATACATAGCTGGTAGATCGATGGAACTTTTCGATCGGTTGTGTATAAACAGAGCTAATGACACATGCATGTAAAGTCGAGTGTGAGCGGGCAGTCGCTAATGCTCATTGTTCATGACACAATAACGATCCCCTTATCGATCCGCAGTAAAATTGTCACGATTGATCAACACGCACATCAGCGGCATAAATTTAGACTCTTCGTTAAGTAATGTAACGGGTGATACGGAACAAATCGTTTTGAAAATTTATGTTTTCTACGATCCCACATTTTCTCTCTCTCCAGCGAGAACGGCTATTAATTGAGATAATTTATCACGCAGACGGCGACCCGATAAAGCTTCCCGAAAATCTGGAAACCTTGCCGCGAGCTGAACACTTTCCAACTCAGAGGCATCGATGGAACACCAATGAGGTAAGTCGCTTATATTCGCTGATATTCGTTAGACACGAATATATTAAATTTGCGGATCGATAAAAAAATATACGTAACCTAAATACTCAAAAAGACTCGTCGATGTCACATTTCTCGATTGCACGACATCGCGTTAATGTCATACTTTTAAACTGTAATTTCGCACGATGCACAAGTCGGCGACAATTATGGATAACGTGTAGATATGAAAGATTGAATATTTGAGGATACATACAAAAAAGAAATATACGGAATAGAAATTAAATAATGATAAATGTTTTTAACGTTAGGAAACTATCGAGAGAGAGAGAGAGAGAGAGTAAATTATTTAAAAAAAGTATACATTTTTGATTCAATAATATATATATATATATATAAATATGCGCACACATGATAATTTTCTTGATGAACATCTAAATGTTTGTTCAACTATTTAACAAATAGTCTGCTAACTTGGATCATTAACAAACGGTAATCCACGTAATTTGCGGAATTTAACAACGAGCTACATTCCGGAATGAAACGGGGCCAAAGTATCAATAATGCATCTTACATCCGGATGCACTCGCGTTCTGGAGCGCATCCCTCTTTGTGGTGACCGCATGTCCCAGTCGTGGATTCCGGCGTTAGCGGGCCGATCCGTATTACCGGAATTCCGACGAACTCGTTTCGTTCGTCGTCCCCTTTTTTCCAGCGTGAATTTTTATCGCGACCTTGCCGGATATATATATATATATATACACAAGACTGCGAGAAGTAAAGTGGCAAGGTAAATAATGTGGCGCGCGCTCGTTCAGGTTGGTTCGCGGCTCGGTTAGAAAGGATAGTTGCAGTCATTACAGCCCTCTCTTGCTCGTGTGCAGCGTCCAAGATCGTTATTAGAGATAAGATTCCTTATGGCAATAAAATCTTAAGGTTGGCAAATTTTGGATGCATGTAAATTGCAACGTTAATTTCAATGACGAGTTCTTTGTTGAATTTTGTTTTCTTTAACGATTTTTTAATCTGAAGCATCAAAGTGTCAATAAAATTAATTAATTATAATTTTAAGTTCTTTCACGATTTTGAAAGGCGCGCAAATAGTTTAAGAACAAATTGTTCTTAAACTATTTTACTATATGTAATCTTATGTTTTACAAAATCTTATATTTTAAAAGTATCTTACACACACGGTTAGTGATATCCAAAATAAAATTTTTATTATAATTATATTATTTATTTATTTTTTATAATAATTTTTATAATAAATTTTTTATATATTTTTACATCTATTTGCTTTATGTGTGCGTGTGTATATGTAACATACGTATCGATTGCATTAATTTTTAAGATTTTACTGGATTACTTAAAATATCGGGAGAGCAAGGGAAGGAGGTGCTATTTCAGCGTTTCGCCTGAGAGGACGAAATTCCTGGTCACGATCCTGGCGACGTCGATGTGTGCAGCGGCGCGGTCCCGTGCCGGTGTGTGCAGCAGGGGTGCACGTGCCACACACACCCGCACGTTGCACACGTAGACAGCTTGCACCGATGCCAGTCCACACCGCTACACTCTGACCCAGGTCGGTCGGCCTCCGATCAATAGCTGGAGCCAGCGAGAGCTGCTCGCAGCCGGCGACGCTGAGCTTTTCAGTATCGTCGAACCGAACTCAATTGCGATTTCTCCGTGCGCGACGACTATCATTGTAAACGATAAGTCGACCGTCCCTTCTTCGCCTTCCTTCCCCCTGTTTTCATCCCCCCTCCCCCGTCCTTGTCTAGCCATCGCACGCTCGTTACCTTCCCAGACCATCCTCTCTTCGGTAAGTACCGGAAATTAAAAGTTCCTGGAAAAAGAGAGAGAGAGAGAGAGAGAGAGAGAGAGAGAGAGAGAGAGAGTCGTCGACACCGCCTTCTCGAAGAATCCTCTCGTAGTGATAAAGCAGGGATGCCTCTTTATCTTCTTTCATAACTTTTTACGCTCGGGGTACCCTATCCCGCTCGTCATTGTTCCTCGGCATTCTATATTTTTTTTTTATTTGCTGTCAATGCACTTGCCTACTCGCTCCTTCGGGCGATGAAAATTAATCTCTCTTTATCTGGCGAATTAAATCCAGCGATATTCCGTCTCGCTCCAGTAATAATTTTGTCTTTATTCCGATTTCAGCGTTTTATTCCAATTTATTCCAATGATTGATAAAATGCACAGATCTGCCGAAGGCATTTGATTTTACAGCTATTATACGCACATATTTTAAAATTATCAAGTATCAGGAAGATATTCAAATACAATATTCAAACGCGAGATGAACGTGGCACCATGTGCATCGCTAATAAGGTCAATATATATGGGACGAGTACTGTCATGTGCGTTCGCTTTATTCAATACCTATACTATTATCAAGTCGTCAGAGTCCTTCGAGAATTATCGATTGCGCGAGCCAACAAATTTGAGCTTTGTTGAAGAACAGAAATCACGCAAAGTGATTTATATCAATGTTGATACGTTCTCTGAAAATAGAACCTTTTATCTTTGATTGACTATTTATATATACGATCTTTGATTAAATATATTTTGTATGACGGCATGTCAAAATTTTATAGAACAACACTCTCAGAGAAATGATAAAATTTTCTTTTATTTTCTCTCGTAAATACACATTTATCTTTCTAAAGTTTCAGAAATACTTATACAGGGTTCAAACGTTGTGGCCAAACTTTAAAATTTTATAGTAAATTTAATTTTAAACGAAAAGTTTCTAAATATGGATTGAAAAATGCTTCCTTAAAAAGTTAGCGCCCTCTGAAATCACGATTATTTTATACATTTTTACAATTTAGGACTCATGTTTTAAGAAGCTTTTTGTTCAGAATTAAATTTCCTTTTCATCACAAAGTCTGGCCGGAATATTTGGATCCACTTTGTATATACTTTTTTATTTCTCTCTCTCCGTTTACGTAAAAAAATGTTGCGTATAAATTATCTAGATGGGATTTAAATCTCTCTCTCTCTCTCTCTCTCTTTCTCTTTTCTATATCTAATTTATCAATAATATCACTTCATATTTTTCTCCTATTTTAATGTTTATCGATCGTATATTCTCCGACATCGTATCATTGGATAGCACGAATTCTTGAGCATGAGTTTGTCGCATGTCTGATAGAAAAAAAATATTCTTCACATCTAACGTCTGAAGCTTCTTTTTTCGCTCACCTAGATTCGCGCATTAAATCGACGCGACGCGAGAGTTCAATCTTATTTACATTTGTCAACGTCCCGACGGCGTTATCCCGCGGCATTCCGGAATTTATGGAACCACTCAGAGCCCGGTCGATTCATTTTGCGCAAAACCGGCTTGAGGTGTTCGTGGACAGGTAACGGAGTAAATTCTCTCTCTCGCGCGCTTGGATCCGGAAAGTTTATAAATCCCTTGTGCACATATTGTGCCGCCCAGATAAAATGCCGTCGCTTTCGAGAGATTCCTTCAACGTGATCTTGTTTTCTTTCGCGGCTGCCCCTTGTAACTTCACCCACTTGCTTCGCCTCTCCGTCATGTCGCTCGTCTCTACGAGTCATTTTTCACGCGAATTCCGACGGCATACGTGACCGTAAATGGATCTCGCACTTTCTCATGCCGAGCCCTCTCGACGAGTCGTCGACGATCAAAGTGTCCCCCAAGGATGTCAGTGATTTATTTATTGTGCGCGCGCGCTGTTCGCTTCTCGCTTCGACTGGAAATCACTTTCCAAGCAAGTATATAACGCGGGAATTAAAATAATAACCGCGGCTCAAGGTTGTTTTTACACGCACGTTTCACGATTCACGTTTATCGTGCTTATCTCGATAGGTGCAAGCATTAAATTATGCGATAGATTAATGCTTTCGCGTATATATTAAACTCGTTTGCGATAAAGATGTGCGAACGTCGTCTTTAAAAGAGTTGTGTGCTTTCAATAAATAACTTCTGAAAAAGATCTTTAGCATTTAAAAAATTATTTCCCATTGTTTACAAAATCCGAGACATATGTA
This sequence comes from Cataglyphis hispanica, assembly GCF_021464435.1. Classification (NCBI taxonomy): domain Eukaryota; kingdom Metazoa; phylum Arthropoda; class Insecta; order Hymenoptera; family Formicidae; genus Cataglyphis; species Cataglyphis hispanica. Next base: position 3,185,327 of record NC_065974.1, read on the forward strand.
TGTGTAAAAGAATTAACATTATATATATATATATATATATATTTTGTAATTTTTAAATGTTTATGAATAATGTGTATTTAATAGTAACGCACAAGAATTTTTATTATTAATTAATTTTGCATAAAATTTTGCTACGCATAGAATATTCTCTCTTATTTTTTCCATTTCAACGCCAATAATTTTCAAGATTTCTGACATGCCTTTCCGTTCTTATTACCGTCGCCTGATGAAATCCCATTTGTACTGAAACAGGGCAATGTTGAATACATACGGGGAGGAGTATTACAGTAATATGTTTTAGCACATACCTACAGGCGAGCGCGTTTTACACTTTCAGCATTTGTATAATGTGCGCGTCTTTATATATAAATGCATATATATGTATTAAATAATCTTCCCTATATATTACAGAGAATAAGAAGCCTCCTATATTACTAGGGGTATCCTAATTTAATGTTATAAATACGACTGTGCAAATTGTAGTTGACTATAAATTTGCGAGGTCTTATTAAACTTCTTTCTGCAAAAAATATTTACAATTACACATATGTTTGCAGTATACATAATTTTTTTATATTAAATTAATTTATCATAAATGTTTTTGTTTTAAAATCAACATTTTTTAAAAATAGTTAAATATAATATTATACATTAATCTAAAAATTAACAAAATTAAATATAATATATTAATGTATTAATATATATTAATATATTAAATATAATAAATTAATATATTAAATGTAATCTACAAATTTAATGTGTTTTTTTTCTTGTAAAAAAGTAGATTAAGAATTTTATAAAATAAGAATTTTAGATTTATTCGTGATATATTTTCGACTTTATTACTTTTTGAGCCTTCGTCAAATTTAATTAATAGATTAGAGGAATGATATATGGCTTATCTGTAAATATATCTCGAGACAAAGATTGCTCTGAAAACAACGCTTTGGTTTACTTATTGATTTCCAATTGCATGCGAGAGTGGAAACACGGTCACTAAATCGCTTGGATTTGTAAAGCTATATCGCGATGGCAGTTGTTATAATTAAACAGCGCTTTAGACCGTGCACCTTTTAATTAAAAGACATTTCCGTGGAAGCCCGTTATGCGAATATCTCGTGCAGATTTGTTAATTATAGTTCTTTACATACGCAGTTTTATTACTAAAGTCACGATGAATTTAAGATAACATCAGTATACGTATAATTATTACACAAATACTTAATCTCATTATTATATTTATTTAATTATTATAAAATAAAACAATCCACTCTTAAAAAGACATGTTAAATCGATACTCGCAAGTTGTTGCTTCTGTTCCTCAATGTTGATTGGTTATTTCAATATTACGCTATACATTACTTCATATTAATAAAAATCTGCGTATTTGACAATTCAAGTATTATATATATATATATATATATATATATATATATAATTTTGATTTAATTGATTTTGACAAAACCGATAATACTTATTATTATATTACATAAAACTAATTTTACAATAGTTATATGTATTTTATAATAGATGCGTGCCCTAACCGCGTGCCCTAACCGCGTGCCTTACTCGCGTGCCCTACTCGCGTGACCTACTCGCGTGCTCTATTCGCGTGCCCTAATGGAATGCCCTGATATAATGCACCGTAGGCTGCTTTCGTTGGGCCAGTTGGACTTACCTATCGTTGATCCTGGTGGGTATTAATTCTGGCAACGTCTAGCCAGAGATGTAGCATTCGATCTCCTATCAGAGATCAATGAAGGAAAAAAATTCCTTCTATTGCCGGCTAATTATTGTCGCCGGGATATATGAACATAATTTTATGCTCGTTTACGACATGACAGTTTGTCATGCATCGTTTTAAAAAATTGCAAAATTTAATATATGAATAATTTGACTGAATGTTAAATTATCAATCAAATTTAATAATTGATTGAGAAGTAATAATATTTAATCGTAATAAAATAAAATTAAATAAAATTATAAAAATATATAAAATAAAATTGATAAATAATATACAATATTTATAATAATATGTAATTTATATTAAAATAAATTAATAAAACATTTATGTGTCATATAATTTGAATAATTTGACTGAAAGTCAAATTATCAATTAAATTTAATAATTGACTGCAAAGTAATAATATTTAATCGTAGTAAAATTAAATAAAATTAATAAATAATATAGGATTTATATAGGTAATTTATATTAAAATAAAATGAATAAAACGTTTGTTGTGTCACATGGATAATTTGACGATTTAATTGATTGAAGTAACAATGTTTAATTTTAATAAAATAAAATTAAATAAAATTATAAAAATATATAAAATAAAATTAATAAATAATATAGGATAATATAATATAATAATATAATATAATAATATTTACATTATATATAATATAGGATACGCTACGCGTTATTTTTATATTTTTATTAATTTTTATATATTTTATTTTATATATTTTTATAATTTTATTTAATTTTATTTTATTACGATTAAATATTATTACTTCACAGTCAATTATTAAATTTAATTGATAATTTGACTTTTAGTCAAATTATTCAAATTATAAGACACATAAATGTTTTATTAATTTATTTTAATATAAATTACATATTATTATAAATATTGTATATTATTATAAGATTAAATATTATTACTTCAAACAATGATTAAATTTGATTGATAACTTGGCATTAGATTGACTAAAGTAAAATTATATTAAAACGCGTGACAAACTGTCTAAGCTTTTATTGCTATGATAATAAAGATGGATGGGCTATGAAAAATTATAACAAAATTGGATCGCAACATCACAATAATTATCAATATTTCATATAAGAAATAAAATTATTAGCGTCTTCTACATTAAATAAATAAAATAAAATTCTATTGAAAAAATATTTTATATTTTTTCAATTTTTGTTTTAATTTATATTTTAAATTATATTTCTAATGTGTTTTAATATATATTTAAAAAGTCTATTAAAAGTTATTTGATTGCATTTATTCTAGCCCATCTATTTTGAGGCAACGGATTTATTTACAATCTACAATCTACATTTACATCTACAATATCTACGGATCCGTCACCTCAAAATAAAATAAAATTTATCACTCACCGGCACTGATGCGCAACAGCGGAGATTTGGTCTTGAGGCTATGTTGTCTGTAACACACAAATATAAAATCCAAATTATAGCAACGTTTAAAATAATTAATATTTCAAAAAATTATTATTGTACGCATCGAATTTTATATCCGATGCGTATAATAATAACAAGGTATATAAATATGAAATAATTTTATAAATTTTAAAAAAGAAAACTATTTCTTTTTAAATGAAAACTTTTATAGTATGAGTTGTTTAAGCTATTCAAACAATGATCGAATCGATTTAATGCATGTACGGGATTTATAATAATTAATATAAAAATAATAATACTCACCCTTGGGTTGCTTCGCCGATGCAGGATGCCTCTCCTAGGCCTCCTCCTCCTCTCAGGTTGATTCACACGCGCGATACTTTAAACGGCACTCCCGCACTTTTATTAAAAGATAATTCCGCACTTGTATACGCGATACTATGAACGACACTCCCGCACTTTCGGCATGATCGAACCCCATTTTACACGAAAATCGTTCTGCGAGTCGACAAATACGACTTTATTGCTCGAGCGTTGCTGAACGAATGATAATAAGGCTATAAGACGTTAACAATAGCGCGCTAATGTTTACATCGCCAAGGCCGAATACAATGTTATTGTTTCGCGGCCGAAAGTATGTTGCGTACTATGACGTATATGCGGTGTCGAATATTAAATAATACAAGTATTTTAAATTATAGATTAATTATTTAATAAACGATTAATATATCATGGAGCTTATTATTATGTTAATCATTATTCGAACCTGCAATTTGACTATTTTATTACGCGTTCTCAAGCCGAATCATATTTAAATTATCAAAAAATCGAATAACGATAAAATATGAAATATAATTAAAAATCAAGTATTTTTAAAGAAATAATTATTGTTTATAAAGAGAGAAAGAGAAAGAAAGATCGCGATAAAACAATAATTTACAATTTTGATTCTAATCATTTCGATTCTTGATTAAAACGTCACGCAAAATACGCGCTTCGATATTTATCCATTATGATATAATTACGTATTATGGAAAATTTAAAGTGTGTGAAAGATAATTAATTATTTATGATATCAAATTATTTCCCGATACTTGTCGCGATCGCGTTGAGTAGAGAAATTTGATGGAGTGTCTCGCGTTCTACTTCCTTACTGTTCGAGTATCGTCGTGAGAATAATAAAACCATAAGCCATAACATGTTAACAAGAGCGCGCTAATGTTTACATCGTCAAGGCCGTATACTATGTTAGGTTTTGATTATTCGTTGCCGAAATATTTTTCGTACTATGACGTATATGCAAACGAAATATTAAATTATACATGTATTTTAAATTATAAATCAATTATTAAATTATCAATTAATATATTACAGGAGTTTATTAAATAGATACTGACAATATTGTTATCTCTTTTTCGCGATGCTAATTGGTTATCTCGACGATGCACTAAACATTACTTTATACCAATAAAAGCTTGTCATAACTGAGAGACACATTTGATAATTTAAATATTAAGTAGATGTAATAATTTTTATTTAATTTATTTTGAAAAAATGAAAAACTAGAATTAATATGTAAGTAATTATATACATATACACATACAAAAAAAAAGCGCGCGTAGCGCGCGTTTATAGTATTTTAGTTAAAATGAAAAATAAATTTTATCTTCATTTTATATATAATTTTATTATTTTATTAATTTAGATCTTTTAAAAATTAAGAATTTATTCAAAATCTTTTTGCTCTTTTTTATTCTATTTTGCAATATATTTTATATTAAAATTTTTTATTAATATCTCAACAATTCGAAATATAGCTATCGTGAATTTTCGACATGGTAAGAATTGTGCCGAAAAAGAACCTTGAAGAGAAAGAAATAAAAGCCGAATAAATAAGTCGTCGTGACTTCAGAAAGATTCGCCGATCCGGAAAGTTCGCAAAAACCGTAATAACGTAGATACACATGCACTCACACATACTGCCGTCTAAAATTGCATTGCCCTCGATTCACAAAATCGCTTCATTGAGAATAAAGGCACGGCGTCGCATCCGGAGTGCATCTCAGGAATAGTATGCAGGCGCGTTTCACATCGACGTCTCGGAATAGTTTCCTCTGTCATCTCGGAAAAATTAACCAATTTCCTAGGTTCTTTGTGCGACGCTGAATAGTCGTGGCGATACAATACAGTCGCAGTCGATTCAACGCTGTGGTCGGCATCGATATTTCATTGCTATTCTCTCAAGTGCCGATGCCGTGAGACAATAATGATAATGATTCCGAATAGCAATTAATCTGCAATAATGCGATTATTAATACTTCGATAAATACTGTTGCTGCGTATAAATGTAGGCGTATGAGAAATTTGAAAAATACAATCATAGTATTTAAACATTTTTTTAGAAACAAAATATTTTTACCTATTTATATGTGCATATATTTTTAATAATTAAAAAAATTTAATGTATATGTGAAGAACAATTTCGGAAGAATGTGATAATGAAGGCATTTATATATAAAATGATTTTAGTGTTAAAAATATCTTGTTTTTCTTTATTCTTATTTATGAAATGCCATTATAAATCTCTTTGAGAAAGACAAATTTAAAGTAAATAAAATATATGTGTGTGTTTTCGCGGATTATTAAATATATATTGTCGAAATCGAAATATGTTTTTAATCAAAGAAGTCTATTTTTATTTAAGGTTTTCTCTGTTGAAAGCGACAATTTATTGACAGAATTCCGATACTTACGCGTGTGAATGTAGAAAGGATGCACTACCTTCGTCCTCGATGTCGGAAGGAGAGTCGATTTATCGCTCCTTTTGTATTCGTAAATCAGAGAGAATACATCTCTTCCGGTAGCACGTAAGACAGAAAGTGTTACGTTTATATGTACCCGAAGCTAGGAATCTATTGCCATTCTCTTTCATTGTACATATTTCTGGAAATCAATAATTTTTTCTTAATGATCTTATGTAATTCTCTTTTGTCTGAATATCTAAAGAAACACTATCGAAGATACCAATACTTGACATGTAATTAATCAAAGTTATGGAAACCCCTATTGTGTTAATTAGTTTTTGTGTGAGAAATGATAGATGATTTAATATTTAATATATAAGAAGAGAAATAAAGAAAGCCAAAAATCAATAGGAATAAAGATTTTAGGTAAAAGAACAATTTATTAATAGAAGGACATAATTTTTTGCAAGATTTTAACATGCGACATTTTTATATTATTTTATTATGTAACATACAATATGCTCCAAAATTATAAATAAATTATTAAAATTTATGCAATGTTTGAATTGGCGCACATTTACAGAAGTGTTTGTATAAAAGAATGCTTTTTTCCCGAAAGCTAATTTCTCTGTCGTTGTAATTCGTAATCGATAATCGCGTTTATATTTTATACGTTTCTTTTGTCACGTATGCATATGTGAGAATACCGTAAGCTAAAATATTCCATGCGCTGTTTGACCTATTTCGCGACCAACGCAACACATATCCGGAAAATATACAAGCGCGCACCAGGAATTTTGCAAGGAGTCTCACAAAATTTATTATTAATGAACCATATGATCCTCGAGTTTTATTATGCGAAAAATCTCGTGGACAAAATAGGAGAGATTGTGTTATCAGAAAACATTCTCTAATTTTTACATACGATGTCAATGCAATATGAAATGACCGTCGTAGTCAATTTTAAGCTCTTTTTATTTATGAATTGTAATCAGCGTGACTAAATTTGGAGCATATAATTTTATTTATCTGCAATTTTATATGCCACGTGTAATGCGAAAAACGGAAACTATAACAAGGTATACATATATAAAATATATATCAAGATACATATTATATCAGAAGACATGTGCAGGACATAAAATTATAAATAGACTTCTATCTTAAATTTTGTCGCAAATCGAATATCTTAAATAGACTTAAGATACAAATATTATACAATATAAAATATATTTTTTGTTTTTTAAAAAAGTATATAATTATATAATTGAAATCGCATAGTATTTGATATTAACATAAGAACTTACATTATATCTTGTAACTCTATCAAATTAATTTTTGCGTACTGCTATTTGTATTACATAAGTGAGCCTTTATTTAATTATTATAATAAATATAAATAAAAAATATATTTGCTTCTTAATTCTCTGCTTTTGATTAAAAGAGGGAATAACATATTTATATCTTAAATAAAAAATGTTTTTGAATAAAGACGAAAATAATATTTCGACAAATGATTGCGGGCGTTAACATACGATGTATGGAATTAATCGACGTATACGCAAAGTCCGCGCGTGAGCTCGTGATGGAACTCGCCTGGTAGCTTAACCTAATTTTTGCCCGGACACCCTCCGCGATTAATCAAGGCAAATGGACGTAACAGCATGCGGGCAAGTTGTAGCGAAGGGATGCATGAATGCTCGGTAAAGCCGAGGCCGCGCGAGTTTTGGTCGCCGTTGGCGAACGACGCGGCGACGTACGACGTCGGCACGAGGCATCCTCGCTAGAATGCAAATGATCAATTAACCAGTTGTAAATCACTACAACGTGGGGGAGGCGGCGGGGGGAGGAAGAACCTTTATCTAGGCTGTCGGTAGTCTAATGACCGCAAAGTCATCATTGGTCTCCCACACATCCTATTCATATACTACGCTTTCTCCTCAGATCTTGCTATATAAAATGCCCCAGAATAAATAATATGACCAAGAAAAGAAACTTTCTTCCATCTTATTTCAATTAGAATTTCGTCCAAATATCCCTTGCTTATTATCTAGTTTACGTATATACTAATTTAATATAACGTTCATATATAAAATAATTCTTTACAAGTTGAAGGAATAACGAGAGAGAGTTTCAAGCAATAAAATTATACCATTTTCTCATGCGCAACATTATTATAACGGTACTATTACTATTATTATCACTGCTATTACGCCATTATTATTTTCATTATACTATTACATGTAAACTACCTTGTATAGTGCCGTTATCCTCGCTCGTCCTTTAATTTTTGCCACCGTCGCGTCGAGGATATTTATTATCGAGGCCACGAGAATATTTATTATCAAGCCGGAGAACCTTTCGAAGGGTGAACTAATGGGGCGGCACGAAAATATTAAGTAGCCTCCGAGAAATTTGCAGCCACAATTAACATTTGAAATGGGAAAGGTATATTCTGGATTAATAATTCGCTATATGAGCTAATAAATCACCGATAAAATATCTTTACGAATTATTTTAAATGTTACAAATGCGATTGTTTGATACAAGACGATGAAAATTACGATCTAATTCTGTAAGACAAGATAAAATTGCAAATTTCGCTTGAATAAAATTTCGATGGATAAAAATAAATGATAAGGGGATAAAAAAGGATAAGGATAAAAAATATGTATAGACACATGTTCTTTTTCTTTAAATCTAGCCGCACGTCTCTCATGATGTCTACTCGATCATGCTTATATTGGAATCCGAGTTCAGATGAGATATCTCATCTAAAATGAATGGCGTGTGGCTTGCGTTCACGGAGCACGGGCCCAATTAAAAGCAGAACCTGTCACTGCAAAATGTACGCAAGATACGTTGCTGGAGCGCACACGCTTGCTCTGTGCGGTATTCGGGTTATCCTCAACATCGCGTGGAAGATAGCCGCAGAATTTCGCGGGAATTTAATTTGTACTTGGCGGATGGATGCTGCTTCATGTACAAACGTGAACCGCAGCCATTCCAGTCGACGTGATGAATGTTCATACTTGCAATTCACATTTCGATTATTAAATGCTTCATTTACACACACACACGTGCGTACAGCTAAATACACAATCGTACAAAAAATTCTAATTTGTCTCGCATATAACATTACAATGTTATATAAAATTCAAGAAACTATTTCTGAATCGCGTTTTATTATATATTTTTGAATATAAATATTAGAAATATATCGAAGATAGAATCATAAGATGTTGTCCTGCCCAGAATATTGCGCCCCAGATATATCTGATCTATATGATTCGACGCGAAACCGAGATCAGGGCCAAAAAATTTAATGGATATAGTAACAGAGAGAGAGATAACCTCCGCGAGGAAAGAGGGGTTTGGTGTGGTGTTTCTGACAAAGGCTCTAATGACGTACGATGGTAACCTTCGTGAGGAGCGCGATACATGTTCCGGATGATATGCATATTTAGTACCGTTCTATAATTCTCTCTCTCGCGTAGAAATGCATGGGGCACGCTGCCAAATCAGCGAAATTGAATCGGAAGAGAATTTTTAGGAGAAGTGCTTTATTACGTTATTATATTTAGATTCCGTCGAGGTGGCCGTGCACTCTCTCGCGATCATTTTATATTTTCAGCGGAGTTGAAGGCAAACTCGCTTGATTAGAATATCGCGAGAATTGCGTACATTTATTTCGTTCATCTATCCTCATTGCACTTTCGATAACAATGTTAAACAAGTACACACACACAGACACACACTGCGCTCTGACGCACGATATTTTCCCGTGTGTGCGAAAATGGTGTATTAAATTAAATTTATTTTAATCATACAAAGTACGCGAGATATAATTTAATTTTCAGTCTGTACATATTATCTCTCAGGATTTATAATTATAAATTATAATTATAATTATAAATTTGTTCCATCAATTTTAATCATCTCGGCCAAATTGTTGCGTTTCGTTGCTCGTTTTTTTTTTTCATTCTTTCGAGTAACTTTATTAATGGTCTCGAAATCATGGGACACCCATAATTTCGCCGCTGGCCATTGTTAAATTCTTTGGATCGGCCAAATCGGCCATGTGCATTGTTCGATTTGCATTAGTGCTCGTTAGGTCGCGTGTCGCGCGCGCTCCTGGCTACCTATTTACCGCACCTTCGGGTGTTGAATATTTTTTTCCGCGCACGCCGGGACGCCTTTCTTCCTTTATGTCCTCAAGTAGCCTGAATTGCCGATAAGCATCGCATGTTGTACTACGAATATATTTATAGAAGTGGTGGGGGTTTTGCATTTTTATATACTGATTATGCGCATCGCGCGGACCCGCTAACAATAAGTGCCGATAAGTTGCGTGTCATGTTGTGACGCGTACGTTAAGGCCGGATGATGAAGGAAGAATGAGGTGAAAAGCGAAGAGGATTACGGAGAGGTGAAATATCGCGAACGTAAAAAATCTCCCTTCTCTTCGCGCGGTATAATTACACTTTTTTAACGTTATAACTGGCGTTACTTCCTCCCTTTAATAATAGCCGTACTATCGCGCTTAAAATTGTACGCCGTACGGTTCCTCGCGGCAGAAATCAATAATGAATCGTAATATAATGGCGCTGTTATTGTTAGCGGCATGTAAATGTGAATATACGCAAACGTGCACACATGCATATCTCGCGACCCTACCAGTCGTATCACGCGTGAGATGTAAGGTACACGGATAAGATATCCGACCCGAAGACAGTTTCTCCATTTTTCATACGACGAGTACGTCGGCGTGTACCGTATGTGTTTCTACTGAATTATTCATCATGTTAAGCATTTTTGATCTGAACGAAAAAGAGAGAAATCGTATTTTCTTCAGAGAGAAACGTATTTTATTCAAAGGGATTTGAGATTATACATATAAGAATAATTTATTTGCCTTTCCGACTTGTTGATTATATCACGTATTACAACATAGATATATCGCACATAATAATGTAGATTATAATAATAAATAGAATATAATAATAATAGAGATATAATCAACATACATAAATAATATAAATTTGCATTTTCTTTTAATCCATGAATTCTTAAAAAACATTGTTTTATAATTAAATACTAGCAGATTAGTGTATAAATTAGAAATGCCAGTAAACAATATTTTAATACACCAATGTTACTATATAAATAAAATATTTTCCTAAATCATAATTAAAATGCAAATTTATCACTGAATTTACAATTCAACGATTGTTTCTGACTAGTTGTAATTCTGTTTCTCTAAAGATAAAAGCACAGATAGATCAGAGATGTGTAATGCAATCTCTGATCAGAAGCCAAATCTTTAAGAAAAGCAAGATTTGGCAATGTCAGTGAAAACATTTAAAGTATATTCTATAGATCATTATAGAAATTTACAATTTGTTATCATCTTGCGTTAGCGTCTTTTTATATGTATCTTAATATTATATCTTAATATTATATTTAATTTTAATGTGAATAAATAATTTAATTGAATGATTAAATTAAACACAGCTTGATATGTGATAATATATTAATAAAATATAAAATATACTCTGTGATATATTATATGATATTATATGATATACATTATCGGGATTATACGTATATTTACACTTTTCTCTTTTATTTTTAGGAAATCGCCGCCATTCTGATCAGTTTTCAGAGACACACCGAATGGCAAAGTCGGGAGGTGAAAGTACGACCACGAAGTGGTTCGATGTTACTGTACTCGAGAAAGAAAGTACGCTATCGGCGAGATGGTTACTGCTGGAAAAAGAGAAAAGACGGAAAAACTACACGGGAGGATCACATGAAACTGAAGGTAAATTTAAAATAAAAAAAGGATATTATATGTCTAACATTATAAAGAAACTGGTGAAGAGTAATATAATAATCTTTTTCGCGTTAAAATTTTGTTATTAAAATTTATACGCAAAAAAATTGCTATTAGATTTCGCTATACGTGACAATCTGATTATAGGTCCAGGGAGTCGAGTGCATCTACGGCTGTTACGTGCACTCGGCTATCCTTCCGACGTTTCATCGCCGGTGTTACTGGCTACTACAGAATCCGGACGTTGTTCTCGTTCATTATCTGAACGTTCCTTATCCGGACGGCGATGCGAAGCTGGCGGCCCTGCCACCCTGTCTCGCACTTCCGCCAGACAAGAAGGAATGGACGCGCGACGAGCTTGCGTCGCAATTAAGGCCCATGTTCCTCGGTGGAGATGATGATCCAAACAATCCTCATCTCACGCAGCACTCGAACCATCCCGTCGACATGATAGTCTCTCAACTGCTCGACAGGCAGAGGGCATCCTCCACTTCCTCCACCAGCAGCACTCAACTCGCACCTAGGAGACTTACGCCCGACAATCAGGTTAATTAATTAAACCTTTCACGTGTCGAAATAAATACTACCATTTCCGGAATTTATACGATAAATTATAACTCGTAAATATTAATTTACTTTATATAATAATTTGGAATCTTTTCGAAAATTTTCTGTAATATAATCATTGAATATGTTTGTATAATTAAAACAATTTTAATATATGCATGTATTATTACTTGAAATAGGTCTCTTCGACAACGGGAGGTCAGCAATCGTCGACGACAGCGACTCCGGCTCCCCGTGTGTATTCAAGACATTCCCATTCCACTCAGAGCCAACAGCCGGCTCCTTTAGTTTTAAGTTTGCAACAAATCCAAGGCGGTGGTGGTCTTCTGATACTCAACAGTCAACCATATCATCATCAGCAGCAGCAGCAGCAGCAGCAGCAGCAGCAACCGCAGCAGCAGCAGCAGCCGCAACAACAACAGCAGCAGCAACAGTCGCAACAGCAGCAGCAGCCGCAACAGCAGAATCAGCAGGTAGAGATGCAACAGATCACGGAGCAACAACTCGTGCCACAGACCAGCGTAGATCGAGAGCAGCAGACGCAACAAGAGATCGAGGCACAGGAGAACATGGACAGATCCGCCGTTCAGTCTCTACCGATCGGCGGTTCCGGCTCCGAGGTGACCGATTTCGCCGAAACGTTGGATCTGAGTCAGGAGGACATTCAAAAGACATTGTCCGCTAATATGGTGCCTCCGTCACCGTCGCCGTCACCGGCGGACAATAGCATGATTAATCCGATGGATTTCATCGACTCGTCAGACGATGTGCTGGTTAATTTAGACGCGTTCGACGTGTTCGGTGATTTGCCGGAGCTGCACGACTTTGAGGCCGATCAAACGAAGCACGAGGAACAGCGAGGTCCCGAGAATGACGTCGGATGTCATCCTGGTACAACCGTCCATATTGCAGAGTATAGTCCTGAATGGAGTTACACCGAGGGTGGTGTAAAAGTGAGTATAAAATATTTGCAGTTAATTTTTCTTTTCTTCTTTGCGGAATTATATATATCGAACATTGATTATTTTTATTTATCTTCTAAAAATAAAAATATATTCTCAATGTTTGAAAATAAATTAAATAAAAAGATTTTATATTAAATTACATTTAAAAGATATATTTAATTTTAATAAGAAAATTTTTTAATAAAAGAAAAAGAGAATAGATATATTTATAATATAAAAAATACAATATATTCAAGAATTACCATTTAATTTATAACATTTTCCAGGTATTAGTTGCTGGTCCATGGACCGGCGGTAGTGGTTCTCAATCGTATTCGGTACTTTTCGACGCGGAGCCGGTTGAGGCGTGCCTCGTGCAACCAGGTGTACTGCGCTGTCGATGTCCCGCGCACGCACCAGGAATAGCGTCCCTTCAGGTGGCGTGCGACGGTTTCGTCGTGTCCGATAGCGTTGCCTTCGAATATCGTAGAGCGCCGACGAGCGAACCTAGTCCAGAGAAAGCACTGCTGGACCGCCTTGCGGATGTGGAGGCCCGTTTGCAGGGCCCCGGTCCGCCGTCTCCCGCAGCACATCTGGAAGAGCGACTGGTTGCTTATTGCCAGGTACTTTAAAAATTATTTGATACTTCCACGTTAATCATTGAGCTCTAATTTTAATCTTAGACATGATAGATATAATTTAATAAGTTACAGCGTATAAACTTTTGACGTGAAATATTGCAGGATGCTGTTGTCCGTCCTTGGCGAGCTGGAGCGGAACCTCTTCAATCCGGTGGGCCTACCCTTCTGCATCTGGCAGCCGGATTGGGATACTCCAGGTTAGCCTGTGCACTCCTTCATTGGAGAGCGGAAAATCCTAGTAGCGTTTTGGATGCGGAGGTCGATGCTCTCAGGCAGGATAGCGCCGGTCTCACGCCGCTTGCTTGGGCTTGCGCGGCAGGACATGCCGATACCGCCAGGATTCTTTATAGGTTCGTGAAAAATCATATTTATTGTGAACAACACTTAACGTTAATAACATTATTTACGAATATTGATAGACTTATTATGGATTTATGACAAAAATTATAATTTGCGCGGCTTGCAATATCTTTACATATCATTACAATAATTTTTAATAATTATTTTAATGATGTCTACAACTATTGAATTATTTTTAATAATTTTTAATAAATATTTTTTGTTGACACTGTGCCTATTGTCAGATGGAACGCTATGGCGCTTCGCGTGAGGGACTGTCAAAATAGAACGGCGACCGAATTGGCCGCAGAAAATGGCCACGCGGCAATTGCCGAAGAACTGAATCAACTCGAAGCCCGAAGGCAAGACGAGAGGCTGTTCTTGCGACCCGCCAGCCCTAGCCCCAGGAGGCCATCTCAAGACAGCGGTCTCGATCTGGCGTTGTGTTAGTTTCGTTTGTTATTATACTGCCCTCTCTTCCGTATATACACGCGCATATACAAAGACACATACACATTCACGTATCTGTACACGTATATTCACATTTTTCCCTTTTCCGCTAGCCTCTCTATATAGTACCTATATTCTTCCTTTTCCCTCCTTCTTCCTGCACCCAGTAAAAGTAGAGTCACAAAAAGGCCGAAAATCATGCGAGCGTAATAAATTAGGCATTGTCTTAGCATTAAGTGGGGTTTATCGAAAAATACACAGGTGGCTCGCCGCTGCTGGACAACATGGAATTGTTGCAAGAAGATGAGTCGTCGTTAGGCCTCAGCGAACAGGGAATGGAGAGCGCTCCGACCCCTCAGGAGACCGTAGGTCCGTACCTTCCTCGTTTTCCTCTTCTATTTGTCTGTCTGTCTGCCTGTCTGTAAAAACTATCCGTAACTCTGTCTATTCTCTGTGACTACACACTACCGATAGAACAGATCGGCCTAGACGTATATACTACTACAATTACGCGGATTGCGTAGAGAGATCCTAGCTGCGTCCCTTGCTCGCAAACATTACATACATACATACATACATACACTTTTTACACAAACACACTTATACGCGTACAACAGTGTTCTCTTTTTCTCTGTGTGTGTGCGGTCGGCAATCACGCTGCCTTCTAACTCTTCTGAACTCTTACAGCTTGAAAAATATTTGGTGTTGCTTGGCCTTCGTAACTGCTGGTGTTAAATGAATCGCTGTATAATATCTAAACTTTATTAGCCACTGCCTATTGTCTGGCTATTGAAACTTGTTCTCGAGTGACGATAATCTCGAGTGCGTGCAATCTTTAAGAAAAAGGGCAGTATAACGATTATAAACTACGTAATTGAACAGACGCGCGGTCTGTTCAGCCGACCTATGTGGACGTATTGCACAGCTGAGCTGCTTCAGGTTACCTTACAAAGACTTTCAACGAGTAGAAAAGCGTTATTATTCACCGGTGACTTGTCTAATTCGAGTTGTCAATTTGTGGCGGCACACTTGTTGGTGTTAAGCATTTTAATCTGACATTGCAACAGCATCTCGGTGGATCGTAGAACACGCTCACGGCTTTTAAACTGTCGGTGTTGTGATCGATGTGATTTCGGCGGCCTGCTACCACGAACTTTTCGAGTTTGGCTAGGGTGGTGATTCCTTTTTATAGGGGAGGAAGACGCGAGGGTGCTGACATTGGCAGAGCAAATTATAGCGGCGCTACCGGAAAGGATCAAGAGGGCGGAGGGTGATTCTCCGTCTTCTTCCTCGCCACCGCCACTCACGGCACCTCTGTCACCCTTGGAAGACGCTCTGATGGAACAAATGGTGAGTGTATTTCACATTTCGTTATTAATAATTGAAATATTTTACATGTTGAAACGATCTTTTATTATAATTTTTCTTAATTTTCAAATAGATTAAATGCACGTAAGAAATCGTACAAATAATTAATTGGAACATTAAAACTTGCTCGAGTATGATGAAGTCTTTGCACGTTCTACGATCAAAGGAATAGCGCAGTCATTAGACCACGCCCTGAATCATAATTAAGATTAAAACTTTGAGCGCGCACGGAATTAGAGTCTCGACAAATGGGACGCCGATGCGTCTGGGTTTTCCTGTTGTAAAACTCAATTTCCATACTAATCGTCCTGCTTATAGCCTCTCGACTCCGGAGAACTGTTCGACTCGTATCGCGACTGCAACGGCGGCGCCGCGTCGATCTCGGACGCCGACGCCGACGCCAGTCCCTCGAGTCCCTCCAGCAGTTGCCTGACGCCGGACTCGCCGTCCCCGCCGCCCACCACGGCCGATTTCTGCGAGTTTCTGCAGCTGCAGCTGCATCTCGACGGCAACGGCAATGCTCACAACGGTCATTCATTCTATTCGCCGAATAGCGGAGAGCGCAGATTGAACGGCATGATCGGATCCGGCGCCTTATCAGCTACGAGCGACGGCGGTAGCGAGGCGGATCTGAGCAGATTGACGCTGTCAGATCGCGAGCAACGGGAGCTCTATCACGCTGCCAGGATGATCCAGAAGGCGTATAGAAACTACAAGGGTCGACAGAGGCAAGAGGAAGCCGAGAGACACGCCGCCGTTTTGATCCAACAATATTATCGTCGTCATAAACAGTACGCTTATCACAGGTAACTCTTGTTTATCGCTTGCTAGAGAATCTGAGAATCTGTGTATGTTGACAGACTTCTGTTATATATTTTTATTTATATATATTCAAAGAATTAGTCAGCAGTTAATTTTACGCATTTAAATACTTGTCTTTCTTTTTGTCATTTTGCATGTTATCGAGCTTCCTTCATTTACAAAGTTTCCTTAAGAACGGAATGAATTACTCGCATTGTCAGATTATAATAGTACTAGCTACTTCATGCGATGCATGCAACGTTTAGATACAGATCGTCCAAGTTTATGCGGGCGCGTGTTATCAGGTTGAATTCAAGGTTCTTAAGTATGACAGATCGTTATCTCGCAGACATCGCCAAATAGCTTCAAACTTACAAAGTTAAATTTTCATCGATATTCCGCTGGTCGAGGAAAGAAGGAGGAGGGGAAGGGGACATCTTAATAAGCGACAATTAATAACCGGGAGACAAGACGTACCATTGTGGGCCAACTTAACGACCTCCGACTGAATTAGACTGATGAGCCACCAAAGTTCGACTCGTGTATCTCCCTCTCTCTCTCTCTCTCTCCCCTCTCTCTCTCTCCCTCTCTCTCTCTCTCTCTCTCTCTTTCTTTCTCGGGACGAACTTTTAATTGGCATCGTAAATAATTCGGAAACTTTACGGACTTCTCTGCTTTCGTTACGGTGGCCTGAATACAGAATTAACTTGGCATTAAATTAATACGACTTTTGTTGAAGATGGAGACCGGCGTACCCCCTCGTTCCTCATCGCGTACTCCGCAAGTTATATACGTAGTGATTCAAACTTTCCAATGTAATGTCTCCGAAATTAGTGACACAATCAACTGACTATACATTATCATTGTAGAATCTTCGCGGAAACACAAGTTGCGAGGAGTAACGAAGGATATTGAGCGCGCGGCAAACTTTAACTATCAATCGTCGAAGAACAAAGGACGCGTTAATTTAACAAAAAAGTTTCTATTTTTTCGAGAGCGGCTTTTTTTTTATTTTATCGCATTTATCAGATGTTTTGCTAAAACTGTTATGCATGACAGCGATTATTTTTTATTAAAGTATTCAATATGCAAAATGTCTTGCAATGTATTTTATTGGCAAATTATTTTCTTTTAAATATATGGAATTTACGTCATATTTTCTGACACAGGCAAGCGACGAAAGCGGCTCTGGTGATTCAGAACAACTATCGAAATTATCGCGCGCGGCCAGGCTCAACTAGCATGAGGCAACAGGCGGTCCATCAGCAGGCGGCTCATCAAGCCGCGCGGAAAATCCAGCAGTTCATGCGGCAATCCAAAATCAAGTTAGTATCCCCATACGTGTGTGTGTACAGTGCTGCATTTCCTGTTGCAACGATGTGCACGCACATTAGTTACGTAGTAGAGACTTCTTGTTAGCACACGAAAGGCTTTATCGTACCGAAAAAAAAGAAAAGACAAGTGTAAAAGTTCTAAAGTCTCCCTCTTCTGTGTGTCACTAATGCAGCTTGTCGTGGGACGATTCACGACCGGTAAGTAACGTATCTCATAGTAGGGCGATCGTTTCGGCAATACAAAAGTGCTCGTTTATCTCTCGTTCCTGTCTCTCCTGTGCCGGAAGGAATTAAACGCTTTTGTCGTTACATGTTTCCTTTTCTTTCTCTTTCTCTCTCTCTCTCTCTCTCTCTCTCTCTCTTTCTTTCTTTCTTTCTTTCTCTCTTTTTCTCTGTCTTTTTATTTTGATTTGCACTCTGTTTTACGACACACGAATTAACGAGTTACATATCTATATTTCGGGACCGTGCTTCACATCACGTTTGACGATGCTTCGTGTTTATTGTTTGAATGTCTCGTCGGTATATATATATATATATATATATATATATATTTTCTGTATTTGTACAATGAAATCGTGTATTCGTCGCTTAATGACATAGAATTACCGAGTTCCTCGATTACCACTTTGTCAATAACTTTCATGAATATATACATCAAATATGTTGCATATTTATATGTGGATAATTGAAAAATATATTCCATTGTAGTTTTTGCACATCATAATTTTGAATAATTCAATATATTCAGTATATATAATTCCGAGGAGAACCTGAATTGAATTATAATTATTTTTTATAACACTTATCCATATTCATTTTGGCTAAATAAAAGAAAATTTATTTACAAATATTTAATTCGTATACATATCGATTTAGAAATAATTTTATAACATATGAGTTTACATATTTATTATTTTCGTTAAAACAATGGATTCAACAAATAATACCCCAAATAATAAAATTTTTAATACACCGAGATTATTAATCGCTTATAACGGGTGCTGTCGTTAACACGTGCTGTCCGTTGGTTTGAATTGGTGCAAAGTGTTGAACGAGGAACGCGCTTAGATGCAATTGTTTGCTTTTTGATTGATTACCGGTACAAAACTGCCTGGTCATTCGGTGTCATGTATGCACTCACGCGCGAGCGATACGCCCGGACACGCGCATTTTATATAAAGCGTACGTTTCTGCCTTGTGAATCAGACTGCAGAACGCCAGGGCCGTCGCAAACGGGAACGGGAGGCCGCCAGCGGTCACTTCACGGGCGGCTGCTGTCCCCCAAAGCTCGCCCTCATCTAGCCCAGGGGCCAGCCTAGTAGCCGCCAGCCAGGGGGTCACCTAGTTGACTGTCGATCCAACAGCGCGCAGAATGGCGACGACAGTTCGATAGCAAAGTAACATATATACGGCCGGTGGTGAGGAGAGAAAGGGAGAAAGAGAGCGTTGATGAACGACGTCGACCTGAAACGCGGACGTCGCGACGCTCTGAGGTGGAGCATACCTCATTCTACGATCTCGATGCGCGAGATCGTTAGCGACAATTACGACTACATAAAACTAATAGAAAAAGGGTACCAGACGCTCACGATGATACGGATGATATACGCTTTATTCTCTGCGTCTCTGATTTGCGTACCCGGGGTGGTTGACTTATCTATCTATCTATCTATCTATCTATCTATCTATCTATCTATCTATCTATCTAAAGTCTTATCTCATATAGTTTTGATTATCTTTCGTCCCTCACACTGATGAGTTAAGCACCTGGAGCACCGCGTATATCCTTGACCGCTCGTTCGTTTCGCTTGTATGTACCTTTACTACTACCGCATTTTCTCCACGCGTTCTTGTATCCTCCTCCGATCGACACGAGCCAGTATTGGAATAGCGTCGGATCAGATGAACTTATTGCGGAATGGATTTGCTAAAAATCCGCGCGTGATCGATCGACTCGAGAAGCATGCTTATAAGATATACGGTTTTTTATCTTCTGCTTGTAACTAAGATTATCTAGCGTGTCGCGGCTTTCCACGACGAGAAGTACGTCCGGCACGTACGTTGACTCTTTGCGAACAGCATTGTAGTCGACGAACCGTTCCCGTGATATTTTATTGGCATATGATGTGTGTATCGAGCTGAATCGCACAAAATCGTTGTCGCTTTTGTAGACTCAGATAGCTCTCGCGAGCTTCTTGCCACTGGCAGACTCTATCAATCCTAGATCTTTCTGAAATGAAATATTTCTTCGCGACACACGAGGCTCTTTGCAGCTATCGACATATTTCTTCTTTAACGACACATTAGTCGACAAATTCGAAATCTTTCTGGGAATAAAGAATGCATAAATTTTGATCGAATTTTGTATGTTTACAGTTCTAAATGTCGCGCTCGTTCTATATTGCAATTTACATTGAATCCGTATTAAAAAATTAGATTAATCAATCTCAATACATTATCGTAATTTTTACATTACAAGTAAATATACATAAATACTTGAAAAATAAGGACAATCAGTTTGTTTTTTGCCTGAAAAATTTTATACTGTTTACGTCGGCGTAGTTTTATCACGAAGAAATATTCAAGCGAAGATTATTATATTTATTTTTTTGATGCGATGGCATCTACCGATTATTTATGTAATTTCATTTACAATTAAGGAACAGTTAATCTTCTCTTCTCTTTTTTTTTTTTACTTACTCGTTTATCAATTCTTATTCCCGAATTTATCATAATTGATTTAGACAAAGCTGTGGCTAGGATGGTATTGACGAAAAATAGAGTTTAGAAAAAAAAGAAAATAGAGTGAGCTTAAAGTTCTCCGAACTTATTTTATATATACGTTTATTCGCAAGTTAGGCTTCGGAGTCAGTTGATGTTAATGAATGTCGATTGACAGATGATTGAGCGAATAAATCGACAACATGAAATCGATTTTAGAGATACTAATGGATTATATTTTAGCGACGAATAAAATAAGACAAATGCAGGAAAAGTTAAAAATTTGAGTATTTGGTATGAATTGGAACACAATTAAAGTATTGATGTTTCGCAAGAGGGTTTTGATTTTCGATCGGTATTATTGTTTGCGTCCATTTTTTATATTTTTACGAGGGATGTAGTAATTAAATTTATAAGTATTTCACACGAAGCTGAACATTGCATTTTTCTTATCGTTCAGCTGTATCGTAATCGTGATATGATATGCAGTGTCGATAATCCATTGTACATATTAAATTTAATGCGAGACTACTGACATTCATTGCGTCGCAGAAAACCGGTATCTTTCGTGTACGAAAATCATTTTGCTCGAGAGATGAAAAAATGAATGAGAAAGATTATACTTTGATTTTAGATAATTTTAGGAAAAGAGCGAGAGGAGAAGGGGGAGAAACGGGGACGAGGAGAAAGCGGCAATACACGAACGAGGTAGCTACTAGAAGGCGAATGGGAGGGGAGGGAGAAGAATTGAAACAAAAGAAAATAGGAAAAAGAGAAAAAAAAATAGAACATGCTCTTTGTCCAAAGGGCGCAACTTCATCCACGGGCTGTGCTAGTCACAGTATAATCAACTTTGTAGAGTTACTTTATAGAATGTAAGTTAGTCGATTACACATTGTTACAAAAACTACCTACCGTTTTCTCTCTCCGATAGGGGATTTTTTTAAAGATTCTCTAGCATAAAATAATTAGCGATTAATTAAGGACGTAGTTGATTGCGGACGCGCGAAGGGTGGCGCACAAGCCGCGGTCTTGTCCCGCGTTCAAATCTTTGATCGAGAGGACAAACGTTTATTGTGATAAATTAATGGTGATCCAAGAAAGTATTTCCGCGCAATTGGGGGGAGAGGAAGAAACAGATAGAAGAGAGAGAGAGAGAGAAAAAAAAAGAAAACAAACGTGTCCCACATAGGTACGTCTCCGTGTGTATGCACGCGACAATT
Source organism: Cataglyphis hispanica (assembly GCF_021464435.1). Lineage (NCBI taxonomy): Eukaryota > Metazoa > Arthropoda > Insecta > Hymenoptera > Formicidae > Cataglyphis > Cataglyphis hispanica. The sequence continues at coordinate 3,207,452 of NC_065974.1, forward strand.
TTCGCTGAGATACGTGAGACGGAGATAGACAGACAGACAGAGAGATCCGAAGAGTTAAATATAAATCAAGATAAATCGAGTGATTATCGCCGCGATATCTGTCAGGGAAGTTATGTGTCGATACTATGCGCGTCGCAAATGTAAAGAGTATATTACTGTGAATTGCCGAAAATTCTCCGGGAGAGTAATTAATCCATATCGAGCCTCTCCTCTTGGGATATATTACGCAGAAACACAGCAGGTTGTGAGATTTAATAGTGCGACGTAAGTGCAAAGCGCGCGAGGCGGGATATTATTGCAATATATATAAATATATATATATATATATATATATATATATATATTTATTAACATATATATTGTACACACGAGTCAATTCCAACGAGCATTTTCATGCCATTAAGCTTAAAAAGTTATTAGTTATTAAAATGATGCGAGAGGCGTGCGCGCGGAAAGGAAGAGAGGAAAGCGGGGAAGGGAGAGAGGAGGAAAGCATAACAAATTCTTACACTCTTTTAATCATTGTTAATTAATTAAAATAATCACGATCCTATCGAAATACTTAAACAAAAATGAATAAAATAATATAATTATTATACACACAAAACTATTATTATATATATATATATATATATATAATATATTCATATTTTTGCTTAATACATATTTAAGAAATCTAATTATAAACAAGTGCTAGCGATTATTACGTAGCGGGCACGAGAGCATTGACAATGAGAGAGACGACGATGTGAGGGACAAAGTTTCGAGTTAGGAATATTTCAGATCAGTCGGGGCTTGTGTCAATTGTGCGTGGCAATTTAAAGATTCCGAATTCGAGGATAAAAGACAAAGATTTTTCTCGGCGATTTTTACGCGCGCGGTCTCGGCAAAGAGGACGAGGCTCTCGGTGCAAATTTACCGAGGGCGGAATTACTGTCGCTTTTCCGGGGTTTCAACGAGACAAGTCGAATACAGTATTTTTTACCCGTAGAACGGCGGACAGAAAGTAGCCGATATCGCGCGAATTTTTCGTGGAGAGAGTTGCTCCGTATTCGCATAATTAACCACGTACAGTACGAACAAGCTAAGCGGGATACTTAGGCTGAAAGATTGAAAGAAAGAGAGAGAGAGAGAGAGAGAGAGAGAGAGAGAGAGAAGAAGAAGAAGGAGAAAGGGAAAAAGGCCGCTGAGGAAAATAATCTTAATTAAAAAGACATCGCTAGGGTAGGCGCTTCGAAGAATACATAAACTTTTAAAAAAAGTCATTTATATATAATACAAATTATTCTCAAAATATAAAGAAGTTTAATAAAAAAAAAAGAAAAAAAAGTAAAGAAGAAAAATTTTTAAATTCTACGTAAGAAAGCCAAGAGTCAAAGACGACTAGATGATAGGAGCCGCATGGCCTAACTGCTGCCACTTTAATTAATTAAATAATTAATTATAACTTTATTACTTAATTATTCTCGATACAACACAAAAATGGGAAATAATAAAATGAAAAAAAAAAAAAGAAATCTATAACACTACAAAAAAAAAACACACTATCTCATGCCACTTTTCAAACTTACTCTCTAGACGCAGAGACGAATCAGTAGGTATATTTAATAGCGGACTATTAAGCAAGAGATTAAATCTAAAAAGAACTAATTTTTCTTCTAAAAAAAAAAAAAAAATGGAAACAAAATCGAGATTTGCGCTATAGATTTGATCCAATTTTGTCCAGTCTCCAGAATCGCACGCAGATACACGCGCGTTTATGCGAAACTCGCGATTTCCGTCGTCGCGAGCCCGCCGATATCTCGCTACGTCCCGCCAAATCGCTCGTTTCGAGAATCGTATCTCCGGAAATTCCGGAAGTACACTTCGACAAAATCGGAATATCGAGATTTCGTGAGGGAGCGCGGGTGGCGATCGTCGGAGGGGAACGGCTCCGTCGCAGCTCAAGCGCATATATCGCCGCGATATTGTATATTCAGCGGAAATCTCTCTTTCCGTATATTTTTTACAAAATGAAAAAAAAAAGAAACAAAGAACGCAAAAAAATCTGGCACGCGATCATGCGGAGTTTATCGCGCGTGTTCTCTCGACGATGCAAAGCGGCGGGGGCGCGAGAGGAAACGGCGGGGCACGGGCTAGCAATCGCGCGAACACGCGTCACGATGTCGAAAGGGTCGAAACGATCAGATCGGGTGCTCTGTCATGTTCGCACAGACACGGAGACACAGAGAGGAACACACGGAGAATCGCACAGCGACGTGCAAAGAGTTACAGTGATATCACACGCAAGAGACAGCACATACACACATACACACACAAGGAGAGGGAGAGAGAATTTATATAAATAAATACAGCAATGTGTTTACACACACACACACACAATCACACGTGGATATACACAGAGTACAGAATTACAAAGACCCCAGAGACATGCATTGTTCCTTCGTCGAGACGGTCACTTTGTACCTGCTTGCTGCCTGCCTGATCCTGACACACGACGCAACTCCTAGTCTCGCGTGGCGGCATTCACTTACACCTATAAATCGAAATACATACACACACATACATACACGCGCATACAGTCCCTTTAACTCGACTCGATTGATAACGTCCAAGTATGCGAGCACTTTTGTCGTGATAATCCGATCTGCGCGTTACGAGGATTACTCGCACGCGAGAACACCGAGAATCGAGCTGATTTGCTATTCGTTGTTCAGTCCCGTCGTCGATTTTTTTTTTCACGATAGAGAGAGAGAGAGAGAGAGAGAGAGAGAGAGAGAGAGAGAGAGGAGCGATTCTCTCCCCCGGATGTGAGATGGTTTCGACGGCTGTTTCGACATCAATCCGCTCTAACGACGTTTCCGCGTTCCAAAATTCAGGCGATTTCGCGAGAGAAATCCAAATATCGCGAAGGAATCTAAGTACCATATTCGCAAAATCAATCGCCGAAGAATTTTGGCACGTGAACGACGTGTAGACATGGCACTTACGTGCTAGATTTTACTAGTGAAAACGAATAACGGTAAAGGCTCCATCTCTCTTGTAATATTTTTATTATCGCAAGCGTATAATATATATTATATATATATACAAATATATATATATATATATATATATATATATATATATATATAATTAAATTATATATTATTAAAATAAAGGGATTATGCCACTGTTTATTATTTATTGACTAACGTTCGACTAATATTGTAAATAATAACGAAAATATTTTATCTATATTTCCGATCTCCGGGAGGGCGCCGGGCGAGGGCGGCGTATTATCTCTTGTCCGTCTTCGCGGCGTCCAACACCGGTCGCCGTTTCGCCCGCCCCTCTATTGTTACACCATTTCATCATTGCATTTAATAAATTATATATTTATTGACTCACTCACCTTTTCAATTGTGCCCATTTCCCTCTCTGCGATCTCTCCGCAATCATCCCTTGCGTCTTTTCTGAATATTTAAATAATCCAGTCAGCTTTAGATATAACTATTTTTCAATGTTCATGTTTAATTATGAGTATTAGAATTTTCAAGAAATATAAAAAAGAGTTGCAGAAAATAATAAAGTTTTTAGTAAATTATTATAAATAATAATTTCATATATCTATGCAGATACTTTGTTAAAATGTTTAAATAAGAAGAGTTCGATAAATAGATAAGTTATGTTTGTTACACGATAATTGGCTTAGCTAATGAATTTGCAATAAAATATTGATTACGAGCTAATTTAATATAAGTGTTGGATGTTGTAGTTGCGTATAAACTGGATGGTAACACAATTACGGCAAGTTAAGGAATACCCAGGCGAATAATGATCTTAGGATACGTCGCTGAAGTCGCTTCTAGAGCTTCTATTGATGCGAGGGAGAGCTCAAAGTTCCAGTTCCAACTGTTCGTCGAGGGGAGTTCGCCGAACTAGGACTTTGCGGATCGCTAAATTTAATGACCGATATTCATAGCGCAAATTAATAATCCTTTCTCGTTTTGTCTAACGTTTGGAGCGCATAGCGTACAAAGAACGCGCGAATGAATAATATATCGTGGCAAAAATGATTCCGAAGAGATGGAGGCAAGTGGTTCAAGGAGAAATTTATTTAGTGCCTTCCTTCCGCAACAGTTTATTTAAAGCATACAAACGGTACAAACTTTATTTGCTCTGTCGCTTTGAATACAAATTAAATTAAGTCGCTCGGTTATCGTGCTCATGTACGAAGAAAGAGAGACAGACGCGAGAAGATGAGAGTTAGAGGGAGTGAGAGATGTGAAGATAAGAAAAGTATGTAGATTTTCGAAACTAACGCCGAGCGGAGGAAACTCGATCGGCGTCCAAGATTTTCCTCGAGAATTCGAATCAAACTCGCCGACGAGCGAGCGGCCCGATTCCATTCACGCATTGTTATGCACGTCAATATGATTGCTTTCGCAGATCTTTTCTTTTTCTTTTGCTATTCCATTCGTTTCGATATTTCCTTCATATATTTCCGGTATCGCTTCAAGTGAATGCAATATTTATCGAAGCGATCGCAACAAACCGCAAAAAAGCAGACGAAGAAACGGAAACGTTGAACTTGGCTTCTCTGGAAAATTTTGACGATAAGAAGAAATTAGCTTAAAATACAGAAAAAAATATTTACCGTTTTCTATTCTGTTAATTTTGTCTAATATATTGTGTCATCGATTCTAGCATCATAAGTGTAGAATGAAAAAAAAAGACAAAAAATTGTTTATTAATTAAATTTGACTCTCTTACTGAAAATCGGGATCTCATTTATTTTTCAGGATTATTTGGCAGGAATTCAGTTTTGCATCAAAATTAGCGAAGACAAGTGGGGAATTTCGTTAATATAAATCTCTTAATGTCAGTAACTAAATTTAGACTTTAACACACGAATCAAAATCAACCCTTAATTATTCACTATATGATAAAAAACAAGTCCATTTAATCAGTGCCACTTTTGCGACAATAGATTTTTTCCGCCAAAACTTATTTCCGCAAATATTTACCTTGTCCTTGTATTTTATTACGATCGAACGATACATTTATTTTCGGACGATGAGAGTCGTTTCAGACAATAGAAAGGAAATGTAAGATTTACGGGAGAATTTCCCGACAAAGAGAATTGTAGATAAAACACTATATTAATATATTCTCTAATGAAACAAGCTGACATAATGACATCTCACTCCCGATTTATCGATGAATTTGTTAAAATAATTTTATAGAATATATCTATAGAAAGTTGCTAAATTGAAAAATTCTCTAATTCTCGATATTCATCTTTGCATATTTTTCAGAACGACACGTCGTATCTAAACGGTATAAGATTATAATAATTTATCTCCCAAGATATTGAAATACTTTTTTGTTGTTTAGTCTCATATTTCCTAATTTCTCTACCTTTTTTTTGATTAAATGTTAGTTATATTTTTCAGATAAAAAAGTCACAATGATATGAATATTCAAAGTATTTTGAAAACCTGAAACCTGATTCATGAGACTCGTAGACGCCGATTCCGACTGAATATCCAATTACACGATCTATTTGCATTGCCTGAATATATATTCAATTTTACTCACTCATCATTAATAATATTAATAAACGCGAATATCAATGAATTAGCGCGTATCCGTTTGGCAAAAGAGCAGAGTTCGCGGTTTTTCCGACCGTTGTTTGGATCAACAAAGTCGGTCAGAATACTTGGACCCGATGATTCTCGCGGTCGCAGACGACGATGTTGCCGGTGGAAGTGACGGCTACGCCCTCGAGGCCCTTGAACTCGCCGTCGCCGCTACCCCAGCAGCCGTACGACTTGAGGAAGGCGCCGTCCGGACTGAAGATCTGTATGCGATTGTTACCGGAATCGGCGACGATGATGTAGCCTTGATCGTCCACGGCGACGCCCCGCGGAAACTTGAACTGGCCGTCGTCGGAGCCCTCCGAGCCGAAGGACGTCAGTACGCGGCCGTTGACATCGAATATCTGAATGCGATGATTATTGCCATCGCTGACGATCACTCGGTTCGTGTTGCTCACCGCGATGTAATGCGGGTGTTCTAATTGACCACGTCCGCTGCCGCACGAGCCGAACTTGCCCACGAACGTGCCGTCTGATTGAAATACCTGCAGATATTGTTTTTAAAAATATTATTATTATATGCCACGCGGAATATGACGTATCTCGTGGTATACACGCGGCCGCATATATCATATGAAACACCCTGTTAATAGCAACAAAAAGAAAAACTTTTACTAAAAATTTAAAAAAATCGGAATGTTCGATTCTCCATTTAATCGAGCTACTTATGAATATATCGCGAATTGATGAATTAAATTTAATATAAACATACTTGTACGCGATGATTCTCCTTGTCGCATACGTAGATGAATCCGAGGGCGTCGGTGGTGATTCCCCAGGGATAATTGAACCGGCCGTCGGCGGTACCCTGGGAGCCGAAGGCTCGCAGGAAACGGCCGGACGGATCGAGCACCTGGATCCTGTGGTTGTAGCGGTCCGCGATGATGTACTGCCCGATCCTGTTTACGGCCACCCCGGCGAGGCAATCGAATTCACCCTCGCCGCTGCCGTATGTTCCAAACTCCTTCATGAAGTTTCCATTACCGTCGAACACCTACGGTACACCCGAGCGATAAACAAACGTCGTTTATATCGATCGCCCGCCGATAGTAAAATCAGCTGTTCGCGGCCAGCCGCAATATAACGCGTCTTGGGAGAGGAGAGGTTCTCTCTCGCTTCTCCCGTTGGGCGCGCCAATCGAGGTCGGCTTATTTATGATCGTCGATACATCGATACGAAATGCCCATGAAATTTTAAAGTCTCCGCATTAGTTACCTCGTGTACTTCCGCTTTACGAGAGTACACGAGGTAATTATTACAACGCTTGGAGAATGATGCGATTGATTTATCACGATTTGCATTGTTGATTGTCAATATTGTACGTCTTTAATATTTTTGAGAGATTGTGCGACAGTTTTTGAAATTACTCACGATTAATAATTCTATTTTTCTATAAATTTATCTATATTATTTATCATTACATGTGACACTACCATTACATTTACATCTATATTATTTATATTAAATAGATTCTTGTAAAAATTTCTTTTTAAATAATTAAGAGATTTTAATAAATAAAAAAATCCTTAAATAATTATTGATTCAAATAATTATTAAATGATTATCTCGCTTGGATTTAAATAAAATTGAATTGGCGGACAAATTTGAAGAGATTTGATAGAGTGGCTTACTTGAACACGATGATTGGAGCTGTCGGCCACGACGATGGAGTTGTCCGGGCCGACCGCGAGGCCTCTCGGCCAGGTAAAGCATCCGGCTTCGCTCCCCCGCATCCCAAACTTAAACAGCTGCCGCCGCTTCAGCAAGTAATGACTCCTCCGACCATTGCTGAAATCGATCGACGCGTGCGGTCAATAAAGCTCATTACGCGGATTCGCCGATCTTCCCGCGATCGTAAATCACTTCGAGAGGGGAGGAAATTCTACGTCTCGCGGTCGCGTGGTCAATCACGTGCGGTTACGCGCGAACGTTTACGCGATAAATGCAGTAATTCTTCATCCGAAACTCCTATCGAAGGCTCTCCTATCGTCCTCGAGAAAAGTTTCACGCCGAGCGAACGCGCGGAGGAAAGAAGAGGCAAACTCGGATATAGTGCTCTCTCTGTGTATCTTCATCTCCCGCCGCCGGGTTTCTTAAAAGAATGTTTTTCGCAAATCCACTTTTCAAGAGAAACGCACTGTTTTACTCCGGCGGAAACAGCGGTAGATCTTTGAGAATTATAGCCGCGCGAGGAGACCCGGCAACGCAACGGATAACGAGGATAAAGTGTTTTGTGATTGCGATATCCCGGCTCTCTCTCTCTCTCTCTCTCTCTGCGACGTCCAGCGCGGACGACGCTTTCTCAGGGCGCGTACTTGTCCGAGGTATATTTAGAAAGTTGCAAGTTCTCTCTTTTAACGGCCATAGTGCGCGTCGCGTCTTTCCAAACTACGAAACTTGCTACGATCTCGAGACGTCGTACGAGAAAAATGTATGCGCGTCGTATTCATTTTCTAAATAAATTCGCTGAGCAAGTAAAAAACTTCAAGCAAACTTGAGACATTTTGTCTATAAATTTTATCTTATTAAAAAGGAAACTTTAAAAAATAATAAAAAAAAAATTTTTTTTTTGTTCGTACTGCTTTTCATACAAGATTATATTGCGATCGTAAGTAAGGACTTAAAATTTAATGTAATGTGACTAAGACTTACCTAGTGGAGGAACCTGCTGCTGCGGGTGTAACGGGAGCTGCTGTAGGGGACGTGGGGGAGCCTGACGGGTTTTTTTGGTCGTCGTCAGAAGATTCAAAGGATGTTTGCCCGGTGTGTCGCAGAGGTAAGCCTAACGATAGCCTTCTCGAGGCCGCGCTAGAGCTGTGAAAATTATTTCAAAAATTTCAGGAAATTATAATGAAAGATCAATTATGCATATGTAATAATTAAATCATGTTAAATAATGTCCTTCATGTTATTGATAACATGACAACGCCTCATATCGCACTATCGTGATAATCCTGCGTTTGATGTGATACGTGTAATAAATGTATATATGGTGTCAGTATTTATATATAAATATCGATTCTAATACGCGTACAATGTTTCGAATCATTGCGCAAATAATGATGCGATTAAGGCTTATTACTATCATAGTACAATGATCGCGTATCGTGCTATCGATTTTATACTCATTGAATTTATACTCATCATGTGGAAAGTAGACAATAAATTAATCTACATACATTATCCACGTGGAGAAGAACTCTTTGAACGTTCTCTTATTTAAAACGACAGATTTAATCTGATAAATTTAAAAAATTAGATTAATCGCAGTCTGACGCAAATTCGTTCGTCAAATGGTATTTAGTCGCGATTTGAAGTCTCACCTGGACGAGGGTATCGTGGAGGACGAAGAGGGCGGTTCCTTGTCCTTGGTGGTGCGGTTGCCGTATTTGTTCTTCAGGTACCTGGCCCAGGAGCTCAGAGCCGCGCCGTCCTTCTCCGCGCCCGGGCGATCGCGTTCCGGGCTCGGTTCCCTCGACTTCAGGGCGTGGGTGCTGCGACTACGCGCTAACTCGGAGCCGGCGCCGTACTTGGCCGCAAGATAAGCATTCGGCGACTGGGTTGTCGGCGACGGCGGTTCCTCGTCCAGGTCGAGATCATCGCCGCCGAAGTTGTGCGAGCTCCTAGAACGAGCGAGACGCTGTCGACGCTCCTTCAGGGCCGCGTATCGGGATCTCGCCGATAAGGGCGAGTCGGCCTCCGCCTCCACGTCCCTCTCGCGTTCTCGCTCGCGTTCACGTTCACGTTCACGTTCTCGTTCCCGTTCCCGTTCCCGTTCCCGCTCGCGGGACGCCATCATCGCCGCCTGGCTCCTGCTCTTATTCAGGAATCTGGAACATCAGCGAGACAGTGCGATCAATTCGTCTGTACCGAGAGTCTTTATCGTCTTTACGCTAATATTCAAATTATTTTACTCTTGCAGAAATAATTGTTTTTTTTATCATACAATAACACGAGTAAGATTTTAAAATTTTCTATACGTATATATAATATATCTACTTTTTTGAGAACTTTAATTAATGAAAGTATTTAGAAAATATTGAATTTAAAAATTATGATAATCATCTTCCTGGATATATTTTATATGCATCTGTGCTGTAGAAGATTTTTCTGTAATTTTCTGCAAGAGTAAAATAATTCCGTCTAATGCATATGCATTCAATAATTACATTGACAAGTGACAATTAAATATACATTGAGATAATTAAGCAACGTGATGAAAAAGCAATCTCATCTTTTTTCGTTATGTAATTGTTAAATATTATAATATATAAACTGTCTACGGAGATTGAAGCATGTAAAAAAAGAGCACGTTGTTAATTGTAAGAAAGTTAAAACAACAATTAAATTTTTTATTCTCCGTACTATATATCTTTTAAAAATATATTTATTAAAGCATAAATATTTATTTGCATAAATATTTGGATTACCGAAAATTTCCTCGAACTTGCGCGAGATTAATGATACAAACGGCTACACTTTTCTCCAATTTTTTTTTTTTTTTATATGTTCTGGAGGTCGACTTCTCCACGATAGCCTACAGTTCGATTGCGCTCGGCCTTTCTCTCCTTCATCTCCTGGAGACCGTAATTGTTCAAGCTAAATTCGAGTAGATTTCGGATAATCGCATACCCTTGAAACATTGGAGGGTCTCGACCCCGACACACGCGCGGAAAGGCGATACCCATTGTGAACGAGCGGTATCTCTGCGGTCGTATTTTCAAGCGAGAGACTCGCATCGGGCTATTTCGGTGCACGTGCGTGCCGCGGACGCAAACTGTGCAAGCGAGTATAGACGCAATATCGTGCAATCAAAATACTTCTCGATGGACAATATATTTGTAGCGCGCTGCATATTAAAGAAAAAAGAAATTTCGAATCGTCTTCAAAATGAGGATGATCGGCGTTCGTTTTGTGCGTCAATTAAAAATATATTCATTGACATCGCTTTATCGAAGGAAAAATTGTTGACAAAAATATTTGACATTTGGAAAAAATTATTTTTTTTTTTTAAGATACATTCTTAAATATTTATTATTTGTAGAGTTAGATAGATAGAGAGAGGTGCTCTGATTATGCGTATTACGTTTTATTCCGTGCGGTGCGCGTGTCCGAGGAGCACGCTATTTATGCGTTGCGGTGAGGCGCGTATATTAGGTTTTAAAAGGTACAATAATACGAGCATGCCATAAATTGCATACGCTAATGAGTCGGGGATGGAACAAAGTAATGAGGTTAAGGAGCTAACTGCTTTTCATATACACAACGGTAGACTTTGTGTCAGTATTACTGTCTCGTTTATGGGATTAAGCTTACGAGGACGAGATTTGCATTTGATTGCCCGCGAATCTATCCCGCTGCGTCCGCATTAAAACGAAGTTCTTGCGAGCTATTGTATACGGAAAGTTACGCCAGGGAGGGAATCTGCGCGAACGTATGAGATATATATTTTTATATCACGTTAGTTCGCGGTTTTAATAGCGCATACGACGAGTAATAAAGGCACACAGAAAAATACTACGGCGAATCGTATTAATTGAAGCTTCTGCTTTTGTCGCGCTTGTGCGAACCAGAGGAAGCAGTTATTAAAGACAGATGTGGAAAATTTTATTATTGTTACATACAAAATCACATTCCTATATTACATCAATTCAATGTATGTGCGACAAATGAGATAAGCTACGAGATCAATGTAGTTAATTCGTGCGCTAATTGCTAATCTGACGTGTGGTCTGTACACTTGCCGGAAGCGTTCATCGTCAGTGGAAGATGTCGTTTATATACTTATCGGATCGTTGCGGGGGTTTTTTTTTCTTTTTTTTTTTTTGCGTTTGGCTTTGAAATTCTAAAAAAAAGACACCTATGCTTACGAAACGGCCACTGATCTAATTCGATTCCAGCTCCATGGATGAGCGCAATCATCATCGGCGGCCACCGATGCGCCGCACATTTTATCACAGTTTCGTGAGACATCCTGTATACATGAGTATGATGAATATGCAGATAAGTGTTTTACTGTGATTCGCACGTATGTCGCATGCACATTTTTTCGTAAGTATTTTATTTCAATTTAGAAGAAGCAAGAGGAAAAGGGAAGGGAGAGCTGTTACTCCTTTATTTATCGAACTGTCAGAAAGTTTGAGAGAGATGCATATATCAATTAAAAAGTTATATATTATATTTAAATAAGCAATGTTTTTTTCCTTTTTTTTAGATTTAATTTAGTTCAATTTGTAGATTCGATATTTTAGATTTTCCCGAAGAATATTCCAATCATGCTTCGTACGCGCTGATGATAACAGCTCTTTCATTGTTGATTGATCACAAATAATCGGGGAAATGTAAATCTCTTGCTCGTACATTACATTGTAATTAACATCCCGCAGGGAAAGTTAGTGTTTTGCGAGGGGAGGGTGGGACGGGGGCGTGGGGGAGGGGAGGGGAGGGTGATACGGATGAAATTTTCGGATTGCGTCAAACAATGTTTGTGTAGGTCTGCTCGAATTTGAGAAAGTTCATGAATGTCCGCAAACTTCGGCATAAACATAGTTTATCGCGCGCCCGGTTTGTATGACTTTGCACACCGAACATCCCCTCCCCTCAACTAACAAAGTTTGTATTTCGTCGTATTAGGTCGGGTCCCGGTGCATCGGTAGAACCGGCGTGTCACGAAGTAAGAAGTTTCCAGTTTACGAAACTGGTAGATCAGATTGTAAGCGTAGATCGATGGTTCTACATTTTCTCTTGCTCCTTGTGCCCTCTCCCTCTCTTTCTACTCCATTCCCTTCTCTCTCCAAACGGCGATGTGGAAGCTGCGAAGTTTCGACACCACCGATTTGTTATAGCGGCGAGCGGAGTGCGCAACGTGCTAAGAATACTGCGTAGCGTTATGCAGTAATCCACTTTCGGCTGCAAGTATTTTTACAGCGGAAGATTGGAGAAAGAGAGAGAAAGGGAGAAGCTTGACTCTATATTTTTATCATAGTTTGAAAAGAACGAGCAATTGAGAGAAAAGTAATAAAATTAATTATTCTCGATTAAATCCAGTTTCGTGGCTATTATGTGACTTATTGTTAAAAAAAAAATTTAATTAATTTATGACTTAAAATAAAATTTTAAATTAATTTTTAATTAATTTATGATTTAAAATAAAATGAATTTATGAAATTGATTTATGAATTAATCTATTTAATTATAATAATATTAATTCTATATATTTATTAATTATCACGAAAATTGAAGACACAGTTGTTGGACATTTCGATGTTCACATCGCGTTATTATTTGCGAAAATAATAAAGTACATTTGAATCACACGATAGAAAATGGATTAATCACAAATTATCGAATAACAATTAATAAATAATAAAATTTCCTTAACTTGTTGCAAATTCTCCTGAGAGATTTTATTTGGATCTGCTATCTAAAAACATAAACTTGTCCCTATATTTTATATTGTACCTACTTGTATTCTCGCAATCCAGTATTCTATCACTTGCGAACACTTTTGACTTTCTCCTCGAGATAACATTTTCGAGTTCGAGTGTGTATATCTTGAGATGTACAAAAGAGATCGATATCGCAGATAATGTAATGCCGTGTAATAGTGTGAAAACTTGTCCTAAACGCTTTGTAGAAGTATAATATAAAAAAAAATGATGACTGTGTCTGCTTTAATAAGATTTTCGCGAATTATTCGAAATGATTACCCAAAAGTGATTTTTATGATAACCAATAATCCAACATATTTTAACATCCTTTTGTTATTTTATTCTAAAACGAAAAAAATAATTAAATTCTAAAAATAAAAGATTTTATATCACAGTACATTAAAAAAAAAAAAAATGAGTTATAAATCTTTACTTTATGTCAAAGAAATGATAAACTGCGTATAATAAATTAATCTTACGCACGCATAATATTACTTAACAATTAAAAAGTTAACATCATGCAATTTAAGTGCGCATGGAAATCACTTTTGAGAAACATTCCGATGATCGGAAATCCTCCCACTCGAGAGAATTTCCGAGGTCGCCGACGAAATTTAGATAGCTGCTTCTACCAGTCGATTGACCAATCCACCGATCAATGATAGTATTATTAAAGTAAAAACAATAACTATTTGTTAGTGCAATAAATAAATATGCATTTTTTTCTTGTACATATCGTATCCCGCTCGATAGTGTTTCAGAGATAATACACGTATGGATCGGGACATTGAGAATGAATAATCACAGGGAATTAGACTGCAAGAGAAATTCTCGGGATGGATGACTAAAAGAAAATGAAATGAAGAGAAGAAATATTACGAACAAAAACTTGTGAGCAAGCGGGAACCGACACTTTGTATTTGTTATTATTCTGATACTGAGGACGGTTGACAGGGAAATAAATAATACGAGTTATCACAAGAAATGCAGTTTATTTACCACACCAACAAACTGTGACGCAAGCCTACTCGCTAAGGAGAGAGTACAAAAACTTATTATAGATACGCGTGACGCGGAGGCGGCCGAACCACGTGGTCACAGACTGTCACGTGCGGTCGCCGCCGACGTCTAACGCTACCATTTCTTCGGGGACGGCTTTAAAGCGTGAATTAAAAGCGCGAATTGCAAAGACTGCCTCGCTACTTGACCGATGCCTGTATGTGTATACTCACACACATATACATATATATAAAACACGATCGCGAAGCTACGTACTTGAGCAATGATGCGGATTACGTATCGCGGATCGACAAATATAGGAACAATGGCGCTCGGCCGTATATACGATTATCACAATATATAAAATGCAAGTTTATCATGTTTATTGCAAATAGATAGTTTTTTACGTTCATGAATGTTCTGTGATGATGGTGGTTTTTATCCGGCGCTCGGAGAACGCGAGTTTCGAGCAGCAGTCCCTTTCTTTAACGAGTAAAAATATGTACCTTTCTCTATTCTCATTATATCATATAATTTTTCCCAAATTCTCTATTATATTAATTCTCGATACCGGTACGATTTGATTTTTTTATTCCCTTTGATTCCGAGATGCTTAATTTTCGAAATAAATTGAAATCTGATCGGAGTTAATTGAATATTAATCGGAATTCGAGAGTATAATATTATTTAATAATAACGACACTGTGGGATTAATATAATTTTTAAATTATTTTCTCTCTTTATCAAATTAATTGTGCAGTCATCAAAGGAATAAACAATCTAAAAAGCTAATTATGTTTTATAGGAGTTAATCGCTTTGCAGTGTTATAATTAGATTTATTACATTAGATGTCTCACTAATTGACAAAACTCGAATCAGATACTTAATTGAAGCTAATAATATATCGATGGAGATTAAAATTCTTTTGTAAACAAAACGAAATATCGGATCAAGTATCCCATCAGGGGAGAAAAACTGCTGCATCGTCACTCGCGACAAGAGAGTCTCGTCAGTTTTTGTGTCAGTGTGTATGTGTAAGTTCTCGTGTAAGGTCCACAGTCTTTCATCATCAACGCCGACAATCGTTGAGATGAAGCGTCGTTTGGAGGAACCGAAAAAAAAAGACCAGTGTACGTGTCTGTATAGGTCGGAGCCAAAAAAAAAAAAGAGAGAGCCCGATTTAGGGGATTACAGGAGCAGGTTCGTTAGAACGGTGTAACACAGTACGGACACACAGAAGACGGTGGTTACCATTTGCACCGGTATACTGAGATTGGCAGCAACGGGTGGCGTTTCCTCGTGCTCGCCGAGGAGCCCCGACTGCTCGCCCTTCGACCGGCTAACGTTCGCGAGTAATGCACCGTTCTCAGTGTTAGTGTTCGTTACGAGGTCGATCGTTTGGGAACGAATCGTGCTCTCCTGCGCGCTGCGCTCCCCTATACGGCCATCATCGGCGTCGCCGTCGTCATCGACGTCGTCGTCGTCAAGTATCACCCACCCGTTCTCGTCGATGCCACTATCCTCGATCCCTCTCGAAGCTTCGTTTTGCGCAACGTCTCCATCGTAGGGAACTTCGATCCCAGGAGAGACCGCCCGTTCGGACTCGCTCTCGGACTCGTCGGACACCAGCCATCCGTTTTTACCCAGACTGCTCTGCCTGTACACGCGACTTCTGGACGGACCCTCGGACGCTTGCTGTTCGCTCGGAGGAGTCGTCTCGTCGTCAATCTCGGTGCTCGACCGCGCTGAGGTATCCTCGAGATCGTTCGATGTCTCGTCGTGTTCCCGCTCAGCGATCTTCGAAATAGTTTCTTCAATACGAGTCCCATCGTAGTCATCCTCAATGCGATCGACCATGAATCTAAAGCCCGACGGGATCGCGGACACCGGCTGCAGATCCTGCTGTAGATCCTGTTCCGTGATCACCCAACCATTGTCGTCGAACATCTCCTCGATACTTCTCTCGTCGATAATCGAGGCGCTTCGACGCTTTAGATCCCTCTCGTAACGGTCGTCGGGTGTCATATTGCTTTCCCCACGGTCCGAACTAACACTCAACACCGTAGTCTCCTCGTCGTCTCCGGGACTCGATGGACCCTCGTCGCTTTTCTCGCTAACTTCGCGTTTCACGCTGCCTTTATCGCCGGAATCATTCTTTTCTTCTTTTTTTCTATCTTTCTTCACGTTGCAATTTTCATCTCGAGACTCGTCCTCAACCTCCTCTTCGTCTTCTTCCTCGGAACCGCTTTCCGAATCGCTCTCTGATTCGCTGTCGGACATCGTCCGCTCGCTGATGGAACTCGAACATTCGGAGATAGTTTGAGACTCTTTGGATCTCGATCGATCTCTGCGATCGATGATCGTCTCGATGGGTTGATTCGTAAGATCCGATGTATGCTGTTCATCGACAGTCGCATCGACGTCCTCCACAACGATCCGAAGGAAACATGGAGTGTCATCGGAATTTTCACGCTTTTCCAACACGACGTCGTCGCGTCTTCTAGTCATTTCGGAGTCATCGTCGGTCGCGAGAATAGATCCGTCCCGTTCGCGATCAACGATTACCAACGAGATCTCATTGTTCCCGGAACGACCTTCCACTAACGTGGCCTCGTTTTCGGATGCCACGCTCGCTATTCGACTATCGCCGCGACTATCTTCGAGAAGATTACTCTCGGGTTCGCTAATCGCGAGGTGGGAGGAGGTGGATGAGGTGATCGATTTGTCGGTGTCCGTAATAATAATGTCCGTTCGCGACGAGCGTGTGTTCGTCGCCCGCGGCGTTTCAAGTGCGTCGGCGTCGACGTTAAAAGCGTCATCCGCGATCGTGGTCGTGGCCGCGATTACTTTATTATCGTCCTCGCCGCGATCGGCCGAGTACCCTCTTTCGGCACTACCGTCCGCGCTAAACGCCCTAAAACGATTACGGTCGTGGGGGTTACTGGAATTAGAAGTGGCCTCATCGTGAGCAGTCGTTTGAGCTACGTGCGCTACGAACCTGCTGGTGTAGCCGCCCGGCGTCGTCGACGTCGTCGTCATCGCGCCGCCACCGCTCGGTGCCGTCATCGTCGTCGTCGTCGTCGTCACGGATTGCGCGGGGCTCCCCCTCGGCGACGAATACCTGAGACACGAGGTGATCGGTCGGAACCTTTTCTCCTTTCTTCGGGGCAGGGGAGAGATGCTTTGTCTATTACTACTACTATTACTATTTCTAAGAGGGTGTGCGAAGTTTCGCAGGGTGTGCCGGCCTGATTGCGTCCTCGAGAACTTATCGGACGACGTGGCACGTCGATCCCAATATTTTATTTCTCATCAAGATTGCGGTCACGTTATTTCGACCGCTACCGGCTGCTTTCCGCGTGTCTTTCATTAGTATTGAGGCGAGATCGTACGATTAATAAGTTTTGTTACTCTATATTTCAAGCTGTTCAGAAGTTACTCAATTCGCGAGATTTTCAGTTATCATATTTTACAGAAATATTTTGTGAAATAGAGAGAGAGAGAGAGAGAGAGAGAGAGAGAGAGAGAGAGAGAGAGAGAAAGAGAGAAATCGCAATACACGGTTAATAATCCATGTAGCTAAATTAAAATCCGAATCTTTCAACTTGCTGCTAAAATATTGAAGCTCGATTATTGAAATACTTTGACCGAGTAATTAATCAATTAGTCGAGAAAAATAAAGATCGTTCGAGTCCTTGAATAAAGAGCGACCGTTACCATTTTATTACGTTCCTCTCGAATACGGATGCGTGCTCGTGGCCAAATTTCCTCGCCCTAATCTATTACGATTCATCGCCAGGCTGAGCGGTTAATCAGTTTCCGCAGCGGTACGTGAAAAGTTTCTGATAGCAGCGAGCGCGCGATGGTGAACGGGACACGTGATTCTTTTACAAAGGCCGGAGGGAGTCGCCGCCGGACCGGACCGGGAGAGCACTTACGGCTCCGTCGAGATCTCTCTCTCTCTCTCTCTCTCTCTCTCTCTCTCTTCCCCGTTCTCCCGATCGTTTCCCATCTCCTTAGGCCATAGTTTCGAGAGGAGATTGCGAATGTCGTGGACGGGGTAGCTCGCTTCGGAATTCAGCGCGAGTGAACGCGGTCGCGCATTCGTATGCTCTCGAATGCGGCGAGAGAGAGAGAGAACGTTCTGATGCGTGTTTGCGATGTTTCCGCGCACCGCAAATAAACACGAAAACACGCGAACGAAAGCTTCGCGATAGCTCTTATAGCGAATGCGCCACCCCCGAGGATTCTTGATCGATACTTCAACGATTGAAAGTTGCATAATGATACGAAAAGCAATATAGACGCTTGAGAAAGAAGAAAATAAAAGATAGAGAAAGAGAGAGAATGAATTAATTTTCCTAATTTCATTGTAAAGGGAAAATTTTGAATAAATAAATGTTTAATTATATTTTTTAAATCAAATCATTTTTTTTTAAATCTGTATTAGAACAAAGAAAATTCTCAATATAATTCCATCTTTATATTTTATGTTCTCGCTGTCTCAACTTTTACCCATGCTTTTTGTAATTCTTATCGTAAACAATTTTTATTCATACTTGACAATCGTCAGCTGATATGCTTGAATTTTCATAATTACTATATGATATCAATCCGAATCTAATAAATTAATTACGTAATATTTTACGTCAATATAGCTTACAATTACAATATAGCTTGAGAGGCAACATTAATTCTACTCATAATGAAGAAAGACACATATAAAAATATTAAAAATCAATTCCATATAAAATATTAAATATCAATTTCATTATTTTTTATTTCAACAGATAATCTTTGAAATATGTCGCTTGAAATCAAAATTGATCTCACCATATCAGCTGAGAGTCAAGTCTCGTTCGTCATAGGATTGACATTTTTTAAAAACGGAGGTACTTGCCTGATGGAAGGTGAATCCTCTTTGCTTCCCCTTCGAGCTTCGGCACTGCGAGCGAGCAGAGGTCCGATATCGGTGCGAGCCATGGCGGATTCGTTTCTCTGACGATCCTGAGATGTGGCGGAAGTGGCAGACGGAGTAGCGTTGGACGGATGAACGTCCGTTTCTGACTCTTCTTCGGTGTCCGACTCCGTCTCTTCGGACGAGCTGCTCGTCTCCTCGTCCTCATCCTCTTCTTCTTCCTTCTTCTTCGTTGCAGGCTCCTCTCGCGGTGTCTGAATCGGTGGTGGCGGAGCCGCACGATTACCTAGAAAGACAGGAAAAGTTTGATGTTAATTTTATCTCAGTACGATTTTTACCTGAAAGCGTGACATAAGAAAGATTAAAAAATTCAATTTAAAGTTATAAATTTGCTGCATAAATTTTTACATCGCTTTAAATAAATGTTTAATAATATATATTTTTTTTCCGCTCTCTCTTATATCTCTTGCGATCAAAATTATTATACGTTCTTTCTAGGAAAATCATATCTAACTTTGATGTAAGGAAATATCGTGATATCGAGCTGAAACAACAATCATGTCCTAAGGAAACGAAGAGAGACAAGCGATGAGGACTTGTCGCGTTTGTGCAATCTGAGATGAGAAGCAGAAGGAAAGCGTCCTTCCTCTTCTCCGTCGCGTTCGCGGACGGAAACACGATGAGAAAGCTGGCCGATCATATCGATCGTCGATCGCTGATCGGAAATAGCAGCGCGCGAATATCGTCACTACGTCGGACCGCGTGTCTCGCCGACGGCGACTCAACACACGCAGTGGTAGGTAGGATGTGACGTGGACGGAACATGACGTCGGAAAAGCGAGGCGATGACAGCGTTAACTGAGTATATACGCCGAACGGCTAATGCAATTACTGTGCCAATCCGTCCTGTCCTCAAATCTCGAAGTATCGCTCGCGCGAGGCCCAGCATCCGGCGAATTGCGACATTGTAACGCAGTTGTAGCACAACGTTCTGCGTTTTACGCACACGCCCTTTGCATACGGTATTAGGGCAAGCGTAGTGGACATTTGCAATCGAACACAGAACATGCCCTTTACGACCGTTAATTTATCCGTTAATTTTGTCCAGTGTCCATTCATATATTTCTTTCAAACTTCTTTCCGAGAATAATTTATCGCATCCACATGGAAAACATCTAATTCGTTAAATAAATATATAAAAAGATTATTCAAATGACATTGAAAAATGTTGAAATATTACTATTATGTAATTTTAGATTAATTAAGTTTGATATCACGTGTTTTTAACGTGTTTTTAAGTTCAATCACGTTTTTTAAATACGAGTAAGTTCTCTCTGCTTTGAATTAAGTCTCCCGAAATAGAGATAAGTGATAAGGTAAACGCAATTTGTCCGTGCATTCAATTTTCACCCTCGACGAAGATGCAGAGAAATACAATAGATTCTAAATAGACGCTCGATGTGCGAAGCCAGCAGAGACGTGCTTTTCCGAATCTCTTTGTATAAAACAATAGATAATAGGCGTTGGGAAATTGAGACGTGCCGCGGATAGAGCAGCTTCCAGCTGCTACAAAAGCAGCTGAATATTTGATTACCACTGCTTGCATTATTTCTTCTAATTTTCCGGAGAGAAACTTTAGAGAAAAAAAGCCAAAAAATTTTGCATCTCTTTTCCGTTAAATAAAAACAAAAGTATTCGCTCCACGCGAAAAAATCTAACTTGTATTAGCCTTAAACTTCGCTTTATCCGCATCAAGTTTCCTTAAAAATTATTAATAATGCATGATTAATTACCTGCGCCTAAAAAACGGCTCTGAAAGGGCGTCCTTGGCGCGATAGTGTTCGATGACTCCTTGGTTGTCGCGGAGGTGACAGCCGGCACCGATGACACGGTGGTCGATGTGTTGGTCGGCGGCGCCCTCGACAGATACTTCTGCTTCATCTCCTCGGTTGTGAACGGCGCGCCCGTGTTGCGTATTCCCGATCCCGTCGAGCTCTCGGAGCCGGTGCTCGAGTCCGATGAGGCGCTCCTGGCCGCGGGCGGGACATGAGTTTCCGCCGAAGTTCTCCTGCTCGAGAGCAACAATATTACAAACAAGCATGTTAATAACGGAGAATGGGAGAACTCGGCCGAGTTAGTTGTTTACCGTAACAACGTCACGGCATAAACTCGTCGCTTAAGTCCGATATAACGCGAGAGAAAGCCAGCCGCAAATCTCGCGGTTACCGCCCGTAGTGATTAATATCCGCGCGAGCAAACACACCTTTGGTCTTTCGTCCCTTCGGGGATATCGTGTTAGTTTATCATTTTGATACATAGCCCTTGTCGAGAGAGTAAAGGTTATTTCGACGAGATTTCCTTACCGCGGAGTATTAATTTTTTAAAACGCGATTTTGAAATTAGTCCAAATTTTTCATCGGAGGTTCAATATTATATTATTGCACCTATTTGACAGTTAATTCGCAACAATTAATATTACACAATTATACATTTTATGGGATAATGAAATTTTTACGTTCACAAAACTTTTATAAGCTAATAATTTTTTCTCACAATTTCCATTACATTTATATGCTAACTTCTTTAATAAAGTTTGACAGTCCTGTTCGCTTACCTGGCGATAGCCGATTTCCTGACCGGCTGTTCCTCGGATTCCGAAAGATCTCTCGATGGCGGCGGATGCACGGAAACGGGCGTCGATGTCGGCTGCCTCTCCTCCACCGTCTCGGCGTGGACGGCGGCGACGGTGGTGGTCGCCGCGGCGTTCTTGTTCTGCTTCTTGATCCTGGAGATCTCGTCGTCCTCGCTGGTCTGCCTCGCCATCGCGGTCGGTACCTTTCTCACTTGTACCTGCGCGTCAAAAGATCATTTATTCTCGAGAAGTAATTGCTGCGCGTGCTAAACGCTCCTGCCTGTCGCGAAATCGCGCGTCGGTCTCGCGATCAATCTTTTCCTCTCGCGATCATCTCGAGTAGACATCCTTGCGTGCCAAGATTTACGATCGAGTGCGTCCTCTTCGCGGCAGCAGCCGCGTGCGATGCGTCGCGCGATTTATTTGAACGCGCGGAATCCGCACATGCATTTAAATGCGACATTATGGCGTGCACGCGACAGGTGGTGAATACGTGAATCGGTGCGGAGATTACGCGGGAGATGCGCCCTGCACCCGTGTAAACAGGTGCGTATAAATACGGAATTAAGCAGGTGGCGTATTAATGATGAGACGTGATAAAAAGTGTAAAATTATTGTATTATCTCCAAATTCGCAGTATTTCATACAAAATACAATTTTTTTTTTAATGCATATAGGCGTACTTGTTCAATATATATATATATATATATATATATATATATATATATATATATATATATATATTATTCTTTCTCACTATCTATGTCCTATGTACACACCTGTATTTAGCTATCTTTGCTGGTATGTGTGAAATCGTAGCACAAGTTAACGCTATATAATTCAATAAATGATTGGCACTTTGTCAATCGCAATCCGTAAAAATGACGTGTATAACACTCGATATAAATTATCATAGATTAAAATAGCGGTCCACGTTACATGTACGGAGGCCGACATTTGTGTTTGTACGTGTTCATTGAGCTTTTTAACACCAGCCGCTATCATCCGAACAATGGGATGCGCGACATCGAACAAATTTTCATTCGTTGCGCCGGCCGTCAGCATGAGAGGAGAGTTCGTGTGTCCATCCGTTTATTTTCTCCTGCCATAATAAGGGATTCCGTGTGCGCAAAAGTGCGGAGGTATCACTGTCAAAAATAAATACCATGTCGTCAAATTCACGAACATTCATTTTGTCTTCTTAATTAATCGATTAATTAATTATTTATTTTATATATATTAACTTGCGATCAAGATTTCAAAAATAATTTCAGATCTGCGTTCTTTGTTGTCATTGTCAGTAGAGCAGCATTAGTCGTAATATTTTTTTCAAATTTTTACTCTTATACATAAATTTGCGAATTAAAAGTTATATTGCACGAAACATTTCTTTGTTATATATAAAGACTTCAATGTTTCCTGGAGATTTATTATCGGCATTCATGTTATCAAATTTGTCAAACGTACTACGAGTGTTTTTTTTTTCGAATGTTTTGTGAAAATGCATGCAAGATTGATTCCCGCCACGAGCGATCAAACTCGTGGCCATAAATGAATTGCATCATCCACGTCTAACCGTTTAAATATTGATGCGACGTGGAGTGATATACGGTGTCGATAAGCAGAGAATGGCAATTAAATTCACAGATACGCTCTCTCTTTCTCTCCCTTTGTACGCGCGGAATGTACAATATATTTTTTTCGGTATGAAAAAATTTACACCGGCCAGTAGGTTTGCATATACATGTCGGACGATCGTTCGATTCAATCAACTAAGCGCCGTGGTGCATCAACATTTAAAATATGAATGTGGAGGGGGAAACAAATGGAGCAGTGGTAAAACCATGTGTTACATGTGGTAAAAAAAAAAACAAAAAACGAATGTTCCGGTGGGACGAATTATTATTTTTCGATTGATACGCTTTCATTGACATAAATTTTTATGAACTCGTCATTACGTAACGATGACGCATTAGTGTCGTTTTTATCAACGATCACGTTTGTAAATCCTTCAGCGATTATGCGAATTATTTTGCAAATATATTTAGCAATTTTTTGGGAGCTTGAGTTTTCGAAATAATGGCGAGGGACGATTTCTTACACACACACACACACACACATGCGAAATCTATTTATGCATCTTTCTACAAAAGTTGAGACAGTTGATTTAGAAGGCAACAGATTGATATCCCAACATAAGAATTGAGCGATCTAGGGACGGCTTATAGGAAGAGCTGAAAGAGATCTCGCGAGAATCCTCGCATAGAATTCATACATTGCATCGAAATATATTCATACGGCAAATGTATCTGGATTATGCTCTCAGTCTGTATTGAATTTTTATTCAACGGCGCAAGCTATATATTTATATATTCAACGTATAAAATATTTTTTATTCAAAATATTATATTTTATCCCGAAATTAAGGTCACGTTGAAATTTTTCCAAGCAATATTATAATATTAAACGTTTATATTATAAAATGAATCTTGACCGCTTATTTCGACTCGCTTGAAAAATAACTTAATTATCATAAGAAATAGAGAAATATGTGGAATATATACTTACCAAATACAGCAATTATACATTATACTCAAACTCTTGTTAACGAATCATTGCATTTCAAATGCGATTCATGCAAACGATTGTTATATTAACTTCTTCGATCGAAATTAGACAGCAATTAACTTCTCTCTTTGCTATATAATTCCACCAATAATTCACTAATTATTATATCACCCTTTGCTTCTACGATTATCACTTCTGAGTATTTTTCAGGAAAATGTATTATTGCATTAATAAATACTTTCGAATTAATATTCGAAATTAAAGCGGATCTTAATTTTCCAAATATTATCTAAAATCAAGCTTTATATCTAAAAGTATCTTAAATCTAAATTCTTCATTCGATAAATTATATATTTGATCCACTTTAGCTTCGAAGGCCACGTGCGCGGACTCTCAGAAGCATTCAGCTATTCTAACCTGAGGCTTAGGTGTTTGGGGCTGTTGCACTTGAGGCTGACTCGTCGGTTCCTCCTTCTTCCTTTTGCCGGCTCGCTCGCACTCCTGAAGCTTTTTCATAACGCGCGGCGAGTCCGTCAGGCGAAATATGCCGGACAGGGGACCGCGCGCGGCGTCCTCCGTATCCAGGACACGTTCGCGCAGACCGGACGGCTCCTGCGGCGCCGTCGACGTAAATCTCACCGTCGACCTGGAGTCACCGTCGGAATCGTCGCCGTCTCGATGTCGCATAAATCGACTCCTGTATCTCGACTTGTTCCTGGGCACCTCGTACTCCGGCGCCTCGTACCTGGCACACGACAACGACATCGATCAATTAGATTGTCGCCGAGAAACTGATTCGCTTTAATCTCGAGAATTCAGCGATTCCTTTTCTCCTAATCCATTTCCACGACGTCTCGATAAATTGTATTAATGGCGTAAACAACCTTAGATCTTTTTTTACACGCGAGGAAAAAGTGTTTCTTCTTATCGAGTTTGATTAGTTTTTAAAGCAATCTGTTGATCAAGTTTTTATAAAGTTAACAATATAAATTATTATTTAGCAGAGATTGTCTAATAAATATGTTAACAGAAATGTTAATAAAAATTTTTAATTTCATAAATATGAAAAAAAAAAAAATTGAAATGTGTTTTATATTGCTTATTCCTACAATTAATGAATGTTAAGTAGATCAAGTCAGTCAAAGATCAGACATAAGTATCAATCTGGACCATGTGTGCATGAATATAATAAAAAAAAGAATGTCTCTCTCTCTTCTCCCTCCAAAGGAATAATAACTTATCGTATCGAATAATAATTTATCATTTTCGCGAGTAGATCTCGCACACACAAGAACACGTGTCTCTGATATGTGTCACTTGAAATTATGACAAGTCCTACCTACGCTGAAACGCGACCTGCTTTATAGTCAGATTATCTCAGTTCGATTCGAGAGGGCATTCCGGAGGATTGCCGGTGACAGGACGAAATGATATTAGATCTCCATCTTCTACCCTCATATCATCTCTTCGATATTCCCTCTTTACTAGCTGATAGGCTTCACAAAATTTTGCCTTGTCTTCTAATTCTTTAAATGTCAAAGCATGCCGTCAGCAATAGCGTCACGTGTAATGTTTTATTCTGACAAAGAACGATATGTGCTAATTATTTTAACAATGCAAATTTAATAAGTTGTGTAGATTAAAAATTTTAATCGGATATGTGGCCAATCTCAATTCTAAGAAATAATGCTGCTAAAATGTATCTACGTGTTTCTACCAATTTAATAAAGAATAAAATCTAATATTAAAATTAAATAATATATTTTTAAAAATATATTTTTATTTGTATTCATTTAATAAAAAATTTCTGTAAAATTTACTAATAATTAAAATTTTTAAGATTATATGTATTGTTTTTTTCTTAATATCAATAAATCGTGAAAAAAAAACACATTTTATTAATTAATGCAAATTACGTGACGATTGATAAGATATATACAAAATAAGTATTAGAATCGAAAAAACGATTGGAATATATTTTCAATCTATACAGCAATAATCCTTGTGTCGAAAACCGCTGAAAAATCAGAATATATCTTAGTCTTTTAATCAAAGTTCGTACCATCAGCAATCCGTCAGAGAAATTGTAATATTGCATTCCGCGAAATTCTCTGCGAAATACTTTTGTATAAAGATTGCGAGAAAATTCGAATCAAACCCGAAGCGGATGGAAATAATTAGACGCGAGCTTAAAGAATTGATCACTTTCGAATTCGAGAGATGCCGTTATTAAAAAAGTTTATATCTTGCAACTTTAACAAAAATCTTAAGAATCCATCAGCAAACAGCATTTTTCTCCAAGTATAATTATTTCTATAATATAAAATTATATTGAAGAGAAATTTATACAATAATGTATTTTATTACATTAAAAACGTGTCTTTTATAAAATTTGAGAGAAAAAACATTAAAACATATTACAAATTTATAAATTACTGAATAATCAAGCTTATTAAATAAATGATAAATTATTATTATTATTATTTCTCACCAAGAGAGGAGAGAAAAGAGGCTAAAATTAAAAATATAATTTAATATGTACATAATAATTCAAAATCTTTTTCCACGCGCGCGGTAATGCGTTATATATGCACATAATTTTCTTTATTCGTGTTACAATTATAAAATATTTACAGATAACACACGGACGTACATGTGTGTGTTGCACGTAGAATTTTTTGATTTTTTAATCTGTCTATCTATCTGCATTTGCACTATTTACAATATCATGAAGTATTATCGATTTTGAGCACGTGACCATTTAGCTACATTTCCGTGATACGATATCAGGCGTCGTCACGCTCCAAAACGCTGGCAAGAACACGCGCCAGAAATTGCAACGGCGATGACGGGCATTTGTGTATTTCGGCTTTTCACGCTACGCAAAAAAAGAACGAATACGCGCGCTTTTCGGAACGTATTGCGAAAAAAAAAAGTACGAATAAAACGGAATTTCTGCTCGAATATCACAAGGCAAGTGTCAAAAATAAACATCGTGGCATGCGCACGTTCCGCACGATAAAAATGCATCGCACGGAGATGCATTTACAATTCAACGATATCTGAATTCGAGCGCGACCGACACAAATTGACGAGACGACAAAGTGATTGTATTTTCTCTAATAATCGCGCAAAACGCAATCACAATTGTCGTAATTATATACATAGAAGGCATTGGAATGGGCGGGCGAAAGGGCGGGTGAAGGGCGATTCCCGCATGTGAAGTAGGTCTTTGCAGCGTTAATTACTAAAAAATACGTGCTTGCGCGTATCTAAAGCATTTAATTTACATTTTGACGAGGCTGCTTAATAAAACGGACTGAGAGTCTCTAACGACTGGCATTGCACGAAACAGGCAGCAATTAAACCCGACGCGCCTATTCCGAGGTACCTTTGAGTTGGAATAGAATAAGAGAAGAGAGAAAGAGGGAGAAAGAGAGAGATGAAGAAAATGACAGGATGCTGCCAAAGCATGCGTAATTATAACTTGTGTCAGAATAAATATGTGAGATATTTCGGAAAATATGCAGTTTTCTCCGACGATGGATTGAAATCAAATTAAATGAGATAAAATGCTTTATAATAAACTATAATTACACTTGCATATAAAATAATACTTTATAATAAACTGTAATTTTATACTTGTTATATGAAATATGTAAAAAACATTAATACGCGTATATATTGGAACGTATGAGTTCTATTTTCATGCGCAAATTATTTTGTAAAATAAATATTAATTATATAATATATATCTTTAAAAACTTTTTATACACACAGTGGCTGTCAATTAAAATTATTATTT
Source organism: Cataglyphis hispanica (assembly GCF_021464435.1). NCBI lineage: Eukaryota > Metazoa > Arthropoda > Insecta > Hymenoptera > Formicidae > Cataglyphis > Cataglyphis hispanica. Next base: position 3,235,447 of record NC_065974.1, read on the forward strand.
TATGCCAAAATATATTCTAATACTATGTTGAAATGCAATAACTAAAATATTATGCTTTTGCCTATATTGTGATCATGTTATCAAAGTTATAATAATATCTGCAGTTGTAAATAATATCTTATATAAAAATTTTATTTAATATATATATTGCAATATCAAAATTATAATTTAAAAAATTATTTTTGCTAAATTTATGCGTAAGAATATTGTTGCAATTGTTATATTTAATAAAATTGTGAATTGAACGAAATTCTTATTTAAAAGATTCAAAAGATTGTAGAGATTTAAGACATCATTCTATTCTCTTAAATATATATCATAAACATGTCCCTGCTACTTGATAAACACGTACCAATCACCATTGCTTTTCGATCAGCTGTCATATCTGCATCGTTAATCCTGTTACGCGAATGGAATAATTAATATGTTCCATTAGCTGGAGCCTCGCAGCAAGAAAAGCCACGTTCTCGACATTATCGGTCCAATCTGTTACATTTTCGTAACGATAAAGACTAAAATATATCGCTCACGTGCTTTTTATGCTCTCATGGCTCAATTCTAGAAAAAAAAAAATATATCCATCGCCCTGAGGCGATCGCAATTGGACGACACGCAAATTATTCACAATCATCTCATGCACGGAAAACATACACGACGCGCGATACCTCGCAAATAAAAACGAGAATTTTCGCGACGGTTGATTTATCATTTCGCAAACACAAACCGAATCTTGGAGCCGTAAATTAAGGAGTAACTGTCTCAGATCGTTACTCCAACGATCCAAGGACGTTTCTTGTCTGCCTTGACTGTCTTGCTGTTTTTAACCGGCTTTACGGTCGGAGGTAAATTGATCTCATTGATAAATGGCGGAAGAAATAGTTTCACCGTCTGGAAGTTTTTTCTAATCGAGTCAGATTGCTATTGGACTGAAGAAGTCGAGGTTTATATAAATAGCTTTCCCGAAGCAGTTTTATATCATGCCGCCGCTTTTCTTTTCCAGCTGATATTCTAGTATTTTTCAAGCTTTATGAAGCGTGTGACAAATATTGCTTTCAGAAAGATTTGAACCATTTTATAAATCGATATTATTATTAATGTAATATAAAGAAACATTTGTAATGTATTGTGACGAGAGTGTATACAAAATATAATAAATAAAAAAATATACTATATAAATTACTATCAAAAAAATATATACATTACAAATATAATACACATATAATGTTTGGTTTATCACCGCAACAAGCAAACAGCTTACGATAACAATTTGAGAAAAGCAATTGGAAACGCAATCGCGATTACGACAAATAATACCCGGATACGCGAGTATCCAGGATAAAAGACGTAAAAGCAAGCAATAGTTACTCGTATTCGGGAACGTATCGATTCCTGGCCAGCCGTTCCTCCTCTTGCTGCCTGTACTGCGAAGCGAGACGGTGATCGCTTTTGCTCCTCATGAGGCCAGGCGAACCTCCGGGTGGGGCTAAACTGCTCGAGCTCCCTAGCAATCCGCCGCTTCCGCTTTCCGGTTTAATGTTCAATTCGCCATAACCCGCCACGTGAAGGACAAGCTGATTCGGATCGTGCGCCATCACGAAGCGGACTCGCCGGCTGTAATCCCCCGCCTCGTATTCGAAATTCCTGAAATAAACAATCTCTCATCTTCATTCGTCGTAAATTATTCATTAAAGTAATTGTAAGGATTCTTTCGCTGTACAAAAGAGTACAATAAATATACGTTATATCCTTTCGCCTAAAAAATGTATTAATCTTTTTTTCAATATCGAGCATGATTTATTTTAACGTGCGATTATTTTCGACCTGACACTTGTTTATTTTTACGCATCGATGGCTTAAAAAATCTGCGTATTATTAACGACATTATTTGATATCGGATGCCTCTACTGGGTTGAACTAGAGTTACGACAGCGCGAGCAATTCCATTTAAATAATGCACTTCCAGAAAGGATTACGTGCAACTTTATGTCCTTCCCTATTTAGCATATATGAAATTTCTACGGATGTAGAAATGCGAGCTTTTAATATTAATCATGACATTAATTCGACATGTTAATTACTAATGAAGCGTATTATGTGATGGCGAGTGTGCAGCCATTTTCACGCAATTGGAATATGTGCCCTTCGATACCTTGTCATTTACTTAACACGATTATTTCACTTGAGTTAATGAAGGTATAATTTTTTTATGAGTAACGATTTGCGTCTGTAATTTACGGCAGATTTTGTTAATTTACGGCGGACACGTTATATGTTTCATAATAATAGCGCGTGTGGATAATTACATTACGAAACTAACGCTGGATTTCCATTGTGCTCACAATGCTATTAACACAAATCTCCGCAGGAATTTACGTGGCTGATGCTAATAGCAATGCATCGATAGAATATCGACAATGTTCGAATTACGATCAACCTTTTCACTTGAGGGTATCGACATATATTGCGCGATCTAATGATTTTGTAGTATATACTCTGTCGCCGAATATACTTGAAGAAGGAGAGATGGTAGTAAATAAGTTATTAATTTTTCAGTGTAATCAAATTTTATAGAAAACAATTTTATAGACAAAATTTTAGAGAAAAAATTTTATAAAAGATATTTGATTATGATAAATAAATTTCGCTCGATAATACGTAAACATAGAAATTATAATGCTTTTATTTAAACAATCCACCGACAAATAATTGCGTTCCAAGAATGACAGCTGTGGTGACTTTCGTAGACTGCATTAAGTCCGTCAAAGTAGATTGAATCGATGAGAGAAACGTCACTTGGACAGGATCCGAAATTAAAGTAAAATAGCTCGCGGGGGACGGGATCGTTTGATTTAACGATTTCTTTCCGGTCCGCGCGGAATAGATAGCCGATAATAAATCGTACAAGGATACGCCGCGGATGGTGGGAGAGAGAGAGAGAGAGAGCGCAGGGGGATCTTCTACGACCGTGGGTTTAACGAGCGGGCGTTGAAAAAAAAAAGGGAGAGATTACGGGGCGACAAACCTGATAAACTCCACCGTGCGCAGGAAGAGCTCCTTTGTGTCCAGCAGCTCGGCGTCGTCCCACGGTACATTCTCGTTTATGTGCGCCTCCGCCAGATCGCAGTTGCTCTGGATATTCGCGATTTCCAATTCGAGATTCTCTTTGAGCTGAATCAGGCCTCTGAGCTCGGTGCCGAGGTATCGATCGACCTCGTTACGCAGATATTCCGTGCGGTCTTTCAAAGCCTTGCTCAGTCTCCGATAAATCTCGTCCACCTCCTCGGCGACCGAGGCGCAGTTCGTTTGCAGGCCCAGAGTGTTTTTCTCCACTAAGGCCAGCGCGTCCTGCAGCCTGTGTAAACCCCTGCGCACCTGACAACACACAGATTGTCGAGATTTGACAAGTCGGAGATGCAATTCCGCGCTAAGCCTACGAGCTGTCGTGCCGCAATTGCAATATTGATTATGCAAATGGCCATGACGGGCGTGGGTGAACGCGTTCAATTATCGCTATTATTAATGTAAATTTAATGCATTATTAATGTAAATTTGTAATCACTTAGAAATATCGGACGGAAGAGGAAATTAAAATAATAGTGCATAATATACATGATATCTTACATATGTTTGGATATATTATTTTTTATTGCTATTGCTAAACTTTTGGAATTCATACATGAAAGGTCAATAAATTGAAATTTCTCTGGTTTTGGACTTAGGAGTAAGCAAATCCGTCGACGATTATATTTAGGTTTTATTACAGTTATGTTATAATTGCCCCAGTCTCAGATATAGAGGCCTGAATGAACACGCAGCGTACCTAATGTAAGCAATAAGAGAGAGGTCTGGGCATATAAATATCATAGAGCAAGGCTCCGGTTCTGAAGCTTCTGGCAGTTTCACATCAGTTTCAGACTCGGCACGCGAAAGCATATTTTCATATATATATATATATATATATATATATATATATATATATATATATATAATTCAAATGTAATCATGCCAATAATTTATTTAAGAAAATGAATTTGCATCCCGATATAAATTAATTAAAATACAGAGAAAGAGATTCTTTTAAAATTAAAATTTAAAGGAAGATTATTAGCGCAAGCTAGCCACAGTCAAATATATGTTGAATGTCATAGTGTTTTGCGATTGTTTCGACTCGAGGATTTATTTCGTGTCGATAATCATCATGTAACCTAAAATATCAATGCATAACTAATTTAATTTTTTGTTTAAACCTTTCATTAATTTTGTCATCAACAAATCATGTGCTGGAAATGGAAAAACTCAAAGTATAATATTCGTTACAATCAGATTTAAAACATCAAAAAAATGGAGACTATCTATGGCTCGGAAAAGATTTGTTCTATGTACAGAGAAGACCCATCTAAATTTATAGAAGATATCTTAAAGATACACAATCAATATCGAGCCATTCACGATTCGCCGCCGTTACAAATAGATGAAAAGGTAAGATATCACTTTTTATCTCTGCTACAAATTATCTGTTTGAAAATTTTATCAAAACCGTATCTTATTTCAAATTTAGCTATATGTCATTTTTTTTTTCAAATTTAATTATGTGTCATTGCATAATTTTATAATAAATAACGTTGTGTGTGCAAAAAAAGACGATTTGTTATATCTTAAGTAATATGTACCATCTATATAGATGTTTAAAATTGTATAGTTGAACAAGCGCGCTCAGCAGTTGGCGAAGAGTTTATCGAAAAATAGAGGAGCGTTCAAGGAAGCTTATATACCGTACGGCGAAAATGTATACGTCAGACATCCGCATTGGAGAATGCTTCCCGAAGAGCCGGTGCAATATTGGTAAGAAATTTGCGCAACAGATATTGACATGTAGATGAAAAGTAATGTAAAAGAACATACTACGTAGCTGATACAGAGATCAGAATATTTATAATAATAATCAATAATCTGTTATGCCAGTGTAATATCGTGTATAAACAAAATTTAAGTCAATTATTATGACAAATTTGTACATTAATAAAAAAAAAAAATGAAAAAATAAAAAAAACAGAAAGAATCTCTTATAATTATAATCTCCAACTCGAATTTCATAAAAATTATAATTTTTTATACAATTTAATAATTTATGAGATTATTTTCTCTATATTTTTTAAAATTAATACAATACATTTTCCTTCAAAATAAAATAATTTAATTTTATAATTAAAAACGTTCAGTCACACGCATCTTCTCTTTTTGCATCTCTTCTTAATCGATTTATTTACTGCTTTGTTGTGCAGGTATCAAGAGAACAGGTATTACAATTACGACGCACCACGACCGAGGAATGTGAAATATGTGCGTAATTTCACACAATTGGTATGGAAAGATACGAAATTGATGGGTATTGGTATTGTCACCGGTTGGAATGGAAAGGTTTATCTCGTGTGTAGTTACGACCCAGCCGGAAATGTCGATGGCGAATTTCAACGTAATGTAGCGCCGCCTAAAGAGGTAAAGTATAATCAATATTTTTTTCTCAAACAGCCATATTTTTCAAGAAAATTAATGTCACGTTAAAAACATGTGCAGTTGTACGTATAGTTACAGTAAGTGATAAACCTAAAATAGAAACGCTTGTCATAATAAGCACAAACAAATATAACAAGTAAACAAACATATTATATATATATATATATATATATATATATATATATATATAAACAAAATATGATTATATTATAAAAATATTTAAATCATGAGAATTCATATTTGCCTTCTTATTATATATGTATGTATACGCTCATACATTTTACGCTATTTATTATACATTGTATCATATGTTCAATTTCGTTGTGCGGTGAAAAAAATGCCCAAAAATGTTTGTATAAATTGTATATTGTTTTATACATTTTTTTTATTGCATTATCATGTGTGCAATAATCATGAGTAAAATTCTGTCTGATTTACTACGTAATGAATTTTAAGAATTAAAATAATCCGTTTTATTATTATACTAAAAGTTCGAGAAAAGTGCAAGGGACACACATTTCACCGAACATCTTGATGCGTTAGCATCATAATTTTTTATGCGGCAAAGTCGAGTTGCGTCGGTGATTTTATCGTTTATTCCGCGAGAAACCGCTTTTACGCTTCGCGAAACGCAGAGAGACGTTATTTTCAAGCGTGATTTTGCAGCCTGTCGTGCGTAGCGTTGAAATTGTATAAATCGGTTAAATCGCGAGCAATTAAAATAAACAAATCAAATATTTTTAGACAGGATATATTGTGCACGCGCCAGATGAACACGTGTGCGAAAGTATTTGTTGCTCTCGTGCCGCGATAATCAACGAAATTTTCCAGCGTGTAGGATAAAAATTGTATTAATGGCTTAAATCACACGCGATAAATGAATTTTAGAACAGCACAGCTTTAGAAGAAATATTATTTTATATGAAAAAAACACGCACACAGAGAATACTCTACATTGTACGCGGCATAGAATAAAACAGCTAAAAATATCTGTTTTCCAATGTATTGAACGTAAACGCAATTTTACAAAGTGTCATACCGTAAATGGAACATTGAGTGAGTCTGTTTTTTTTTAAATTAATTAAATCAGATACACTATTGAAATAGATAAAACAAACATTGTAAAAGAGAATTATTTTACACACTATTTTGCGAAATAAATGTGGTCCAATTTGTTCTTTCTCCACATACGTTCGGAAATAATTATTCTTTATCGCCTTTTATGCTCTCATAAAGCATGCGCATTTTCACGAGACGTGTATATATGCTATCTGTTAAATCGAGGGTAATTAAAATTAATTAAGGCCATCCTAAAGTGGTACACTTATTTTACCGCATAAATTTTCAAGTGCAATCCATAGGATAATTGGCGTATTATACAGATTGTATAGGTGAAAGCGTCGCGACACGGAAAAGTACGTTGTTAACTAATTAATTAGAGCCGGTAAAATTTCCAATGCCGCCCCAAGCGTTGATTTATTAGCTACCTTCAAAAAATTTTTCACAGCGCTGGAATTTGCTCATTAACTTAATTAAATCATGGAAAATATACAAGAACCGAAAATGAACGATTTATGTACATAAAAAGTAGAAAATATTTTTATATTCCCCTTTTTTCTCTGCAGAGTAAATAAATTAATCTAATCAAAAAGGGTAAATATTTTTTGCCTTTTATTTACGCATTTTTACGTGGCTTATTTGCAGTCAATCTTTCTTTAGAAAGAACTTAACTATGCAATATATAAATACGTACAATTTTCAATATTAAATATATATATATATATATATATATATATATATATATATATATATATAGAGAGAGAGAGAGAGAGAGAGAGAAAAGAGAGTTTCTAGAAAAAAAAATAAAATAAAATTTTTACACAATTAAAATTCTATCAATATATATATATATATATATATATATATATATATATATTTATTTATTATATATGCATATATATTTAATTTGTAATGTATAAAAAGTTGCTTCAACGTGAATACACTTTTTTTATAATAACGCATTATCTGTAATACTTTATCGATCTTTATACGCTTCTAAATCAAAAGATTGGTGAAATAAAATATAATCAGCAATCTATTTCCAACTGAATGGGAAAATCGAGCCTATATTTTAGATGTGCACATTTTCTGGGGCACAGTGAGAAGATGACTTTGATAAACGGTTTCGCGTTTTCGCAACTTTGATGGTTGAAATCTGTGCAATCCTTGTACGCGCAATATTCCGCTTGTCGATACGCGATCAGGGTGTCTCTGGACTGTCTCAAAGACGACGCCTCGTAGTTTATTCCGTCACTGAAAATAGACGTGATTCATCGAGGCATTTCTAGAGACACGACAAATTTGCACGATTCTGAACGTCATCTTGCCCGATCCATGCAATCTAACACATCTATCTCGTATAATTCTTGACGTAAATAAAGTTCTTGATAAAATCAAACGTAAGTAACAGTTGCAACTTTCTTCGCACATTTAATAAAATCATTATTTCTAAAAAGAAATTATTGTTTTATAATCTCATTCAAATCCTTTGAGCCTTGCATCTTAAAATTATTTGTACAAAATGATTTCTCAACTCTATAATATTTTGAATCTTGATATCTCAAGATATCTCTGATAACGATAAGAGATTGAAATCTTTGTGATTTTGAGACAAATTGCTGGATTAAAAGCTTGATGAATTTTTTTATTTAATCGTGGACCCGCGATTTTGTTTCGTGTTTAATTGATATCTGTGTTATATTATCGATAGATTTAACTAACAGTTTTATATTGCACGGTCGTTTGTAGAAAACGAAAAATCTAGGTCACAATCTTGTTTCCTATCCTATCGTACACGGTTAATTGCGATGCGCGAAGTTTCGCGGCAATAAATTTTCCGTCGCTGAAGGGTGAAACGTAACGAATTTAAAGTACACCCCAATACCGGATACCGTAACACAACAGAGCTAACGTCTACTCAACAAGCCAAAGGGAAAATTAGTTATGCAACCGGTTAATTAGTTTTCACGGTATAGCAAAATTTCTCATAGCTTCCAAATGCTTTTCGAATATAAGATAGGAGAAGTTGATCGATATCGATAAATTGTATAACAATGAAAGGAGATATTAGAAGTGATTCATTTCACTTCGCGGTCGTAAAGTACTTTAATAATGATTCACGTGGTGTATTGGAATATCGGTAAATATTTCCGATAAATGTTAAGCAATTAATTATCTCTCTCTTATCTTCTCATCATTATCAACTTACCTAATTCACGTTTTTGTCAAATTGCAGCTCGAATTTATTTGTTCATGGCTATTTTTGAGATCTCTCTTGATTTTAATGATTTCTTAGACATTTCGTGATTGCGTGAAAGACGTTTAGCGCCATACCTGGGAATTGATGCGTGCAATTTCGCGTCTCAGGATATCCATGTGCGCGTCCTTGCACTCGGGACAGCATTTCTTCTCGCAGTGAACGCACAGTGCGCAGTAACTCTTCTCCGAGCAAACACCGCAGCGTTCCATGGTCTGACCGCTGGTCGGGTCCGGTAGCTCCCCAGTGATCTCGATATGCAATTCCAGGAATCGTTGTAGTGTTACGTTGGTCGGAAAAGCTTGCACGCCCTATAAATAGCAGAGATGTATCATTGCTTCGATTAATCTTCCAATGTACCGAGCACGCCGCTTATTAATGGACTAGGATCGGCGTAATGGCGCGAATTAATTATACAATGTGCCCGTGACATTCCTTTAGTAACATTATCCGAATCGAAATTTACCGTTTATACGTCAGTAAATAAGTCATTATTATTATTATAGAACATCAAGTTGTTAAATACGTAATTAAAAAAAAAAAAAAGAAAATCATCTATATGAAACGAACATGATTTTTAAAATTTTTCTATTTCTTATAAAAATATAATTGCATAATTTTGTTATGCTACGCGAGAACATCGTTGAATTTCTGCGTAAACACATTCGATTATTCCGGAAAAACAAACCGGTCGAACAGTCGGAAGACAACATGAGTTTGAAACGTGAGAGTACACTCGGTTCAATGAGTGTCCTCTCGCGTTTGGATTCATCGTTGAATAAAGATGAGCTCTCGCACGCAAACGTCGCATATGCTGTCGTGCATAGAAGAAACATTTAACTTGTGCGGCAAATTGACACACACACACAGACTTTTCTCCGATTCGCATTATTATCCATTATTATTGTACCGTAAATATATTAAAGACATAAACGCGATAAGGCGACGTATAATAAGTCGGAGAACCGCGTCGTTTCGCGACAAACGCTCCGCAACAGCTTGCTCAAATGTGTTCCATATAAATTTTGCGAAACCGCGAGGAGCTAAATATGCATCTATAATTTAATTTCATTTTGTGTATAATATATTTAATCTAATCGCGGACGCTTTAAATAATTATTTTCTTTATTTAAAAAATATTTTCAATACTTACAACATTGATGTTGTAATGTATATTGTATAAAAATCAGTGGCTCTTACCTGGTATGGTATACGATGTTCGGCACGGCATTCTGGACACTTGACCTGTCGACGAACGTAATCGACGAGGCCGTCCATGCACGGCTCCATGCAAAAGCTGTGTTGACATGGCAAGAGCTTCGGGTTTCTATACCGGTCCAGGCATATCGCGCAGGTCAGCAGCTGCTCGAACTGCTCCATGCCTGTAAAAAGAAGAAGACTTATTCTCGATCTTGTCTGCTTTACATGAAAGAGAGCAAAAACCTCATCTGCCTTATTCAACCTTCATATAAAGCGTACAGTTTATATATATATATATATATATATATATATATATATATATATATATATTCTTGTACGTCATAACACATCCAATATATAAACATATTTAATAAAAATATTATTTAAGAAAAAATATTATATAAAAGCATAAATTTATATTCTTTTTTCTTACGTTTCAGTTTTAAGGCCAAAAATATCTTTAAATATATTTAAATATTTATTATATTTATTATATTGTATATTTATATTGCAAAAACACGGGATATATTCTCTTTGAATGCGTTTCGATATCTTGCAAAATTCTAATTTCTCATAGTTAAGAAATAGATTATACTAATACGTCGACTCGATCATCGTTTCAAAATACTGCCAAAATTTTATTTAACTAGCCAAGATGTTAAGTGATTAAGTAAACAGCTGTTGGTGTTTACTTATGTGGTTGTTTGTTCTTGCAACAATTATATGACTGAATCGATATTTATATGTTCATAGAATTCTCGGCAATGCAATTTGTAACAGAAAGAGAAAGAAGAAATGCAAATAATATATTTATATTTAATATTTTTAATACATTTTGAATGTTATTAGTTAAATTATTTTCTAAATAACAAAGTTTAGTCTGTATTTATAAAATAATTAATTAGAGATTGTGTACACGTCTTTTATAATTAAATCGCGAAGAAATCTGTTCAACCTTTGTATTATAAAAAAAAAAAACCCAGTGACCAGTGTAATATACATATATGATGAGTGCCAAGACAATGTCAAGAACTTCGTGGAGTCGTTGAACCTCTATTTTAAGGCACGATGTATCATCAGCATAAATTTGGTTATAAGTTATAGGTGAACTTAGAGGGCAACTCTGAAAACTTGTCGCAACGCAAATTATGCTGAAGTTTTTTATCGCGATTAAACTATACAGAACCAAATATATTACTGAAGTAATCTTATTCACATCTTTCTCGATTACTTGCTTTGAATACACTTCTCTTAGCATAATACTTTTTGATATCGCGGAAAATGCAAGTAAAAATTATAATCTTATATATATAAATATTTATATAAATTTTATATATATATATATACATAAGCTTCTCCTATAAATTTATATAAATATTTTATATAAATATTTTTTATAATAGAATATTTTTCATAATATTCCTTGAATGAATGAAAATTTCATAAATCGTGTTGTAGAACATTTAGATTTAAAATAAAATATTATTTTAACTAATTGTTAAAACGTGTTCATTGCAGAGATAGTTTCGTGAAATGTAATCGCCGTGCTTAATAGTATTAGATCCTGATATATTGCAGTATTGTTACAACGTTTATATTGAAACGAGTTGCGTTAGAGATTGAAAACCGCGGCAACCGTAATAATTATTTGAACGTCGCTAATGAGTGGATGATTACTCATGCAATCCACGAATTAATTATCGCGCTTGTACGCGAGGCGCGTAATATACGAGATAATCCCGATTAACATTAAACGCACATTTTATTTAGCGTAAAACAAAAATTTAATAAAAATTTTATTTGCAATACCACATTCCATATCTGATGTAAAATTTAATTATAATATTTTTTAAATAAAATTCAATTAAATTAAAATTGTTTTCCAGATAAATTAAAAATAATTCTGATAATTTATTCTTTTTCTATTCTTTTGTATAATTCTTTTTTTTTTTATTGTACTTTTTTTTTCTTCTTACGTTGTGATAATTTAATTTCTTTCTCCTTTTTCTTTTTTAAAGAAAAATATTAAATTTGCATTTCTTAAAAATTTATTGGATTCTTTAATTTTTTATACAATTTATAATTTATATTATTTATATAATTATTTCTGCATAAAATTTATTTCATTGATCAATTTTGTTAATTTGCAATAAAGAAAAATCAATTCAGTTGATTCAGTTTTAAAACTTTATAAACGTGATGCGCATAAAAAAATCTGAGAATTCTATAAAAACTCGCGAGGCCCATATTATTTCTTTTTCTACTGTTCGGAGATACTCAATCAATGTCGATTCTAATTCCATGAGACACCGGTTTATTTCAGATTCGACCTTCTCGCAAAGCATCCGGCAGTTTCTCATCTCGATGATGATGCCAACGCAAACGTTTATACGTCACTAAATTAGTACATCCGGATTCTAGCTAATAAAAATCATGGATTTTTATTAATGTTTCAAGGCATTATGAAAACGAAGAATTTTGTGAGCTTCTAGATTTCTAGTATATAATTACATTTATTGTTTTGTCAAATTTCCAATATTTATAACTATATATATATATATACAATTTTATTAAAATTTATATTATTATTGTCTTTACACTAAACTCCAAAGAGTTATATCTTTCAAAGTTAAATAAACATATATATATATTTTGTAGAATAACTTCTTCAAAACTGGCACTTTTTTGCATAGATTTCGTGTTCTAAATTAAATTTGCCTATGTATTATTAATTATTCGCGGCTCCTTAAACACGTATTTCACAATTAAATCGAATTAAGAATAAATAAAAAATGTAATAAATCCTAATGGCACTCCATTGAGATCGGTTAAATAGAGAACATGAAAATAATTGCGACGAGCACAAAGTCTCGGATAAATTTAAATGACACACGCCCGCGTCAATATCACACGCGGAACATTCAAAGAGATTGTTCTAAGCGGCTACGTACCTACGTAGAAGCCGAGCCAAATTCGTTTTGGCTTTCGCAAGTTTCTCGGCGCTTCTGACGTTGCTGACGTGGAAGGTCGCCACGTCGAGGACCGATCGCACTTCCGAACCGACACAATGGCAAAAGCTAGTACATTAGGAAGCATTGTTACTGTTAGACGAACCACTTGTTGGATCTTAAAGCAAGCTCTCCGCCTTTCTCTCTCCGCATGTGCGTTCGGGGGTGAGGAAGGTGAGAGGGGAGGGGGTGCAACAGGCAGTGAGCAACGATTGTATTAACAACTTTCATGGGCGTTGCCATGAGAATGAAACGGGATGCTAATTCTGACACTTTGACTGTGAGCCTCGAAACTTCACTCGAAAGCCCGCCCGGGGAGATGCCCGCGCCTACGTTATTTAAGTCCCCGTTTCACCACACGCTTTAATTGTGTGATCATATTTCATGGTGGATCACGGGGATTTTCCAGTCTTTCAAAGGATGGTCCAGGGCGAGCGATCAAGTCCGATTTTCATTGGAGAATGCCATTAGTAATGAAAAATCTGTCTGCAAAATTCTTTATCAGTAACGATAACGGATTACACGCGTGACTTTAGAGGAATTCTTTATCGTTGTTATATTATTGTTATTATTCTTATTCTGATTTCAATCATTAAACCATGGCAACTCTGTCATATCCCAGCAAATGTGCAAAAAGCATAATTTTATTTTTTGACAGTCTTAATAATGAGCCGGCGAATAATAAAATAGGAAATCATTTATATAATTATTTTTGTAAATGAAACAAAGTAATAAAAAAAATTGCACATTCAAGGAATTTGTTAAAACATATAGATATACATATAAAATGTATGTAGACAAAAAAAATGTTAACTGAATTATATATACAATATATAAATGCGATATCAATTTTTAATAATGCACAAATATATATATATATATATATATATATATATATATATATATATATATTTATGAATGAATTTTTCGTCCACGTTTGAAGCGCAATGTACGCGTCGCATAATGAGAATTCGGAAAGTCCGAGTGTCATGCGCTCGCGAAATGCGGTGCACGTGGGCGCATCATTATTCTCGTGGAGGAAAATAAACAACGTCGCGAATGATTCAGCTTTTTCCTTTGTCCGCGAGAGGCAGAAATTGTGGGCGTTATTTCACGAAAGCTGAGTATTTGGGAGCGTCTCTCCTCGTCTAATGCATTTCGCGAGATGTACGTGTACGGCGTAATTGAAAACCAAGATTTCGCGGAAATCTAGATTCATTATTTATTATCTCGAAATGCTTGCTCGAAAGTGCAGCGCGTTGCTATTTTGCACCTCGTGCGTTCAATTTTAATTCTATCTTTATAACGTGCTTTTATCAATTTGCATAATTACATTGTGTATGTATTGTTAATTACATTAAAATTCAGGAAAAGTTAATAGCACGCAGATAGTAACTGCTAAATAATTATTAATAGAGTTGCTAATAAAATTAAAGATTTGTTAATATTATTTTTATTATTAAATAATACTTGGTTTAAATTAGTTTAGAGTTTAACGCAATATATATATAGAGCGTGTGCAAAGATAAGATTAAATTCTACATTAGTGATCTCTCTGGAATATTGACAGTTTTTTTTTTCACACATGCAGATGTGCTAAATTAATATGTGTGTAATCCTGTAATCTTAAATTATCGATACGTGGTCACGTATTACGCCCCTAAATTTGATTGCCTAATGACCGATCCAAATCCTGAATGATTGCTGGATCATTGCGATGCACCTGCGTCTAATCAACCGAATCCTAAATTGCTTATAAAGCGACATGCATGTCGAATAATTTCTCCGCGGTGCACAGCATGTAATTTGTGCGCGACTAATGTCTCGTAACCCCAAACGCGCTGGCCGATGTACACGAGGAGAAAGATAAATCTCCCTAATTTCATTCGGGCAGACAGTGACATTGAGAACACTAAGCATAACTCTGTATTTTGCAACCAAAATGGGGAAAGAGTACGCGTTCGTTAATATCCACTGCATTAATGTACTTCCGACACTGAGATGCTTTCGAGATCAGAAATATATCAATTAGTTTTCATGATTAAAAACTCGCGTCAATTTATATTATCAGACAGATACTGCCATCGCATTTTTGATTGATGTAAAAAATTTTTAATAAAATTTCACAGTTTTAAAAATTATTGGAGTTAAAAATAAACTTCATCACCCTCGATTGAGAAGAAAATCTTTCTCTTATACTTGATGATACGCAAAAGAGAGATTAATATCTTATGAAAAAATTTTTGCAAACAAACTAATAAGAAATTAAATAAAATTTAAATACCCAGTCGAATCTGTCCGTTAAAGCACGAGCAAGATACACTTTTGCGTTGTGATATTGACGACACCACTCTCGTCGGCGAATCTTCGTTGATGCGTCGAAGACTGATCGCAGCTTCGATCTACGATTCAAGCTCTCGCACGAGGCGTTATTATATATCATTCATCCACGTGTCACGATTGACAACAATAAGATGTTTAAAATTATTTGGCACTCATCACAACAAAAGGCTACTTGGCGGCTATCGCGACACCTTATTGACACGTTAGCGTTCTGGATCGTCGCGCTTCTGGAATCGGTCGGTCCACGCGAGATCAAGTATACTGACACTTCTCGACGTCACCGGCCAGACTTATGCTCGCGCGGCCCGTTCTATACTTAGCCGAGAGGACCTTCGATTTCCGGCGGTTCGTTTTCGGCGAACAAGATCTTCGGTAGGAAAGCACACAAAATACATAGAACGAAGATTCATTGATCGCAGTCGGAATATTTCACATAAGCTTATCCTCTCCCAACAAAATTCGCATTTTTCGCAAAATGATTGAACGACGCTTCTCTCAGTCTTCAGATTTCTCAGGTCTCTCAGATTTAATATTGATGTTATAATAATTAGCGAAGCGGAGTTGTCCCCTCTTTCTCTCTCCCCAAAGCATGGAATAATGAATTCGATAGTCGATTTCCAATTATCTGTTTTATAGAAACGGAATGACACGATATGCGTAACGAGGGCCGTTTAATAATCGTTCCTGTTTAATGTCAACATTAATATGCATTCTCTCTCTTGTCGGCGTGGATCAACGGGAATTCCTATTGAATCTGCTGGCACAGCCAGCTTTAATAACTACAGCGAACAATATTGAGCCAAATGGCCAATTGCGCCAAGTGGCATCGACAAGCGTATTATATATATATATATATATATATATATATATATATATATATATATATTTTTTTTCTTATTAACCGATATAAATATATAGCCATGTATGTGACAGAAATTGCTAACAATCGAATATTGCTCGTTTATATATTTGCTCGTAAATATATTTTCTTCTATTATCCGTCGCTTTTTTTCCCTTCAATTTCGAGGTCCGTATCAACATCTAATCCAAATAATCGGCCGCCGAGCTCGAAAAACGAAAAAAACATCGATAGGAAATGGGACTTTCGGTGGGGTTGTTTCCCATTTGTATACGCACGGCGGATTGAACGATATTATCGGATCGTGCACGCAGGAAACTCCATTGACAGAAAACATTCAGCAACATCGGATATCGTGTCCCTTCCTTTTCATTTCCAAATAAGCTTTTCCTAAATATTAGAAAAGTCTTTGTGAGATATTTCGCCTAAATCTTGCAACCACAAATTATCACATTAAATAAAAAAAATGCAATAACAAATACTTTTATTCTGTCATACAAATCTAACGCGAAGAAATAAATTGTCGGATAATTGTACGATTTTGCGCGCAATATAAAGCTCGTTTTTTTTTTTTTTTTTTAAAAAAGAATCGATCTTAAAGTTGATGGAATAAAATTTAAATGGAGCTTAATTTTTTGTCAAGTATTTAAGAAGGTAAACAGCCCACGTTTCATATGTTATACGCGTTGAACTGTCGACTCCGAGAAAAGGGAAGATATAAGATCGTCGAAATGCATGTTGGTGCGTGAAATAGCGGTCGACTACCGTGAGAGATGTCCGCGGTTATATTTAGCCCCCGCGCGTTATCCAGCACCGCTTATTTTCAACGCGATCTTAGAATAGTAACCGCCCCGGAACGGTTTATCGACCAGAGCTTTTCTCACGCTGGCAAGATAGTTTTCTACAGGCGAAATTATCCGGGCGGTTTATAAGTCCGCCATAAGCTCGCCTCCTTCGCGAATTTAATGCTCGATAACTACAATTTTGTGCGCCAGAAGGTGCCACTCCTCACGTGAAGACGATCCCGGTCTCGCGATGCATTTAACGCTTTATGTCCGTCCTAAAAGCATCCATCTCTCTCGCATCTCCGTTCTCCCTGGCCCGTATCCCTAGGAAAATAGATTTTCCGATTGCAATCTCGACTTCACTTGGCTCCGACGTTCCTCATCTATGCTAGATGAGGCTTTGCATATTCGCTGTTTCTATTCAAAATTAAATTGTTTCCATTAAATGGAATTACATTTAAAAAATTTCTCTATAGATTTTCGTATATTATCTTATGAAGAAAAAAAATGATATGACAATATGTGCGTATAAATTCTTATTTCAACTTAATTTAGACGAGATGAGTCGAGAAAGAAAGGACTTTTTACAGAGTTAAGGGATGAAAAATATCACTTTAGGGATGCGCGTAAAGTAGATGAAATTTCTTATAGTTTGCACGAAAGCCAAAGCCTGGCAGCGCTTCTAACGTAATAAAGTTCATATGAGTTAGAAGCGTACTGATACGAGTGAAGTTAAAAATTCGCGTTTATCAAAGGAGACGAAGTTAGGACGGGTGAAGTCGAGACTATGAAGTTTTTAACACATTCCGTTTTCATATTCATCATGGATCCGTTGGCTGATTCTCAAAGTTTTTTCTCAACCTTTTCGCATTGAAAACTCGCCGCTCGCGGTGAATTCCGCGACGCCTCAGACAGTCCTGCGCTCTCTCTAAATCTTCTTTCTTATTGCCTCCTATATATAATGAACTTTTCCACAATGCATTTTCACCTATACATACCTGCAAATCTCGAGATTTTATAAAATTATGCAACAGCAATTATATATTTATGCTTATCTTTTTCAGCGGCGGCATTTTAGATCCAAAGTCTCGCGCGTATTATTTATTACGTTATCTATTAAACGTCATTTTATCGCGCGCGATTTATCACTTTCAATTTAATCTGAATATCCAGAATCCGTCGCAGAGAATGATGGACGATAAAACGAGCACGTGGAATTGTTGATTTATCGCTGACTTTTTTTACTTCCATTTGCTGTTCTTTAACTTCCTCATCAAGCTACGATTTTGCGCTTCCCGTGGCTTGCCAATGACGTGAAGTGTTTTTGTCCCACTCCCTCCCCTCCCCTCTCTCTCTCCCCAATCCCGTTATTTTATCTCAATGCAGAACTTTTGGTTTTTCTTAACAAGTAAACTACTCTCCCGGTATACTGATCCTAATTACCCCCGTGATCCGTAATGTCCGCGTTTTTCAGCGTGCGGTACACGTACCGTGTTAGTGGCGTGGAGTACTTGAAGTATTTCGTGTTTACTGCGGGTTCGTCCCCAATAATTAGATTCCCGCGAAACTTTCTAGATGCTCTGCCTTTATTATCCATCCGTCGCGAAGTTGAATTTTCGTCGAAAGTCAACTCGAAAATCGCAACTCCATAATTTCAGAATTAACATTAATTTAATTAGTAATTCAATAGGCGCGCCTTACAATATCGCAATTTCGAGATTGCTATTTCGAGCAAGTTGAAAAATACATGAGAGTTCTATTGTATGTTTAACTTCTCGAAAGTTCACTAACGATGCCATTACTCAACTAATTTGCAATGTATATATAAACTTTTCGGTAATAGGTAGATGTATAAATGACAAATATAATAATGGGGAAGGAAGATTCTAGATATATACGACAAAAATATAATAAAATTTTAAAAAAGATTGCTGAAAAAAAATAAACAAGAGAAATAAAATCCGTTTTAAAGCAACCTATAATCTCGTAAATAAATTTTTAAAATGGCCCAAAATATATCGCATTTTCTGCTCAAATGTTCGAAGAGCGAAGCGTGAAAAAAAGGCATAATAAAAAATATATATATATATATATATATATATATATTTCCAAGCTGCTGAGATGCGCGGCGATTCCACAATCAAGAGTGCCGTTTCCCACGAATACGTGGGATAAAGTTATATTATTGCGAGACGGTAGATTCCGGCGGGGAAAGAGAACAGAGTTATCGGAATGAGAGAAAACTTGCGGAAAGCGATTAAAAAGTTTCAAAAGCCGTGAATTGCGCTGAGTGGACGCGCGAGACGATAGATACAACGGACGGAATTTTATACGGCTTGATTAATATAAATTAATTACCACGAACGACGGAAATGGAATACCCGGAGAGATAGGACCGGTCTTTCGAAATTCGAATCGTTGAAAATAAGCCGATCGATCGTGTTTAATTGAATACGATGATACCGCGAGCGATGCTGCCCGCGGGGCCGGAAATTTTTTTTCATTCTTATGAATTACGCGCGACCGCGCAAGATCCGCGACCGTTTCGTTTTAATAATTCCAAATGACGAAGCGACGAAATAATATAAAATATTACAATACACATTTTCGCCGATAATGATGAATCTTCCGTTGCGACGCAACGAAGATTCCAATTCGGCAAACTCGCAGGCAATCGTCATATTATACAGCGTCGATACATAATGCACGAGGCTCTCTCCCGCGTCTCTTGCCCGATTTATTATTTATCTTCGCCTCTTGGACGAACTAATGATTTATTTGCCACGCCGAAACGTTTCAATATTTTAATGCGCGTCTGCGGAATCAAAGGTGACTGTGTACACGAGCGGGATAAGGAGATACGAGGTGCAGATGACGATGGAACTGATGTGTGCGCGAAATATGTTATGTATGAAACGGTAAAAGAATGTAATAAAAGCTCTTTTCTTCCGCACTAGAGAATAATTTACATGGTGCGAAACATCAAAAGGGCAGATTCTTCTAAATCTGGGACAAAAATCTTTACGGGCAGACGTTGAGAAGAGTTTGCCATTTAATTCTTCGATATTACGCAGTTCGACAAAAAATTGCAGCGTATGTAAAATAAATAAAATATGAAAAATTTATAGAAAATTGCTTGTTATTAAATTGACGATTTAACATTAATAATAATGAACTAAATATTTGATTTGATGTAGCGTTAAATTCGCAATCACGAAACGCCACTGTTAATTAATAAGATCACAATTGTTAATTCTAGTATTTAGCAGACTGATGATCGATTTGTTCTGTACGAATGTTACGCTTAATCAATCATTACATTTCGTTCTGCATTTATACAGAGAGAGCGAAAGAGAGAGAGAGAGAGAGAGAGAGAGAGAGAGAGAGAGAGAGAGAGAGGAAGAGAGAGAGAGAGAGGAAGAGAAAGAGAGAGAGATCAAATCTATTTGAAAGAATTTAAACAGTTTACAATTTCGGCATAAAGGGATTAACGGAATAGGATTATCATTACACTTTGATATATCGCTTATCTCTTGTAAACTGAATAATTAAAATTACATGTTATGTATAAATGGCACCATAATTTAAAATACATTTTAATAAATATTTAAAATTATGCTCGTGTGAGATATATTTATATTTTAAAATATTACATTTTTTGATCATAAAATTATATAATTATAATTACAATTATAAATTTTAATAGCAGCTACTTAATTTGTTTGTGAGATATAATGTGATAATTATTACATTATTAATTACTAAAAATGTACCGTTAGTCAATTATCATAAATATAAATATATTTAAATAGAAATATAATTATATTATAAATATAAGAAACAGTTTGAGCACGCGCGCGTTAAATTTTTGGCCACAATATGCATGACTGATAAAAATTCGATGGAAAAGAATGCGCGATATATCGAAAGTATTGTGCGAGGTAGAGTTTCACCCAAAGCTATTGTGCGGATTTTAAATTGCTCATGCTCAATAATAGCAAACATTCTTCAAAGGTGAAACCCTTCGACGCGAAATCTCCGTCCGCGTGGCGTTATGGCCATTATTTTCACTTTTCACTTATTCTTGTTATTAGGTTGAAAACTGAATTATCGCACCGTATGCATTTTTTTACCATTTCTCCTTTCATTGCAGCTCGATTTTGGCACGTGAATTAATTTGCGAAAGATCTACTGTTCCCTCCCCCACCCCCCTCTCTCTCTCTCTCTCTCTCTCTCTCTCGAGTTTGCGCGAGATATATCGTTCGCATTCCTTACTCGTTCGCTTCTTTCTTCTATCTGTTCTTTTCGTCCAAGTTCGAAGAAGTCGAGAATATCCATCGTAATGCAACATTTGTAACGAGAATTTGGATTGTCAAGAATTATATCTGATCTCTTTTTGATTGGATTTAAACATTGTTTTCATGAATTTCGCGAGTAACGTTATTTATAGTCTCGACTTATACGTAATTATGTTCTAATTGCAAGACAGTAAGAATTACGAGAATAATATTATCGCGCAATATTACAGTAAGATATTGTGTTAGAACTGTTATCAATTTATTTGTTATCCCGGTTGAAACTATATCATCTTCGCGCTTAACATCTTCGTTTAGAGTGTTCTGTCTGATAGCAGAAACTTAAAGGAAGTTTTGCCATCGTAGAAACGATGGTATCGTAGAATATATTAGAGCATCACTATACTCCATTTCAGTTGCACTTGAGCGTTTCTCAATTTCGAATCGCATCAGCTACCTTCGTCAGCGCGATCCAATATTTCATTACATAATCGATTCCACGATCTAATCTAAACTTATCAGCGTGTACTCTCACTTGTCGGGAAATAAAAAAAAAAAAAAATTTCAACAAATTCAGCAATTTAACAGATGTTCTAATCATTTGCTTATCATCGGGTGATACTTGAGAAATCGTGCTTAAGAGATTTTGACGCAGAGGAATACGCTAATATATTTCGAGTCATATTTTTTAATTGATTGCCCACGCATTTGATTAATAAGTAGACGTGTGTTGTTTTTCTCTTTTTTATTATTATTATTATTATTTTTTTTTTTTTTTTTAATTAATTTGGTCGGCATGGGTTTTTTCAATTACCGGCTTTCATTAAGTTGTCGGTCCCGCAGCTATTTTCTATTTTGACGTAGGTAGAGGATCAACCACGCGATGCTGCGAGAAATGGTAAAAGAATAAAAAAGGCTTAATTTCAGCTTTCGCCCGGCAGGACAGGTCAGCTTCATTCTTATTTTGCGTCTGCCTCGCACGCATAGCGAGAGACATAAATTTTTCCTTCCTAAATGCGCTTGATTGTCCCCGCGAGAAAGTGATGTCTCGCACACTATTGCGCAATACAATACTTCATTTTCACATACATTTAAAAAAAAAAAAACATACTATTAAAATAATTAATTCTTTTAGGTAATTTTTTATAAAATTAAAATATATTATTATTGCTATTATTATTTAATTACCTCAGTAATGTTAAGATAATAAACACTGACTAGATAAAAGTTGGTGAAATAATTTAAATTGTCTGTCTTTCTGCATCTTCTTTTTATAATGCTAAGCGAATTCTGATTAGAGAACGGAAGAGCTGTATTAAGTGTATAGCATTATTTATTATCTCATTGCTTCTGTCTATCGCACGCGTGAGGCATAAGAAAACGTGAACGAATTTAATTAATTCCGAGAGCGTAATAAAGATTCGTTTAAAATTCTTCAAATCTCATAACTTCTACTCGTGCGAATATATAAAACGACCTCCGGTAATCCCGTGATTAAACCGTATAAAATGATATCACCCCACTATGCACATAAAAAAAAATCTGGAAATTTATTCGCTCGTTATTCGTTATTATTGTTATTGTTATCAGCACATATATTCAACTATGCATCCACCTGTAGAAAAAAAAAGTCAGCGTTGAACAGCCGGAACTAAACGTAACTTGGTTTTTTCTTTTTAATGTTCGGAATATCTATAGAATAAATCTATTAATACGTGTCCGCACATTTCTCACGGCGATTGGGCTAGCTTTACATAACGCTGAAGCATACAGAAATTTTACATTCCACGAAAATTTATTTCCGCTATATAGTTTGCTCGTTCGCTCGCGCTCCAAAGAAAAATAAATTACGGACTTATCGCCGCTTTTCAAACCCTGGAGCGTTCGCAGTTTGATTCGAGTAATGTAATTAATTAATGCTCTTTTTACCTTCCCTTTGTTTCCGTTTTGATTATTCAAATTATCATTGCGCAAAGGTATCAGATATGACGCGTCTCATTATTAAGAATTTTCTCGCTATTGACAGTTACCTCGGTATAAAAGATCGCAGTATAATTCACGATTTCTATTTGAGTCCACATTATTCCGAAGTTTTTCAATTAATTCGTCGGCGCGGTTATATAGCTGCTCTTTTATTCAAATGAGAGATCGTAGGTTGACGCTCAACAATAGAGGGCTGACTATGTCGGGATGATGGAATCGGAACTATGTCGGGTCAACAAAGAGAGATAATCAGCGTGCTTAGAATTGTTAATCTTAATTAACTCTTTGTTGTAAATCGGGTAACACAACACATGGCAAAAAGCTCTCGCACTTTATTCCACTCATCAAATATCATTTCATCGTTCGCAATGCTCTCTACAAAATGCCAATGTAGATAATATATATATATATAATCGCTGACAGATGCTGCATACTTTAGCCGTAATGAGTTTTTAATAACTTTTTTTTTTTTTTCTTTGCACTATGTAATCGTGAGTGTGCGCGAAAAAAAGAACCGAGTAGTTTCATTTATACTAAATAATCGGAATATTATAATAATGTTACAAGTGGTGAATATATTGCAAGAAGATTCATTCCCTTTTATCGTAATCGTTACACGTGGAGAACTTAAGTATACCTCGTGGCGGAGGGTTTATATCACGCGCTCTGACTTTAAAATGAGATCGACGCCATACATACTCCGGTTAATTTTGAACACTTTGCATATTCTAAGCATACGCGCCTAACTCAAATACCGCAACAGATACGACGACAGGTGAAATTATACACAAGGGAGAACGTGTTAAGAAAAAATCCACGAATTTGAAATGCAGATTCAACTGAAATACGTACCCAACTTGAAATGTACATCTCAATTACATTTTGCAGTTAGCAACTTTTCGAAGTACTCTATGTATATTCTCGGTTTCAATCTGTAGAGAAAAAAAAAAGGGAAAGAGAGAGAGAGAGAGAGACGCAAAATCGCATATACTTGACGCGCTCTTAATAGATATTAAATTATATATATATATAAACAGAATCTTTATCTTCAACTCTACAACTTGAGACTTGTAACATAACAAATCTTCCATATAAGTGGCTAAAAATGAAACTGGATTTCCACCGCCGTTGTAAGTCGTAAACGTCGTAAAAAGAGATTACCATAAAATCGCTCCGGATATTTCCTCGAAAAACATAGTCATTACTTATGCGTCAAAACCTTCGAGAGTTCGACAACTTTTCAGATCTCGTTCAAAGTGTAATCGTTATATCGCAACTTCTGAAACTCATAATTCTGTGATATAAGGCACATTTATTCGTCTTCCTTCCTCTTTCATCCGTAAGAAATCTTGCAATGTCTTTTCTCAGTCCTCTTTTTACAGCGCACTCTCTTATATTCGCTATCTTTCGGGGTTTCGTCAAAGAATGAGAGACATCCGTCCGAGACAGAAAGAGAAGGATGCGTTTCGACGTTTTACGCCCGAAACGAAAGAAACGTAGACACAATTATGTCCGGTCAATATAAACCGGTAATCACATGGTCGTGTCGTTCTTTTTCACGGCGGTACGGATGCGATGGAAGATTCCAGTTGCGCTATCGATTTTCGCGGTGCCACCATATATCCCCCATTCTCATGAATTTCTCTCTCTCTCTCTCTCTCTCTCTCTCTCTCCCTCGTTTTATTTTTGTTTTCTATATAATCTTCTATATACGGTTAAATTCTTGCGCGAGGAAAACTGACTAGGCCAAAGGGGGTTCCAACTTTTGTGGAAAAGCAAAAGCATCAGATGTATCATTTTTGGATCATTTAACGCCTAAAAGCAGAGACATCCTTCCTTTCTCTCTCTTTCTCTCTCTCTCTCTCTCTCTCTCTCTCTCTCTCTCTCTCTCTCTCTCTGCAGCTATACGGTACAAAGTTATAACGGTCGAAGTTTTTCTTTGTTTACTCCTGGGAGCTTTTGCTTTATTTCGTTGGGGACCAGGATAAGATAGATAGAAGTCTCTGCGTATGTGTCTGTGTGTTGTCGTATTGCGTGAGATTTGATAATGGACACGTGGAGTGTATCGATTATAAGATTTAGGACGTTGGCACTATCGTCGTGAAAGAGCAAATAGTCTAAAATAATAAATATTACGTTAAAATGCGAGATACGTTATTGCTTCAAATATTGATGTATCTCACAGCACAATAAATAGTAAAAAAAAAAAAATACACGATAAGTAAGTATTTCAAATTGAAAAATAGTAACCTGTTATTCAATATTTTCCTTATGCGATTAAGTTAACATTCGACGATAATATTATAAAATATCTATATATAAATTATAAAATTAATAAATTTAAATAATAAATAATAAATTATAAAAAAATCTATATCCTGAATTTTTATATGAGAAAAAAATAATCACTATACGTTATAACAACAAAAATTGAGTATAATTTATGAATTTACCTTATATATTATGAAGTATATCTCGTAGTAAAAAAATAGCAACAAAAATAGCACGATCTGATATGTCGTCAACTATACTTAATACATCTTTTAAAGCGCGCAATTACAATTGATTTCTGTTCACTTAACGAACAAGTAATACAGCTCTAATGACCAACCATTATCATTAATGTGAGATCTCGAACAGTGTTAAACCTCTTATAAAGAAATTTGCATAATGCATAAGCAGACTATATAAGAGAGCACTTCGGGACAGTTTGGTGTAAAGTCGCAATTTTCTTGCATGACCGCCATTACACGTATCTAATTGAACAATACTCTTATGCAAAGGCAGTCTCGTAATTTGCATGAAATAACGACCTTATTATTCTTCATTGCAAAATACTCTTATCGTGACGTGAAAGCTCATGATTTTTCGTCAATTTTGTAATAAGTTATCAAGATAAAAAAAAAATTGTTAAGCGTTTTATTTAAATCACTGACGTAATAAAGCTTGTGTAAAATCAATGATAAACGATTGTGAAAAATGGGCAAATATTTATTAAATAATCTCAATCTCTTGAATTTCAAATGGCAATTTCTTTTTCTTTTAATTTAACAAGTCAGCTTACGTTACATAACAATAATTCTGGCAAAGAAGATTACGAAGTTTTAGTCTTTAGATCGGCGATAAGAATATATGGAGGAAAGCCACGGGCAACGGTTTTATTATCTCTCATGCACTTTTATGAAACTCTGTCACGCAAACAAAAGACGCGCGACGTGTTGCTTTGAAAGAATAATGGCAGAGAAAATATAAAATGCGCAATACGAGAGCGAAACGGCTTCTTGCCCTCATCTAGCGTGAATAGTCTCTTTATCATTTGCGTGTGGGACGGACGAACGGAACAAATCTTGTTGTTGGATTAGGGTCCTCTCGTGGGAAGTAAAGGTAGAGATAGACGGTGAAGAAGATTAGAGAGAAATTTTCTCTCCTGTGGCGAGAAGCCAGGTACAACGTTTTATACATCCGGTATGGAATGCGATAACCACCGCCCATTGTGTCGCAGCATCCTTATTCGCGCGTGATAAGTGCATTATCGGGAACGCGCGTGCTGGTTGCATTATCGCCGGATTGCACATGAGGTGTCAACGATGAGTATAGCGTCGTGATGACATAATGCGTCTCCCGTTAATCTGCGATAAGAGGACTCGAAAGAAAATGATATAGAAAAATTGAAGTATTTTGGGGGACTGTAAATAATTATAATAAATCGTAGTATTAATCTATTATACCTGTGAAGAGGTGTTCCATATTATTAACCTTCCATTCCGTTGTTATCCTTTCATCATTTCTACTGCTTTTTACGCTTTAATCTGCAACAGCATGTCACAATCGCGCGTTATTTTATGCATTGCCAAGCGTCGTGAAACAAAACCAAAGCCCGGTTTTAAATGACGGCTCTTTGTCCGGCAGTTAACGTAATTACATTTTCGGGCGATTTGTTGAATTTCCGCAGTAGTAGGACATTTTCATGAAAAACTGCAGTAAGAATAAAAGCTTTTTGCTGTCACGTAATGCTCTGGGAGAATCAAGTGTATACTGATATTACGAATATTAAACATCTGCAAATACTTTTTCATACAGAATTTTGCCCTTGTAAAGAGTTTTAGTATATATCTTCGCAAAAAATATTCCGACGCTAAATTGAATAAAATTTATACAAACTTGAGAACCTAACTTTTGATATTAAAAGCCAGTTATCGAATATTTTATTTCATCATAAAACAAAGATTAGATGGTTAAGGACCTCCGCCGTCGTGGAACGTCGTAAAAAAAAAAAAATACGCACAAGTTTTATTTGTATACATATATGTTTCTCGGTGTGAAAAATAAACTCGATCGGCTCGTATCTTTTGTAAGTATCGTTTGTGGCTCGTGTGACGTAAAGTAGTAAAAAAATCCCGGATACAACGTGGAAACGACGCCACTTTACACCTCTGTGGTTCCATATTGCACTTGGTCTCTAATATCGAGCTATAACTTTAGAAAACAATTTCAAAAAGCGAATCGTTTCTTTGCGAATTATTTACTAATAAAACGAAAGAAATTATATAATTTCCAATTGCGAGTGATCTGTTTTTAGTTCGATGAATCTTTTTATTATTATGTTAGTAGTTTTTATGATTTTAAGAAAGTTTTATATCGCACGTGAAATATTATCTGCGAAAAGTAGCCATTAAAACGACTATAAAATGAAATTCAGTCGACCATCAGCTTGTTGCCGATACTCGGGAATGCAAGGAATTAAATGGCGGATTTTATTTTTGCCATCTGTTCGCCCGTGCCAATCACATTCTAAACATCCTAGATATTCATTGGATTTCTGCAAAATCCTATTAGTGACGTGACGGAGACCGGCGCAAATGCACGTGCCGTAATTCAGCGATTATATCCGCTATTACAATTCAGCCGTACGTGCGAACGATTCGGTCGTGGACAAAAGCGACAAGGTGATCCATAACGAATTGTCTGAGGGCAAGTACTAATCGCGGAAGCGTTGGAGAACGAGACGATTGTCGGAGACCATAAATGACTGTTTGGTCCAAGCGCACGGTTTAATCTGTGAATGGTTGGCGTCAAGAAAACCGCCGTTAATCGCTTTAGTACGAGATGCATCCGAAGATATATGACTCTCATTTTCTCTGATAATCGGATTTTGCGAAATCCACACGACAACAAAAGTATGTACCTGCGCCTCTTCGATTTTAAGGTATTTTAGAGCTGTAATAATCTTTTCGTAAAAGCGATTTATTGAGAATTTCAATGTCAAGTTTAATTCGAAAATCGATTCTTGAAATTTTGCAATCCTCTTGCCGCAAAATCTTAAACAAAGTTTGGAAAATCTGATTTCAGGCGTCGGTATCGGGTACGCTTATCCCGGCAACTTATATATCCCTCTTCGGCTTTTCAGTCGTCTCGTTTGCGCAAAGGATTAATCGCGAGTATGGCAACGACGACGGCGAATAGAGGGAGCGGATAAAGACGAGGATGAGAAACGCCGTCGTTCCCGTCTTTAATATTTTTCAAGTGCTTAAGATAGATATATCACTCACTTTTAAAATATTATTATTAAAAATTAGTTGGGAACGACTAGTTGAGATATCATCTCGAAAGAGTTGAATTATGACTGTTAGAGAGATATTTTTCAGCGTAATAATAATAAAAATCTTTCCGCGGCGTATATATATATATATATATATATTTCTTTCTCTAAAGCGCTGTAAATAAAATATTTTCGTTTAATCCGTTTGAGTTTCGCCCAGGAAACATTTTCGTGCGGTTTTTGCGTGCTACGATGAACTTATCATTTTGACATAACGACCGTCATGCGGTCGCGGTGACAACGTTGAAATATCAAGTAGGAGGCTGCATAAAAGTCACGGAGCGAAAACCGGGGCGAGTCTGGTTGAAGCCCGGGCGGATTACGCGCCATGTCGAAAATACGAGCCGCGATTTCCGCTGACCGCGCCTCTGCGATTCACGGTTCGCAATAAATTCCAGCACATTTCGATGCGGAGATGCTCCCCCGTGTTACCTACTTATAATTAACTGTACGTTATAGCATTCGCGCGCACCATAGAATTGTGTTATTCGGTCGGATATGGGATGCTGCGACTGTATACAACGTGACTGTAAAATTATAACGCTGGCTGGCATTTCTAATTTCAATGAATGCGCTAATGTTTTGCAAAATGCACTGGGTCACTTAAACGGATAATGCACGTGGATGCGAAAGGTCAAGCTGTATTGTAACATTACAATCTAATGTTACGCCATTGTAATACAAAACGTAATATTTGGTGTGATATTATAAAGAATATTAGATGTAATATTCGTATATTATATTTGCTTACAATAACAATACAAATGTCTAAATTTCTTTTTATTAGTTACTATTTATATTAACCATATGATTTACACTATTTAAAGCAAAATATCATAGCTATCCGTTGTACGAATTATTGTATATATAAATGATAAATAATAAAAATCATGCCACGTATTTTAAAATTTATACTCGTCGAATATTTGCTATCGAAAATTTTTTGCGAGGTCGTCATACTCGGACACACACACACACATATATATATATATATATATATATATATATATATATATATATATATGTTGCTCTTCTTCCTTGTACGACATTTATTACGTGCCTAGGTGCACTTTGTAGCTCGTTAGTTCGCGATGCACCCTTTCAATCGTGCGGCAATCCCCTCACTACTTTTGCTACACGAGTCTTCGGCGCGGTGGTACGGCTAGAAGGAAGAAAGAGAGAGATGGCGAGAGAAAAACGAACAGAAAAGAGCTAAAAAAGAGGACTAAAGTACGAGACGTCGCGCTAGAGCTTTATCCACTTGCCGCTTGTCAGTAAAGTGATCTAATTTCGGTAGAAAGGACGATTTAAACGTCGCTTGATTTCACCATCTTGTGTAAGACATCTCTGTGTGTGAAAATACAACCTGAATACACAATGGCTCGACCGAAAAGATGTGCGACGCTAGTGAACAAAGTTTATTTATATATATATATATATATATATATATATATATATATATATGTTAACAATTGGAAAATATTAAATAAATTTAGTATTTAAATAAACGATGTAATAAAAACTAAAATATTTTTTTCTTACATTAATTTAAATGAAACTCGTTTTTAAACATAATACGTTTATAAATAAAATCGCAATCAATTGAATGATATCGATAATAAATTTATCATTCGAGCAATTGTACATCTTACAATGCTATATTAAAGTAGAGAACAAGAATTACTTTCGATATAGAGATAATACAGTGTAAAACTTCGCGAAAAAGCAGTAGTATTTTCTCAACGAGTTGCATTATCTCTTTAATCATTAAAATGACGTAGTCAAGTAACGAATGGAAATATAGAACAAAGTTCTTTAGAACATTATCGATGTCATTTTAACGCATGGACTTTAAACTTTAAACATTTCCCACATTAAAAAGAGAATTATTTATTAAGTGCATCAGTTATAACAATTTCTCGAAAATTTAAAAAAATATCAAAACATTTTTCGAGGCTTGTTGATGATTTTTTAATTATAAAATTATTATGTGTCATATAATAATAATATAATAATAAAATTATTTTTATTATGTAAAAAAATTTAATTATAAAATAATTATTTTTTTCTAATTTTCTTCGGGATACAGTAAAGCATTTTTAATTGCGGATATTTTACAACGACACCTTGAAATGGCTGGAATAAAGCTCGCTTTTATGAACGAGTAACTAACCGCGTAATGAAAATAACGTCCCGAAATAATCCCACGTAGGATCAATGAATCATCGGATTTACACAAATTTCTCGCCCGCATCATTTCGGTTGTATTATTATAATCTTTACGCATATAACATTTAAAGCTCGTTACATTATGTACTTGCATCATAATTGATGCAAGAATATACGTTATATATATTTACTGAAAAAGCAGTTCATTTTTCGATTTTTTTACACATTAAGGAAAGACAGAGAGATTTGTTATTATATTATAATTATATATATATGTATAATTGTAGATAATTATTAATTATATGTTAATATGAATTATTAAAATCTTTTTTCTTGCACGTTTTCGTAAAATTATACATTTTTGTTAAATTTAACTCAGATGATGCAATCACTTATAAATGAATGATTTTTTCAAATATTATATATAAAAAAATTATACATAATTTATATAAAATACCAATAATATAAAAATTAATTTTATATAAACGTATGTATGGTACAGAAAAAGCAATTGATGAATTCACTTCTGACAGAGAAGAATGGGTCTCATTTGTGGCGAACGGTTCTCGATCTCAAAGTCAGAAGAGAAATGGATTTCTTGTACCTACCGAGAGGAATTGACATAAATGTAGATCCACCTGTACAAATGAAGACCCATTTTTCACTTGGCAGCTTTGTGATTCTGCCAACGACTTTTTACAATAACTCGACCGAAGTCTACGATAACTAACTACAATGCGATATCAGACGTTACGTACCATGCTACTCTAAAATCGATAAATCATATCTTGTGCTCATTTTTGTAAAATATCGACCCGACTTATATAGCTGTCTCAAATGCTTTATCTTGGAAACATTTATGGGACCGACATGGACGTTATTGACGTGACTAATTTTTCGACATGATCGCAATAAATTTCTTATCTTATGACATTTCTGTTTATTGCGGAGAAAATAACGATATATATACATATAAAAATATAAAGAGAAATATTAAATTAAAATACAATATATATTACATATTTTAAAATAATTTTATTCTGCGATTTGTATTCTGGTATCTTGCATTCATCAAATTTATATTTTGTTTATATTAAAATTTTTTTTTAATATTAATTTTTATTAACTTAATATATGCAATTTTAAATTATATATAATTAATATATGATTTAATATATTATATAATTAATATTGTTAATATTATTAATATTCCATATTTATTTCTTGTAGTAATTATAAAATTTTTATAATTTCAACATGCAAGACGATGTAACATATTATAATATTTTAATTATATTATAATGTAAATCCCCCTTGAGACAAAGGCTTTT
This sequence comes from Cataglyphis hispanica, assembly GCF_021464435.1. Taxonomy (NCBI): domain Eukaryota; kingdom Metazoa; phylum Arthropoda; class Insecta; order Hymenoptera; family Formicidae; genus Cataglyphis; species Cataglyphis hispanica. The sequence goes on from NC_065974.1 coordinate 3,267,849, forward strand.
GCCAAGACTTTTAATCATTTCATTGACGTCAGAGAATTTCATCTAGCAAATCAAAATGCGCTATCATTCCCTTTCTAATCGATAAATATAATTAATTTCTACGTCAGTTTTACGACATAAAAGTTTTCGGCGGAAACAAAGCTTTGTGGATCAGAGATGAGAAGGAAAAAGGAGCTACGAGAGTCGGCAACCCTCCAGCAAAATGAGCTATAGATCATAAGGCGAAGATTGATTAGTGCAGATTCATTTGTTCGTTGACTTTTTCTTAGTAACTCTCGCTTCCTTTCTCTTATCGTGTAATGATAATGTGATTATTATTCTTAGAAAATTGGGGTATTTTTAATGAACACGTAGACTTGACAGAGACAAACTTTACTAACAAGATCATTACAAAACTCGTTAATACTGTTTTATTAGAGTAATTATTTTTACAGCAGTAAAAATTAGATGAAATCATTATATTCAGAGCCAATGCTAACAGATCATCCAAAACTTCGTTATTAATGTATGATATACTGAATTAGTAAGGCCGATTTGGAATAAACGAATCACTAATGCATAATTATTATAATGTAACAAGTTTGTTAATTATGCTGTAATAAAGTACGTATCTATAATATACGTAATACACAATGGCAAATATAATGATTTTGTCATAAATTGAATATTATCAATATATGTATAATATTCACACAATATTAATATTTAAGCAAATATTAATGCGAAGCACACAACAGCTGCCTGAAATTTAATTTTCTGACATTTCCGAAAAGGAAATCACACACGCGTTTTTTCACTCGAATCTCTTACCAAACTCGTTGACCGCCTTTCGGCGGTCTTCCTTGGTTGGGGCCCCCCTCCCTAGTGGTCGCCGAGTGCTTGTACTTTCCAGTCACCGAAATCCAGCGCTGTGACAGCTAAAAAACCAGATATCCACCATCGTTAAACTACGGCTCCAACGCGACGCGACGCGATTGTGCGCGAGGAAATTTTGGGAGCCGCCAATTTTCGCTACCGCATCCCACATAAATCGTCATCGCGCATACATGTCATGTACATATGATGCATGAGTGTGTCGTGTAAATTTAAGCGCATTGTCATGCGGGGAGAAGCGTTCGACGAGAAGGTGGCTCGACCACACGACAGCGGCTGGCAAAGATGAGCCGATCGACGGTTGACAGTATTTTGGCCGCATTACAGCACGACCGCGCGTAGGACACTACGTGATTAGTGGACGGAACATTGCCAGGATTGAAACGAGAAAAAAAAAAAAAGAAAACTAGCCGGACGTTGACGGCGTTTGTGCGAGAATTCTAATTAGCGTGATGACGCCTCGGGCAATCGAGATTCTCGAGTAAATGCCGTCGCGGGGAGAGAGACATTGCCGTAATTTACGTTACACTCTCGTTGTTGCATCATCGCGTTAATAGCAGGCGGGGATGAAACCGAGCGAATTTTTTCACAATTTGATTAAAAAAAAATTATTTCGGACAACGAGACGATAAACAGAGCGCGGCGCGGCGACGTTGCAGTGAAAATGGTCGACGTTAAATCAGACACGCGCGTATATACGTACACATCGTCGCTGTGTGTGTGTGTGTGTGCTCGGCTCGATTGGTTACGAAGCCATTTTTTAAATAAACGCGTATAGCCCGTATTTTTTTACCGTAGATTTTTTTGCACCTCGTGCTTTTGTAACGAAAGCAAACGTTATTCGCCGATATTCATGCGAAAATATTCATAGCGCCGCTGTAGGCCAGGTCATCTTGCACGGTTCGACCGTTCGATTTCTCAACAGAATTATAGAGATTCGCGCAATTTTCATATTTCTATATTAATAAAAAAAAACACCCATATCAAAATATATGAAAAATTTATAACATTTTATCATGATTTTCAATGACACGATCGATTTCGAAACAAAAATTGCGCTAATTTTTACGGACTAGTTGCCTAACGCGTCGTAAAAAGGAAAAGGTATACCACTAAAGTTCAGTGAAAGATTATTTTTGAACATCCACAAAATTAATGCTTCGAGGATTCTCATTAGCGCTTGACAATTGACACGGCAATTCAACCTTTGCCCCGTGATTTCTTTTCTCCCGTTGTTTCAAGCGTCGTACGTTCACGGAACACACTTCTCGAAAGTATC